>NC_056746.1:1148092335-1148692335 GCF_019279795.1 Protopterus annectens
TTGCTGCCTCAGGACGCAGCTTCATTTGGTTCCACAGTGCTCAGGAGTGTTTTCCAATGAGCCACCCAGGATTTAGGTGCTAGGGACGCTGTCCCATCAGTACAGAATGTAGGCGAGATAGGATCACATAACATCTTTTAGTTATGTACTTACCATAACTTTAGATGTTTTGGGATCCATCTTGCCTACATTCCTAATAACCCACCCTCCTTCTCCCTTCCTTGGAGATCAGAGGATATCAGAAGATCCGAATCCTGTTGTTTCATCTTGAAACATCTAACAATGTTATATAAACAAGTTGTGCATGTGTGGATGAATGCGGACAAACAAGATCTGGGGGATTAGTGGTGGTGCATCCTGGGATAAGAAATAGCTCAGCCAATAAGAGGCCTCGCTCTATAGCATAGCGTGCAGTAGGAGCCGAGGATCGGCTCCGAGCCCATCAGTACAGAATGTAGGCGAGATGGATCCCAAACATCTAAAGTTATGATAAGTACATAACTAAAAGTTTTGCACTCTTAAAAAGTTATTTGTTGCTTAATTTTACCTGTAGGCTAACACACTCAAGTGCGCTAGCCGTTTAAAAGCATTTATAGCATTTACTGTCTGTTTTTCCTCTGTTTTCTGCAAAAAAAAAAAAAAAAAAATCTTGTTTTCCCGCCTTACTGAACTAAAATAGTCCAGTCTTCAGAGTTTGCTGATCTCTGGGCTTTGGCTTGGTTCCTGTGCTATTCCATATCCTTATTTGGATAAAAGGAAGCTTCTTTGTTCACCAGCGGGAGTGGGGAGCACTGAGCAACCTATTTGTCCCTAGAGCAGTGGTTCCAGCCAGAAACTTGTAGTCTATTGGCCATTTTGGGTCAATTCCTAGCTCTTTTCAACCCCCTGCTATAAAGCCCGCTTTAGCGTGGAGTTGCCCATAGAGCAGCATCGGGCAGCGCCGGTTAAACAAGGTTAAACTATTTCTGGCTCCGTAAAGTCTGCTCTTCAATTTTTCCCTTAGAACTTCTCTACTTGCAATCTAAACAGTCTATTCTCTATTTCAAAAGCTCAGCACTTGCTCCTAAAGCATTTTTATATAGGTAAAGTACTTGTATACTAAACAAAGTACTACATTAGCCTAGAATCCCTTGAGTACCCATTTCCTATAGGTCCCTTCTGACTCAGTTACACAGCAAACTTTTTCACTTTTTCTAGCATGTCAAGGGTCAGTTGCTAGCCCTCTCCTGTTCAGCTGGTGAATCTGGGCATCTTGAGGCAATGTTACAATTGCCTCATGTACACAGACAACCCACTCCTTCTCCCACAAAACACAAATACATGTGAGAGATGCAACTATATAGCCAAACTGGAGGCTGAGCTCTCTCAACTCAGGACTGGCAAGACCAGACAGGAGGAGAAAGAAACCACGCACACCACAAACCCAGTTTCACATAGAACTATCACAACTGCAAAACAAACACATAAACACACAAAGACATACTCGGAGGCACTGATCAAAAATCTACCAAAACTACAGAGGCCTCCAAAGCAGACACCCAAGCAACTGCCACCTCAAGACATAAGACATGCAACACATAGTTCTCAAAGTCAGTGTGCTAAACAGTCACAGCCCTTAAGGCCAAACACAATGCCAGACACACTTGTTGTAGGTGACTCCATAGTCAGACACACTGACGCCCCACTCACCAGACTGAACAAGGAAAAGATCACAGTAAGCTGCCTGTCAGGCGCTAGAATCCGCCACATAACACAAGCACTCAGGTCAAGGTACAAGTATGACTCGGTCATTGTCCATGCCGGTGTGAACGACCTGAGACGTACCTCCCTGGACTACATGAAAAGAGACATAGAGGAGCTCTCAGATTATGTAGCCCAGGCCGGTATGACCCTGACCCTGAGCAGTATCCTACCCTCACCAAGAATGATGCCACAATACAGAGACAAAATGATCAGCTTTAATAATTGGCTTAATTACTGGTGTCATTCTAAGGGGATCCAATGTCTGTCTGCCTGGGATGACATGCTTGACAAGCCACGCTGCTTCGCAAGGGACGGCTTGCACCTGTCACCCTGGGCTTCCGGATATTGGCAAAGGCTCTTGCCACCCCATAGTGCCTTTTTAGGCAAGGCTCAAATGATAAACCTACTGCCCTAGAAAACAAAAATGGAGAAAATACTGCTCAATGCCAGAAGTCTAAACCTCAAGATGCATGCCCTCGAAGCCGTCCTCAGTATGGAGAACATCGATGTCTGTGCTGTGACTGAAACCTGGTTCAAGGCTCCTGAGAGCACCCCAGCACTATCAGGTTATACCTCATATCATGCTCCGCCCCAAAATCGGACCGAACCACAAAAGGAGGGGGAGTATCCATATTCATAAAGGATACCCACACCTCCAGGTTAGTGGCAAAGCACGAAGCATCGGAGACCATCCAGGTGCAATTAACCATAGGTAAAACTGCCCTACAGTTTGTAGCATGCTACAGACCACCTTCTCAAACTCAGGAAACCCACACAGCCTTCCTGAAGACACTGGAGAGTATGAATGTCTCTCCAAACACCATCATATTGGGTGACTTCAACTACCCAAACATAGACTGGGAACATTACTCAAGCCCCAACACCCTAGCCCAAAGGTTCCTGGAGTTCATAAACTCAAATGCTATGGAACAACTAGTCACCATTCCCACAAGAGGAGAAAATATACTAGACCTGATCATCACAAACATGGGGACAAAATGCTCCACACCGGAAGTATATCCCTCATTGGTGAGATCAGACCATAAATTAATCTCATTGGAGATCCACATCCCGCCCCCACCCCAGCAAAAAAGACCACAGTGAAGAACTTCTCAAAAGCAAACTTCACACTTAAGACTGGAGTGGTATCCTTCAAGGCCCCATAGCCAGTGGAAACCACAACCCACGCTGCTGAAACCCTTACAAATGCCTTCTACGAGCACCTCCAGGAATGTATGGATCAAGCAATCCCTAATAAAATCAAGACCCTTTCCACCAAAGGCAGGCGCCTGGTCTGGTGGACCCCAGCCATAAATAAACTCTACAACAAGAGGGAGAAAGCTACTACATGACAGAGCAAAATCCCTAAAAGGGAAGGCATCTCTGATAAATACTAGCAAAAAACTACGATCACTCATAAAATCATCCAAGGCCAACTTTGACAGAAAATTCGCTAATGACACAAAAGACAATCATAAGGCCTTCTTTAGCTATGTTAGAAACCTGGGTGGAAACTCCCAGATATGCTCAGAATTAGTCCAAAATGATAAAAAAATCACTGAACCCACAGACATTGCCAACATACTGGCAGACAGGTTCAGTGCAAATTTCTCCCTCCCCCAAAAGGAGAAATATCTATCCCACCAGAGTCTAGCCTCCCAAACATCTCAGATGCCCAGGTGAGAGCTGCTCTCTCTAAAGCAAAAAACACAGCATCAATGGGACCGGACAGTGTCCCCGGCTGTGTGCGCTACACAAACTCAATGAAAAACTAAACCCACACATAAGGCTGCTGTTTAATCTTAGCCTTACTACAGGATACATACCCAAAGAATGGCGTACGGCAACTGTGGTCCCACTCCACAAAGGCAGTGCTTCTACAGACCCTGGAAATTACCAGCTTACGAGCCTTGTCTGCAAAGCTATGGAGAGGATCATAATGGAACTCATAAATAAAGACATTGGGGACCTACAGACACTGGATCCTACCCAATTTGGCTTTGTCAAGGGCAGATCCTGCCTCTTGAACTTGGTCGACTTTTTCTAAACAGTCACTAAGGCCATTGTTGAGGGTAAGGCAGTTCACACAGCCTACTTTGACCTAGCAAAAGCATTCGACACAATACCCCACTCGGGCATCATAGAAAAGCTCACCAGCTTAGATGTAAACCCATATGTCACAAGATGGGTTGCAAACTGGCTCAAGGACAGAACACACAGGGTTAGAGTTGCTGGTGCCATGTCAGACTCTAAGCCGGTCACGAGCGGTGTCCCACAGGGCTCAGTCCTGGGCTCCCTCTTGTTCGGCATTTATTTTTCTGAAGTGCAGGCAAACATAGGGGGATTGTGGCTGACAAAATTTGCAGATGACTGCAAACTGGGCACCATAATTGACACTCCATCAGACACAGACATCCTCCAGAGAGGTCTCATAGAAATGGATAACTGGTGCCAGAGCCATGGCCTTAAGCTAAATGCCAAAAAATGTATAGTCATACCCTTTGGGAAAAACAAGGTAACCCCTAATTACCACATAGGTGGTAATCCATTAAACACGGAAGAAGTTATCAGGGACCTGGGGACCCAAGTTGACAGTAACCTCTCTTTTGACACTATCATTGCCAAAGTGGTTAGGAAGACCTTCTACATTGCCCACCTGATCATGAAGGGATTCACATCCAGATCAGGAGAGGTCATTGTACCCTTGTACTCTTCACTTATCAGACCAATGATTGAGTACAATGCCCCATTCGGAATGTACCTTACCCGACACCTGCAGCAGTTGGAAAGACCCCAAAAGTTCCTCACCAAAAGGATAAAGGGGCTCAAACATAAGTCATACGATGCCCGACTGAAGAAACTCCAGCTCTATTCAGTCGCATACCGTCTGCTCAGAGGTGATTTGTGCCTGACATATACAAGGCCATGTCCAACCCGGAATTAATGGACATGCTCCACCTCAAAAAATCCAAATCCACCAGAGGCAAGAGACTTAAACCTCAACACGGATATAAATAGGACGTGCTGGAGGGACAGATTCATCACCCAGAGACTCCCTACACTATGGAACAGAATCCCAGTCCATGTGAGGCAGAGCCCCTCACTGACTCTGTTCAAGAGAAATCTTGACGAGTGGATGGGAGATTGTAGGTTTACCCCGGGAATCATCTCTGTGTCACTGCTGGACAGAGGCACAGCAAACTAATGGGTATAGTATTCTCATCCTAAGGGGTGGTGAAAGCCACACACACTCTGGCTAGGCTTATAAATGCCCTAGGGTAGATAGCCTAGTATGAACCTATGAACTATATGCCTTCCCACCTCTTCCTTTGATGACCAAGGTGTTACTAAAGATCAAGACAGAGCAACCGAAAGTCATACTGATAGCTCCAGACTGGCCAAGACAACACTGGTACCCACTGCTATGGAGCTTGACACTCACCAATCCGTGGCTCCTTCCTCAATGGCCACTTCTTCTGACACAGCACCATTACAGGACACTACACCGCAGCTTGAAAACATTGAAGCTGACAGCTTGGAAGATTCCATGACTATTCCTCAGGATACACTTTCCAAAAGGGTAAAAGATATCATCCTGGAGGCGCGCAGACCTTCCACTAGAAAAACGTACTCAGCAAAATGGAAGAGATTTCTTATCTGGAACAGCAAAAAGGGTCAAGACCCATCAGTGATGAGCATTCCACAGATCCTGGAATATTTGGCTGAAATGCTCCACAATGGCCTTTCATATTCCTCCATAAAAATACATGCTTCGGCAATATCTGCTAAATATAACACTGATCCGCCTGTATTTTCTCACCCACTGCTAAGAAAGTTTCTAAGAGGTATAAAGAACATCAACCCTCCAAGGAAACCACCAGTGCCTGCATGGGACCTCATCTTCATGCTGGAAAAATTAACTCTTCCTCCCTTTGAACCAGCAGCATCTTCAGAGTTGAAATTTCTGTCTTGGAAGACAGCTTTTCTTCTGGCAGTAACCTCAGCAAGAAGAGTCTCTGAGCTACAGGCCCTTATGGCAATACAACCATTTCTCATTTTTCATCAGGACAGAGTTTCTTTGAGATCCAATCAGTCATTCATGCCAAAGGTGGTATCCAGGGTGTCCCTGAATCAAGCTATTCACCTGCCTACCTTCTTTCCCAATCCTCAAAATAAAGGAGAGAGACTTCTGCACACCTTGGACATACACAGACAGCTGCGCTACTACTTGGACAGAACAAAGTCTTTCAGAAAATCTGACCAGCTTTTTGTAGCTTGCGCTGCTGGATTGCAGGGAAAAGCAATTTCCAAACAGACAATTTCTAAGTGGATTGGAAATTGCATTCGGTTCTGCTACTGTTTTCATGGAAAAACTGTGCCAGCTGACATCAGACCACATTCCACCAGAGCTACAGCCACCTCCACAGCCTTTTTAAGAGGAGTGGCAACAAAGGACATTTTAGAAGCTGCTACATGGAGCTCCGTGCATACATTTTCCAAGCATTACAACCTGCCTTTATATTCCAGATCCAGAGCAGGGTTTGCTTCTGCAGTCCTGCAGGGCATTTTAGCTACACCATCTTTGTGTTAATGCCTACCACCCCCAGGTTGGCTATGGTATTCAACCCATATGTAAGGACTGCAGTTGCATCCTTGAAGGACATAGTACAGTTTTGTACCTACCATAAATGTAGATGTCCGATAGGTATGCAACTGCAGTCAGGTTTTCCCTCCCACCTACCCCTCTGTGGTATTCTCTTGGGTTTCTACCCCTCATTTTAGCTACCTGGGGTAATCTTTTATGGTGTATTTGTTTTTATGTTGTTGTACTTGTCTGGAATTTTTTCTCTATTTTCAAAATTTAGCCTTCCTTAGAGGGCACCTGGCATCTGGGGCAAGAAACACTGAAGAAGATGGCGTCTGCTGACGCTTTTATACCCCAGGCGATCTGATGTCAGGGAAAGGGCGACATCAGCCGACGCCGGACCCAGACTTTGGAATCCGTCCGTCCGAAGGGCTGCCTGAGGCAGGACAACCCATATGTAAGGACTGCAGTTGCATACCTATCGGACATCTACATTTATGGTAGGTACAAAACTGTACTTTTCTTACTGAGGCTGGTAAGGGAGTTTTTTGCATCCTCGGATTTTCCTCTGTTCTGCAACAGTTTCTTCCTTTTGTTGTAAAGTTTGTTTATGGCAGGGACTACCAGATTGGCTTCCATTTTTTGGATGAGAGCATCTTGGTTCTTTTTGGGATGGCACGATTCATGCAAGAGTGGATGTGCTCGTACAGTGCCTTAGTGTAGGATTCAACAGTTGAACTTTCAGTTCCCATCTGCATGAGTGTCATGAAGTTTGTCACTTCTGACTTGAGTAGCATGAAGTTGGTACTACTGAAGATCAAACCGGACAAACCAAGGATGATACTGATTGCACCAGACTGGCCATGCCAACACTGGGACCCCCCTTTGACACATTGTGTCACTGCTAGCACCATGACACCTGCCTCGGACCGCTGTCCTGCTGTCACAGCAGGAGGACCAGATTCTACACCCACAGCTTCAAACTCTGAGCCTGGCTAATTACGTGATCTCTCTGTTACCATCCCTCAGTAAGCAAGTGTTGGATGTCATTCTGGAGGCAAGGAGGCCCAGTACTAGAAAATCATATGCTGAAAAATGGAAAAGATTCTGTTCCTGGAACCAAATTCAGGGGATGGGCACAGCAGTGCCCAATTTATCTCCGATTCTATAGTACTTAACTGAGGGTACTGCACAAGGCATTTTCCTCCATCAAAATTCATGCCTCAGCCATTTCATCTCATTTCAACAAGCATCTGGCACCAAGCATCTGTTTCTGTAAGGTCCTTTTGTAGAGTATCCACATCATTTGGGGATTCAATAATGGCTCCCAGTTTGCAGTCATCTGTGAACTTTGTTAGCCAAAGTCCCTTAGTGTAGAGAACCCACCCCTCTTTTCTCATCCACTGCTGAAGCAGTTCCTCAGAGGGACCAAAAACTTAAGACCACCCAGGAGAGCCCCTACTCCAGCAAGGGACCTTAAATTTTGTTTTGGAAAAACTCACTCTACCTCCTTTTGAGCCAGCTGCAGATGCAGAGTTGAAATTCCTTTTTTGGAAAACAGCCTTCCTTTTAGCCATCACTTCAGCTAAAAGGGTGTCTGAATTACAGGCCCTCATGGCGGTGGAGCCTTTCATAATTTTTCGTGTGGATAGGGTGTCCCTCAGGACCAGTCGGTGGTGTCTAGTGTGGCCCTTAATCAGTCCATTCATTTGCCAACCTTCTTTTCTAATTCACAGAACAAAGGGGAACGGATTCTGCACTCCTTAGATGTGCACAGACAACTTAGATTTTATTTGAACACGACTAAACCTCTCAGGAAATCTGAACAACTGCTGGTTGCATTTGCTACAGGGTCAGAGGGGAAGGCCATTTCAAAGAAAACGATTTCTAAATGGATAGGCCATTGCATTCATTTCTACTTTAAGCACCATGCAAAGCCTACCCCACAGGGGATTAGACCACATTCTACCAGAGCTGCATCTACCTCTACAGCCTTTATCAGAGGTGTCCCTACCAGGGACATCCTAGAAGCTGCTACCTGGAGTTCTGTACATACCTTCACCAAGCATTACCATTTGCCAATTTTCTCTAAATCCAGAGTTGGCTTTGCCACTGCAATCTTGCAGGGCCTTATAGTTGGTCCTAATGCTATCTAATTTCCTCCTCCCATCCTTAGCTTTGGGAATCTACCCATATGTGATTACTCCAACAGTGAAACACAAAGAAGGTAGTACAGTTCTGTACACTTAACATAAATGTAGATGTTCGAGTGTATTCACTGTTGCAGTCCTAGTTACCCTCCCTCCAACCTCCTGACTTCTATTGGCTATACCTCTATTCTTGCGTACTGTGTTTAAAGCTTTTTGGTGTATTTGCTTTTTTGTTGGAGGTGTAACCTTATATATATAATTGCTTCCCACTATGGGGGCACCTGACATCTGGGGCAAGAAAAACTGATGTAATGGCGTCGGCTGCATGCTTTATACCCCTGACTACCTGACGTCATGGAAGATGGGACAGCAACCAACGCAGGACCCAAGACTTTGTTAATCAGGCCGACTGAGGGCTACTGCAAGCAGATAACCCAAATGTGTTGACTGCAACAGTGAATACACTTGAACATCTACATGTATGGTATGTGTACACAACTGTACTTTTTAGGTTAGAGTGAGGGAGGGTGGCAGCAATACTGCCACCACACAGAGAATGGTTAAGGGCCTTTTTTCTTAGAAGAACTTACAACTGTTCTGCAGTGTGACGTTTAGGAAATTTGTAGTTTGTGATTGGCAAGTTATTGTTTCCTACATTTGGGAGTTAAGTCGTTCGTAGGTGAAACTTCTAAATGCATCAGAATTTAAATGCAGACATTTTCCTTCCATTCTGACTTTCAGAGCTAGCAAACTTTCCTGGAACTAAGCTGGTTTCTTCTCAAAGACTGCATGACACCTGGTAGAAAAGAAAGTATAACAAGTGCACCATCTTTATTTAATTCTGCTGCAAGAAGTGATTGATCATTAGTCCATGTGCTCCTCTAGGTGCTGATCAGAAATTGAATAACTAGTCTTGAGAAACTCAATCTTGAAATTGTCTGGTTACTACTTTTTTCCATTGCATTTGAGGCTCCGAACAGGCCACCAAGATTCCTGCCAACAGAAGGTAGTGCCCCAAGAAAGCTTATCTTTATTGCGCATCACCTAATCTGTCTCCTTTTCAAGTTTCTCCGCTCTCAAGATTTACTGAAGATTGACACACTTTAGAAACTACTGTATATGTTGTACATTACACTGTCTTTTACTAGAATATATGTATATCTTTTTCTTTGAAATTAGTATGGATTATTCTGTTGCTTACATTTCTGTAGTTTTGTATTTGAAATGTTTTGTATTCCAACCTGGGCTGTGCCTGAAATTGGCCAATACTGATCAGTGCAGTACCCTGATAAAGTATTAGATGTCTATATATATACATATATATATGTGTATGTCTGACCAGGCTACAAAAGCTTGGAGATTTTCCTCTTGCACTTTCTGACTTAAGACTTGTACCTGAGACAACATACTTGTATTTGGGAGATGAACAGGCACAAACATCTATAGAACTTTCTTGCCACTAGTAAGTGGAAGCAAGACTCCGTCAGATTCATGGCCTGCCAGCCATGCAAGTTTAGCTACATACATTCAGAGCAGCTAAGTGCCCCACTGAAGAGCCTTCCACTTTTCTTTTTTTTTCTTTCTTGTATCCTGTCTAAGAGACTAATGTAACTATGGTCAGTAGATCCCTTACAAAGATGAGCATCCAAAGTGCCTTTTTTGTTTAGGAAGATGACTTCATTTTAGAAAATGTAATGTTAATCTTTTTTGTCTAAAGCCATTAGAAGCCATTTGTCCTTTTAAACTGTAGTTAGAAAACAAACCTGTCTGTGCTGTAACACTGACTTTACTGGTTCCTGAATTGTATTCCTTGGCCAGTCCTCATCAACCAAGAAGAAGGTGTTAAGTAGTTGAAAGAAGACCCTAGTCTATCTGCTTCTTTCACTTAGTCTGGAGTATGATTGCTTTGTTGAGGTGCTTGATAAGCCCACAGGACTGCTAGAAATCTGGGTCTGCTCCTGTTGCTGAAACCCCGGATACTTGAAACAAAAAGTATCTCCTCCTGTAACCCATGCCCTTGGGGATCCACAGCAGTAGTGGTTTAGCTTTTCACAAGAATCTTTTAAAGCAGTTATGCCTTTACATCATCCTAAGTTTCAGTTTTGTTTTTCCACTCCCCACAAAAGTTTGTCTTTTGAGGAAGAATATTATTTAGAACCTGAAACTGATCCTAGTGACTACTTTCCCAAATTCATCCATCAATGTTTTCAGTTCACCACAAGAAGACCTTTCTTCTGGTGATGCCATTCATAAAATAATGCGGTACTTTATAACTCGGAGGGCAAACAAGATTCTGATTCACATAAGGGATGCTACAATTAGCTGCATATGGAAAATTCAAAACAGTCTGCTACCTCCCCCCGCCCCCTCCACCACCCAGCAGTTGTTTCAGTGGAGTCCGATAAAGCTTCTGTGCATCTTCCCTCTTGTAATACCTTACCAAATGACAAGGATAGCAGGGTGGTGTAAGGTACAGAAAGGTTTATAATTCTGCTACCTGGTCTTTCTGTTCCATTAATTACTAGTCCCATTTGATTAGGTATATGCTTTTTATTTTTGACATTATGGCATAAATAAAGGTGAGCATACCTAACTTTTGACAGTTTGCAAAAAAATGCTCACCTCTAATGCACTGGTTGAAAGGTATTACATCAAGTGTAGGTATGAAACTGTCTGTGCCTCCTCCAGTGCAGTTGCTGCTGGATGAGTTCTAAGGAGATATTCCTGGCTTCAACTCCAGTCTTTAATGGATGATAAGGCTAAGCTTTCGGCTTCTCCTTTGCACAACGAAAACTTGTTTTGGTTCTCTTCTGCTTGAAATTAAAATTTATAGACTGAAAGAGAATGGTAATGCAGGGACTTAAGTGACTTTTTCTTTCCCCCTTCTGCAAGTTCCAGAGACACTACCACTCCATTCCTCTGGTCCCTTTTTCCACAAATGCCAAAATCCTTCTCGGTCGGAATGAAAGAATTTTTGAAGAAACACACAAGTCTGATTTCAAAAGATCCTTTTCAGACAAAGGTTCCAAACTCATTCTCCCTTTGTCTTCCATCTCCCAGCCTGTCTTCCATCTACCAGCCTTTCTAGGAAAATGACCGCCTTCCACTTTCGAGAACAATAACATCCGACACTTGGGTTTTGGACATCATAAAGAATGGACAGAGACTTCACTGGAATTCTCCATTTTCCTCTGGAATTCCTTGTTCTCTCAAGCCAAAAGCATCTGGTTCTACCAATCCTGCCCAACCTCTTCCTTCAGAGAATGATAGAACCTTGCCCCTTCCCATCTAAAATGAAAAGGGGGTCTATTCCAGCCTTTTTCTTGTCCTCCAAAATGGAATGTGGAGACAATTCTGGATTTGTCCTTTCTGAACACATTTAAAAGGTCTAAAGTTCAGGAGGGTAATGCTCCAACCTTTCTTCTCAATAGTCACCTTGGATCCAAAGGGTGCCTATATGAAGATCCCTGCAGATCCTTGTGTATCTAAACTGCTGAAAATGTTTGAGATTGTATTTCATGATGTTACTTTCAATGTAGTGCTTTACCTTTGGGCTTTCCACTGCTACAACAATTTTCACAAAGTGTTTAGCCATTGTCTTAGCGTTTCACATATTCCAAGGTATCCTCATCTAGCCGTACTTGGAAGGTTTCTTTATTCAGGCCGCTTCAGTTGGAAAGATTCTGCATGGCTTGCAGCTCACTATCAACTTCTTTCTTAACCCAGAGTTCATTCTAAGCTTCAACAAATTCAGTTTGCATTCCACTAAATCTATAGTATTTCTGGAATATCTTCTGAATACATCAGCAATGATGGCTTTTCTGTCTTTCAGTTCTTGACTGACTACTTTGTCCCTAACAATTATGCAGATGACCTCTGCAGTAGAGATTCTGAGAACCTCATTGTTCATGGCATCCATAATTTGCAAGCCAGAAATCATTTTGGATGCAGCACTGCCACCCTCTCTCCTTCCCAGCTTGCATCTTGCCTTTTGTGAAGAAAGAGTTGTCTTGGTGGATCATCCAAATGGCAACCCAGGGATTGCTTTTCCTTATTCCTCCCCCATTCAAGCAGCCTCTTCAGATGCCTTGAACATTTCAGGGGGAGTGTTGAAAGGGTGTCATAGTTGAGGAAGTTTAGCTCAAATGAGACAAAAGACACAAACATCAAATAAATAAAAACCTTGACCTTGAACCTCCAGACTCTGTACCTTTGGAATCCTGAAACTCTCAAGTCTTAACAGACAGTAACACAGTTGTGCAGTATATTGACATATGTGGGGAGGGACAGTCTTATCATATTTGCAGGCAGAGTTGTCTACCTCCAAACTGTCTACCTCGCAGCTGAACACAATTCAGTGGCAGACTACTTGAGCAGATCAGATCCAAGACAGACCCTTACGAATGGATTTTAGAGGTGTTCATATTTGAATGTGCTACTGAGAAGAGCCCAGAGACCTGTTTAACATAACATGCTAACCTGTGTCCAGAAGTTCCAGATTTGTCCCAGAACCAGGACTAAATTCCTGGGAACAGTCTTAGACTCAGTCCTACAATCTCTTTCTTTGTATCTCAGGAACATACTCCGCAAACAGGCCATTATTGTAAGGGTATTTGAAGTTCCTGGGCTAGATGACTTCTTTCATTCTAATGATCCATGTAGTAAAACTGCACTGTTGGTCACAGGAACAGAAGTCCCAATAAACACCTATCCCTCTCCTTCCCTTCTTAAAAAAGGAAATCCTATAGTGGGAGCAGAATTTCAACAATCCAGGTGCTCCCAGCTCTCTGAAATAGAGCAGACCCTAACGGACTTTGGACAGGTATCAGATGAATCAGCATATCGGTATAAAGGAGCCAGCAGTTATTCTTTTATTAAAAGCCTTTTAAGAAAAACTGATTCACAGACACGTAAAGAGTCTAGCAGACAATGCAACAGTCATCTGGTACATCAGCTAGGGATCTCACCCCCATAGCTGCTTTATATGCTAGGTTAAGACGATCTCAGCAGAACTCCCCCAAGTGAATGGATGTTGAAAAGGGAGGTTTTTCTAGACCCGATACATAGCTGGGAGTGTACCAGAAACTGACACTTTTGCTTCCTCAGAATATAAGCAACTCAGCAAGTTCTGTTTGAGAATCCCACAGAAAAAGAAAGATGTGGAGAGTGGATATCTTCTCCTTCAAATGGACAGACTTCTCTTTCTGTGCTTTTCCACCAGTATTCCTCATCCCCAGTGTATTACAAAAAGTGGGATCAAAGAGGCCAAAAATTATTTTAGTAACTCCCTTCTGTCCCAGGCAGCACTGGTTTTCCCTCCTCCTGGCATTCAGCAAAGGAAGAACTGCCTTTTCCACTTCTCCTGGATTTGCTGACCCAGAAAAAGGGGTCTGTCATCCATCCCAACCTGAAAATTCTGAAGTTGATGGTTTGGGTGATTGGCTGTTGATTCCACCCATACAGTCTTTTTCTTAGGATGTCTTGTCTATCCTTAAAGAGGCTAGAAAACAGTAGCAGTAAAGTAATATGTAGCTAAGTGAAAAAGATTCTCTATCTGGTGCAAAGCTAATGGTTTTCAACCAACTAAGGCAGGAGTTTTGCAACAGGTCTGGAGTTACCTCTCCCTTCTCTACAAGAAAAGATTGTCTTGTTCTGGCATAAAGGTCCACACTTCTGCTGTCTCTGCATGCTTTCCTTTGTCTTTTCCAATTTTATGCTAACCTTCGGATTGCACCTCGGACCATCCAGAGAGGAACCGACAACTTCCTAGGATTTAAATTGTTCTTGTAAACTTGCACTGTTCCCTTTTGAACCAGAAGATTTAACCCCTGTCAGATTGCTTACATGGAAGACTGCCATGTTGCTAGCACTCACTTCAGCCAGACATCTCTGGGTTGCAATCCCTTATTTACAAGGAGTCTATTCCTAGCCTTTCACAGGGGCAGAGTTACCTTGAGATCTGTAATACCCAAGGTGGTGTCAGGTTTAAGCACCAACTACAGTGCACATATTACAGTTGTGTAGATGACATACTGTAATTGTAGATGTTCAAGTAGATCAGTGTTGCAGTACCCTTTTCCACCCTCCGTAAGCCTATCTTGTCTTTCTTTAGTCTAGGTTTGGGGTGAGTTACGCTCATTTCCACCCCAATTTCTTCCCCTACTGCTTTAGCTCATGGTTTCAGACTGACAAGTAGGACTTATGTAAGCCATGCTCCACCTTAGTACCACTGTACTACAACGATCTTTGAAAAGAAGGTCCTGAAAAAGGCATCTGCCATTGTTCCTTTTATACCCCCTGACATAGTGACTTGGGCAGCTGAGGACTTGTCAGCTGTGGGATTGTGAAAGACTAAGGTGTTTAGGCTGCAGTGGGCTTTCAGATGTTCATCGTGTTATACTGCTGCAGTTATTACATTTGGGTTATCCTGCCATCAGGCGGTCCCACAGTCGGCCAGAGTTCCAAAGTCTTGGTCCGGCGTCTGTTGCTGTCACTTCTTCCCTGACGTCAGTGCGCCAGGGGTATATAAGATGCATCCAACGCCATTTTCTTCAGTCTTTCTTGCCGCGCGGTGCCTGAAGCAGAAGCAGTTCGCAAGTGCCGGTCGGCTGACTACTGAGATTTTCGAAGTCGAATTTCAGATCCGAAGTCTTCAATAAAGCTAAGTACCCCATTGGGGAAACTTTTTTTCTTGCCTCAGACCGATGTCAGAAAAAGTTAATAATTGTATTTCATGTGGGAAGCAAATACCTCATAAGGACTTCCACTCTTACTGTATTCCATGCCTAGGCCCTGATCACGATGTCACTAGTTGTCGGTTTTGTGCTAGATTTAACAAACGCACTATAAAAAGACGTTTTGATTTTGCTTTGCACTGCTTTGGCCTTAGGTTCAATTATACTATGCCGTCGGATCAACCGATGACCGCAATACCGAAAAAACGCAAGGACAAGGATAAAGACAGGCATCTGAGGCCCAAAACCGACAACGAAACCTCTTTTAGGCCAGTCGTCGGTTCGCCGGTTCTCAGTGAGGCGCTTTCGCAGCCCCTGACACCCACTACCTCAAGGTGTTCAGGCTGCAGTGGGCTTTCAGTTCTCCGTACTTCTACACTGATACACTTCTACCATCTCTAGTTAATGTTAAGACATCGACGCAACTGTAGTTTCCTGTCTCTGTCGTTATGTTTTAGCCTTTCTCCTTCCTGTTTCTAAGAACTGTGGCTCTGTTAGGTATCTAATTTAATTTCTTGGGCATTTTTTTGTGTTATAGCTATTTCTTTGGACTGGAGTGACCATTCTACCTTTGTGATAATCACTCTAGCCTTTTTCCTTTCTCTTTCTCTGCCTTAGTTGAAATACTATGAGTTTCTTTCCCCTTTCTTGTTTGAGGGAGTATGGCTCTATGACTTTAGGAGGTAGTATGCTTCCTCATGTCTTTGTGGGCATGTTTCTTAGTTTCTGCCTGTGTTCCAGAAATAATCAGGCATTTTTTTCTCCCTCAGGATTTTTCCAGTCTTTGTGGACTTTGGATGTGCTTCTGCTGTTCTCACTGTCCTTTTCTTTTTGTCTAGCCTCTGCATGGTTAATTATATTGTTTACTCAGGAGACTGTCAGGATAGCTATTGTGGTTTCCTGGTCTTGTTCGGAGTGCTAGGAGATGTTCTTTGTGTTTCACTGCTGCAGTCATTACATTTGGGTAACCCTGCTGGCAGGTTGCCCTCAGTCAGCCTGAATTTCAAAGTCCTGGGTCCTGTGTCTGTTGTCGTCGCTCCTTCCCTGACGTCAGGTCGTCAGGGGTATAAAAGAAGCAGCCGACGCCATTTTCTTTAGTCTTTCTTGCCGCGTGGTGCCGGAAGCAGAAGCAGTTCGCAAGTGCCGGTCGGCCGACTCCTGATATTTTCACGTTCGAATTTCAGATCCGAAGTCTTCTATAAAGCTAATTAACCCCATTGGGGAATCTTTTTTCTTGCTTCAGAACTGATGTCAGAAAGTTAATAATTGTATTTCTTGTGGGAAGCAAATACCTCATAAGGACTTTCATTCTTACTTTATTCCTTGCCTAGGCCCCGATCATAACTTTCTGAGTTGTCTGTTTTGTGCTAGATTTAACCAACGCACTATTAAACGTCTGTATGATTTTGCTTTGAACTACTTTGGACGCAGGTTTAATTATCCAGAAATGTCGTCGGAAAACAATCTGACTACCGGAGTTCACAAAAACGCAAAGAAAGACACCCGAGGCCCAAAACCGACTACGAAGCTTCTCCTAAGCCAGTTGCCGGTTCGCTGGTTCTCAGTGAGGTGCCTTTGCAGCCCCTGACTACCGCTACTTTAGAGTCTCAGGCCGCTACCGACTCCCACGTGGAGTCGACCATGCCGCTGGAAACTCAAGGTATTGAAGCCTCGGACGCTAATCCTTCAGATGGGTCCGGAGCCGCTGAGCAGGCACTGGCTTCTGAGGGTGTATTCAGACCCAGCCATCTATACATTAAACCGACATCAAAGGCAAAGACTAAAGCTCCTTCACAGGCAAAGAAGCAAACTCAAGAGCCACGTGGACAGGCCTCCATGCCCAAAAAACAGATGCTCAAAATGGCTGAAGACTTGATTACCTTGATCAGGGGTTCCCATCCCCCTCCTGATAAGAGGCCTAGGCAAGAGACTGACTATGAATCTTCAGATCAGGTTTCCATTTCTTCTGATCAGGAATATTCTTTTCCCCCCATGAGGATTCTGATGCTGTAGAATCCATACCTTCAGCTTCTCCTCCTGAGAACTTTTCCTTTGGGGAAACCTTACATACCATGAGGGAGCATTTCCACTGGGAGAGCCAAGATTTTTCAGAATCTAAAAAGAGGCTCGGGATTTCCTGTTACTGCCTCAGCACAAGCCACTTGCCATCCCCCCTGTGTTAAACATTGTAGATGATGTGTTTTTGGAGCCTAGCCTTACCCCTGACTCCTTACCTCCAGCTCCTGTTAAGCCTGACAGATATTACTGGGTACCTGACTCACATAAATTCCTTTTTAAAATACTGCTGCTGACCCAGAAACCATTTCTCAGGGTCCCAAGGGAGTTAAGGCTTCCGCTGCAAAAAAACCTACCCCTTCTGACAGGGAAGGATTCTAGGGCACTGGACAGATGGGGAAAAAAGGTTACACATCTGCTACCTTGGCTTATAAGGGCCTTAAACTGTCAGTTTCATATGCTCAAATAGCAACATGTGATGTCATTGCTTAAACAGAAAATGTTGTTAAACTCTGAATGTGCAGAAAACAAGGAAATGCAGGATATTTTGCATGCAGCCGAACAAGTTGGAAAGCATACTTTGCAATGTGGTTTTGATTCTTTAGAGGCCTCCTGCAGGGCTGCAGTTACAGGTTCTGTAATTAGAAGGCATGCTTGGTTAAAGGAACAACATCTGCCTGATCATGTTAGTTAAATTATTAGATGCACCTTTACAGCGTGATACTTTGTTTGGTGTTAAGGCAGAAGAGGTGTTAAAGAAAATGGAGGACAAGGCTAAATCTATGCAAACGGTCAAAGATTTCTTACAAGTACAGCCACCTAGGTTTAGTAGACACTGGCCAACAAAGAATTGGTCCTTTCCTGTGTCAGACAGACCTCAAAGGGGCAGACCCGGGCACCCTAGAGGCAGATCCCAGGCACAAGGTTCATACAGGTAAAAGCAATGAGGTGCTTCTACCTCCAAAACTGGAGAAGACAAATCACAACCTTACAGGAAACAGCCCCAATGACTTCCCCCTGCCTGCACCAAGCACTTATTACCTGGCAGCACCCTTAGGGGGAAAATTAGCACTTTTTTCTCAAAATTGGCACATTGTAACCCAGGACAAGTGGGTTCTACATATCTTGTCGCAAGGCTACAAGTTCCATTTCCATACCCTGTCAAAGGCAAACAGCTGGCCAGATCTGCCAAAAAGTCAATGGGCAGAGGCAGAAAAACAAGTCTCATCCCTCATGGACAGGAGGGCCATTCAACAAGTGCCAGAGCAAGAGCGGAGGCAAGGATTTTACTCAAGACTGTTCTTAGTGGCCAGAAAGGACAAGACCTGGAGGCCAATACTGGACCTATCGATTCTGAACACATACCTGGATATACCAAAATTCAAAATGTTGACTTTGCAGCAGCTTCTGCCCATGCTGGGCAAGAACGCTTGGCTTGTAACTTTAGACCTAAGAGAGGCATACCTGCATGTCCCAGTCAGACAAATATGCAGAAGATACCTCAGATTCAAGGCTGGCTCAGTGCATTACCAATTCTCTGCACTGCCCTTTGGCTTATCTACTGCGCCGAGGGTCTTTACAAAGTGCCTGGCACCAGTAATTGCATTCTGCAGACAGAGGAATACAGATATACCCTTACTTGGGCGACTGTCTAATTCAAGTAGAGAACAAGGACATCCTTTTACAGCATCTGGCGTTTGTGAAAAAACGTCTAACATGCCTAGAGTGCACAGTCAACGAAAAGAAATCAAAACTAATACCCTCTCAAGAGATAATATTCCTGGTGCAAGCTTAAATACAACTGCCCAGATGGCTTATTTCACGCCAGACAAAAGCAACTGACTACCCATTTAAACATGTTCACAACAAAGGCCCAGTTATCAGCAAGAAATATTCTGCAGGCTTTGGGCTTCATGGCATCCTGCATCCTATTAATTCCATATGCAAGACTGCGTATGAGGAAACTTCAGTGGTACCTAGAAAGTGTTTGGACTCAACATTGCCACAACCTGGAAACCATAATTGCTCTCATTCCCTGCCTGCAACAGGAGCTTCAATGGTGGGCAAAGGCTTGTCACCAAAACAAGGGATAGCCATTCACATTACCCCCAGCCAGGCAGACACTAACAACGGATGCATCAGATTATGCCTGGGGGGGCCCACATGGCAGGAAGATGCATTCAGGGAACATGGACCTCAAACCAAATGCATCTACATATCAATCAGAGAGAGATGCTAGCTGTTCAAAATGCCATGACAGCCTTCAAGGACCTATTTCAACCAGGACAATTACTGATAAAGACAGACAACACCACGGTTATGTGGTATATAAACAAGCAGGGGGGCACACATTCTTAACCGCTTTGCAGACTAGCTATGACTTTGTGGGGCACAGCATTGACTTACCAAGTGCATCTGCAGGCACAATTCCTGCCAGGAAGGAAAAATACTCTGGCAGACGAACTAAGCATTAGCCTCATGGATCCCCACGAGTGGCAGCTCGATCCACAAGTCTTCAACATAACAAGGAAATGGGGATGCCTGGACATCTATTTGCCTCCCCTCACAACTACCAACTAAAGAGATTCTGCACAAGGATTTATCACAGACAAGCATGGAAAGTGGACGCCCTATCCTTCAGCTGGAAAAACCCATCAATATATGCCTTTCCCCCTCTGCCTCTCCTCCCCAAGGTACTCCTAAAGGTCAGACAGGAAAAGCCAAAGATGATTCTTATTCCACCAGACTGGCCCCGCCAGCACTGGTACCCAATATTAAGGAGCTTGTCTCAATGCCCAGCTTGACCTTACCTGAAGTACCACATCTACTATACCAGCAAAACAATCAGATCCTGCACAGCCAGCTCAGAACTTTAAACCTGGCAGCATGGCAAATAATGTAGTCATACAAAACACACCTCTTAGCAAAGCTGTGATGGATGTCATTTTGGAAGCCAGAAGGCCTAGTACTAGAAAATTTTATGCTGGAAAATGGAAGAGATTCTGTGCTTGGAACCAGGCTCAAGGAACAGATACAACTGTGCCAAATATTTCTCAGATTTTACAATACTTAACTGAGATGCTGGACAAAGGCCTATCTTTCTCATCTATTAAAATTCATGCCTCTGCCGTTTCGGCCCATTACAGTGCAGAGCCACCAATCTTTTCTCATCCCTTATTAAAACAGTACCTCAGAGGAGCCAAAAATTTTAAGGCCTCCAAGGAGATCACCAATGCCTGCATGGGACCTCAACTACGTCTTGGAAAAACTCACTCTGCCTCCCTTTGAGCCAGCTGCTACTGCGGATATAAAGGTTTTATCTTGGAAAACAGCTCTGCTCCTAGCAATAACTTCTGCAAGACGAGTTTCAGAGCTACAGGCACTCATGGCTGTGGAACCTTTTATCATTTTTTATCCGGACAGGGTCTCCCTGAGGGCAAACCCAACATTTATGCCTAAAGTGGTGTCCAGTGTGGCTCTTAATCAAACCATTTATCTGCCAACTTTCTATCCAAATCCACAGAACAAGGGGGAAAGGATTCTACTTCTTTGGACGTACACAGACCGCTTAGATTCTAGATTCTACTTGGACAGAACCAAAGTTTTCAGAAAGACAGAACAATTATTAGTGGCATATGCTGCAGTATCACAAGGAAAGGCTATCTCAAAGCGGACTATTTCAAAGTGGGATAGGCCACTGCATTAGTTTCTGCTACTTATACCATGGCAAGCCAGTGCCTAAGGGCATTAGGCCACATTCCACCAGAGCTGCAGCCACTTCAGCAGCCTTTCTCAGGGGAGTACCAACCAAGGACATTTTAGAGGCAGCTACTTGGAGTTCAGTGCACACTTTTACAAAGCGCCATCTGCCACTCTACTCTAAATCCAGGGCAGGCTTTCCCACTGCAGTTCTGCAGGGTCTCATAGCCGCTCCTAATTCTGTTTAGCTCCAGCCTCCCAACCATAGCTTTGGGAATCTACCCAAATGTAATGACTGCAACAGTGAAACACGAAGAACATAGTACAGTTGTGTACACTTACCATAAATGTAGATGTCAGAGTGTATTCACTGTTGCAGTCCAGGTTACCCAACCGCCATTCCCCCTTTTCTTCTGATGGAACCCATCTTTCCTTCTCTGATTTATACAACATATGTGGTGTATTTGCTTGTGGATGAAGGTAAAGTTTATATTGCTGCATGTAATTTTATATATAGATATAAATTTTGGCTACCCTTTTAAGGGGGCACCTAACATCTGGGGCAAGAAAAACTAAAGAAAATGGCATCTGCTGCTTCTTTTTTACTCCTGACTACCTGACGTCAGGGAAGGGGCAACGACAGCCGACGCAGGACCCAGGACTTTGGAATTCAGGCCAACTGAGGGCAACCTGCCAGCAGGATTACCCAAATGTAATGACTGCAATAGTGGAGACACAAGAACATCTACATTTATGGTAAGTGTACACAACTGTACTTTTTCTGGTTTTCAGGTAGTGCAGGTTTGGGTTTCAGGACCTGCTGGGACCATTGATCCTGATTTCCAATCACCCAGGGTCTCCTGGAGTTATGCCAAGATTTGCTTTGCATTGCTACCTTATTGGGACTTCAGTTTTGTTGTAGCTGTTGTCTTCTAAAGGGTGAACTCTTGTAGTTTTCATTCCTTTGTTTACCATTTCTGCTTGCTAAGCTGTGTTACTACTGCGTGAACTAACTTTCTTTTCCTTGCTCATATAGATAGCTGTGCCAGTTCACTCAGTGTTTGGTTTTCTTTCTGATATTCTGTGGTTCCAGATTCCTCTTGGTTTCAAAGTGTTTTTGTTTCTTGGACTTTGCCTGTCTTGTAGTTCTGGATGTAGTCTATGGGAACTTTGTTTGGGCTATGATGTCTAGCTTGTGCTAATACTGTTTTTTTTTTTTTTTGGGGGGGGGGGGGGTTCTATCAAGGTGGAGACCATATACTAATGATAGCATAGTTCCCTGGGGAAAGGTTGAAAGGTTTATTACAACTTGCCTTTCAGACTTCTATTCCTTGTTCTGTTTTTTTTTTTCATTCTAGCACTATCATTGTTTGCTTGCTTCGTTAATTTTCTGTTGAGGGCTTACAACCCTCATTTCTGGTTGAGTTATGTTATTACTTCCAGTTTAGTTTACTCTGAAGACTTGTTGCCAAGTTCCAGATTTTTCTAGATACGGTTTACAAGCCTATTCAGTCACTCCTTTGATCACATATGGTCTGCAATCTAGTAGTAGGCTTTTCCTACCCATGGTCTGTTATAAAAGTTTTCTTAGTGGTAATACTAGTATGCTTTTTTTTTTTTTTAATTATTATTGTGAAGTTTTCCATTCTAGATGTCTTTATATGTTTTGCTGCAAGATGGACTGGAGCCAGATCTTATGGCTGGATCCACCTTTCCTCCAGCTGCGTGTGATTGAGATTTATTTCAGATTTCCACTATGCTTGCAAGGAATTTGGGTCTGTTATCTCTATTAACAGCTTAGGTAAATTGCAAATTTTATCTGCAGTCTTTTTTGGTTGCCACCCAGTAGTGTTTTTGCTGGGATTCTGATCGTTAGGGGAAAATGGATCAAGCTCTGTCTCCCACAAAAGTTCTATATTTATAGTAATGTTAGATATGTAGGACTGTAGTCCATTTTCATCTCCACCTCCAACATCTTCCCCCTGCCTTCAAATATCCTGTTGGATTTTGCGTCTTTAAGTTCTGTGTTGTCTTTTTGATGTGGAGTTTGGTTTTGCTACTTTGAGTTTTTTGCTGTCTTTCTTTGTATTTTAACTTCTGCAGGTCTTAATTTGCACATTTGTTGGGCAAGGATAGTTTGTTGGCTTAGGAAAGCTTTAGATGCCAAGCTGCTGAAATCCTGCTGGGTTTGATTTCTGTAGGTAGAGAAAGATTGACTCCAGTTCTATACATTTGTCATTGTGGTAATAGGATTAGTTGTGCACTGTAGACTTTTACCCACCATTTCCAAGTCTGTCAGTTATCTTTTCCCCCATGCATCTTTTCAATTTATAGGGAGTTGGAGAGGTCTCCCTTTCTTTACAGGATTTTCCTTTCAGGGCAGTTGGTGTTAGCCAACAGGTCCTTGTTGTGAAAGAATCTGAACATGAACAAGTCTTGAATGCTGCCACAGGACTTAAGACCTCTCTCACTGGTGATTTCTTACTAACAGAAGTAGTAGGTGGTGCAGGTTGCTGATGCCTTTGAGGTGAGGAAGACTAACTATTCTCTTGAGTTTTGTAGTTCTAGAAGTCAGGTCAGAAGAATGGCCACCTGTTGCTTTTTGTATGGGAAAGAAAATGTACTGCAGTGGTGATCCTCTCATAAGTGTGTTTACCCAACCATTCTTTGTGGTCATTTTATTGCATATTCAACACCATTGCAAACTTTGCAATTTTTCTATGCCTCTTCTGGTGCCTTAATCCTTTTTGGGAAATTGAAGTTCATGCATTTTAGAATCTGTTTTATTTTGTGCACAACCCTTTAAAACCGAACAGGTATCTTATCAGTGGTCTCTTTGAGTTTGCATCCTTTTACCTACACTTGATGTTTACAGAATTTTGTGTTGAATTTGATGTGGTGGTAGAGGATTGAATGTGGAAATGTTGCCTATTTACTTGATCCCTTTAATACAAATCTTAGATCTAATGAATTTGCAGGCTCCACCAAAAATGGAGTTCATGAGGGTCTACTTTTTAATGTAATTCCAATTTAGTGTTTGGTAGCACAGTTAACTTGCAGATCTTTATTTATATCACATTCTGATTGATAGGTGAGCTGATCTTTAGCAGTGTTAGGCTTAATTGTTTATCTATTCCACAGGTGCACAAAATGATAGCAGAGTACAAATTGATCCCTGGGCTGAATAATCTTTTTGACACACTGATCTGGAGAAAGCACTCTACATCGAACATTGTGATGCATGGGCATAACCAGAACTGTGACTGTAGTCCAGTGAGTAACATTTTTTTTAAACATTTATTAAATGACATTTTAGACTGCCTGAAAATCCATTTAAAAGGAAGAAACTTAACTGGTTTGACAGTTGGTACTTTGTTTAGGCATAAATTGTGTACTGTTATTACTTTTGCTAAGTGTGCTTGGCTTCGAGTATGATTAAATTTTCTGCGCTTAAAATTTTGGTACTTTGAGTATGGTCCATAACAGCCCTTTCCACCATTTCTTTACTAGGGAATGCTGATTTTTAACTTGTCGCATTATTAGGGGTATCAGCATATTTTATTAGCTGTAAGCGTGAGTAAACCAAATGTGAATGAATGCCAGAGGGTCACATTTTTAAGATTTAGCCAAATGTGTGTGTTATTTATCTAAGTGTAATAGTGTCAGTTTGTGTTTAGTTTTAGTGCTTATGCTTTTGCAACAAGAACAGTGTTAGTCACTTTTTTGATAGTTGTAACGATGCATCTTTTTTTTCATCTCTTTTATTTATGATTTTGTCCAAGAGTAGGAAACATTTGATCTAGGAAAAAGGTCCCCAAAATACAATTTTAACCATTCGAGCTTTGTATTGACAATCTTTTTAATGTTAATGCTCTGCACCCCCCCCCCCCCCCAGTTTTAGCATGAACAAGCATAGATCAACTGCTGCATTGCAGTTTTTTTTTTTTCAGTTTCAGTTCATTGTTGGGGTGCTGTATACTGTAACTTGGAAAGTGGAGCACAGGATGTTGAGACTAAACTGAAACTGCTTTCTTGGAATTTTGTTGTGGTACTTCTTTCTCCCTGAGCTAAGAGGTGATGTGTACAGTAGTTTTCTGCGCAAGTTTCCTTCAGAAGGAAGAAAGCATTTTGGAAAGCAGCTAAACTAGGAGTTTGTAGTGTTCAGTCCTGCAAAACAAATGTGCTTGGAAAGATTGTGTGTCATTGGACGTCAGGCTGCAATGGTTAAACTCCAGCCAGTTGTTGCCACTTTGCAATTTTTGTCCTCATTATTAATACCAAAAATACCCTTAGAACGATTCAGGAAAGATGTTCACCCTCAGCTCATGAAGGATCAGTGGGTTTGGAGCCCACTCAATGTATGGGTCTGAGTAAAACTCAAGGCCTCAAAAGGTCTGCCCAGGTGCCGTCACAGTCCTCTGAGAATTCAGACAGCCCACTGTCTGATCTTCCAAGGAAGCAGATGTGCAAGCGGAGCCACAAGGATTCCTCATCAGAGTCTATTACAAAAAAACTCTGGTGATAGAGGGATTCCCTTCAGTCTTTCCCCTGAGGATGCTGCCTTTGAGGTTTTAGAGCTCATTCACCAGAGGGTAGTTGGTCCACAGACAGCCTCCCCCATGAAAAAGTCCTGTTTGATGAAGCTTACAGTTCGACACCACCACCACTAGGGTGCTTTTTCCAGCAGAAAGTCTCATTGACTTGTCCAGCCAGAAATCATGGCAGGAACTTAATTTATGTGAGTCTGTACCTAGAAAACCAGACAGAATTCTGTAGCCATGATAGGACAGGCAGTAGTGGATGAAGGGTTCCTTGGTAGATTGCATTATTGTGTCAGATGCTACTCAGATGGAGCTGAATTGAGGATATGTCCATGGTTTATCTGCCCAATGAAGTGAGGGGATGGATAGGTTAAGGAGGTGGACATATGCTTAAGCCAGTGTTGCATTTAGTACCCTGGACTGTACGACCCACGTGAACAGATTCCAGAGGGATCTGGCCGAGCAAGGTTTTAGTCTCTGAAAAGACCCCCCCACACCTCCACCCCTCGGTTCAAAGAAAGATTTGGAAACCATCTTTAATACTATACATAACACAAATCTCTTGCAACTCATGGACAGTACAGCTTGTGGAGCAACCCAGGCAATGGGAATAGTGTTTTAAGAGATGTCTTGCCTGGCTCTGCTTATGCAATTTTGTGGATAATTTTAAAGGGTCCTTTGCCAGTTCCCCATATGATGGTGCCTGTTTATTTGGTCTAGTGGTTAAGGAACACATGCAGAATTGTGATCAGGAAGCAAAGATGCTATCTGCCATCAAAGATTTGAGAACCCTCAAAGTCCTTACAGCCAGAACCAAAAGGGATCCAAATCGTATTTAGGAAAATGTAAGAGTCATCCTTTCAACTCAGTTTCTGACTGCAGTGATCAAGGCAAAGGTGGCTCCTTTAGATGCAGAGGTCGTAGGGCACTGCAAAACCATGGATATTGCTGGCTATTTTCTGACTGGCAGCAGCCTAGAACCTGAAGGCTTACTGGACTGCTCCCCTCTGGAGGCAGTTGGGAGTCGTTTATGCATTCACTCTCATTTGTGGATGGCTGTCAAGTGGGACTTCTGGGTAAGAGGGATAAAATATAGTGGCTATTAACATACCTTTTCCCACACCAGGCACCTTGGCCACCCCAGATGTACCACCCCATATACTAAAAGCAGTCATGAGGGGAGATAGGGTAAGAGTACTATTTGAGATTGTTTTTTATTCCAAAAAAGAACAAGGACATCAGGCCAATTAAAAGACCCTGTTCAAAATGGTCACAGTACAATCAGTTCTGCTATGTGTTCAGGCAAAAGTCCAGATGTGCTCTGTTGATCTTCAGGATGTTACTCATAAGGAATGCCCCAGCATCGGGGAATTTGCTGTGCTGCTGAATAGGAGCTAGTCATCAGTTCAGAGCCCTCCCCTTTGGTCTCACTACAACCCCCTCTGTGTTCAGCAGTGCACAGCCATAGTTGCAGCCCATCTATGGCTCTAGGGAACCAGGATGTTGCCAAATTTACACAGTTGGCTGCCACTACACTGTAATCTCTAATGATAGTCAGGCATTAACTTCTCCAGCTTTGTCTGTCCTTGGAAATCTTGATTAAGGAAAAGTAGTTTTGTCAAATAATTTCAGATCAAGCAACAATAAAACTGAGATAAAACTACAGAGTAATGAAGTGAAAATGAGATACTGGCACTTTCCCACCTACTTGCTAAAAAGAGAATAATTTAAGGAATGATGTAAGGACTGGGTAGCAGAAGTTCGATAGCTATTACAGAAAATAGAAAACTTTTTTCAGAAGTGATAGCTAGTGAGTAGGATAAAGTAAAAATGGAGTTTAAAATGGAGTATAAATAAGAGAGCGAGATGGTTAAGAAGTTATGGAAATTTCTAGGGGTTGACAAAGGTTAAAAGTATTCCAGAACAAGGGGAATCTCTCAGAACAAAGACGCACAACTGCAGAGTGCTAAGTACAAAGTAAGAGTATTTGGATAATATGCACAAATTTAGAAAGACTGTTCTTAGGCAACTAATTTATGATAACTCCAGTGCACAAAGATGTCTATTAGAAAGACTGGGGCAGCAGAAAGTGGAAAGGGTGGTCTCCAAACTTATGGAGCATGTAAGAGGAAAAAGGAAGAGGGAAGCAGAATGTAAGAAAATGCTACTGTTGGTGGATCTTGTTGCAGAGGAAACAATCGACTGAATAAGCTAACATTTTGAGTAGGGTAGTGGAAGCATTTGCATTCCCTGATAAAGTAATGTTAAATAGGAGGGATATGTAAAGGCTCAGAGGGAAGTGGAGAGGGTTTCCGTCTGATAAGTTATTTTTGAACAAAGCAACCAGGCCAGGGTGCCCTCTTCCCCTTTGCTATGTATTTAGAGCGATTGGTTAAAAAAACAAAAGAAAAAAGTGGGACTCAGCAATTCAAGGTTATAACTGGTTTGACGATCAATAAAAGTTGGCTTATTTGCAGATGATGATTTATACCTAATAAATCCAGAAAAGGGCATCATTGTTGTGGAACATTTTGAGACCATTTAGAGTGTTTTCAGGATGTGAAGTTAATGAAGATCAAGTAAAAAGGTATACCTGTTATGGTTCAGCAATACCCATATTTATGGGCAGACAATAAGATGAAGTGTTTGTGTATGTGTTAAAAAGGCTTTTGTTATGGCAGCTAAGGATATGTGGGAAGAGTCTAAAAAGATGATACAAAAACTGAGAAACTGGAAGCACTTGTTAGTGAATGTATTTTAGTCCCTTTAGTTTTATTTACAGATCAGCCATATTTTTATCAACCCGAGAAGTTGAAGACAATAAAAAATAATTTAAGTAATGTATTTGGGAGGGGAAGAGGGTGGTATAAGATGATCCTTCCAGTAGAAAAAGGTGATTTAGGATTAGACTATTTGAAGAGAGATTTTAGAGCTACACAGTTAAGGTTCACTTAAAACACAAACAGAAGGCTTTAATCCAAAGGAGCAGGAGATGATGAAGCAGTGTTAATTCAATAAATAAGAAGACTGTGGGATTTTGGCTGCAGATCCTAATAGCAACCACACAGAATAAAGTAGCAGAAAGTATTCCAAGAATAAGCCAACATAAGAATAGAGAAAAGGAGATTGTACCAATTGGGATGGCTGCAAGTAGAGTTCAGAAAATAGGCAAGAGGGGGCTGGAATGTACTAGAGGAAACTGGAAAGGAACCCAGGTATTTGGGAGCAAGTAACTACAGAGGGAAAGGTAACAGAGTGGGATGAGGCCCAATAGACATTTGGACTGTAGAGTCTTTACTGCCTTCCCCACCCCAGGGATTGATATTGAAGTATAGCCAAAAAGAAAGGGATAGGCGAAGCATATGTGAAAGACCTGCTCTGGTAGAACTTAATAGTTGAATCTAGAAAAAAAAAGCTGCTGTTAAAAAGGGATAATTAGTAGGGCATGTGAAATATTGCATGATAACTGTAAATCAGTCAGAAGAGGTTAGAAAAAAGATTAGAAAATCAATTTACAAGAGAACAGTGGGTGGGCTTGTGTCCAGAAGGTTTAGAATTTTTCTTGGAAGTGTTTTCATAGCAAGCAGACTTCCAAAAAAAATTCCTTGGGTACATAGCAAATGTTGGAGGTGTGATAGAGAAGAAAGAAGCAACTGGGAGCATTTTTTTGTTAGAGTAGCAAGTTGGCAGATTTTAAAGATTCCCTTTAGAGTAACTATCAGAAATATTAGGTGAGAAAAGGCCTGTAACTAAGGAAATGTTTCTTTTGAGCTAGGGCACAGAATCTGAATTGCATATACTTAGTAAGGCCTTGTTAAGTTTGATTTCCATTTTCTAGTAATTGGTTTTTCGCAGCCAAAAGAGTTGGAGTCTAAACCAACTGTATTTGAAATGTTGAATATTGTAAGAATGATAAAAGAAATGGAAGAAAGGCACAGAGAATAGGCAGGGGACTGGAATTTATTGAAGATAACTTGCAAAGAAACCAAAGAATTGGAAGCAAATAACTAGAAGGGGAAAGGTAATAGAATTGGGAGAAGCTAAGAAACTGTGTGAACTGCAGGGTAGTGAAAGACCTACTCTGGTACAGTTTTTAGTTGAATATAGAACAAAAGCCCCTGTTAAAAAGGGACAATTAGTAGGGCACATAAAATGTTGCATACATAGGAATCGGGATGTTAGAAAAGATTGGGAAGAGAGATTGGATAATCAGTTCACAAGGAAACAATGAGAGGACATATGTCCGGCTACAGATATGCAACAAACTATTTTTGCTTAAAAATGTTTGCATGGATATTTTTTTTATACCCCAAACAGACTCCAAAGAATTTTTCCTCCGGTAGATGGTAAATGTTGGAGGTGTGATGGGGAAGGAAGAGGTAATGGAGCATATGTTTTTAGAGTAGAATGAGCTGATACGTAAAATTCTATGCAGAGTACTCTGTCAGAAATATTCTGTGAGCAAATGGATGTAACTAAGGAAAAAATTCTTTTGAGCTGGGATACAGGATTTAAATTGCCTAGACATAGTAAGGCCTTGTTGAATTTAATTGTGGTGGCTGCCAAATATATATGTATATGTGTGTGTGTGTGTATATATATATATATATATATATATGTGTATATATATATATATATATATATATATATACACACACACACACACACACACACAAACACACTAGAAAATAGAAAACAGTCTGTTTTTGAAGTGAATATTGTAACAGAAATAAAAGAACTGGATGTGGGATCTTTAGAAAAGGGTAGGAGCAAATTGCGTAGAAAAAATGGAAGTTGTGGGAATAATACACTCGGAATAATGTTTTGGAGGAGAGAGATTTACTGGAAGGAAGGAATTGAGCAATTTAATTTTGGATTGATTTTATAAAAGTGCATGTGTGATGTATAACATTTGTAACTGAACTTGTTAACAGTTTTTCTTGTATATAAATGTATGCATTTGTCTTAAAGTGATTATTCAGTAAGTGTGTTAAAAATGGAAGAAAGATCTTTAGACGAGAAGGAGCAAATTACATAGAAATGAATGGAAGCAGTAGGAACAATACATGCCATGTGTTCAGAAGGACGAATGAAGTTTATGGGAAGGAAGGAAGTGAGCAACTTATTTTAATGTTGGACTGATAGTTATAAAGAAGGAAAGCAAGTGATGAATAATTTATGCAAACAGAAAAAAATGGTAGCACTGTTTTTTTTTTCTTTTAATGTATGTGTGCCTATATCTTACATGATAATTTAATAAAGGTGTTTAAAAAAAACAAGGAAAAGTCAGTATTACAAGCTACTTGGATCTTTCGGTTCATATGCTGCCAACTGGATACAGCTCATTGCAAAGTTTTCCCTCCCTCTGGAGAGGGCCCACGTCTTGCACTGAAGGTGATCCTGCATTGAATTGTGCAACAGAGATCCCCTGATGTTCTTCATGTTTCACTGTTGCAGTCATTACATTTGGGTTATCTGCTTGCAGTAGCCCTCAGTCGGCCTGATTAACAAAGTCTTGGGTCCTGCGTCAGTTGCTATCCCTTCTTCCATGACATTAGGGGTATAAAACATGCAGCCGACGCCATTACATAAGTTTTTCTTTCCCCAGATGTTAGGTGCCCCCCTAATGGGAAGCAATTAAATATAAAAGTACAATGATATACCTCCAGCAAAAAAACAAGTACACCAAAAAGGCTTTTAAGCATAGTAAAGGAAAGTAGAGGTATAGCCAAAAGAAGTTAGGGGGCTGGAGGGAGGGTAACCAGGACTGCAACAGTGAATACACTCCAACATCTACATTTATGGTAAGTATACACAACTTTACTATGCTCTCCGTGTTTCACTGTTGCAGTCATTACATTTGGGTAGATTCCGAAAGGTATGGTTGGGAGGAGAAATTTAGACTGCAGTGGCAAAGCCAGCTCTGGATTTAGAGAAAATTGGCAAATGATGATGCTTGGTGAAAGTATGTACAGATCTCCAGGTAGCAGCTTCTAGGATGTCCCTGGAAGGAACGCCTCTGAGAAAGGCTATAGAGGTAGATGCAACCCTGGTGGAGTGAGGTCTTATCCCCTGGGGATAGGTTTTCCATGGTGCTTATAGCAGAAATTAATGCAATGGCCTGTCCATTTACAAATGGTTTGCTTTGAAATAGCCTTCCCCTCTGCCTCTGCAGCAAATGCCACCAGCAGTTAAAGTATCGGCAACATGTAATTGGACTGCTTAAACAGAAAATTATGTTGATTCCTGACTGTGTGGAAAATAAAGAATTGCAGGATTTAATGCATTCTGCTGAACAAGTTGGAAAACGTACTTTGCAATGTGGTTTTGATTCATTAGAGGCATCTTGCAGGGCTGCTGTTACTGGGTCTGTGCTCTGAAGGCATGCTTGGCTTAAGGAACAATCTTTGCCTGATTATGTTAAAGCTAAATTGCTAGATGTTCCTTTAAATCAGGACTGCCTGTTTGGCAGCAAGGCTGAGGAAGTTCTTAAAAAGATGGAAGATAAAGCTAAATCTATGCAAACTGTTAAAGATTTTTATTTTTACAGGTTCAGCCTCCTAGCTTTAGTAGGCACTGGCCCTCTATGAATTGATCCTTTCCAGCCCCTTCCAGGTCTTCTCAAGCCAAACCCAGATGCAGCAAAAACCCCAGGTTTCAGTCCCAGCGGACACACAGAACTAAGCAGTGGGGGGGGGCCCTCCATTTCCAAATCTGTGAATGACTCCCCCCTATGGTCAACTGTCTCAATGACTTCCTTTTAAAAATTCCAAGCACTTATCAACTGACTGCCCCTTTGGGGGAAAGATTGCTCTTCATGAAAAGAATTGGAAACTCATTACCCAGGACAAATGGGTTTTAAATATAGTGTCCCAGGGATAGAGATTTCACTTCCACACGTTGCCAACACCAAGCGGGTGGCCAGACCTACCCCCAAATCAGTGGGCAGAGGCCCAAAAACAAGTAATTTCTCTCTCAAGCATTGGGGGCTATTCAACTGGTACCAGAAGAGGAAAAGGGACAAGGTTTCTACTAGAGACTTTTCCCAGTACCCAGAAAAGACAGTTCATGGCGTCGTATCCTGGACCTGTCTACTCTAAACACCTTTTTGGAGATTCCAAAATTCAAGATGCTGACTCTTCACCAATTACTTCCTATGCTAGGCAAAGATACCTGGTTGGCAGCACTAGATTTAAAAGAAGCATACCTGCACATCCCAATCAAGAAATCTTTCAGAAGATACCTACGCTTCAAAGCAGGCTACACGCACTGCCCTTTGGTTTATCTACTGTGCCCAGAGTATTCACAAAGTGCCTAGCTCCAGTTATTGCATTTTGCAGGCAAAGAAGTATTAAAGTATACCCATACCTGGACGATTGTCTAATTTAGGCAGAAAGCCAGGACATACTTTTGAATCTGGTCTTTGTACAAAGGGTTCTAACTTGTCTGGGGTACACCATAAACGAAAAGAAATCACACCTGGTACCCTGTCAACAAATTATATTCCTGGGAGCAAGCTTGAATGCAACTTCCCAGATGGCTTACCTCACGCCAGAGAAACAAATTAATTTGACAACCTACTTCAAACAAGTGGCCACAAAAACCCTGCTATCTGCAAGACAAATACTGCAAGCCTTGGGGTTCATGGCCTCCTGCATTCTTCTAATTCCATATGCACGACTGCATATGAGGATACTACAGTGGTATCTAAAAAGCCTATGGTGTCAACATTCTCAGGATCTAGAAACAATGATTCCTATCATACCTTGCCTACGCCTAGAGTTCCTTTGGTGGGCAGAGGCCTACCTCCAAAACAAGGGACTGCCTTTCACACCACTCCCTGCCGCCCAAACCCTAACAGATGCATCAGACTATGCATGGGGAGCTCACTTGGCAGGGAAGTGCATTCAGGGCAAATGGAACCCAAGTCAAATGCACCTGCATGTCAATCAAAAAGAAATGTTAGCTGTACAGAATGCTCTGACAGCCTTCAAGGACCACATTCTTCCAGGACAACTAATGGTAAAGATGGACAACACCACTGTTATGTGGTACATAAACAACCAGGAGGGTACGCATTCTTACCCCTTCTGCAGACTAGCCATGGCATTGTGGAACACAGCCTTGAGCTACCAAGTGCACCTACAAGCTCAATTCCTGCCAGGAAAATTAAGTACACTGGCAGACGGACTAAGCAGAAACCTCATGGACCCACACGAGTGGAAATTGGAACCAAGGGTTTTCAACATGTTGGCAAGCAAATGGGGGAGCCCAGATATAGACCTGTTTGCCTCTCCCCACAACTACCGATTGGACAAATTTTGCACAAGGACTCCCCACAAACAAGCCTGGAAAGTGGATGCTCTGTTTTTCAGCTGGATAAAACCTATCAGTCTATGCCTTCCCCCCTCTGCCTCTGCTCTCCAAAGTACTACTAAAAATCAAACAGGACAAACCAAGGATGATTTTGATTGCTCCAGACTGGCCGTGCAAACACTGGTACCTTCTCCTGCACAGTGTGTTCATGGTTATCCCCATGGCGCCTGCCTCAGACTCCTTCCATGTTGTCTCAGCAGGAGAACCAGATTCCTCACCTTCATCTTCTAACACTGAACCTTGCAGCCTGGCTAATTACATAGTCTCTCCTTTAGCATCCCTCAGTAAACCTGTGATGGATATCATTTTAGAGGCAAGGAGGCCTAGTACTAGAAAATCTTATGCTGAAAAATGGAAAAGATTCTGTGGCTGGAACCATTCTCTAGGGATGAGCACAGCAGCGCCCAATATACCTCAGATTTTACAATACTTAACTGAGATGCTTCACAAGGGCCTTTCTTTTTCTTCCATTAAAATCCATGCCTCAGCCATTTCAGCTCATAACACAGAACCCTCCCCTCTTCTCTCATCCACTGCTCAAGCAGTTCCTCAGAGGGACTAAAAATTTGAGACCACCCAGGAGAGCTCCAACCCCAGCCTGGGACCTTAACTTTGTCTTGGAGAAACACTCTACCTCCTGTCGAGCCAGCTGCTACTGCAGACTTAAAACTCTTTTTCTTGGAAAACAGCTTTCCTTTTAGCAATCACTTCAGCTAGAAGGGTATCTGAATTACAGGCCCTTATGGCAGTGGAGCCTTTCATCATCTTTCATGCGGACAGGGTGTCCCTCAGAACCAATCCATCCTTCATGCCCAAGGTGGTATTCATTGTGGCTCTTAATCAGTCCATTCATTTGCCAACCTTCTTTCCCAATCCACAGAATAAAGGGGAACGGATACTGCATTCCTTAGATGTGCACAGACAACTTAGATTCTACTTGGACAGGACTAAACCTCAAAAGAAATCTGAACAACTGCTGGTGGCATTTGTTGCAGGGGCAGATGGGAAGGCTATTTCAAAGCAAACCATTTCTAAATGGATAAGCCATTGCATTCATTTAGTCTATAAGCACCATGGAAAACCTATCCCCCAGTGGATCAGACCTCTCTCCACCAGGTCTACGTCTACCTCTACAGCCTTTCTCGGAGGCGTCCCTACCAGGGACATTCCAGAAGCTGCTACCTGGAGTTCTGTACATACTTTCACCAAGCATCATTTGCCAATTTTTTTTAAATCCAGAGCTGGCTTTGCCAATGCAGTCTTGCGGGCCCTTATAGCTGGCCATAATGCTACCTAAATTCCTCCTCCCAACCTTAGCTTTGGGAATCTACCCAAATGTAATGACTGCAACAGTGAAACACGAACATAGTACAGTTGTGTACACTTACAATAAATGTAGATGTTGGATTGAATTCACTGTTGCAGTCCTGGTTACCCTCCCTCCAGCCTCCTCACTTCTTTTGGCTATACCTCTACTTTCCTTTACTATGCTTAAAAGCCTTTTTAGTGTATTTGCTTTTTTGTTGGAGGTATATCATTGTACTTTTATATTTAATTGCTTCCCATTAGGGGGGCACCTGACATGTGGGGCAGGAAAAATTGATGTAATGGTGTCGGCTGCATGTTTTATACCCCTGACGACCTGACGTCATGGAAGAAGGGACAGCAACCGACGCAGTACCCAAGACTTTGATCAGGCCGACTGAGGGCTACCTGCAAGCAGATAACCCATATGTAATGACTGCAGCAGTGAATACACTCTAACATCTACATTTATGGTAATTGAACACAACTGTACTATCTAGTCTTCTAGGCTTTGGTCCTCATGGCATCCTGTATCCTAATGGCCCTGTTTGCCCATTACTAAATGATAGTTGCAATTATTACTAAAGATTAAATTGTCTCTTAACTCGTCATCTCGACCCCCCCCCCCAATCACTGTGACATACATGGAACATTTACATTGCTAGATCTCATCCCCATTGTTCATCTTGTACTTCTGCTTCTGAAGGCGGGTGTTACCACAGATGCTTCTTTATTGGGTTGGGGGCATTTTTTTTCTTTCAGTGTTTCAGATTCTGCATGAAACATTTATCTTGGTAAATGTAAGTGTTTTGCTGTCTGGGCTACTTTGCAGGAAGTAAACCCTTTTGAAGTTTCAGTTCCTAATGTTTTACAGTTTGTGTCCACTGTTTGATGTGGGAGCCAGTTTTTCAACCATGAAAGTCCATTTCATAGGTTCATAGGTTTATACTAGGCCATTTATAAGCCTAGCCCAAAGTTATGTGGCTTACGCCACCCCTTATGTTAGAAATAATGTGCCCATTAGTTTGTTGTGCCTCTGTCCAGCAGTGACACAGAGATGATTCCCGGGGTAAACCTACGATCTCCCATCCACCGGTCAAGATTTCTCTTGAACAGAGCCAGCGAGGTGCTCTGCCTCACATGGACCGGGATTTTATTCCACAGCATGGGGAGTCTCTGGGTGATAAATCTATCCCTCCAGCACGTCCTATTTATATCCGTGCTAAGGTTTAAGTCACTTGCTCTAGTGGTTCTGGTGGATTTGGATTTTTGAGGTGGAGCATGTCCATTAATTCCGGGTTGGTCATGGCCTTGTATGTCAGGCACAGGTCACCTCTGAGCAGACGGTATGCAACTGAATAGAGTTGGAGTTTCTTCAGTCTGGCAGTATATGACAGGTTTTGGAGTCCCTTTATCCTTTTGGTGAGGAACTTTTGGGGTCTCTCCAATTGCTGCAGGTGTCGGGTGAGATACATCCCAAACGGGGCATTGTACTCGATCATTGGTCTGATAAGTGAAGAGTACAGGGGAACAATGACCTCACTTGATCTGGATGTGAATCCCTTCATGATCAGATGGGCAATATAGAAGGTCTTTCGAACCACTTTAGCAACGTGAGTGTCAAACGAGAGGCCACTGTCAACCTGGGTACCCAGGTCCCTGATAACCTCTTCTGTGCTTAGTGGGTTGCCATCTATATGGTAGCTTGGGGTTACCTTGTTTTTCCCGAAGGGTATGACTATACACTTTTTTGCATTTAACTTCAGGCCATGGCTCCGGCACCAGCTATCTGTTTCCGTGAGACCCCTCTGAAGGATATCTGTGTCCAATGTACTATCCACTATGGCACCCAGTTTGCAGTCATCCGCAAACTTTGTCAGCCATAGTCCTCCTATGTTTGCCTGTACTTCTGAGAAGTAGATGCCGAACAATAGGGGGCTAAGGACTGAGTCCTGTGGGACACCACTTGTAACCGGCTTGGAGTCTGACATGGCTCCAGCAACTCTAACCCTGTGGGTTCTGTCCTTTAGCCAGTTTGCAACCCATCTTGTGACATATGGGTTTACATTTAAGCTGGTAAGTTTCTCTATGATACCCGAGTGGGGTATTGTGTCGAAAGCTTTTGCAAGGTCAAGGTAGGCTGTATGGACTGCCTTTCCCTCATCAATGGTCTTGGTAACTGTTTCGAAGAAGTCGACCAAGTTCAAAAGGCAAGATCTGCCCTTGACAAAGCCAAACTGGCTTCATTTTCCTTCTACAGACATGCTCCAGCATCTCATAAGCTTCTGTAAAGCTTTTTTGTGAGCAGTCTTTCTCCTTAAGCCTCCACTGAGGCAATCTCATCCTCCTTGGACCTAAATTGTGTTGAAAGCCTTAACATAATCACCCTATGAAATGGCTTTTTCCAATTCCTTGAAGTTCTTTTCTTGGAAAATCCTTTTCCTAGTGGCCTTCACTTCAGCTAGGAGAATGTCAGTGCTATATGCCCTTTCTTCTGTCTAGACATGCCTGATTTTTTCATAAGGGCAAGATTTCCTTCAGGACTTGTTTATCTTCTGTTTTTTTTTACCTGATCATTTCAGCAAGTGAGAGCATACTATTTACACACTAGATAACACCAAATTGAAGGACCCAGAGTTATTTTTTGTCATTAGCAACCAATAAGCTGAAGAAGAAAGTATGCAGGGTAACACTGTCCAGATGGCTATTGGACTGCATCACCTTTGTTTTATACCAGTTGTAATAAGTTATATAAACCAAGAGCTTATTTAGCACATTCTTCGGCTACATCTTCAACCTTCTTTAGGAATTAATCAGTTAGTGATGTTTGCACTGCAGCAACTTGGTGCACAATACATATTTTTCAAGCCTTGTAACCAAGATCTGCTTTCAAGATCCAGAGCTTCCTTTGAAGTATCCATCCTCAAGGATCTCTTGTTATGGTGCTACACAAGTATTTCAGTAGCTGGGTATTCTGACCCATCAATCAAATTGGATGGGCAGAATGAAATGGATTTGGTAGTTAATTTGCTTAATACAATGCTGGATTCATTTGTTCCTGTCCTTCCAATACAACATCCCTTTCACTATCCCTCCTTTCATTGCTGTGTCTGAGGATTTTGAAAAAGTTTGGTGGAGTTTCTGGCTTTCTGGTTTATATGTTGTATTTTTTATTTATATATATATATATATATATATATATATATATATATATATATATACATATACATACATACACCACGACGTCCCACGCTGTCTGTTTTGTGCCTTAACGCCCGAACCATTCGTCGTCTGGCTATCTTTGTTGCTAAATTCTTTCACTCGTTCTCTGTATTCTGAAATGGCTTCAGTAAGCCATCTGACTACCTATCTTCCAAAAAACGTAAAGATAGAGACAGACCGCATAGGTCCAAAACTGCTGACGACGCTTCCGTTAAGCTAGTCGCCAGTCTGCTGGTACTCAGTGAGGCTCTTTTGCAGCCTCTTCTCTGGATTTGCAGGCCTCTGCTGAGACCCATTCGTAGTCCGGTATGCCGCGAGATGTTTCTTTGACTATGGAACCTGCGGATGTCTCTACCTTGTATAGGTCCGGAGCTGCTGTGCAGGCACTGGCTTTCTGAGGGTGTATTCCAACCTACCAGTGTTCGGATCAAACTGGCAACTTCATTTTTAGCCGAAACTACCGATTTTCTTAGGCCAAGAGTACGCACTACATCTAGAAAACAGATGACCAAATCGCATGCTCAAGCTTCCATGCCACAAAAAACAAATGCTTAGAATGGCTTATGACCTTAACATCCTAAGTAGGAGAAGCCAGCCTTCCACTGCTAAAAGACAAAGAATTGAGTTTCCTAATGATTCTACAGACCAGGAGTGCAATGACTCTCACCCTTCTGATTATCAGGACATGCCCTTATCAGCCTATGAGGATTCAGATGCAGATGAATCCATTCTCTCTGCCTCCCCTCCAGAGGATTTTTCTTTTGATGAAACCTTGCATACTTTAAGAGAGCATTTCCGCTGGGAATGCCAAAACTATCCTCAGTCCAAAAAGAAACTCTGAGAATTTTTAAAGTTGCCTCAGCACAGGCCTCTAGCTATACCCCCTGTCCTTGATGATTACCCCCGGCCCCTAGGAAACCTGACAGGTACTACAGAGTACCTGATTCCCACAAATTTCTCTTTAAGAATCCCACTGCTGATCCAGAGACCATTTCCCAGGGACCTAAAAGTATTAAGGCTACTACAGCTAAAAATCCTACCCCTTCGGACAGGGATTCCAGAGCTTTAGACAGATGGGGTAAGAAGCTATATACCTTTGCAACTCTTGCCATCAGGGCATTGAATTGCCAGTTTCACATGTTGAAGTACCAGTAACATATTATGGAACTAATTAAACAAAAAATGTTGTTACTTCCAGGTTGTGCAGAAAAAAACATTTACAAGAGCTAATGCATTCTGCAAACCAAGTTAGTAAGCATACTTTGCAGTGTGGCTTTGATGCCCTAGTAGCTTCTTGCAGGGCTGCAGTCACTGGGTCTGTACTGAGAAGGCATGTTTGGCTGAAGGAACAAACATTGCTAGATCATGTCAAATCCAAATTACTACATGCTCCTTTAAATAAGGACTTTTTGGCACCAAAGCAGAAGTTGTTCTTAAAAAGATGGAAGAAAAAGCTAAATCTATGCAAACTCAAAGAATTCTTACAAGTGCAGCCATCTAGATTCAGTAGGCATTGGCCTTCAAAAAACTGGTCCTTTCCAGCCCCTTCCAGGCCTTCCCAGACCAAACCCAGGGGGAACAGGCCACCCAGACTACAGTCTCAGGGTATGCAGAGATCTAAACAATGGAGTGCCCGCACCACAAAAACAAGGAGTGATAAGCCACTCCCTTATGGAAAAAGTTCACAATGACTTTTCAGTTATCCTTCCCAGCCCTGCCCATTTACTTGTGCCCTTAGGGGGAAAACTTGCCCTTCATGCAAAAAACTGGATGTTCACTACTCTGGACCGATGGGTCCGAGATACTGTATCCCAGGGGTACAAATTCTGCTATCATTCACTGCCAACCCCAAGCGGGTTACCAGACCTTCCTTCAAACCAGTGGGGAGTGGCTCAAAAGCAAGTACTTTTCCTGCTCAATATCAGAGCCCTTCAACCTGTTCTAGTAGAACAAAGGGGTTTCTACTCAAGACTTTTCCTGGTGCCCAGAAAAGAGGGCTCTTGGCGCCCAGTCCTGGATCTGTCAATTCTCAACACTTTAATGGTGGTCCGAAAATCCCCATAAGGGAGTCACGACATTTCTGGATAATTAAATCTTGAGCCAAAATATTTAGAAGCAAAAATATACCGACGTTTAATACTGTGTTGATTAAATTTAGCACAAAACCAACAGCAAGGCATGTTGTGGTCAGGGCCTAGGCAAGGAATACAGTACAAATGAAAATCCTTATGAGGTATTTGCTTCCCACAAGTAAGGCAATTATTAACTTTTACTGACATCGATAAGGAGCAAGAAAGTTTCCCCAGTGGGGTACTTAGCTTTTAGTTGAAGACTTCCGTTCTGAAACTCAAACGAAAATTTCAGGAGTCGGCTAACCGGCACTTGTGAACTGCTACTGCTTTGGGCACCGCGTGGCAAGAAAGACTGATGTAATGGCATTGGCTGCATGTTTTATACCCCTGGCTACCTGACGTCATGGAAGAAGGGACAGCATCCGACACAGGACCCAAGACTTTGTTAATCAGGCCAACTGAGGGCAACCTGCCAGCAGATTACCCAAATGTAATGACTGAATAGTGAATACACTCGAACATCTACATTTATGGTAAGTGTACACAACTGTACTTTCTCTGCACTTCCTTTTGGCTTATCTACTGCACCCAGAGTAGTCACAAAGTGCCTGGCTCCATCCATTGCATACTGCAGGCAGGGAAATATCCAAATTTTCCCATACTTGGACTGCTTGATTCAGGCGGACAGTCGGGAATTGCTACTTCAGCACCTGGCATTTGTAAAAAGCCTTCTCACTTCATTGGGGTACACCATCAACAAAAAGAAATCACAACTGGTTCCCAGTCAAAAGAATGTTTTCCTGGGAGCAAGCTTGGACACAACTTCCCAGATGGTATTTCTCACTTCAGAAAAACAGATCTGACAAACTACTTCAAACAAATGGCCAGCAGAACCTAACTATCTGCAAGGAAAATACTGCAAACCCTAGGGTTCATGGGCTCATGTATTCTGCTAATTCCATATGCAAGACTGCATATGAGGAAACTTCAATGGTACTTAAGTCTTTGGTGCCAACATTCTAAGAACCTGGAAACAGTCATTCCTATCATACCTTGTCTAAGGGCAGAGTTCCTTTTGTGGGCAGAAGCATGCAACCACAACAAGGGACTGTTTTATTACTCAACCCCTCGACGCCCAAACCCTGACAACAGACACATCAGACTATGCATGGGGGGCACACATGGCAGGCAAATGCATACAGGGCCACTGGAGCCTAGGGCAGAGTCTCCTGCACATCATTCAAAAAGAGATGCTAACTGTACAGAATGCTGTGACAGCCTTCAAGCACCTAATATTTCCAGGACAACTGCTTATAAAAACAGACAACACCACAGTTATGTGGTACATAAACAAACAGGGGGAAACCCATTCTTACCCACTCTGCAGGTTAACCATGGCCCTGTGGAACACAGCCTTGAGCAACCAAGTGCATCTACTAGCTTAATTCCTGCCAGGCAAATAAAATTCACTGGCAGATGACTCTAGCAGAAATCTCCTAGACCCAAACGAGTGAAAATTGGAGCCCAACACCTTCAACCTTCTGATCCAGAGGCGGGGGACACCGGAGGTGGACCTCTTTGCCTCCCCTGAGAACCACCAATTAAGCAAATACTGCACCAGGAGCCCTTGCAACAGGGCCTGGAAGTAGATGCCATATCCTTTCAATGGGAAAACCTCTCAGTTTATGCCTTTCCCCCTCTGCCTCTTCTCTCAAGGGTACTACTCAAGATAAAACAGGACAGACCAAGGGCAGATGTTCATCGTGTTTCACTGTTGCAGTCATTACACTTGGGTTATCCTGCTGGCAGGCTACCCGCAGTTGGCTTGAATTCCAAAGTCTTGGTCCTGTGTCGGTTGCTGTCATCTCTTGCCTGACGTCAATGCGCCAGGGGGTATAAAAGATGCAGCCGACGCCATTTTCTTCAGTCTTTCTTGCCGCGCAGTGCCCGAAGCAAAAGCAGTTTGCAAGTGTCGGTCGGCCGACTCCTGAGATTTTCGAATTTCAGATCTGAAGTCTTCATTAAAGTTAAGTACCCCATTGGGGAAATGTTTTTTCTTGCTCCAGACCGATGTCAGAAAAAGTTAACAATTGTATTTCTTGTGGGAAGCAAATACCTCATAAGGATTTTCACTCTTACTGTATTCCTTGCCTAGGCCCTGACCATGACGTTGCTTGTTGTCGGTTTTGTGCTAGATTTAGCCAATGCACTATTAAGCGTCGGTACAATTTTGCCTTTCATTACTTCGGCCGAAGATTCAATTATACAATGCCGGCGGAACAGCTGACCGGAGTTTCTAAAAAATGCAAGGATAAAGACAAGGACAGGCATCTGAGGTCCAAAACCGATGAGGCTTCCGCTAAGCTAGTCGTTGGTTCGCCGGTTCTCAGTGAGGTGCTTTTGCAGCCCCTGACACCCGCTACCTCAGAGCCACGGGCCGCTTCCGACTCCCTCGTGGAGAAGACTGGGCCTCTGGGAACTCAAGGTATTGGATCCTCTAAAACTGTTCCCTCAGATGGGTCTGGAGCCGCTGTGCAGGCATCGGCTTCTGAGGGTGTTTTCAGACCTACACAGTTATATGTAAAGCCATCTTCAGCTTCAAAGCCAAAGACTAAAGCAGCTCTAAAGACAAAGAAACAAGTACAGCATTCTCCAGGACAGACTTCCATGCCTAAAAAACAGATGCTCAAAATCGCCGAAGACCTTATTACTTTGATCAGGGGTTCCCATCCCCCTCCTGATAAAGAGGCCTAGGCAAGAGACAGAATATGAATCTTCAGATCAGATTTCCATTTCCTCTGATTCCTCCTCTGAACAGGAATACTCCCTTCCTCCCTATGAGGATTCTGATGCTGAAGAATCTATTCCTTCAGCTTCTCCTCCTGAAGATTACTCCTTTGGGGAAACCCTGCATACTATGAGGGAGCACTTTCATTGGGAGAGCCAGGATTATTCAGAATCTAAGAAAAGGTTCAGAGATTTTCTTTTACTTCATCAGCACAGGCCACTTGCTATTCCCCCTGTTCTGGACATTGTAGAAGATGCTTTTTCAGAGTCCTGCCTGTCTCCAGACTCTATACCCCCTGCACCTGTTAAGCCAGACAGATACTACAGGGTCCCAGACTCCCATAAATTTCTATACAAAAACCCTGCTGCTGACCCAGAAGCCATATCTCAGGATCCTAAGGGAGTCAAAGCTTCCACTGCTAAAAAACCTGTTCCCTCTGATAGAGATTGAAAGGGCACAGGATAGATGGGGGATAAAAGTTTACACTTCTGCTACTTTGGCTGTAAGGGCTTTAAATTGTCAATTTCATATGCTTAATATCAGCAATACTTAATGTCACTGTTGACAGAAAATGTTGACTAGCTCTGAATGTCCAGAAATCAAGGAAATGTAGGATTTATTGCATGCAGCTGAACAAGTGGGAAAACATACTTTGCAATGTGGTTTTGATTCTTTGGAGTCCTCTTCTAGGGCCACTGTAACGGGTTCTGTGATTAGGAGGCATGCTTAGTTAAAGGAACAGAATCTGCCTGATCATGTTAAAATTATTAGATGCTCCATTATAGCATGATACTTTGTTTGGTGTCAAGGCAGAAGAGGTGTTGAAGAAAATGGAGGATAAAGCGAAATCTGTGCAGACAGTTAAGGATTTCTTACAGGTACAGCCACCCAGATTTATCAGGAACTGGCCTTCAAAAAATTGGTCCTTTCCAGTGTCAGGCCACAAAGAGGCAGATACAGATGCCCTAGAGGCAGATCCCAGCCCCAAGGCTCATATAGGCCTAAACAATGGAGTGCTAAATGCGGAGAAGACAAATCTCAATCTTATAGGAAACAGTCCCAATGACTTTCCTCTACCAGCACCAAGCACTTATATTTTGGAGGCCCCCTTAGGGGGAAAACTAGCACTTTTTTCACAAAACTGGCACATGATCTCACAGGACAAATGGGTCTTGAATATAGAGTCTCAGGATTACAGGTTCCACTTTCACACCCTGCCAAAGGCAAAAGGCATGCCACACCTGCCACACAATCAATGGGCAAAGGCACAAAAGCAAGTTTCATCCCTCATGGACATGAGGGCCATACAGCAAGTACCACTACAGGAGCAGGGACAAGAATTTTACTCACGACTTTTTTTGGTACCCAGAAAGGACAAAGCCTGGAGACCAATACTGGACCTGTCTATTCTAAACACTTTTCTGGATGTTCCAAAATTCAAAATGTTGACTCTGCAGCAGCTTCTGCCCATGCTGGGCTTGAAGGCTTGGCTTGTAACCTTGGACCTAAAAGAGGCATACCTGCATGTCCCAATCAGACAGTCTTGCAGAACATACCTCAGATTCATAGCTGGCTCAATGCACTACCAATTCTCTGCACTGCCCTTTGGCATAGCAGAGAACAAGAACATTCTACTAAAGCATCTGGCGTTTGTAAAAAGATCGTTACTTTGCCTAGGGTACACAGTAAACTAAAAGAAATCAAAACTAGTACCCTGTCAAGAGATAATATTTCTGGGTGCAAGCTTAAATACAACTGCCCAGATGGCTTATCTCACGCCAGACAAACAAAGGTAACTGACTTCTTACTTCGAAATGTTGGCAACAAAAGCCCAGTTGTCTGCAAGAAAAATTCTGCAGGCTTTGGGCTTCATGGCATCCTACTTTGTTAATTCCATATGCAAGGTTGCATATGAGGAAACTACAGTGGTATCTAAAAAGTGTTTGGACTCAACATTGCTACAGCCTGGAAAAACTAATTACCCTCATTCCCTTCCTGCAGCAGGAGTTTCGATGGTGGGCATAGGCCTGTCACCACAACAAGGGACAGCCTTTCACTCTACACACTGCCAGGCAGACAATAACAGATGCATCAGATTATGCCTGGGGGGCCCACATGGCTGGAAAATGTATTCAGGACACATGGCCCACAAGCCAAATGCATCTTCATATCAATCTAAAAGAAATGCTGGCTTTCCAGAATGCCCTGACAGCTTTCAAGGATCTGCTTCATCCAGGGCAACTGCTGATAGACTGACAATACTACAGTCATGTGGTACATAAGCAGGGAAGCATGCATTCCTACCCCCTCTGCAGACTAGCCTTGATTTTGTGGAACACAGCATTGACTTATCAAGTGCACCTGCAAGCACAATTCCTGCCAGGAAAGACAAATACTCTGGCAGATGAACTAAGCAGAAACCTCATGGATCCTCACGAGTGGAAACTAGATCCACAAATCTTCAGCATAATAACAAGGAAATGGGGATGCCCAGACATAGATCTATTTGCCTCCCCTCACAACTGCCAACTACAGAGATTTTGTACAAGGACATACCACAAGCTAGCATGGAAAGTGGATGCTCTATCATTCAGCTGGAAAAACCTTGCAGTATATGCCTTTCCTCCACTACCTCTCCTCCCCAAGGTGCTCCTAAAGGTCAGACAAGAGAAGCCAAAAATGATCCTGATTGCCCCAGACTGGCCACGCCAGCACTGGTACCCAATCCTAAAGAGCTTGTCTCAAGGCCTAGCCTGGACATTACCTCAAATTCCTCATTTACTGACCCAACAAAACAATCGGATATTGCACAGGCAGCTCAGAACCCTAAATCTGGCTGCATGGCAGATAATGTAACCATTCAGAACACACCTCTCTCCAAAGTAGTTATGGATGTTATTCAGGAGGCCTAGCACCGGAAAATCATATGCAGAAAAAGTGGAAGAGATTCTGTGCTTGGAACAAGGCACAAGGAATTGACATGCTTGTACCAAATATTCCTCAGATTTTACAATATCTAACTGAGTTGATGGACAAAGGCCTATCCTTTTATTCTGTTAAGATACATGCCTCTGCCATTTCAGCTCATTATAATACGGACCCACCTATTTTTTCACATCCACTACTAAGGCAGTATCCCAGAGGGGCCAAAAGCATTAGACCCCAAAGAAGAGCACCAATACCTGCATGGGACCTCAACTTTGTCTTGGAAAAACTGACGCTGCCTCCTTTTGAGCCAGCCAATACAGCTGAAATAAAATTCTTATGGAAAACAGCTCTGCTCTTAGCAATAACTTCAGCAAGAAGAGTCTCAGAGTTACAGGCACTAATGGCGGTTGAACCTTTCATAATTTTCCATCCGGACAGGGTTTCTCTGAGGACGAACCCAACATTTATGCTTAAGGTAGTGTCCAGTGTGGCTCTTAATCAAACAATTCACTTGCCTACCATTTATCCAAACCCACAGAATAAAGGGGAGAAACTTCTACATTCTTTGGACATACACAGACAGCTACGCTTCTACTTGGACAAAACTAAAGCTTTCAAAAAGTCTGAGCAACTCTTAGTGGCATATGCTGCAGGATCTCAAGGAAATCTATGTCAAATCAGACTATTTCCAAATGGATAGCCAACTGCATTTGTTTCTGCTATTCTCCACATGGCAAATCAGTGCCTAAGGGCATCAGGCCACATTCAGAGCAGCAGCTTCAGCAGCCTTCCTCAGAGGAATACCAACCAAGGACATTTTGGAGGCTGCAACTTGGACTTCAGTGCACACTTACAAAGTACTACCACTTACCCTTTTACTCTAAATCCAGAGCAAGCTTCGCCACTGCAGTTCTGCAGGGCCTGATGGCCTCTCCTAATTCTATTTAGGCCCAGCCACCCAACCTCAGCTTTGGGATTCAACCCAAGTGTAATGACTGCAACAGTGAAACACGATGAACAGAGTACAGTTGTGTACCTACCATAAATGTAGATGTTAGAGTGTATTCACTGTTGCAGTCCAGGTTACCCTCCCACCATCCCCCTTTCCTTCCTGGGACTTATCTGTACTTCTCTATGTGGTGTATTTGCTTATAGATGAAGATTGTTTTATTTTAGTGCATGCTCTTTTATTGGCATAATTTCTTAGCCTACCCTTTGGGGGGCACCTGAAATCTGGGGCAAGAAAAACTGAAGAAAATGGCGTCGGCTGCATCTTTTATACCCCTGGTGCACTGACGTCAGGGAAGAGGAGACAGCAACCGATGCCGGACCAAGACTTTGGAATTCAGGCTGACTGCGGGTAGCCTGCCAGCAGGATAACCCAAGTGTAATGACTGCAACAGTGAATATACTCGAACATCTACATTTATGGTAGGTAAACAACTGTACTTTCTTATTGCCCCAGACTGGCCATGCCAGCACCGGTACCCAGTCTTACGCAGCCTAACACGAGTGCCTCCCTGGCACCTTCACTAGACTCCTACCCTGCTGTCTCAGCAGGAGGGACAGATTTTGCATCCACAATTGCAAACCCTAAACCTTGCAGCCTGGCTTTTCCCCGAATACCCCACCAGCAACCACCAGCAAACGGGTGCTGGACGTCATTCTTGAAGCCACAAGGCCTAATAGTAGGAAATCCTATGCTGAAAAGTGGAAAAGATATTGTTCTTGGAATCTGTCTCAAGGGAAGGACACAGCAGTGCCCTCCTTACCTCTAATCCTGGATTACCTAGCAGAGCTACTCCACAAAGGCCAATCCTTCTCCTCCATTAAGATTCATGCCTCTGCTATCTCAGTTCATTATAATACTGAGCCACCTCTATTTTCTCACTCTGTGATCAAACAGTTCCTGAGAGGGGCTAACAACTTAAGGCACCCTAGGAGAGCACCCACCCCTGCCTGGGACCTTAACTTTGTACTGGAAAAGCTCACGCTTTCTCCTTTTGAACCTGCTCCCTCAGCAGAGTTAAAATTCCTATCTTGGAAGACAGCCTTGCTTTTAGCCATAACTTCAGCAAGAAGAGTGTCTGAGTTACCGGCACTAATGGAGGTGGAACCCTTCATTATTTTCCATGCTGACAGGGTTTCCCTCAGGACTAATCCATCCTTTATGCGTAAGGTGGTGTCCAGTGTGGCTTTAAACCAGTCCGTCCATGTGCCAGCCTTCTTCCCTAACCATCAGAATAAAGGGGAAAAGATCCTGCACTCCTTGCATATGCACAGCTCAGGTTCTGCCATGACTGGACTAAGCCTTTCAGAAAATCTGACCAGCTTTGCTACAGGGGCAGAGGGTAAGGCCATTTCAAAACAAACAGTTTCCAAATGGATAGCATACTGCATTAATTTCTGCTACAAGCACCATGGAAAACCTACCTTGCAGGGGATCAGACCACATTCCACTAGGGCTACTTCCACCTCTACAGCATTTCTCAGGGGGAGTCCCTACCAGGGACGTTCTGGAAACTGCAACCTGGAGTTCTGTACACCTTCACCAAGCATTATCACCTACCTATCTTTTCTAAATCCAGGGCTGGGTTTGCTGCAGCAGTCTTGCAAGGCTTACTAGCCAGCCCTAACCCTTCTTGACTGCCTCCACCCTTCCTCAACTTTGGGAATCAACTCGTGTGTGGGTGTGGGTGGGTGTGTGTGTGTGTGATGACTGCAGCAGTGAAACACGAAGAACATAGTACAGATGTTCATCGTGCATACAGCTGCAGTCATAACAGATCGGTTCTCCTGCCGTCAGGCGGGTCCTCGGTCGGCCGAATTCCAAAGTCTAGGTCCGGCGTCGGTTGTCGTCGCTTCTTTCCTGACATCAGTGCGACAGGGTTATAAAGGAACCAGCCGACGCCATTTTCTTCCGTCTTTCTTGCCGCGCGGTGCCCGAAGCAGAAGCAGTTCGCAAGTGCCGGTCAGCCAGCTCCTGAAATTACGAAATTTGGAAACCGAAGTCTTCTTAAAAGCTAAGTACCCCGTTGGGGAAACTTTTATTGCCTCAGACCGATGTCAGACAAAGTTAATAATTGTATTTCTTGTGGGAAGCAAATACCGCACAAGGATTTCCATTCCCTCTGTATACCTTGTTTAGGCCCAGACCACAACGTCTCGGTCTGTCGCTTTTGTGCTACATTCAACAAACGCACTATTAAGCGTTGGGCGGAGTTCGCCCAGCATTATTTTGGGAACGCATTTAACTATACTATGTCGTCGGATACTCCGACTCCGGTTTTGTCTAAAAAAATGCAAAGACAAGGACCGACACACGAGGTCCGCGGCCTCTACCGACACCACGCCAAAGCCGACTACACGTGGTCCGGTTCTCAGTGAGGCGCCTATGCAGCCCCTGATTACCGACGACACTTCTTTGACGGTGTCTCCTGTGCCCGAGGTTACAGGCTCCTCGGCCCACACCCCAACTACAGATACCGAAGCCACTCTTGGCGTTGAAACTCAGAATGTGGACATGTCCACCTCCACTCAAGGTGTCTTCAGACCTTCCTCTTCTTTCTCCATCAAGGCTTTCACAAAGTCTAAAGCATCCTTGCACCCTAAGAGACCAGCTACACAGGGCCCATCTACAGGCCCCATGCCTAAGAAACAGATGCTTAAAATGGCTGAGGATTTAATTACTCTAATCAGAGGTTCTCAGCACCCACCGGACAAAAGGCTCAGAGTGGAGGAAGATTCCCCCTCCTCTGACCAGGGCTCCATTATTTCAGAGCACTCTTATGATGAACATTCTTACTCCCCTTTTGAAGACTCTGATGCGGAGGAGTCCATCCCTTCTGTATCCCCCCCTGAGGATTACTCATTTGGGGAAACTTTGCATACTTTAAAGGAACACTTCCACTGGGAAGGCCAGGATTATTCAGATTCCAAGAAAAGGCTCAGGGAATTTCTCTTGTTACCTCAACGTAGGCCTCTGGCTATACCTGTCTTGGACATCCTAGATGATGTTTACTCGGAGGCCTGCCTTAACCCGGACTCTCTACCCCCAGCACCAGTTAAGCCTGACAGGTACTACAGGGTTCCTGACTTGCACCAATTTCTTTACAAAAGCCATGCTGCTGACCCAGAAACCATCTCACAGGGCCCCAAGGGAGTTAAGGCCTCCACTGCCAAAAATCCATTGCCCTCTGAGAGAGATTCCAGATCTTTAGAAAGGTGGGGAAAAAAGGTATATACCTCGGCTACCTTATCCATGAGGGCCTTAAACTGTCAGTTTCATATGCTAAAATACCAACAGTTTTTGTTATCACAATTGAAGAGTAAAATGTCACAACCTGAACAACCAGACTTGAAGGAGTTGCAGGATTTGATGCATAGTGCAGAACAAGTGGGTAAGCATACCTTACAATGTGGTTTTGATGCTCTAGAGGCCTCATGTAGAGCTGCTGTTACAGGATCAGTCATATGTAGGCATGCCTGGCTCAAGGAACAAGCCTTGCCTGATCATGTCAAAGCTAAATTACTAGACGCTCCACTTCAAAAGGATGTACTATTTGGTGCTAATGCTGAGGAGGTATTAAGGAAAATGGAGGAAAAGGCTAAATCAATGCAAACAGTGAAAGAATTTCTACAGGTTCAACCCCACGCTTTAGTAGAAATTGGCCTTCCAAAACTGGTCCTTTCCTGCCACAGACAGACCCCAAAGAGGCAGATACAGGCTCTAGGGGCAGAGGACAATCCCAAGGATCGTATAGAGGCAGACAGTGGCAAGCCCCTACACAAAGAGGTGGTGAGGACAACTCGCAATCTTTCAGAAAGCAAACCCAATGACTTTCCCCTTTGCATGCCAACCAGGTTTCAAACGGCAGCCCCCTTAGGAGGAAAGCTGGCATTATTTTCAAAAAATTGGCATGTTGTCACAAAGGACAAATGGATCCTGGACATTATAAACAGAGGCTACAAATTGCATTTTCACACCCTTGCAAAAATGAGAGGCATGCCAAACCTGCCACACAATCAAAGGGCAGAGGCACAAAAACAAATTGCAGATCTCATAAACATGAAAGCTATTCAAGAGGTACCTACGCATGAACAAGGTCAAGGTTTTTATTCCAGGCTATTTCTGGTGCCAAGGGAGGGAAAAGATTGGAGACCTATTTTGGACCTATCCATCCTAAACACATTTCTACTCGTACCAAAATTCAAGATGCTCACTCTACAGCAACTTCTTCCCATGCTGGGCAAGGAGTCTTGGCTGGTAACATTGGACCTCAAGGAGGCATACCTGCATGTCCCAATCAGACAAAATTGCAGAAGGTACCTCAGATTTCTTGCAGGTTCAACCCATTATCAATTGTCTGCATTGCCCTTTGGCTTATCTACTGCGCCCAGAGTATTCACGAAATGCCTGACATCAGTAATTGCCTACTGCAGACTTCAAGGGATACAAATATACCCCTATTTGGATGACTGCCTGATCCAAGCGGACAGCAAGCACATTCTTCTGAAACATCTGGCTTATGTAATAATGTTATTGAAATCTCTGGGATACACAGTCAACAAAAAGAAATCAAGGCTAATACCTTCTCGGAAGATAATTTTCCTGGGTGCCAATTTGGACACAAACACCCAGGTGGCCTACCTCACGCCAGAGAAGCAGGGGCAACTAATACAATACTTCAGAACACTAGCAAATTGCACCAGGCTGACTGCAAGGAAAATCCTGCAGGCTCTGGGATTCATGTCATCTTGCATCTTACTAATCCCATGTGCAAAGCTGCACATGAGGAAACTACAATGGTAACTGAAAAACATATGGTCTCAACACAGCCACAGTTTGGAAATAATAATACCACTAATTCCATGTCTGCAAAAGGAATTTCTGTGGTGGGCTCAAGCATGTCAAATGAACACAGGTCTTCCATTCAGCAATCCTCAAGCAAATCAAGTTATCACAACAGATGCCTCGGACTATGCCTGGGGGGGCGCACATGACCGATCGGTGCATTCAGGGCAAATGGTCCCAAAAAGAAAAGCACCTTCACATCAATCAAAAAGAAATGCTAGCAGTAATAAATACTATTATAGCTTTCAAGGACCTTCTACAACCAGGTCAATTATTGATACGAACGGACAACACCACAGTTATGTGGTACATAAACAAACAGGGTGGAACACATTCTTACCCCCTATGCAGACTGGCCATGTCACTTTGGAACATGGCCATGGACTTACAAATGGAACTACAAGCACAGTACTTGCCAGGCAAAGAAAACACGCTGGCAGACCACCTAAGCAGGAATATGACAGATCCACAGAAATGGAAATTGCATCCAAAAGTTTTTACAGAAATAATCCAAGAATGGGGAAGGCCAGACATAGATATCTTTGCCTCCCACAAGAATCATCAATTGACAAAATTCTGCTCAAGGATCTTCCATCCAAAGGCCTGGAGAGTGGACGCTCTTTCCTTCAGTTGGACATCAATGACAGTTTATGCCTTCCCTCCTCTTCCTCTGCTGCCCAAAGTTCTATTAAAGACCAAAGCAGACAGACCAAAGATGATTCTCATTGCTCCAGACTGGCCAAGGCAACAGTGGTACCCACTCCTGAAGAGCTTGACGCATTCCCCACCATGGACCCTGCCTCTAATGCCTCTTCTTCTGACTCGGCACAGTTTCAGAACTCTTCACAGCCAGATAAAAACACTCAATCTAGCAGCATGGAAGATTCCTTAGCATCTCAACAGGCCCTACTCTCCAAGGAGGTGCAGGATGTCATTTTGGAGGCCAGAAGGCCATCAACTAGAAAAGCTTACTCCACAAAATGGAAACGTTTTTGTGTCTGGAATGAGAAAAAGGGGCAGGATCCTGGAAAACTGAATTTACCTCAAATACTACAATATTTGGCTGAACTGCTAAGCAGTGGACTTTCTTTCTCCTCCATCAAAATACATGCCTCAGCCATTTCTGCAGAATACAACACTGATCCACCTTTATTCTCTCACCCTCTCTTAAGACAGTTCCTTAGAGGGGCTAAGAATTTAAGGCCTCCAAGGAAACAACCAATACCTGCTTGGGATCTTAATTTCATTCTGGAAAAATTGACCTTGCCTCCTTTTGAGCCAGCTGCCTCATCAGATTTGCAATATTTGTCCTGGAAAACAGCTTTCCTTCTGGCTATCACCTCAGCTCGTAGAGTTTCAGAACTTCAGGCTCTCATGGCTGTCCAGCCCTTTATCATCTTCCATCAGGACAGAGTTTCCTTACGAACCAACCCGACCTTTATGCCTAAAGTGGTATCCAGGGTAGCTTTAAATCAGGCCATACATTTACCTACTTTTTATCCTAATCCTCAAAACAAAGGGGAGAGATTACTGCATTCATTGGACATCCACAGACAGCTGCGTTATTATTTAGACAGAACAAAGCCTTTCAGAAAATCAGAAAAGCTCCTAGTGGCCTATGCGGTAGGAGCTCAAGGGAAGCCAATTTCCAAACAGACAATTTCAAAATGGATAGCCCACTGCATACGCTTTTGCTATTCCTTTCATGGCAAAACTGTTCCTACAGGCATTGGAACTCATTCCACCAGGGCCACAGCCACCTCTGCAGCCTTCCTCAGAGGAGTTCCTACCAAGGATATTTTGGAAGCACCAAAAAAACAGCTGCAAAACGTGGAGCAAGTAACACAAACTTGTAGGAAAAAAACACCTTTAATAACAAAGCAAAGCTTTCGGGCAGAACCCTTCTTCAATACTAATACAATCAAGTCTGCATACTAGAAGCTTATATACAGGTCTAAAAGTCGCATGATTAGCAGCCAAGAATCATGTGACGAACAAGTCTTAAAGTGCAAACAGCATAATAAAACTTTAAAAAAATCAATTAATAATATTACGTAATCTAGTTAAAATTGGTTTTAAACTGACTTTGCTGTTAATTCCTGGATGTGAATCAGCAGCTAGTCTTAAAATCCATTCAAATTCCTTAGTCTCAAGGCGATTATTCAAATCTCCACCTCTGGCACTAGGACAATTAAAATCAACAACTCTAAACTTAAAAGAGTGTTCAGAGCCATGAATATTGATATGCTTATATAGTGCATCATTTTCACAACACCGTCTGATTTCTGAATTATGATCAATAACACGATCTTTCAGCTTACGAATAGTTTTTCCTACATAGAACGAGATGCAGGATTTACATGTAGCCAAATAGATAACACCTGAAGTGTTACAAGTAGCTGAAATTTTGAAATTGAATACTTGACCAGTGCTAGGGTGTGTGAAAATGTCACTACCATTACCAAACATCTGTGCACAGGCAATACAGTTAAAACATTGAAAGGTTCCATGCTTAATAGCCAACGTCATAGGCTTAGGTTTATAAAAATCTTTATAACACAATAAGCTTTTGATAGTCTTCATATTTCTATAAGAGAAGCATGGCTTATAACCTACAATAGCTTTCATTTCATCTGAAGCTAATAAAATTATCCAATTTCTTGAGATAATTTGTTTAACCAGGTGACTTCTTCTATTAAAAGTAGTCATATATCTAACTGAAGTCATCTCTTTATTGCTGTTATTGTTTTTCTGGGATGTAGTTAACGAAATATCCTGCCCTTGATTAAAGCTGATAGGTTTCAAATAAGTCTTCCTAGCCTCTAAAATATCAATTCTTGACTTAAGTAGGTGGGCATCATAGCCACTTGAGGTAAATTCCACTATCAAATCATCCAGTTGTAACTTGAATACATCATCATCTGTGTTGAGCCTACTTGTCCTAATAAATTGTGATTTTACCACACTTCTGAAAATATGTGGAGCGTGCATACTACTGTAATGTAAATATTTACAACAGCTAACTTCCTTCTTATATAAAGAAGTATTAAGAATTCCATCATTCAGCTGGATTTTTAAATCTAAGTAACACACAGTATTTTCAGAAACTTGCATTTTAAATTTCAAATAATCAGTTGTGGAGTTCATATAGTCAACAAAAACATCCAGATCATGAAGTGTACCATTCCAAACAATTAAACAGTCATCAACAAATCTTTGATAAAAACTAATATAGGTAGAAAGATTCCTATTACTATACAGATGTTTATGTTCCCATTGGTAAAGGACTAGCTTAGCGTATGTGTTAGCCACTGAGGTACCCATAGCTATTCCTGTTAACTGTAAATATAAAGTTTCGTTAAACATAAAAATATTATTTGTCAAAACAACATCCATAAGACAGCAAATGTTGTCAATGGATTTGAAATCAGGGTTAGGTTGTGTTATTAAAAATTCCTCAGAAGCTCAAGTCCGGCATCATTAGGAATGACGGTAAATAAGGATATATCAAGCTAACTAAATAATGACTTTAGTTTTATATCAGGCTCATTTCTAGTTATACCATTGCTGTAACTTAGATAACAAATCATGTGTATCTTTCAGGATGGTATTACAATTAGATGTGGTTGTAACTGTTTGTGCAAGTAAACTGAAGCCGGTTCTGTAATCCAGCCTCCACCTGAGCGATAGGTCTCATTGGTGGGTTATCCATAGACTTATGTATTTTTGGGATACCATACAAATGAGGTATCAAGGACAAGGTACAGTTAGAAAATGAAACAAATCAAGGTCGATGTCACCATTAAGCTGAAGTTCAAATATTACCATGTTGACATTAACATTTCTTTACATCTGCATGTGTAACTATTTTAAATGCATTCTCATCATTCAAAAGTAGAGAAACAGCTGAAAAATACTTGTCTCGGTCCATTATAACAGGCATACCACCTTTGTCCTTGTTTTATTACAATGTCATTATTATTTTGTAGACTTTTTAATGCTTCATACTCTGCAAAGTCAGATTAAAGTTCTTATTCCTCATGGGCCGTAGGTATAGTTCTCTTATTTGTAGTTCACACACATCATGAAATGCATTCAATATGGGTGCATTAAGTGGAATAAAAGTACTTTGTCGTTTTAGACCGTCTCCCATTGAGTTAGATTTACCAAACATTAGTTTTAAACTCAAGTTACGAAGAAACAACTTTAAATCAGTTAAAGCAGACACAACATTATCACTACAGGATGGTATAAATTTAAATCCTTTGCCTAAAAGAGAGAGATGAGCAGGATTTAACTCAAAAGATAAATTTAATGCCACAACTACTTGCGACTTACTTTGTTGAGTCCTAAAGGGCTCTCATTTTTACGTTTGTTTGCTATGGTTGCCTGTGTTGCATACGACCTTGCAACTGGAGCACGCTGAAACCGTCGTGAATAGATCACCCAGGTCTAGAGGTTCACCTGCAAGGTCGTATGCAACACAGGCAACCATAGCAAACAAACGTAAAAATGAGAGCCCTTTAGGACTCAACAAAGTAAGTCGCAAGTAGTTGTGGCATTAAATTTATCATCTTTTGAGTTAAATCCTGCTCATCTCTCTCTTTTAGACAAAAAATTTAAATTTATACCATCCTGTAATGATAATGTTGTGTCTGCTTTAACTGATTTAAAGTTGTTTGTTCGTAACTTGAGTTTAAAACTAATGTTTGGTAAATCTAACTCAATGGGAGACCGTCTAAAACGGTGAAGTACTTTTATTCCACTTAATGCACCCATATTGAATGCATTTCATGATGTGTGTGAACTACAAATAAGAGAACTATACCTACGGCCCATGAGGAATAAGAACTTTAATCTGACTTTTGCAGAGTATGAAGCATTAAAAAGTCTACAAAATAATAATGACATTGTAATAAAACAAGCGGACAAAGGTGGTATGCCTGTTATAATGGACCGAGACAAGTATTTTTCAGCTGTTTCTCTACTTTTGAATGATGAGAATGCATTTAAAATAGTTACACATGCAGATGTAAAGAAATGTGTGAGTTATGTCAACATGGTAATATTTGAACTTCAGCTTAATGGTGACATCGACCTTGATTTGTTTCATTTTCTAACTGTACCTTGTCCTTTGATACCTCATTTGTATGGTATCCCAAAAATACATAAGTCTATGGATAACCCACCAATGAGACCTATCGTCTCAGGTGGAGGCTGGATTACAGAACCGGTTTCAGTTTACTTGCACAAACAGTTACAACCACATCTACTTAATTGTAATACCATCCTGAAAGATACACATGATTTGTTATCTAAGTTACAGCAACAGTATACTAGAAATGAGCCTGATATAAAAACTAAAAGACATTATTTAGTTAGCTTGGATATCGTATCCTTATTTACCGTCATTCCTAATGATGCCGGACTTGAGCTTCTGAGGGAATTTTTAATAACACAACCTAACCCTGATTTCAAATCCATTGACAACATTTGCTGTCTTATGGATGTTGTTTTGAAAAATAATATTTTTATGTTTAACGAAACTTTATATTTACAGTTAACAGGAATAGCTATGGGTACCTCATTGGCTAACACATACGCTAACCTAGTCCTTTACCAATGGGAACATAAGCATCTGTATAGTAATAGGAATCTTTCTACCTATATTAGTTTTTATCAAAGATTTGTTGATGACTGTTTAATTGTTTGGAATGGTACACTTCATGATCTGGATGTTTTGTTGACTATTTGAACTCCACAACTGATTATTTGAAATTTAAAATGCAAGTTTCTGAAAATACTGTGTGTTACTTAGATTTAAAAATCCAGCTGAATGATGGAATTCTTAATACTTCTTTATATAAGAAGGAAGTTAGCTGTTGTAAATATTTACATTACAGTAGTATGCACGCTCAACATATTTTCAGAAGTGTGGTAAAATCACAATTTATTAGGACAATAGGCTCAACACAGATGATGTATTCAAGTTACAACTGGATGATTTGATAGTGGAATTTACCTCAAGTGGCTATGATGCCCACCTACTTAAGTCAAGAATTGATATTTTAGAGGCTAGGAAGACTTATTTGAAACCTATCAGCTTTAATCAAGGGCAGGATATTTCGTTAACTACATCCCAGAAAAACAATAACAGCAATAAAGAGATGACTTCAGTTAGATATATGACTACTTTTAATAGAAGAAGTCACCTGGTTAAACAAATTATCTCAAGAAATTGGATAATTTTATTAGCTTCAGATGAAATGAAAGCTATTGTAGGTGATAAGCCATGCTTCTCTTATAGAAATATGAAGACTATCAAAAGCTTATTGTGTTATAAAGATTTTTATAAACCTAAGCCTATGACGTTGGCTATTAAGCATGGAACCTTTCAATGTTTTAACTGTATTGCCTGTGCACAGATGTTTGGTAATGGTAGTGACATTTTCACACACCCTAGCACTGGTCAAGTATTCAATTTCAAAATTTCAGTTACTTGTAACACTTCAGGTGTTATCTATTTGGCTACATGTAAATCCTGCACCTTGTTCTATGTAGGAAAAACTATTCGTAAGCTGAAAGATCGTGTTATTGATCATAATTCAGAAATCAGACGGTGTTGTGAAAATGATGCACTATATAAGCATATCAATATTCATGGCTCTGAACACTCTTTTAAGTTTAGAGTTGTTGATTTTAATTGTCCTAGTGCCAGAGGTGGAGATTTGAATAATCGCCTTGAGACTAAGGAATTTGAATGGATTTTAAGACTAGCTGCTGATTCACATCCAGGAATTAACAGCAAAGTCAGTTTAAAACCAATTTTAACTAGATTACGTAATATTATTAATTGATTTTTTTAAAGTTTTATTATGTTGTTTGCACTTTAAAGACTTGTTCGTCACATGATTCTTGGCTGCTAATCATGTGACTTTTAGACCTGTATATAACGTTCTAGTATGCAGACTTGATTGTATTAGTACTGAAGAAGGGTTCTGCCCGAAAGCTTTGCTTAGTTATTAAAGATATTTTGGAAGCAGCCACTTGGAGTTCTGTGCATACCTTCTCCAAGCTCTACAACCTACCATTATACTCCAAATCTAGAGCAGGCTTTGCCACTGCAGTCTTGCAGGGCATTTTGGCTCCTCCTAATTCCAACTAGTGCCTACCACCCCTTTCTTGGCTTTGGGATTCTACCCATCTGTTATGACTGCAGCTGTATGCACGATGAACAAAGTACAGTTTTGTACCTACCATAAATGTAGATGTTCGAGTGCTAATACAGCTGCAGTCCAGGTTTCCCTCCCTCCTTTCCCTCTTGGGACAGGCCTATAGGCTAACACATCCTCATACAACCTGATTGGGGTTTTCATTTATGATGTATTTGCTTGCAACTACTGTATTTTGATTATATAGCACTGCATTATCACACAAATTTATTATTGCCTTCCTTCTGGGGGCACCTGACATCTGGGGCAAGTAAAACTGAAGAAAATGGCGTCAGCTGGTTCCTTTATACCCCTGTCACACTGACGTCAGGGAAGAAGTGACGACAACTGACGCTGGACCTAGACTTTGGAATTCGGCCGACCGAGGACCCGCCTGACGGCAGGAGAACCCATCTGTTATGACTGCAGCTGTATTAGCACTCGAACATTACATTTATGGTAGGTACAAAACTGTACTTTGTGTACACTTACCATAAATGTAGATGTTCGAGTGTATTCACTGTTGCAGTCCTGGTTTCCCTCCCTCCAGCTCCTTGGTTTTCTTTATCTTTCTACCTCTCCTCTCTATGGCCATTCCGAATGGCATTGGTATTTACTTTTTACTGGTGGGGTTCCCCACCATATACTAGCTCCCTATTTAGGGGCTCTTGACATTTGGGGCAAGAAAAACTGATGTAATGGCATCAGCTGCCTGTTTTATACCCCTGACGACCTGATGTCATGGAAGAAGTGACAGCATCAAACGCAGAAGTACTAAGACTCTGGTATTCAGGCCGACTGAGGGCTACCTACAGGCAGATAACCCAAGTGTGATGACTGCAACAGTGAATACACTCTAACATCTGCATTTATGGTAAGTGTACACAACTGTACTTTCTGTGATACAGCAAGGTACATGTGCTATCTAACCTAATAGCAGTTTGTTCCAAATTCCCAGGAATAGAAAGGTGATTCAATTAGTTCACACAAGGAAAAATAATTACATTTCTATCTGATGAGCATTGTGATGACTGACAAACACAAGGAATGCTCTTATTTTTATGGGATGATTGGGAAGTGTCATTTACTTGCACTGTTTGGTAATCAGACTGATGACTGCACATTGAATTTTGTAACTGGTCATGTGTAAAGGTTTGCTTACTAACAATTTTTGGTTTCATTTCTTAAAGGAAATTTCTCTGAAGATCCAGTTTTTGCGGTTGCTCCAGAGCTTCAGTGATCATCATGAGTAAGTAGAAGCAAACAGTTCTGCTCAGGAAATTGATTAGGATAAACAAGTACATTGGCTATTTCTGCTGATACACCACAAATGAAATTATAGACTGATTCTCTTCCATGTTTACTTTTGCTTGTGAAGAAGCATAGTTAATACTTGGTGTACTTCAGCTCAGACAAGATTTTGCTTACTCATTTTGCAGCTGTGCACCTGTACTTCATGCCTGTTCAGACCTTTTGTGTGTGTGTGTAAATCACATGGACCACTGCTACAGGAGGTTTAAGGTATTGCACAATGAAGGCTGTAGTCTGGCTGGATCCAGTTGGAGTGTGTTTGTGTGCACGCATGTGTGTATGTACAGATATATGTTTGTGTATATAGAAAAAGAAATTCATAGTAGGGTTACTACCTTTCCATAGTGCAGTTTCCTAACAAACAGGCCCCACCCCATTCATAATCTAGCCACATCCCTTTTTAATCTAACAATGCTCATCAGCACACGTCTTGAATACCACATGCATTTACTACTAAATGGGAAAAAAGTATATGATGAATCAGATGCAGACAACTTTATGTAGCAGTAATTAATAAAAAAACAGTGCATTAAGGGTTTGCTACGGGTTCAGGCACCTAGGCAGCGAGACATTTCCCTGTAGTACATTTTGGCTGGGGACACATGGCTGAAGTGACATTCAGCTGCAGAGAAATATGGCTGATGTCCTTCAAGAATGCAACTGCAGTCCTAACATGTGGGTTGTCCTGCCTCAGGCAGCCCTCGGTCGGCCGGATTCCAAAGTCTGGGTCCGACGTCGGCTGATGTCGCATTTCTCTCCGACGTCAGAGCGGCTGGAGTACATAAGCATCAGCCGACGCCATTTTCTTCAGTCTTTCTTGCCGCGTGGTGCCCGAAGCAGAAGCGGTTCGCAAGTGCCGGTCGGTCAGCTCCTGTATTCTACGATACCAAAGTCATCAAAAAAGCTAAGTACCCCGTTGGGGACCTTTTCTTGCCTCAGCCGATGTCAGAAATTACTGAAAAAGTTAACAATTGTTTTTTTTGTGGTAAGCAAATACCTCATAAGGATTTCCACTCTTACTGCCTCCCTTGCCTGGGCCCAGACCACGACGTCTCGGCCTGTGTAGCCTGTGCTCGCTTCAACAAGCGCACTCTCAGGCGCCGGGCGGAGTTCGCTGAAGATTTTTTCGGCAATAAATTTGCTTACACCATGCCGTCGGATCTTCCAACATCGCAAACTCCCAAAAAGCGAAACGACCGGGACCGACATCCTCGGCCCGCGTCTACCACTGACTCCATGCCAAAACCTAGTGCGAGTGCTCCGGTTCCATCTGAGACGGTCTCTCCACCGCTCCGAACCGAAGACACCGCATTACCGACTACTCCGATTCCAGACATTCCTCCAACGCCAGTTATAGATTTTCCTCTGGATACCGAAACCGAGGAAATGCCCGAGACCATTGCTGTAGACAAGGTCACTCCTGCACGTGGAGCTGCCAGGCCTCCTATGGCCATGTCTATTAAGGCCTACACTAGGGCTAAGGCAGCCAGCAAAACAAAGCATATTTCTTCTAAATCCTTACCTCAGCCGACTCTGGAGACACAAATTATGTCCATGGCTGCTGATTTAATTAACATGATTAGAGGTTCACAGGCCCATCCTGAGAGAGCATCCCAGCCTCCTCCTGATAAAAGGCCCCGGGTTGAACCCTCTGATCCTACTCCTTCAGATGAAGACTCTGAGGGCTCTGTCCACTCTGATAGCCAGGAAGAAATCTTCCAGACCTATGAGGACTCGGATGCAGAAGATTCCATCCCTTCGGCCTCCCCTCCTGAGGATTTTTCTTTTGGGGAGGTTTTGCACACCATGAGGGAACATTTCAAGTGGCAGGGTCAGGAATATTCTGATTCTAGGAAACGCCTTAGGACTTTCCTTAAGAAACCTCAGCACAGGCCCTTAGCTATTCCTCCTGTACTTGATGTTCTGGATGATTTGTATTCTGACTCTAGTGCTACCCCTGATTCTCTTCCTCCTGCTCCAGCCAAGCCAGACAGGTATTACAGGGTCCCAGAAACTCATTCCCATTTATTCACGGCCCATACTGCTGATTTGGAAACTATTTCTCAGGGGCATAAAGGAGTTTCAGCCTCCACCTCTAAAAATCCTTTGCCCTCTAACAGGGAAGCGAGGTCATTAGAGAGATGGGGCAAAAAGGTTTACACATCCACTACCTTATCTATGAGAGCTTTAAATTGCCTTTTTCATATGTTACAATATCAGGATTATCTCTTAGAAGATTTACAAAAAACATTAGCTTCTCCAGATCCTTTAGACAGGAAGACTTTGCAGGAAGCTGTACATAACACTCAGCAAGTAAGCAATCACTTTCTGCAGTGTGGATATGATGCACTGGAAGCTTCATGTAGGGCAGCTATGACAGGGGCAGTGATCCGTAGACATGCTTGGTTAAAAGATCAACCTTTACCAGATCATGTAAAAGCAAAACTTCTGGATGCACCTTTGGAAAAGAATAAGCTTTTTGGTGCAAATGCTAAGGATGTGTTAAAGACCATTGAAGAAAAAGCAAAATCAGTTCAGACTGTGAAAGATTTCCTCCAGGTTCAACCCCCCAGATTCAGTAGGAATTAGCCTTCAAAAAAAACGGTCCTTTCCTAATCCAGAAAAGTTTCAAAGGGGTAAGAACAGACGTGGCCGAGGAAGAGGCCAATACAGAGGCCCTTACAGGGGACGACAATGGCAGCCAGGAAACCAAAGAAGTGTCGCAGGGGTTTCACCTGCCCAACAACCACAAACTCAATGACTTTCCTCTACTACCGCCTACCAGGGAACAACTAGAAGCTCCCTTGGGCGGGAAATTATCTCTGTTTGCAGAAAACTGGCACAGACTGACAAAGGACAAATGGATTTTGGACATTATAGACCGAGGGTACAGGTTTCATTTTCATACCTTACCAAGAAAACAAGGCATGCCAAACCTACCACAAAATCAGAGGGCAGAGGCTATCAAGCAAATCACTCTGCTGATTCGAATGAAAGCAATGGAAAGAGTTCCACAACAAGAACAAGACCAGGGTTTTACTCAAGACTGTTCCTTGTTCCAAGAAAAGAATCTCAATGGAGACCAATACTGGACTTGTCCGCATTAAACACCTTTCTCATAGTACCAAAGTTCAAAATGCTGACTCTACAGCAACTCCTTCCCATGCTGGGCAAGGAGTCATGGCTGATTACTCTGGACCTCAAGGAGGCATACCTGCATGTCCCTATCAGACACAGCTGCAGAAGATACCTCAGATTTCTTGCAGGGCCAGAGCATTATCAATTTTCAGCATTGCCATTTGGCTTATCTACTGCGCCCAGAGTATTTACAAAATGCCTGGCTTCAGTAATTGCTCATTGCAGGCTCCAGGGTATACAAATTTACCCGTACCTGGACGACTGCCTCATACAAGCGGATGACAAATTGATGTTGACAAAAAACCTGGATTATGTCATACGTTTACTTCAAGCTCTGGGATACACAGTCAACTTCAAAAAGTCAAGACTGCAGCCATCCCAGCAAATAATCTTCTTAGGAGCCAAACTAGACACAGCCTTTCAGATGGCTTACCTGACACAAGACAAGCAAGAGAAGTTAACTCATTACTTCAAAGGTTTGGCAAAACTCACCCAGATGACTGCAAGGAGATTCCTACAGGCCCTGGGTTACATGGCATCCTGCATTCTACTGGTTCCATTAGCAAAACTGCACATGAGAAAGCTTCAATGGTACCTAAAAAGCATTTGATCTCAACACAGCAACAACTTGGAGACAATCATACCACTCATTCCATGCCTACAAAAGGATTTCCTATGGTGGGCCTCGGTGAGCCGGGAAAACACAGGTATGTCTTTCAAAAAACCACAGATAACACAGACCATGACTACAGACGCCTCAGACCTTGGATGGGGGGTGCACATGGAAGGCAGGTGTATACAAGGACAATGGTCTCCAAAGGAATCACATCTGCATATCAACCAAAAGGAAGTGCTAGCAGTAATGCATGCCATCGAGGCTTTTCAACACCAACTCCAGCAAGGCCATTTAATGATAAGGACAGACAACACCACTGTGATGTGGTACATAAACAAGCAGGGGGGCACCCACTCTTACCCCCTTTGCAGACTGACAATGCAGCTTTGGGAGAAATCACTGAGCCTAAACATCCAGTTACAATCCCAGTTTGTTCCAGGAAAGGACAATGTGTTGGCGGACAGCCTAAGCAGGAATTTCACAGATCCACACGAGTGGAGGTTACATCCGAAGGCCTTCAGACAACTCACTTCGACATGGGGCAAGCCAGAAGTGGACCTATTTGCCTCTCACCTCAACCATCTTCTACCAAAATTTTGCACAAGGACATACCATCCAAAAGCTTGGAAAATAGATGCCCTCTCATTCAACTGGAACTCCCTAGCAATCTATGCATTCCCACCTCTGCCACTGATGACCTCAGTATTACTAAAGATCAAAGCAGAGAAGCCCAAGGGAATCATAATAGCTCCGGATTGGCCAAGACAACACTGGTACCCACTACTACGGAGCATATGTCACACCAGGAGACGGGCCCTCCCCCAGTGGCCTCTACTTTTGACTCAACACAATTTCGAAACACTGCATCCAAATCTTCAGACACTACAGCTAACAGCCTGGGAGATCCCATAAATAACTTCAGCTTATCTCTCTCCAACGAAGTTCAGCGGATACTAACAGAGGCTCGAAGACCATCCACCAGAAAGGTTTACTTGGCAAAGTGGAAAAGATTCAGCAATTGGAATACCAACAAGGGACATGATGCATCATTGTTGAACATCCCACTCATCTTGGAATATTTGGCAGATATGTTAAAGAACGGCCTCTCATATTCTTCCATAAAGATACATGCATCTGCTATTTCAGCTAGATACAACACTGATCCTCCTGTTTTTTCTCACCCCTTACTAAGACAATTCCTCAGGGGAATCAAGAACATTAAGCCACCAAGAAAGGCCCCAGTGCCAGGCTGGGACCTCAATTTTGTCTTAGAAAAACTGACTCTACCTCCTTTTGAGCCAGCAGCTTCAGTTGACTTGCAATCTCTCTCATGGAAGACAGCTTTCCTGTTGGCAATTACCTCAGCAAGAAGGGTTTCGGAGCTACAGGCCCTAATGGCAAATACCACCCTTTATTATTTTTCACAGAGACAGGGTTTCATTAAGGACCAACCCTACTTTTATGCCAAAGGTGGTATCTAGGGTTTCTTTAAATCAAGCCATTCATCTGCCTGCTTTCTTCCCCAATCCTGAGAATAAGGGGGAAAGTCTTCTGCATACCTTGGACATTCACAGACAACTTCGATACTACCTGGACAGAACCAAGGCCAGTAGGAAGTCTGAACAACTTTTTGTAGCTTACGCCCCTGCAGTCCAAGAAAAAGCAATTTCAAAACAGACTATTTCTAAATGGATTGGACATTGCATCAGATTCTGTTATTCCTTTCATGGAAAGACTGTTCCAGCCAATATCAGACCACATTCCACCAGAGCTACAGCCACCTCTACAACATTCTTAAGAGGGGTACCTACCAAGGACATTCTAGAAGCTGCTACATGGAGCTCCGTGCATACATTCTCCAAACACTACAATCTCCCTCTATATTCCAGATCCAGAGCAGGCTTTGCTTCGGCAGTCCTGCAGGGTTTGATTGCCACACCATCTCTTTCCTAGAACATACCTCCTCCCCCAGCTAAGCTATGGTATTCTGCCCACATGTTATGACTGCAGTTGCATTCTTGAAGGACATAGTACAGTTTTGTACCTACCATAAATGTAGATGTCCGATAGACATGCAACTGCAGTCATTTCCCTCCCTCCATACCCCTCTATGCCTAGGGTCCACTCCTATCCCTGTTACTCTTAGCTGGGGATATCTGTTATGGTGTATTTGTTTTATTACTCATTTATTTGTTTGGAATCCTGTTTTTGTCTTCCAATTTGATTACAGCCTTCCTTGGAGGGCACCTGGCGTCTGGGGCAAGAAACACTGAAGAAAATGGTGTCGGCTGATGCTTATGTACTCCAGCCGCTCTGACGTCGGAGAGAAATGCGACATCAGCCGACGTCGGACCCAGACTTTGGAATCCGGCCGACCGAGGGCTGCCTGCGGCAGGACAACCCACATGTTATGACTGTAGTTGCATGTCTTATCGGACATCTACATTTATGGTAGGTACAAAACTGTACTTTTGTAAATTCCCTGTGGGCAAAGAGAAGCACATACTGCCATGCCCACAGCTTTAATAACCAAATGCATGGAGGCAGAAGTAATGATTGTTGTGCTTAGTGTACAGTACATACTTGTGTGACTACGTCATGTAGAAGTGTGCTACAGCATGCAGAAAATCCTGCATGGTTCTGTAGTCACATGTATGCTCCAGTATGCATTTTAGGTAATGTTCCCTAGACACTGTAAAGAGGGTAGTGGTCCACATACACTGATTATAAAGGCACTGCCCATTGTGCACTGCATTTTTACTGCCACTGACAATGCCCTCTGGCCAGCCTGCTGCTTATGCCTGCCATATTGCCTGCTGTCTCATGTTCCCTTGGGGACTATGGACATGGTTTTCCCCCTGTGCATTTGGTTATTGAAGTTGTAGGTATGGCAACACATTCTTCTCTTTGCCCACAGGGAATTTGCAAACAGCCATATTTCTCTGCAGCTGAATGTCATTTCAGCCATTTGTCCCCAGTCAAATGTACCACAGGGGAAATGTCTCGCTGCCTTGGTGCCTGAACCCGTTTGCTACATAGAATAGTACAGAAAATGATACCACACACTACAGGGAGAAGGATAAACAAGAGTGGGAAAACTGAATATAAAATCATGGGTCACATTAGTAATTTCATAGAAAAAGTGAAACAAATCATAGTCCTGTCATAATTTTATGTATTGAAGTTTTCCAGCAAGAGCAGGTCACTTCCTATGATCATTACACTTATGATCATTACATCTGATGATGTCTATCTTCATTTATCCTTTATCATTGGGATACGGTTCTGATCCTCAGAACCAACTCAGTCGTTACATAGCTCGCTCCGGCCAAAAACTCATGAGCTAAGACTTTACCTACAATACCCCTCTCCATATTGCCCCAAATCTCATTTGCCACTTTTGTCGCAAGACACGCCAGACATTTTCTCTTGCAGCCAAATTAAATTTTCTTGTGTTTTCATGCTGTAATCTAATCTTTTTTCTGTAATTAGTTTTTTATTTATAGATATATTTGTGCATCTATATGTTTGTGTGTATTTATCTATATATCCATCTATATATATTCATCTTTCTACACACTTTCTTTATCGAGTGAGTGTATTTTTCTTACCATACAGTATTCTTTCCCCTACCATTGTTGGTAAGACCTCTACCTCTTTAGGTAGCTTTAACCTAACATTGTTGGTAGTTTCTTCCTTTCTGTGTGTGTCTGTGTGTATTTGCTGCCTGCTGACCCTGTCTTTCCTTTTGGTGTCTGTGAACATGGCTGAGAAATGTAAAGGCCCTACGGATTTTAAACAGTGTCAGGATTGTGGTCAGAAGATGCCCAGTTCTGATGGGCATTCTTCCTGTGTATATTGTTTAGATCCAGGTCATCAAGATCTGGATTGTACTGTCTGCCAGGCCTTCAGCAACTGGGCCTTGGTACATTGTAGAAATAAATTACTATTAAAAGGGGTAATTAAATCCTCTTTTGAGGAGGTCGTATCCTGGACTTCTCCCTCTAAATCTGACAGTGGAACCAAGAAAAGTCACTCTGTGCCAACATCTCCTTCAGTACCAGTGGCAAAAAAGCATAAGCCTTCTGCTCCCACTGCCTCAGCAGAACCGAAGGTTAAGGTTCAGAAGCTTTCGGAACAGACAGCATCCTTGCACTGTCTTCTATAGTACCACAAACCTCTGTGCCGGTCTCTTCATGACCAACTTCAGTTTTTCAGTTGGTACCTACCTCTACTGCTAACTTCAATGGATGCTGGAACCCCCATTGGTGCTGAAATCGCACATAATTTTCACTCCCAGGAGAAGGTATTCACCCTCTATTGACCCCTTTGTGAGACAGCTCCTGAGTCCTTTTCTTGAAAGACCAGAATCCCCCTCAGGTTTGTCTGTCTGTTCCTCCTGGAGTCTTACCAAAGTCGAAGTCATGAGGTTGGTGGATCAGCTCCTAATGGCTAGGGGTCTTTTTGCCTCCTTCCAGACCCCTCTCCCTTCTGGAGTTGGGGCATTTTTTTCCCAGAACTCCACAAAATCTTCCTTCTCTCACCTCCCCTGAGTGCTTAGAGCTTCCATCTCCAATCCCTCTGGTTCCAGCTGCTCTGGTGTAGACAGCCTTTACCCCTTCAATTCCCGGATTTGCCTTCTTTACTTCCTTCTGAACCAGTGGACTCCCGGGACAGTGGCTCTGCTGCTGGGTCTGAGAGTTTTGGATTGGCACCCGTTTCGGAGGAAGGTCTCTGAGTGGTGTGTGACCTCGGTTCCGAGGTTGTCCTTCTCTGTTCCTGGCTCCCATCCCTCTTTGGGTGGACCTACCTTCCAGGTGATGGAGAGAGTATTGGCCTCTGCAGGCTCTCAGATGGCCCCTTCTGTGCTGAAGTTTAATCACAAGACTTTTTGCCCAGAGCTGTCATCAACCTCCATGTCCGGAGAGCGGGTGCCTAGACTGCAAAATACCCCTGCACAGGGCACCTCTACATCCTAGACCTCTTCAGAGGTCTCCTCTGAGGAGCCGCCCTGGAAAAAGATGTGTAAGAGGAAACGCACAGATTCCCCCGAGGAATCCATCATGGAAGACGCACTTGGATGATGGGGAGGGTTCCCTCTGGAAGATATCTCTGTTCGGAGAGACATCCCAGAGATTCTAAAAGAGGGTTAACTGGAAGCCCAAAGACCCTACCTCTGAAGGACTCTGTGTACTTGCAGGCTTTCATTGCTAACCCATCTACTTCTTGGGTGACCCCTCCCACTGAAGATCTTATTAAACTGATTATGCAGCACGTTTGGAAGGCACCTGATTCCATTGAGCCAACTTCCGGAGACCTGTCGGAATACTGTGTGCTCCAGAGGACCACCAGCATTGGGCAAAAGGGTTGTAGTAGATGCTTTGGTGGTGGCCACCAAAAAGGAACTAGCTGAAGTGTTCCACTGTTCATCCCTTTAATCTAGAGACCAGGGTGATGGACAGATTTGGAAAGTGGGTGGTACTCATCAATGACCTTCGCTTTAAGATCTTTGAATTTTATGGCACATTTTACTAGGCTGCAGAGGAATCTGATCAAGGAGCTATCCTATACCCTAGCAGGAGCCGTGTTTGAAGAGGTCCAGGATAAAGGGCCCTCCAAGCTAGCCACCTTGGCGTCTATTTCCAACTCGTCCATGAGGCTCATTGTACATGCAGCTGAAGGGCCAGCAAGGGCAAAGGGTTAAAGCGTTGCCATAAGGCGTCATGCCTGGATGCTCTTGTGAGTTCGCAGAGCCATTTAAGTCTTCCTTCGTCAATGCTCCATTTGATGGATCCTCTTTATTTAACCCCCAAGTCAAAGAAACTCTAGCCAGGTGTGAGGAAAGATGGAAAGACCCTCTCTGCAGTGGGCATACATTTTTCTGCTCCCCAACGGTCCTACTCTAGGAATCAGAGGAGCGGGAAGATGTGGTTCAAAAAATCCCAAGGGCCTTTTCAGGACACGTGGTGGTGGCTCCCCTCAGGACAGATGGGGTGAGCACTAATGGCAGGGGTGGCCAGCAAAGTCAAGGTTCTAGAGATTCTTACTCTGGACAGTTTTATCAGTGCTCCTGAAAGGGGGGCTCAGTTGCTTACCTCTGGAAGCAGTTGGAAGATTTTCACTGCATTCAAGGGCATGATGACAAATAACGTCAGATGCTTGGGTGCAGAAGATCATCACCAGAGGTTACCATATTCCCTTCACTCTTTTTCCGAGATGAAAAAGAAGCCCTCCCCCAGTGTTCCACACATTCAGAGAGAGCAGGCAGCCTTAGAGTTTCAAAATCTGCTAGAGAAGAGAGTCATCCAAGAAGTCCCACCAGACCAGATCGGATCCAGGTATTACTCTGGGTACTTTTTTGTGCCAAAAAAGGCAGAGAACTTGAGACCAATATTAGATCTCAGCCTTCTGAACAAGTTTGTTTAGCAAACAAAATTCCAGATGGTCACGGTTCAGTCTATATTTCCCTTTCTAGAGGAAAATGATTAGATGTGCTCTGTAGACCTTCAGGACGTGCATTGCCAACATAAAGATGGACTAATGCCCCAGAAGGTTCCTCCTCTTTTGGCTAGGAGCCAGTTATTTTCAGTTCAGGATGCTGCCCTTTGGTCTCACCACAGCCCCAGGGTGTTCACCACGTGTTTGGCAGCAGTAACAGCTCACTTGAGACTGCACGGATTCCTGGTGTTTCCTTGTCTAGACTGGCTCATCACCGCCCCCACCAGGCATCTACTGCGTCAAGCAATAGATTCATCCTACACCTCTTTGCCCATCTGGGCATTGCCGTGAATCACTCAAAATCTCATCCAAGTCCCACTCAAGATCTAGAGTTCATAGGTGCCCATCTAAATACCATCTCTTGTGTAGCTTCCCTTTTCTCTTCAAAGGCTACAGAAGATAAAATCCTAAGTACAAGACATTCTTTCCAACCACAAGGCTCCTGCACGGCCAGTTCTTCGAGCTTTAGGGTCCATGGCAGCGGCTATTACTTTAGTTCCACTAGCAAAATTTCACATATGGCTGCTACAGTTCCTTCTAGCATCCCAATGGTCTATCCCAATGGTCTATCCTAACACAACCATTATCATACCAATTCTTATTTCCAGTCGTTGCAAGAAAGACTTATCCTGGTGGAAGGAATCCAAGAAAATTCTTTCGGCTGCCCCTTTGTCCCTCCTCAACCCAAAGCCATAGTGACCACGGATACCCCCAGATGGGATGGGGGGGGGGTCATTATCTGGGAGAACAGTCAAAGGCACTTGGTTCCCGATAGAGGCCAACCTGCATATCAGTGTTCTGGAATTGAGAGCAGTGCTCTTAGCTTTGCAAGCCTTTTAATCTGTCCTCCTAAGAATGATTGTAATTCAGTCAGACAACATGTCGGTGGTCTGGTACGTCAACAAACAGGGCGGAACCAAGTCTTAACACTTTTATCGAGAAGCTCTAAGTGTGGCAATGGGCGATATCCTTCAACCCCTTTCTAATGTCAGCGCACATCCCGGGGAGCTCAAACATGATAGCGAACAAACTATATGAATTCTCCTACCTCACAATTGGTCTCTCAATCCTAGAGTAGCTAAAGAGATTTTCCATTGCTGGGGCCAGCCTTGCTGTGACCCCTTTGCATCACCCCAAAACAAGTGCAGTAGCTATTTTGTCATAATTCCCCCCTCTAAGAGTTCCAGAGAGACACACTCCTTCACAATTGGTCCTCAGGTATACTCTGACTCACCCCCTTCCGACTGATTCCTCTCTTCTTAAAGAAAGCCAGTAAGTTAAGAAGTAGGGTGATCCTCATTGCGCTCTTCTAGCCTCATCAAGTATGTTTCCCCTTTCTGTGGCCTCATCTAATTCACCGTCCATGGATTCTGGACCCAGCATCTTCTGTCTCATCTTCAGGGACTGGTACACCCCAGTCTTCAGGACATCAAGCTTACAACTTTGCTCCTTCAATTCCTTTAGTCGCCAAGCAGAATTTATCTTCCCTATCCAAAAAATTATATTGGCTTCCCATAGACCTTCCACCAGAAACTGTACCTAAGCAAGTAGAAAAGATTTTCTTTTTGGGCACACAGTAATGTTCTCAACCCCTTTGCTGCACCAGATAAAATATCTAATTTCCACCATGGCTTTGAAGACCATTTGCTAATTTCCCATAGATTATGTAAAGTGCTCATGAAAGGGGCTTTGCAGTTAAAACCTGTTTAAAGGCTGTCTAGTTCCTTGGGATTTGACCTTGGTATTGCAGTCTTTGATGCTTCCTTCCTTTGAACCAGAGGCTACACGTCCATTTCTTTCATGGAAAACTATTTTTCTGATGGCCATTACCTCCACGAGAAGAATTTTTGAGATACAAGCATTATCTTCAAAACACCCATATTTGCTTTTCCATAAGGATAGAGTTTCACTAAGGACCAACCCATCATTTCTCCCTAAGGTGATCTCAGAAACTAATAATGTTATCCCTAGCTTGGCTTCGTTCTTGCTGGTTGGGTTCGGAGCCTTTTGTCAGCTCCGACTCAGCCATATACTATAGCTTGAGAGCTTTTACTGGCTCGAGGCTAGCCCCTATCCCAACATACCTAGCGGGAGTTAGCCAGATCTCATTTACCTCTTGCAGCGTCGAGATTGCTGAATACTGGCTCAGGCTAAGTGTTTTTCTTTTTGACTAAATTCAAACATTTTGATAAATATTTTGTTAAATCTTTGTTAGATATTTAGTGTTAGAGTTTCTTCATAGGTTAGTGTTCTTTCTAACCTTCCATTATTTCTTGTTGTGGCCATCGTTGTACTTTAGATCTACCTTTTCCTTGCGACCTCATTTAACTTAGAGTTCTCCTTCCCTTCAGCCCCGTTTTTAGTTATAGGGGCTTTCTCTTTATTCCCTTTTTTTCTCGGAGCAGCTGTTTAAGTTAGAGGCCCTCCTCGTTTGGGAGAGTTCGCCGTTTTGACTTAGAGGCTCTCTCCCTTCCCTCTTTTTTTTGTTTGTTGTTAAAACTAGTTTATTGGCATTTAACTTTATGTATTGTTCAAGGCCTTTGTTCTTAGTTGATAGTATTTGTTCGCATACTAGTGGTCTATGTCTAAGGATTCCACTAGAGAGACAAAACCTTTGGGTTTTAAGAAGTGTGACTCATGCTGCCAAAAGATGTCCCTTACGGATGGGCATACGAGCTGTGTATATTACTTAGGGGCCGTACACCTACAGGACTTGCTCTATATGCCATGCTTTCAGTTCTCTGATCCTGCAGGAGACAAAAAAAAAAATAAACTGATTTTGCTAGGCTTATTCAAGGGCCCCTTCAATGCTTCTATTTAGGGGACAAGTCCACTAAGCCATCATCCTCATCGGCTCTGATATCGGAGTCATCCAAAGGAAAAGACTAATCTTCAGCATTGTCTGATCCAAGTGTTGGTTCTGACAAGGCTCTTTCTCTGGGGGCTCCATCAGTAGTCTCGGAGCCAGTCAGGACTCACAAGAGAACCAGGTCTCCCTCTCTGGAACTGGTGTGAAGTGTTCCACAATCTCCGCTCTTCCAGTCTCTGGCAGGCATTCAATAGGTCTTCCACCCATTCCTCTCTGTCATCCAGGAGTCTTTCAGATGATGATGTGGAGAGGATGGTGAAGAGGCTTCTCAAGACACCAGCATTAGCAAAATTATCGAGCCCATCCCATAAGGAAGTGGTGCCAACAGTCCAACAAACACCATTATCGATTCCGCCTCTGACTATCTTGAGTTTGGAGCCGGAGTGAATGGAAGTTATTGTGGTGGAACAGTCTGTTCCAATAACCTCCTATGTTCATCGCTGCAGTCGTTACCGATGGGTTATCTTGCCGTCAGGCGGGTCCTTGGTCGGCCAAATTCCAAAGTCTAGGTCCAACGTCAGTTGTCGTCGCTTCTTCCCTGACGTCAGTGCGGCAGGGGTATAAGAGAGGCAGCCGACGCCATTTTCTTCAGTCTTTCTTGCCGCGCAGTGCCCGAAGCAGGAGCAGTTCACAAGTGCCGGTCGGCCAACTCCTGAGATTTACGAAAGTATTTCAGCCGAAGTCTTCTTTAAAGCTAAGTACCCCGTTGGGGAAACTTTTCTTGCCTCAGACCGATGTCAGACAAAGTTAATAATTGCATTTCTTGTGGGAAGCAAATACCGCATAAGGATTTGCACTCTTTCTGTATACCTTGCTTAGGGCCAGACCACGACGTCTCAGCCTGCTGTTTTTGTGCTAGGTTCAACAAGCGCACTATTAAGCGCTGGGCGGAGTTCGCCCTTCATTATTTTGGCAAAAAATTTAATTATATCATGTCGTCGGATACACCGACACCAGTTTTAAGCAAAAGACGCAAGGACAAGGATCGACATCCGAGGCCTACACTGAGTACTGAGACCACGCTTAGGCCAACTACCGGTTCTCTGGTTCTCAGCGAGGCGCCTATGCAGCCCCTGACTACCGATGAAACTATTTTACCGGTGTCTTCAGTACCCGAGGCCGCAGGCTCCTCGGTCTCCATTCCCACTGCAGATACCGACGCCACTCTTGGGGAAACTGAAAATTTAGTCAGGCCTGCCATTTCTGAAGGCGTCTTCAGGCCTTCCACCTTCTCTATTAAATCCTTCACTAAATCTAAAGCTGCCATGAAAACTAAAAAACAGTGTCCTCTGACCCCCTCTCAAGGCCCCATGCCTAAAAAACAGATGCTTAAAATGGCTGAGGATTTGATAACTCTCATCAGGTGTTCTCAACCCCCCTCTGAAAAAAGACCCAGATTGGAGGAAGACTATCCTTCCTCAGACCAGGTTTCTATTACCTCAGACCATTCTGAGGACTAGGATTATGCCTATTCCCCTTTTGAAGAGTCTGATGCTGAGGAGTCTATTCCCTCGGTCTCCCCCCCTGAGGACTACTCTTTTGGGGAAACCCTGCATACATTGAAGGAACACTTCCACTGGGAAGGCCAAGATTACTCAGATTCCAAGAAAAGGCTCAGGGAATTTCTACTGCTCCCCCAGCATAGGCCCCTGGCTATCCCTCCTGTTTTAGATATTTTGGATGATGTGTACGCAGAAGCCAGCCTTAATCCAGATTCTTTACCTCCAGCCCCTGTTAAACCAGACAGGTATTACCGGGTTCCTGATTCTCACCAGTTCCTTTATAAAAGCTATACTGCTGACCCAGAAACAATTTCACAGGGTCCCAAGGGAATAAAGGCCTCTACTGCTAAAAACCCTTTACCTTCAGAGAGAGATTCCAGAGCATTAGAAAGGTGGGGGGAAAAGGTGTACACATCTGCCACTTTAACCATGAGGGCATTAAATTGTCAATTTCATATGTTAAAGTACCAACAGTTTTTGTTATCTCAGCTGAAAAGCAAAATGACACAAACATAACAACCAGATTTGAGAGAGTTGCAGGATTTGTTGCATGGAGCAGAGCAAGTGGGTAAACATACCTTGCAGTGTGGTTTTGATGCTTTAGAGGCCTCATGTAGAGCTGCTGTCACGTGGTCTGTTATATGTAGACGTGCTTGGCTCAGAGCAAACCTTACCAGATCATGTCAAAGCAAAGTTATTAGATGCACCACTTCAAAAAGATGTATTGTTTGGTGTTAAAGCTGAGGAGGTACTAAAGAAAATGGAGGAAAAAGCGAAATCTATGCAAACAGTGAAAGATTTCTTGCAGGTACAACCTCCACGATTCAGCAGAAACTGGCCTTCAAACAATTGGTACTTTCCAGCCACGGACAGACCTCAAAGGGGCAGATACAGACGCCCAAGGGGTAGAGGACCACCTCAAGGATCTTGGAGTTAGACAGTGGCAAGCACCAACCCCAAGAGGTGGAGAAGATAGATCACAGTCATTTAGAAAACAGACACAATGACTTCCCCCTATGCCTGCCAAACAAAGCTTTAATGGCAGCACCTTTGGGTGGAAAACTGGCATTATTTTCAAAAAACTGGCACATTGTTACAAATGGATTCTGGACATTATAGACAGAGGCTACAGGTTCCACTTTCACACCCTTCCAAAAATGAGAGGCTTGCCAAACCTGCCACAAAATCAAAGGGCAGAGGCACAAAGACAAATTTCCGCTCTCATGGATATGAAAGCGATTCAAGAGGTACATGCAAAAGAACAAGGTCAAAGTTTTTATTCCAGACTATTCCTGGTACCAAGAAAAGACAAAGATTGGAGACCCATCTTAGACCTATCCATCCTAAACACATATCTACAGGTGCCAAAATTCAAGATGCTCACATTACAGCAGCTTCTTCCCATGCTGGGCAAGTAGTCCTGGCTGGTAACATTGGACCTCAAGGAGGCATATCTGCATGTCCCTATCAGACAAGATTGCAGAAGATACCTCAGATTTCTTGCAGGTTCAACCCATTACCAATTCTCTGCATTGCCCTTTGGCTTATTTACTGCGCCGAGAATGTTTACGAAATGCCTGGCATCAGTAATTGCCTTCTGCAGACAACAAGGACTACAAATCTACCCATATCTGGACGACTGCCTGATCCAAGCGGACAGCAAGGACATTCTTTTGCAGCATCTGGCGTTTGTAATAAAACTGTTAAACTACCTAGGATACACAGTGAACAAAAAGAAATCAAAACTAATACCTTCTCAACAGATACTTTTCCTGGGTGCCAGCTTAAATACAACCACCCAGATGGCCTACCTCACGCCAGACAAACAAGGGCAACTGTCTCAATACTTCAACAAAATGGCAACTTTCAGCAGACTAACTGCAAGGAAAGTCCTTCAGGCTCTGGGATTCATGGCATCTTGCATCCTACTAATACCATGTGCAAAGCTGCATATGCAGAAACTACAATGGTACCTAAAAAACTTATGGTCTCAACACAGCCACAGCTTGGAAACAATTATACCACTCATTCCATGCCTTCAAAAGGAATTTTTGTGGTGGGCTCAAGCATGCCAAAGAAACACAGGTCTCCCTTTCTGTGTACCTCAAGCAACTCAAATCATCACAATGGACGCCTCAGGCTACGCCTGGGGAGCACACATGGCAGATCAGTGCATTCAGGGAAAATGGTCCCAAAAAGAGAAGCACCTACATATCAACCAAAAGGAGATGCTAGCCGTGCAAAATGCTCTTATGACCTTCAAAGACCTCTACTGCATCCAGGCCAACTATTGATAAGGACAGACAACACCACAGTCATGTGGTACATAAACAGGGAGGAACACATTCATACCCCCTGTGCAGGCAAGCCATGACTCTATGGAACACAGCACTGGAATTGCAAATTCAACTACAGGCACAATTCCTGCCAGGGAAGGAAAACACACTGGCGGACAACTTAAGCAGAAATATGACAGACCCACATGAATGGAAGTTGCATCCTCAAGTTCTCTCAAAGATAACTCTGGCATGGGGACAGCCAGACATAGATCTATTTGCTACCCAAAGAAATTACCAGTTTGAACAATTTTGTTCAAGGACCTATCATCCACAGGCCTGGAAAGTGGACGCACTCTCTTTCAGTTGAACAACATTGATAGTCTATGCCTTCCCGCCTCTCCCTCTACTGACCAAAGTTCTATTAAAAGCCAGAGCAGAGAGGCCACAAATGATTCTCATTGCTCCAGACTGGCCACAGCAACACTGGTATCCTCTCCTAAAGAGCCTGACACACTCCCCACCATGGATCCTACCTCTAGTCCCTCTTCTGTTGTCCCAGCACAACTACAAAACCCTTCACAGCCAGCTAAAACCCTAAATCTAGCTGCATGGAGAATACCTTAATTTCCCAACAGACTCTCCTCTCCAAGGAGGTGCAGGATGTCATCTTGGAGGCCAGAAGACCCTCTACTAGAAAAGCCTACTCCGCCAAATGGAAACAATTTTGTTCATGGAATCAAGAAAAGGGCCAGAATCCTTGGGTAATAAATATACCACAAATTTTACAGTACCTAGCTGAGATGTTAAACAGTGGCCTTTCCTTCTCCTCCATCAAGATCCACGCTTTAGCCATTTCTGCACAATACAATACAGATCCTCCTTTATTCTCACATCCTCTATTAAGGCAGTTCCTCAGAGGGGCAAAAAATATAAACCCCCCACGGAAACCACCAGTCCCAGTTTGGGACCTCAACTTCGTATTGGAAAAGCTGACCCTGCCTCCCTTTGAGCCGGCTTCTTCAACAGAGCTACAATACTTGTCATGGAAAACAGCCTTCCTTCTGGCTATTACCTCAGCATGCAGGGTTTCGGAACTACAGGCCCTCATGGCTGTGCAACCATTCATCATTTTCCATCAGGACAGAGTTTCCTTACGAATCAACCCTACCTTCATGCCAAAGGTAGTATCCAGTGTAGCTTTGAATCAGACTATCCATTTACCTACCTTTTATCCAAATCCACAGAACAAAGGGGAGAGACTACTACATTCCTTGGACATTCACAGACAGCTTTGTTATTACTTGGACAGAACAAAGCCATTCAGGAAATCTGAGCAGCTCTTTGTGTCTTATGCTACAGGTGCTCAAGGAAAGGCTATTTCCAAACAGACAATTTCAAAATGGATAACCCACTGCATACGCTTTTGTTATTCATTTCATGGAAAATCTGTGCCTGTATACATCAGATCCCACTCCACCAGGGCTACAGCTACCTCTGCAGCTTTCCTCAGGGGGGTCCCTACCAAGGACATTTTGGAAGCTGCTACTTGGAGTTCAGTGCACACTTTCTCCAAGCACTACCACCTTCCACTATACTCAAAATCTAGAGCGGGCTTTGCCACAGCAGTCCTGCAGGGCATTCTCGCCCCTCCTAGTTCCACTTAGTGCCTGCCACCCTTACTTAGCTTTGGGATTCTACCCATCTGTAATGACTGCAGCTGTATGCACGATGAACATAGTACAGTTTTGTACCTACCATAAATGTAAATGTTCAAGTGCTCATACAGCTGCAGTCCAGGTTACCTTCCCTCCAGCCCCTCTTAGGACAGGCCTTATGACAAACACCTTTATCATACAACCTATTTGGGGCATTCTTTTATGGTGTATTTGCTTGCCAACTACTGTTTTTGATTTATCTACATTGCATGTTTGCATAATATTATGTTTTGCCTTCCTTTCTGGGGGCACCTGACATCTGGGGCAAGAAAAACTGAAGAAAATGGCGTCGGCTGCCTCTTTTATACCCCTGCCGCAGTGACGTCAGGGAAGAAGTGACGACAACTGACGCCGGTCCTAGACTTTGGAATTCGGCCGACCGAGGGCCCACCTGACGGCAGGATAACCCATCTGTAATGACTGCAGCTGTATGAGCACTCGAACATCTACATTTATGGTAGGTACAAAACTGTACTGTCTCTCTGTTCCGACTTCCACTCCAAATTCCTCGTTACCCCATTCTATCGAGGGATCGAGGGCTGGCGCTCCCTCATCGACTCTGAGGGGAGGAGTGGCATCGGACCCTTGTCCAATCCTACTCTCCCTCTCTGGGTTACGGTGCAGGTGAGCTCGGCTCCTACATTGGCCTCGTAGCCATTGCCCTTGGTTTGGAGATCTCCAGGCTTTTTGGTTCCGGAGACTCTTTCGGGCCAGGACCGCAGTGCCTTTGAGATGTTGAGTGTTCTGTCCTCTGAGACCGCTCCACTCTCAGCTCCATTGGCTCCTTCTCCTTTGGTGCCGGTGTCAGCCTCCGAACCTCCCCTCCCCCCAAGCCTAGGGAACCCATGCTCCAGGACGTCCCATTGGCGACCCCACCTTTTCCGAAACCTCCCTAGAGCACCTCTCAGAGGAGGTCCCTCTGAAGAGGAAGTATAAGAGGAAGCATTTGGACTCCCCTGAGTCCCTGACAGCAGATATGGACTTGGAAGACTCAGACGGGTCCCCCTCTGAGGATGTCTCATTTTCAGACATCCTGGAAATCCTTAGAGGGGTGACGGGAAGTCCCTTGCCCCCTCTGAGGATGAGTCTGTGTACCAGGATGCTTTTGGTTCTCGACCCTCCACCTCTTGGGTGTCTCCACCTTTCGACCCACTGTTGGCCATAGTGAATTGGAAGGTGTGGAGCTCTCCAGAGACTATGGAACCAGTTCCGTGGAGGCCCAGTAAATTTATAACTGCTCTCGACGACAAGCTTTTTCTATCTAAGGGCGTGCCTTTTGATGCTATGGTGGTGCCAGCAGTTAATAAGAAAGAACTAGCGGAAACAACTTCTGTTCATCCGCCGAAAAATCTCCCCCATACAATGGACAGGTATGGGAAGCGCATGTTTTCTTCAGCGGCCTTTACGCTCAGGTCACTGAATTATTTGTCCCACTTTACACACCTTCAGAGGGATCTCCTCAAGGAGTTGGGAGATACCATGCAGGATCCTACAGCTGAGGTTGCTGCGGGCAAGGATGACTTCTCAACTTGCGACCTTGACTTCTGTAGTTTAACTCCTCCATGTGGCTGATCTCTTACACAGCAGATGGAGCAAGTAGGGGAGCAGGCACAGTAGTTGCCTTACAGAGACACACCTGGATGCGCCTTTGTCAATTTGCGGAGCCCTTCAAGTCTTCCTTTACCAACACCCCCTTTGAGGGCTCGTCATTCTTTGGGCCTCAAGTGAAAGAGACTTCTTACCAGGTGTGAACGGGATGGCAAAACTCTCTCTGCCGTGGGACTACGTTTTTCTGCTCAAAGGTCAGAAGAGTGGGAAGATGTGGTTTCGGAAATCCCAGGAAGCTTCGCCTGACACACACGGAGATTTTTCCCCCAGGGGCAGAGGTGGAAGTAATGGAAGATGCTGGTCTCATGGTGGGGTGGGGGGGTCTGCAGAATCAGGGCGACAGAGATGCATTCTCTGGTAGGCCCTTCCAGCACTCCTGAAGGGAGGCCCGACTGTCCACCTCTGGAGGCAGCCTGGGAGACTATCACAGAAGATACATGGGTACTATTGATAATATCCAGGGGTTACAAAATTCCCTTTTCCCAGCCACCCCTTACAAGAAAACAGTCAATCCCAGATGTTCCACCCAATCTTCGGGATCAACTAAACATAGAAGTTCAAAGGGTTGCTAGAAAAAAGAGCCATCCAGGAAGTCCCCGCAAACCAAATTGAATCTGGAACTTACTCGAGGTTCTTTTTAGTTCCAAAAAAGACTGGACTGGAACCCCATTTTGGATCTCAGCAGACTGAACAAATCGATCAAGAAAACAAACTTCCGGATAGCAACACTGAAGTCCATTCTTCCCTTTTTGGGTCAGGACATTTGGATGTGCTCTGTCGATCTCCAGGATGCGTACTACCACATAAAAATGGACAGGCGATCCAGGAGATATCTACACTTCTGGCTGGGAGCCAGTCATTGCCAGTTCAGAACTCTGCCCTTTGGTCTCACCACAGCCCCCAGGGCATGGCAGTAGTTATGGCTCACCAGAGGCGTCTAGGATTCTGGGTCTTTCCATATCTAGACGACTGGCTCCTTACTGCCACCACCATGCATCAGCTAATCAAGGTAAGAGACTCAACAATTCACACTTGTTCACAACTAGGCATCACCATAAACTACGAAAAGTTTGCCTTGTCAATATATTACATTTATAGGGGCAGATTTAGACACAAGGGCCATGATGGCAAAGCAGCCTCAGAAAAATGTGTCAACCATTCATCACCAAGTTTCAATCCTCATGGCAAACAAAAGAGAATTCAGGCAAGATTTGTCCTCACAGTCTTGGGTTCAACAACTGCAGCAATTACTTTTGTCCCTATTTCGCGTTTCCACATGAGAATTCTGCAGTGGCTCCTTTTTGCTCAGTGGTCATTCCAGGATTTACCAATGTCACATCAGATTTTAATCAAGGAGTACTGCAGGAAGAATCTAGAATGGTGGCTTCACTCCCCTCTGGTGACAATAGGCAGGCAGTTTCTAACCCCCCAACCCGTAGCCACAGTGACCACAGATGCTTCCCAGGGAGGGTGGGGGGGGTATTATCTGGGGCAGACTGTACAAGGGACTTGGCAGCAACATGAGTACCACTTGCACATCAATGTCCTAGAGATGAGAGTGGTGCTTCTGGCACTGCAAGCACTTCAAGACTCTCTACCTACAGGGACTATAGCAATTCAGACCGATAATATGTTGGTAGTATGGTACATCAACAAACATGGCAGAACAAGGTCTTTTCCCTTGTGTTGGGAGGCTCCATGAGTATGGCTATGGGCGATGTCTTCCCAATGTTTTCTGATAGCAACGCACATTCTGGGGAAATCCAATGTGATAGCAGACAAGCTCAGCAGGGAGATTCTTATGCCTCACAAGGGGTCTCTGAAGCAGGAAATTGCAGACTTGATATTTCGCAAATTTTGACCAGCCATGCTGCAGTCATTTTGTAACCCCCCCCCCACACACACACACAACAAATGCAGCAACTACTTTGCCGTAGTCCCACCACCGGGGCAGTCACCCAGGGACACACTTGTTCATGATTGGCCCCCGGGACTGCTTTATGCTTTTCCACCATTCCCCCTGATCCCAAAGGTTCTTCAGAAAGCAGTCGCTGGGTTGCAAGATAATCCTCATTGCACCTTACTGGCCTTGTCAGATATGGTTCCCATTTCTTTGGCCTCATCTGCAGGGGGAGGCTTGGATTCTGGACCCAGTTCCAGATCTCCTAATGCATCAGTCGGGCGCACTGCACTCTTCCATCCAAACTCTCAAGCCGACAGCTTGGTTTCTCCACTTCCAGTCTTAGCCAGGCTTTCTGATATTTTCCAGCAGGTCAACACATTTTGATTTCCTCCCACAAACCCACTACCAGGAAACTTTATACTAGTAAATGGAAGAGGTTCTCTTTTTTGGGCACCAAAGAATGAGATTGATCCATTTACTGCACCCATTTCAAAGATTCTCGAATTTCTTGCTGAAACTTTTGAGTGAGGAGCAGCTGCAGCTACTGTCTGGGTTCAGCTGGCTGCCATTTCTAATTTTCATGTGGGAGAAATGGGCTCTAATGTTATGTCCCATAGGCTATGCAAAGCATTCCTAAGAGGTGCTATCCTCTTAAGACCTCCAACAAGAGAACCCCCCCCCCGGGACCTAAATTTAGTTTTAGCAGCTCTGATTCTTCCACTCTTTGAGCCCAGCTGCTACTTGTCCCCTACAAGTTTTGACATAGACCCTTTTCTTGACTGCCATTACCTCAGCTAGGAGGGTTTCAGAATTAAAGGCCTTATCAATTCGTCCTCCGTACTTGATTTTCCACAAAGATGGTTTCTTTCAGAACCCATCCCTTCTTACCAAAGGTGTGTTCAGAGTACAACTTGAATTAGTCCATAGAGCTTCCTGTATTCTTCCCCAATCATAGCAGCAAGAAAATGTATAAGCTCCATCAACTGGACGTTCGTAGACAGTTACGTTTTTATTTACACACGACCAGGAACATCAGAAAATCTGACCAATTGTTTATATTATTTGCAGAGAATAGAAAAGGTTTTTCAGTCTCTAAAGTGACCTTATCTAAGTATCTTTCAGACACCATCACCTACGTCTACGATTTGCGGAACAAAAAACTTCTAGGAAAAGTTAGAGGACACTCAACTAAGGCCTTTGCTACCTCTATTGGCTTTCAAGCCAAACTGCCTTTAGATTTGATGTGTGCGGCAGCTGCGTGGGCTAATCCTCATACCTGTATCACTCATTACAAAGTGGATGTGGCCTCCCGGAACAAGGCATCCTTTGGTTCCATGGTCCTGAAGAGTCTTTTCCAGTGAGCCACCCAAGAAACAGGTGCTGGGGACGTGGTCTCAACGTGCAAGAATGAAGGGGAGATAGGGACAACATAACATAAAGAAGTTATGTACTCACCATAACGTTTCATGTTTGTTGTCCTTGATGTCGCCTTCCTTCTTGCATCCCACCCTCTTTCCTCCTACCTGGGGGATTGAGAGGAGTTCCTTTCATTGGCTACACTGGCAGAGTTTCTCTACCATACCAGTTGGTTAGACCTAGACTCCCTTTCTATTCCTTTGCTGATTATTTACACCTTTATACACAGGTGTCCTCTTGTTTGTAAAAAATCTGTTAATTTTTTACTTGCATAGTCTAGTGTTTGGGTTATCACAAATGAAATCTGGGTAACTCCTGCTAGGCATGTTGGGATAGGGGCTAGCCTCGAGCCAGTAAAAGCTCTCCAACTATAGTATACGGCTGAGTTGGAGCAGAGGATCGGCTCCGAACCCAACCAGCAAGAAGTAAGGCGAGAGCAAGGACAACAAACATGAAACGTTATGGTGAGTACACAACTTCTTTTTAATCATACCATTGACTTGTCCATTTCTTTCCTAATTTTTCCAGCAAAGGCGAATATTACTTACATTTGCTGGATGTTCACAGACGATTACATTTTTACCTCAGCAGAACTAAAGAATCTAGAAAATCGGACCAGTTATTTGAATCTTTCTCTAGTCCATCTCTGGGAAAATCTATTTCAAAAGTTACCGTATCAAAATGACTAATAGACTGTATTACTTTCATTTACAATAAAAAGCATCTGAAGTTAACAGCACTAGTGAGAGCGCACTCCACTAGATCATTGGCCAGTACTGCTGTTTTACATTCCAAGGCTTCCATGGATGAAGTATGCGCAGCAGCAACCTGGGCTACTCGGCATACCTTTATCACTCATTACAAATTGGATATGGTCTCCAGGGGAAGAGCATCCTTCGCATGTATGGTTCTCAGGAATATCCTTCCATAAGGCCACCCAGGATCTAAAGTAGCTGGGGACTGTGTCTCAGTGGTAAAGGACAAATCAAGATTGACAGCGTCAGATAAAGACATTATGTAGTCACCATAAGGTTTGTCTGTGTTGTCAATCTTCATTTATCCTTTGCACCCTGCCCTCCTTCCCCCTCCTGTGGACTTTCTGGAGGATCAGACGCTTGTCCTGGTAACTTTATCAGGTTTGACCTTGGACATGGTCTCTTCAATTCTGTTTACAAATTCCTTTGCTTTCTGTGTAGCTGCAAACTCTGAGATAATATGGATGGGGTATTGTGGGTAGAGTCTTAGCTCGAGTTTTTGGCTGGCATAAGCTGTGTAACGGCCAGGCTGCTTCCAAGAATCGGAACCATATCCCATTGGTAAAGGATAAATGAAGGCAGACAACACAGATGGAACGTTATGGTGAGTACATAACTTTGTTTTATATTTGAAGCTATATTTTGCACATGATCTTGCAGCCTCTAGTAATGGTTGGTTACTTTTTACAAATGTATGCAGTTGTGAACAGCTTTTATTAAAATTTAACTCGACTTGCAACTCTCAAGCAATCTGTTTCTTGCATCAGTCCATGCATTCCCCATTAAGTTAAAAAATCCTTTCCATGAAGCTGTTGCTGGGTGTGGGGGGGGGGGGGAGTTGAAAGGGTGAAGTGCACCAGCTGAAAAGTGTTTTATAGTCTGGTGCTTTACCTAAAAGTCACCCAGTAATCACTTGCACATGCCTTTGTCATCTGTAACAGGGCTGGCAGTGCAGCAGTTAAAGCACAGTAGTCTGATTAAAGTGCTTCAGTGTCCACGTCCAGTTTGAAAACATTTGCATCTGTACACAGTTCTGACCAAGTCAAAGATTGTTGGAGGCTGAGAACCTGCATAGCTTTAAAGGGGCTATAGTCTGTCAGATCACCTCTGTAGTAACAACATGCTTTACAATCACACTCCCTACAGATCTGCAGTTCCACAGCTGGAGTAAAGTGTTTTAAGCCATATGAAGCTTTAGCACCAAAGAACTGGTCATCCAGCTTTCTCTGCAATGCATCTCTAAGACTTATCACCATGTACAATTCTGGGGTAGTGTGTGTATTGCTTTCAAGTTTTGCTATAGAATTGTGGAATATCAGCAGGATGTAGTGCATGAAATGTATGTAGCACTCTGCCTCTGAGATATGCTCACTGATACCATCTTCATCTGCCTGCACAAATCTCCAGATAAGGGGGTGACACTGCTCTGCTTGCACAAATCTCCAGATAAGGGGGTGACACTGCTCAGGCCCTTGACTAATAAAATAGCTTTTAGTAGCAGGCCAGCATTCTACCAGTCTCGCCACTGCTGGCAAGAAAGACAGCCACCTTGTGACAACATGCTGCATGGTCTCCTTAGAGGCCTGATCTAGGAAAGAATAGAAGTCCTTCAGCAGTGCCAGTTTTGTTTTTTTTTTTTGGTTTTTTTGTTTGTTTTTATTTTGCAGATGTTGAAAACTCTCTGCACTTTCAAAACCAGTGTCTTCACATCAGGGCTTGCAAGGGCCTTGCTTGCATGCTTTGAACAGGTATGTATTACGTGGCACAAACCGTTTGCTGCAGTGATGTGAGGCACCTCAGTTTTCAGATGTTTAAAAACAAATCTGTGTTTTTTATAATTAACTGAGGCATTGTCTGCAGCATAGTTAGACATTTTTTCTACTTAGTCATTTCTGCGCAAGGATGTCCCTTTATTCTTTTAAGGATGTATTCAGCACTTTCATTATGATCCTCATAAAAATTCAGACGTTTCTGTTAAGTATCATTGCTGTGAGTGAAGTACTGAATAACTGGGGGAACATTTTCTGTTCCCTTTATTGGATGCATCTGATCCAAGTGAGAAATGGGAAGTACTAAGTTCCTGCAGAAGGAGCCCTTCTGAATGAGGTGCAAGTCTTCCCACAGCTGAATTGCAAAGTGTCAGGGGAAAACTATGCCAGCTTGCCTCCACAGTCCATGGATACATGTGAGCGATTGTTTCACACCATGATAAACTGCCATCACCTCAGCTGCAGTCCCATTGGAAGCTTTACTGATTGCACTATGTGGCTGAATAAACTTTGTCATTACAAAGTTCTTCTTCTTCTGGAGATGAAGGCTTTGCTGCTGATTGTCTGATTTCTAGTTGCTTTTCATTGCCTTTCCTCCATACCACTTAATAGGGAAAGTTGGTCCACAGGATGTGCACTTGGCCATGGCATCTGCATTTGAAACAGATTGCATCCATGAATAACTTTATTCCCATGTCTTATTGTAAGTGCAGAATGCTTTTAACTCCTTAGGAGATGCTGTGCTGCTTCCATCCTCTTGCTGATCCTTTGACCTTTTCCCGAACATGATTTCAGCTGGATCCTTGCTCAGCACCACTGCAATAAACCAAAACAGCTATTAATACAAATCCAGATAATAGTTAAGTGACCAGCAACAGCAGTGCCTCTGTGGTCAGTGCTGTAGTTACTAACAAGAAATACTTATTCACGTCCTGTGACATGAAACTCTCCAGACTTGTAGTACAGCTGGATATGTAGCTGTCCATAAGGGGAAAAAATGGCATGTATGTGCAAAAGGATATAGACTTCACTTGAAAAATTAACCGTGATGGTCAAGCAATGTAAGGCAGTAACAGTGACTCCTGTGCCAGAGTGACATGCAGCTGTTACACACATGAATCTTGCACAGACAGGAGAACATGCATATCCAACACAGACGGTATTAATCTGAGATTAAAATCTGTGGATCAGATACTGAAGCAGCAACGGTAACTACTGTGCAAAGTTGAGACCCTCAACTATTGCACACGTGAACCCGACACAGAAGTATCCAGCTAAGAATAAAGCCTGGACACAGTGCAACCACAAAGGTCAGACATTCAGAGGCATACTGTGGGCCATCAAAATGATAAAGATGAAATAGATGGTAGGTCAACAATCATAATATCCTCTACAACCGTAATAACTTCGAAACAAACTAAGCATGTCTTAAGTACTCGGATGACTGTCCAGTTTGATTAAATTACTACAAAGCCAAAAGGAATGCAACACGAAGGCTCAAAAATCAGACAGATTTTAAATATTGCTCTTACTATCTTAGAACAGTTTGCTTGATCATCAGATATGAAGTATAAAATACAAATCTCTTGTTTACTTCACCCTCGATGTTTTAGAAAGCCACACAGTATATGAGAAACGCAACAAAAGGTAGGAAGCAAAAATATGTACATTGTGTTCTAGACAGCATTACAATACCTCTCAACCTCTTAGCAGAAGAAATCTGGACAGCACTAATCAGAAGGGGGACAGAAGTACTACTTCTAATCTTAGAATTTGCTCTATCATGCATTTCCTTAAGGATATGAAGTGTAGCACACACACTATCATTATTTAATGATGTTGACCCTCTCTGATTTGCTAGAAATCCACATAGTATGTGAGAAACAGAAAAAAACAATAGCCAAAATTCTGTACGTTTTGTTTTAGATAGCATCACGATGCCTGTCAACCTCTTACCTCTTACACAAGAAATCTTAACAGGACTAATCAGAAGGGGGCCAGAATTACTATTAATAATCTTAGAAAGTAGCTAGAATAATAGTTTTTGCTCTGTCATACATTTCCTCAAAGATGTGAAGTATAAGTGCAAATATTTATGGAGTTAAGTCTCTCGACCATACATTAACCTCTTAGCACACGAAACTAGAGCAAATCTGAAAACAATGGACACATTTAAAATATTGCTCTTAAAAACTGAAATGTATATCAGTGATTCACCACTACAAATTCTGTGAACAGGCTATTTATTGAGGCAGAAATATGGGCAAACCTCTTACCAAAAGAAATATTCAAACAGATCCCAAAATCAAAAGTTTGCTATATGAAGGACATAATGTTTAAAACTCTCCAACCTTCTAGTTGTCTGCCAGCATATGTGGCTTCTCAGCACAGTAAATGTAGGGACAAACGTTAAATATTGCTCTTACATTTAAAAGTTGCTAGAATAAAATACTTTGAATTACAATTCATTTTCAGAAGGATATGAAATTTGAAACTCATAGTTCACAAATTTCAATCCTCTGATTTGCCAGAAAAATGCAGATTTTATGAGAAACCGACCAGAAATATTGAGCAAAAATCTGGACAATTGAGCAGTATGCCTGCAAGTGCCGGGAGAAAGCCATGAAGTAAGAAACGGAATATGATGCAAAACTGGATGGGTCTGCACAGTTTCACTCACCTCTTTCCCAGTGACTGTTTCTGTGTATAGACTTTTTTTTTTTTAAATACAAAAAAATGGTGTTGAATTTTTGATTTCCCATCCAATGGTCAGGGTTACATTTCAATAGGGTTAGTGCTTCACATGGATGAGTAGCCTATTCCAGAGTGTGGGTGATCCTTTAAGACACACTTGTCTTGCCAGTATGTTCTGTTTATGTTGCAAGCAAAGTTTAAATCCATGGATCTAGTGATGTTCTTCATGTTTCACTGTTGCAGTCCTCACACTTGGGCTATGTGCCTGCAGGTAGCCCTCAGTTGGCCCAAATACCAGAGTCTTGGGAATTCGGCGTCGGATGTTTCCGCCTTATCCATGACGTCAGGGTTATAAAGCATGCAACCGATGCCATTACATCAGCTTTTCTTGCCGTGTGGGAGCTCAAAGCAGAAGCAGTTCACAAGTGCCAGTCGGTAGCTACCTGAAATTTTCGTTTTTTGAGTTCCAAACCTGAAGTCTTCTAAATCCCCATTGGGGATCCTTTTTTCTTGCTCTAACCGATGTCAGAAAAAATTAACAATTGTCTTGCCTGTAGAAAGCAAATACCTCACAGACATTTTCATTCTTACTGCGTCACCTGTTTAGTCCCAGACCACAACGTCCCTTGCTGTCGGTTTTGTGCCTTGTTCAACGCCCGAACTATTCATCGTCAGGCTATTTTTGTCTCTCAATTCTTCTCTCATTCTGCATATTCCGAAATGGCATTGGTAAGCCAGCTGACTACCGACCTTCCGAAAAAAACACAAAGATAAAGACAGGGCCACCTTTGTGCAGTGTAATAATGAGGACATCCTTTCTGCAGCCTCACCAGCTGAGTTTTTTTATTCTTTTTGAGATTCCCTTCACAGGATGAAGGTGACCTATTGGGAAACAAATGAGTTCTTCCAAGACTGTATCCAGTACAAAACATTTTTTAGGCCTGCAGCCCCCCGACCATTCATCTGGTGTTGAAAGTATTGTATGATGCCTTTTATGCTGCAGCCTGATTTTTGCAGACCATTTTTATAGGGTCTACAGTTTCCAAAAAAGTTTGTACCAAAACTTATGCTGCAGATCCAGTAGTGGTGTCCATGGGTTCTAGCAATGGATCCAGTATGGCAGTAGGCAGGAATTTCATTCCCAGTGATTGAGTAAAATACTTTGCAGGGTTTGGGGAAGAAATTGTACACCTCAGCTGCCTTGACCATTAGTGTCCACAGTTGTCAGTATCATATGCTGCAATTCTAGGAGTCTCTTGTGGATCATCTGAGACAGAAGGCAGAGGATATGACCCTTAAGGAGATACTTAAGTTCTGAGAAATACTCTGAAATGTGCTTGCAATCACGTACATGTATTTTCCAAGGCATCTGATATGTGGTCAGTAGTTAGATAAGCCTGACATAGGACTTATCCCTTTCCAGTGCATGTGAAAGCAGAGCTCCTGGGTGCTCACTTGTATAATGAGCTTTTGTTTGTACCCTTCCTTAAAGAACGTGTTAAAAGGAAGCTGAAGGGGAAAACTTTGCAGACTATTAAGACGTTTTTCCATTGCTTACTTACCACTTAGATTTGAAAGGAATTGCCCTAGTGAAAGCTGGCTATTACCTCCCAAGTAAAATTAAACTTAAAGCCCAAAGATGAAGGTCTGATAAGGTGGAGGGAGTTGAAAGCTGATAGTAACGATAGGCTTGGGGCCCTCTGAGCCATAACAAAAAGAGGGAGTAGCTGTGACTTAGCACTTCCTTCCCCCTCACCAGAACTGTACACACCACCATCCTTAACCTGTCCTTTTTACCTCAAGCCAGAATAGGCAGCAGGCTACAAAGTAGTTGGAAGTAATCAGGTAGGTCCTGCAGTTCATAAAAAAAAAATTCCAGTGATGTTCTTCGTGTTTCACTGTTGCAGTCATTACATTTCGGTTATCTGCTTTCAGGTAGCCCTCAGTCGGCCTGATTAATAAAGTCTTGGGTCCTGCTTCGGTTGCTGTCCCTTCTTCCATGACGTCAGTGGTATAAAACATGCAGCCAACACCATTACATCGGTCTTTATTGCTGTTCGGTGCCCGAGGCAGAAGTAGTTCGCAAGTGCCGGTCGACTCCTGAAATTTTCGTTTGAGTTTCAGAACCGAAGTCTTCAATAAAGCTAAGTACCCCATTTTGGAAACCTTTTCTTGCTCCTTACTGATGTCAGTAAAAGTTAATAATTGTATTACTTGTGGAAAGCAAGTACCTCATAAAGATTTTCATTCGTACTGTATTCCTTGCCTAGGCCCTGAGCACGACGTACCTTGCTGTCAGTTTCGCGCTTTATTTAATCAGCGCACTGTTCATTGTCTGTATATTTTCGCCTCTAAATATTTCGGTTCTCTGTTTAATTATCCAGAAATGTCATCTGTTAGCATTCCAAGTACCGGGATTCAGAAAAAACGCAAAGATATAGACAGGCCGCTGAGGTCCAAAACGGCCGCCGCTTCTCCTAAGCCAGTTCGCCGGTACTCAGTGAGGCACTTTAGCAGCCCCTGATACCCACTACTTCTGATTTGCAGGCCTCTGATGAGATCCATTTGGAGTCCAGTGTGCCTCGAAATGCTTCAGCTATGGAACCCATGGATGGGTCCGGAGCCACTGTGCAGGCACCGGCTTCTGCAGATGTATTCAGGCCTACGGACGTGCATATTAAACCGATGCCTCCTTCTTTACTTAAGCCTAAATCTCGAACCATGCCTAAAAAAATGACGCCCAGACCACATGCTCAGGCCTCTATGCCTAAAAGACAAGAATGGCTGAAGATCTAATAACTCTAATCAGGGGTAGCCACTCCCCCTCCCCCCTTCTAAGAGGCTTAGGACTGAAGTTGTTTATGAATCTTCTTATCAGGATTCTGTTTTTTTCTGATTCTTCTGATGATCTGGATTTGCCCTTGACTACTTATGAAGATTCTGATGAAGAAGACTCCATTCCTTCTGCTTCCCCTCCAGAAGATTTTTCTTTTTGGGAAACCTTACATACTCTAAGGGAGCATTTCCACTGGGAAAGCCAGGATTTTTCTGATTCAAAAAAGAAGCTTAGGGATTTCCTTCTACCTCAGCATAGGTCTTTAGCTGTTCCTCCTGTACTAGACATTGTTGTTGTTTTTTCGGAATCTAGTTTGGCCTCTGACTCCTTGCCTCCTGCTCCCAGAAAACCTGACAGATACTAAAAGGGTCCCGGAGACCCATAAGTTCCTTTTTAAAAATCCTATTGCAGATCCAGAGACTATTTCACAGGAGCCCAAGGGCATTAAGGCTTCTGCTGCTAAAAATCCTACCCTTTCTGATAGAGACTCCAGGGAGCTGGATAGATGGGGTAAGAAGGTTTATACTTCTGCAACTTTGGCCATTAGGGCTTTAAACTGCCAGTTTAATATGTTAAAGTATTAGCGACATGTTATTGGACTGCTTAAACAGAAAAGAATGTTGATTCCTGACTGTGTGGAAAATAGAGAATTACAGGATTTAATGCATTCTGCTAAACAAGTTGGAAAACATACTTTGCAGTGCGGTTTTGATTCATTAGTGGCCTCTTGCAGGGCTGCTGTTGCTGGGTCTGTGCTCAGAAGGCATGCTTGGTTTAAGAAGGAATCTTTGCCTGATCATGTTAAAGCTAAATTGTTGGATGCTCTCTTAAATCAGGACCGCCTGTTTGGCAACAAGGCTGAGGAAGTTCTTAAAAAAAGGGAAGATAAAGCTAAATCTATGCAAACTGTTAAAGATTTCTTACAAGTTCAGCGTCCTAGATTTAGCAGGCACTGGCTCTCTAAGAATTGGTCTTTTCCAGCCCCTTCTAGGTCTTCTCAAGCCAAACCCAGACACAGCAAAAACCCAGATGTTCATCGTGCATACAGCCGCAGTCATAACAGATGGGTTCTCCTGCCTTCAGGCGGGTCCTCGGTCAGCCGAATTCCAAAGTCTAGGTCCGGCGTTGGTTGTCATCGCTTCTTCCCTGAAGTCAGTGCGACAGGGGTATAAAAGAACCAGCCGACGCCATGTTCTTCAGTCTTTCTTGCCGCGCGGTGCCCGAAGCAGAAGCAGTTCGCAAGTGCCAGTCGGCCAGCTCCTGAGATTACGAAAAATTTGGAAAACCGAAGTCTTCTTAAAAGCTAAGTACCCCGTTGGGGAAACTTTTCTTGCCTCAGACCGATGTCAGACAAAGTTAATAATTGTATTTCTTGTGGGAAGCAAATACCGCATAAGGATTTCCATTCCCTCTGTATACCTTGTTTAGGCCCAGACCACGACGTCTCGGTCTGTCACTGTTGTGCTACATTCAACAAACGCACTATTAAGCGTCGGGCAGAGTTCGCCCAGCATTTTTTGGGAAAGCATTTAACTATACCATGTCGTCGGATACGCAGACATGGGTTTTGTCTAAAAAACGCAAAGACTAGGACCGACACTCGAGGTCGGCGGCCTCTACCGACACCAAGCCAAAACCGACTACACGTGGTCCGGTTCTCAGTGAGGCGCCTACGCAGCCCCTGACTAGCGACGACACATCTTTGGCGGTGTCTCCTGTACCTGAGGTCGCAGGCTCCTCGGCCCACACCCCGATTACAGATACCGAAGCCACTCTTGGCATTGAATCACAGAATGTGGACAGGTCCACCTCCACTCAAGGTGTCTTCAGACCTTCCTCTTCTTTCTCCATCAAGGCTTTCACCAAGTCTAAAGCAACCATGCACCCTAAGAGACCAGATACACAGGGCCCATCTCCAGGCCCCATGCCTAAGAGACAGATGCTTAAAATGGCTGAGGATTTAATTACTCTAATCAGAGGTTCTCGCCACTTCGGACAAAAGGCCCAGAGTGGAGGAAGATTCCCCCTCCTCTGATCAGGGATCCATTATTTCAGAACACTCTGATGATCAGGAACAGGCTTACTCCCCTTTTGAAGACTCTGATGCAGAGGAGTCTATTCCTTCTGTATCCCCCCCTGAGGATTTCTCATTTGGGGAGACTTTGCATACCTTAAGGGAACACTTCCACTGGGAAGGCCAGGATTATTCAGATTCCAAGAAAAGGCTCAGGGAATTTCTTTTGTTACCCCAGCACAGGCCTCTGGCTATACCTCCTGTCTTGGACATCCTAGATGATGTTTATTCGGAGGCCTGCCTGAACCCGGACTCTCTACCTCCAGCTCCAGTTAAGCCTGACAGGTACTACAGGGTTCCTGACTAGCACCAATTTCTTTACAAAAGCCATGCTGCTGACCTAGAAACCATCTCACAGGGACCCAAGGGAGTTAAGGCTTCCATTGCCAAAAATCCATTGCCTTCTGAGAGAGATTCCAGATCCTTAGAAAGGTGGGGAAAAAAGGTATATACCTTGGCTACCTTAACCATGAGGGCCTTAAACTGTCAGTTTCATACGCTAAAATACCAACAGTTTCTGTTATCTCAATTGAAAAGTAAAATGTCACAACCTGAACAACCAGACTTGAAGGAGTTGCAGGATTTGATGCATAGTGCAGAACAAGTGGGTAAACATATCTTACAATGTGGTTTTGATGATCTAGAGGCCTCATGCAGAGCTGCTGTTACAGCCTCAGTCATATGCAGGCATGCTTGGCTCAAGGAACAAACCTTGCCTGATCATGTCAAAGCTAAATTACTAGACGCCCCTCTTCAAAAGGATGTACTATCTGGGGCAAATGCTGAGGAAGTATTACGAAAAATGGAGGAAAAAGCTAAATCAATGCAAACTGTGAAAGAATTTCTGCAGGTTCAAACCCCACGTTTTAGTAGAATTTGGCCTTCCAAAAACCGGTCCTTTCCTGCCACGGACAGACCCCAAAGAGGCAGATACAGGCGCCCGAGGGGCAGAGGACAACCACAAGGATTGTACAGAGGCAGACAATGGCAAGCTCCTACACAAAGAGGTGGTGAGGACAACTCACAATCTTTCAGAAAGCAAACCCAATGACTTCCCCTTTGCAGGCCAACCAGGTCTCAAATGGCAGCCCCCTTAGGAGGAAAGCTGGCACTATTCTCAAAAAATTGGCATGTTGTCACAAAGGACAAATGGATCCTGGACATTATAAACAGAGGCTACAAATTCCACTTTCATGCCCTTCCAAAAATGAGAGGCATGCCAAAACTGCCACACAATCAAAGGGCAGAGGCACAAAAGCAAATTTCAGATCTTATAAACATGAAAGCTATTCAAGAGGTGCCTACACACGAACAAGGTCAAGGTTTTTATTCCAGGCTATTTCTGGTGCCAAGGAAGGGAAAAGATTGGAGACTTATTTTGGATCTTTCCACCCTAAACACATTCCTACTCGTACCAAAATTCAAGATGCTCACTCTACAGCAACTTCTTCCCATGCTGGGCAAGGAGTCTTGGCCGGTAACATTGGACCTCAAGGAGGCATACCTGCATGTCCCAATCAGACAAAATTGTAGAAGATACCTCAGATTTCTTGCAGGTTCAACCCATTATCAATTCTCTGCATTGCCCTTTGGCTTGTCTACTGCGCCCAGAGTATTCACAAAATGCCTGGCATCAGTAATTGCCTACTGCAGACTTCAAGGGATAGAAATATACCCTTATTTGGACGACTGCCTGATCCAAGCGGACAGCAAGCACATTCTTCTGAAACATCTGGCTTATGTAATAATGTTATTAAACTCTCTGGGATACACAGTCAACAAAGAGAAATCAAGGCTAATACCCTCTCGAAATATAATTTTCCTGGGTGCCAATTTGGACACAAACGCCCAGATGGCCTACCTCACGCCAGAGAAGCAGGGGCAACTAATTCAATATTTCAAAACACTGGCAAATTGCACCAGGCTGACTGCAAGGAAAATCCTGCAGGCTCTGGGATTCATGGCATCTTGCTAAACCCATGTGCAAAGCTGCATATGAGAAAACTACAATGGTACCTAAAAAACATATAGTCTCAACACAGCCACAGTTTGGAAACAATAATACCACTACTTCCATGTCTGCACAAGGAATTTCTGTGGTGGGCTCAAGCATGTCAAGCAAACACAGGTCTTCCATTCAGCAAGCCTCAAGCAAATCAAGTCATCACAACAGGCCACGCGGACTACGCCTGGGGGGCGCACATGACAGACCGGTGCATTCAGGGCAAATGGTCCCAAAAAGAAAAGCACCTTCACATTAATCAAAAAGAAATGCTAGCAGTAATAAATGCTATTATAGCTTTCAAGAACCTTCTACTACCAGGTCAACTATTGATAAGAACGGACAACACCACAGTTATGTGGTACATAAACAAGCAGGGAGGAACACATTCCTATCCCCTATGCAGACTGGCCATATCACTTTGAACATGGCCATGGACTTACAAATGGAACTACAAGCACAGTACTTGCCAGGCAAGGAAAACACGCTGGCAGACAACCTAAGCAGGAATATGATAGATCCACACGAATGGATGTTGCATCCAAAGGTTTTTACAGAAATAACCCAAGAATGGGGAAGGCCAGACATAGATCTCTTTGCCTCCCACAAAAATCATCAATTGACAAAATTCTGCTCGAGGACCTTCCACCCAAAGGCCTGGAGAGTGGACGCTCTCTCTTTCAGCTGGACATCAATGACAGTTTAGGCCTTCCCGCCTCTTCCTCTGCTGCCCAAAGTCCTATTGAAGACCAGAGCAGACAGACCAAAGATGATCCTCATTGCTCTGGACTGGCCAAGGCAACACTGGTACCCACTCCTGAGGAGCCTGACTCATTCCCCTCCATTGACCCTGCCTCTAATGCCTCTTCTTCTGACTCAGCCCAGCTTCAAAACTCTTCACAGTCAGCTAAAAACACTCAATCTAGCCGCATGTAAGATTCCGGAGCATCACAGCAGGCCCTACTCTCCAAGGAGGTGCAGGATGTCATTTTGGAGGCCAGAAGGCCATCAACTAGAAAAGCTTACTCCGTAAAATGGAAACGTTTTTGTGTCTGGAATAAGAAAAAGGGCCAGAACCCTGGAAAACTGAATTTACCTCAAATACTACAATATCTGGCTGACCTACTAAGCAGTGGACTTTCGTTCTCCTCCATCAAAATCCATGCCTCAGCCATTTCTGCAGAATACAACAGTGATCCTCCTCTATTCTCTCATCCTCTTTTAAGACAGTTCCTCAGAGGGGCTAAGAATTTAAGACCTCCAAGGAAACAACCAATACCTGCTTGGGATCTAAATTTCATTCTGGAAAAACTGACTTTGCCTCCTTTTGAGCCAGCTGCTTCATCAGATTTGCAGTATTTGTCCTGGAAAAGAGCTTTCCTTCTGGCTATCACTTCAGCTCGTAGAGTTTCAGAACTACAGGCCCTCATGGCTGTCCAGCCTTTTATCATCTTCCATCAGGACAGAGTTTCATTAAGAACCAACCCTTCCTTTATGCCTAAAGTGGTATCCAGGGTAGCTTTAAATCAGGCCATACATTTACCTACTTTTTATCCCAATCCTCAAAACAAAGGGGAGAGATTACTACATTCCTTGGACATCCACAGGCAACTGTGTTGTTATTTGGACAGAACAAAGCCTTTCAGAAAATCAGAACAGCTCTTTGTGGCCTATGCGGTAGGAGCTCCAGGAAAGCCAATTTCCAAGCAGACAATCTCAAAATGGATAGCCCACTGCATGCGCTTTTGCTATTCCTTTCATGGCAGAACTGTTCCTACAGGCATTAGAACTCATTCCACCAGGGCCACAGCCACCTCTGCAGCCTTCCTCAGAGGAGTTCCTACCAAGGATATCTTGGAAGCAGCCACTTGGAGTTCTGTGCATACCTTCTCCAAACACTACAACCTACCATTATACTCCAAATCTAGAGCAGGCTTTGCCACTGCAGTCTTGCAGGGCATTTTGGCTCCTCCTAGTTCCACCTAGTGCCTACCACCCCTTTCTTAGCTTTGGGATTCTACCCATCTGTTATGACTGCAGCTGTATGCACGATGAACATAGTACAGTTTTGTACCTACCATAAATGTAGATGTTCGAGTGCTAATACAGCTGCAGTCCAGGTTTCCCTCCCTCCTTCCCCTCTAGGGGTATTCTTTTATGGTGTATTTGCTTGCAACTACTGTTTTTTTGATTATATTGCATTGCATTACTTCATAATTTTATGTATTGCCTTCCTTCTGGGGGCACCTGACATCTGGGGCAAGAAAAACTGAAGAACATGGCGTCTGCTGGTTCTTTTATACTCCTGTCGCACTGACATCAGGGAAGAAGCAACGACAGCCGACGCTGGACCTAGACTTTGGAATTCGGCTGACCGAGGACCCGCCTGACGGCAGGAGAACCCATCTGTTATGATTGCAGCTGTATTAGCACTCGAACATCTACATTTATGGTAGGTACAAAACTGTACTGTTTCAGTCCCAGGGGACATGCAGAACTAAGCAGTGGGGGGCCTCCACTTCAAAATCTGGGAGTATTAAGACTCCCTCGTATGGTAGACTCTCTCAATGACTTCCTTTTAAAATTACCAAGCACTTCTCAACTGACTGCCCCTTTGGGGGAAAGAATTGCTTTTCATGCATAGAATTGGGAACTCATTACCCAGGACAAATAGGGTTTAAATGTAGTGTCCCAGGGGTACAGATTTCACTTCCACACACCAACACCAAGTGGGTGGCCGGACCTACCCCCAAATCAGTGGGCAGAGGCCCAAAAACAAGTACTTTCTCTCTCAAGAATGGGGGCTATTCAGCTGGCACCAGAAGAGGAAAAGGGACAAGGTTTCTACTCTAGACTTTTCCTGGTACCCAGAAAAGACAGTTTGTGTTGTCCTGTCCTGGACGTGTCTACTCTATACACCTTTTTGGAGATTCCAAAATTCAAGATGCTGACTTCAATTACTTCCTATGATAGGCAAAGATGCCTAGTTGGCAACACTAGATTTAAAAGAAGCATACCTGCACATCACAATCAGGGAATCTTGCAGAAGATACCTACGCTTCAAAGCTGGCTTACACGCACTATCCGTTCTCTGCACTGCCCTTTGGCTTATGTGCTACGCCCATGGTATTCACAAAGTGCCTAGCTCCAGTTATTGCATTTTGCAGGCAAAGAAATATTCAAATATACCCATACCTGGATGATTGTCTGTTTCAGGCAGAAAGCCAGGACATACTTTTGAATCATGTGGCCTTTGTAAAAAGGGTTCTAACTTGTCTGGGGTACACCATAAACGAAAAGAAATCACACCTGGTACGCTGTCAACAAATTATATTCCTGGGAGCAAGCTTGAATACAACTTCCCAGATGGCTTGCCTCACACCAGAGAAACAAATTAATTTGACAACCTACTTCAAACAAGTGGCCACAAAAACCCTGCTATCTGCAAGACAAATAATTCAAGCCTTGGGGTTCATGGCCTCCTGCATTCTTCTAATTCCATATGCAAGACTGCATATGAGGAAACTACAGTGGTATCTAAAAAGCCTATGGTGTCAACATTCTCAAGATCTAGAAGCAATAATTCCTTTCATACCTTGCCTACACCTTGAGTTCCTTTGGTGGGCAGAGGCCTGCCACCAAAACAAGGGACTACCTTTCACACCACCCCCTGCCACCCAAACCCTAACAGATGCATCAGACTATGCATGGGGGGCTCACCTGGCAGGGAAGTGCATTCAGGGCAAATGGAACCCAAGTCAAATGCACCTGCATATCAATCAAAAAGAAATGTTAGCTGTACAGAATGCTCTGACAGCCTTCAAGGACCACATTCTTCCAGGACAACTAATGGTAAAGACCCACACCACCACCGTTATGTGGTACATAAGCAGGAGGGTACACATTCTTACCCCCTCTGCAGACTAGCTATGGCATTGTGGAAGACAGCCTTGAGCTACCAAGTGCACCTACAAGCTCAATTCCTACCAGGAAAATTAAGTACACTGGCAGACGGACTATGCAGAAACCTCATGGACCCACACGAGTGGAAACTGGAACCAAAGATTTTCAACATGTTGACAAGCAAATGGGGGAACCTAGATGTAGACCTGTTTGCCTCTCCCCAGAACTACCAATTGGACAAATTTTGCACAAGGACTGCCCACAAACAAGCCTGGAAAGTGGATGCTCTGTCCTTCAGCTGGAAAAACCTATCAGTCTATGCCCCCCCCCCCTGCCCTCCAAAGTACTATTAAAAATTAAACAGGACAAACCAAGGATGATTTTGATTGCTCCAGACTGGCCCCCCGAACACTTGGTACCCCCTCCTGCGCGTCACTGTTATCTCCATGGCACCTGCCTCAGACTCCTTCCCTGCTGTCTCAGCAGGAGAACCAGATTCCGCACCCTTAGCTTCTAACACTGAACCTTGCAGCCTGGCTAATTACATAATCTCTCCTTTACCATCCCTCAGTAAACCTCTGATGGGTATCATTTTATAGGCAAGGTGGCCTAGTACTAGAAAATCTTATGCTGAAAAATGTAAAAGAATCTGTGCCTGGAACCACTCTCAAGAGATGAGCACAGTAGCGCCCAATTTACCTCAGATTTTACAATACTTCACTGAGATGCTTCACAAGGGCCTGTCGTTTTCCTCCGTTAAAATCCACGCCTCAGCCATTTCAGCTCATTATAACTCAGAACCTCTCCTCTTCTCTCATCCACTGCTCATGCAGTTCCTCAGAGGGGCCAAAAATTTGAGACCACCCAGGAGAACTCCAACCCCAGCCTGGGACCTTAACTTTGTTTTGGTGAAACTCACTCTACCTCCTTTCGAGCCAGCTGCTACTGCAGACTTAAAATTTCTTTCTTGGAAAAAGGGTTTCCTTTTAGCAATCACTTCAGCTAGAAGGGTATCTGAATTACAGGCCCTTATGGCAGTGGAGCCTTTCATCATCTTTCATGCGGACAGGGTGTCCCTCAGAAACCTATCCATCCTTCATGCCCAAGGTGGTATCCAGTGTGGCTCTTAATCAGTCCATTCATTTGCCAACCTTCTTTCCCAATCCACAGAACAAAGGGGAATGGATACTGCATTCCTTAGATGTGCACAGACAACTTAGATTCTACTTGGACAGGACTAAACCTCAAAGGAAATCTGAACAGCTGCTGGTGGCATTTGCTGCAGGGGCCAAGGGGAAAGCTATTTCAAAGCAAACCATTTGTAAATGGATAAGCCGTTGCATTAATTTCTGCTATAAACTCTATGGAAAACCTATCTCCAAGGGATCATACCTCACTCCACCAGGGCTGCATCTACCTCTACAGCCTTTTTCAGAGGCGTCCCTACCAGGGACATCCTGGAAGCTGCTACCTGGAGTTCTGTACATACTTTCACCAAGCATTATCATTTGCCAATTTCTCTTAATCCAGAGCAAGGTTTGCCACTGCAGTCTTGCAGGGCCTTATAGCTGGTCCTAATGCTATCTAAATTCCTCCTCCCAACCATAGCTTTGGGAATCTACCCAAATGCCTCCTGTAGCCATAATTCATTGCTCCTCAGACTAACTCAGACCTCGTTTGCCACCATGTCTGGATAGCAGCATGGTCTGTCGTTTGCCTAGTGTGTAACTTAGTTTTTTTTTTTTTTTTTTCCCTCTACTCTGTTTTGTGTATGTAGTGTTTTGTAGTTTAGAGTAATTTAGAATAGGTCGTAGGGTTAGGGTTTGTTTGTTAGTGGGTTTTTCCCATCTGGTGCCTTTTATCTTTAGAGTTAGTGTGTTAGGGTATTGTACAGTGTGTTGATTTATGTATGTATTGTTTTTTTCCATGTATTGTGTTTTTTTGCTTCTTATAGGTTAGTGATAAGGTCTTTAAAAAATATGTAGTGTGTGGCACAAGTTCCCCCTCACAAGACACACATAACCGGTGCATGTATTTAGGCGCTTCCCATCTGGATTTCCTTTGCTCCATCTCTGAATGTTTTGGCACCCATGCTGTTAGAGAGAAGGACCAAGTTTTTCCTAAGGGACTTCTTCCAGTGGCCATTTCCTCTTCAGCTCCCTTCAGCAAGGTGGAGAAGCCTACTTGGTATCACAAGCTCAGAGGATTTTAAAGCAGCTAAGGGAGACGGAAAGTATTTGTCTCACTACTCTTCTTGTCTGTCAAATCTGAAGGTCCCAAGACACTTGTAATCAGAGCCAGTGGCCGTCAGTGCCATTTGCGGGTAAGGCTCCATCATCCACTGTCAGTGTTCTAGCCCCATCCTGTCCAATGATGCTCCTTCAGATAGGACCATTTCCACTTTATCCTGTTTACCTCCTGGGGTGTCCTAACTGGCATCATCCCCATCTTTCTCACAGTTCTGAGCTTTTCCATTGCAGATCCTATCGTCAGAGCCCCTGTACAGCAGGTGGCTTTATGTACTTGATCATCCCTGTCACTTGGGAGTTCAGCACCCATGGAGTTATAACAGTTGATGTGGTCCTTTTTATAGGTGCAGATGAAATGCGGACTCATCCTCTCTGTTTTGGGCCCTCGACCCGAAGCTTCAATTTTGTTATACTGGATTCCACCCTCCGGCCCATCAACTCTGAGGCTGTCTGAGCCAGTTGCCTTTCCTCCCCTAGGGTCATATCTGACATCTTGACCAATTTTGCTTTCAGCCCTTACCTTGTTTTTTTCTACTTTGGCCATGTTGGAGCAGAGGTATTGAGGGAGGGGTGTCTGGGTTTTATTCCATCCCTGTTTTTTGGGTTGTCCCTGCCACTTGGGGCTTCTGATCTGGATATTTTAGATCTGCTGTCGGCATTAGGGCCGGCTGGAGCAGCTCTTTGGTCTAGTGCATCCTTTAGTTCCACCATGTCTGGGTGGCCTGCTTCAGTTTCTTTCTTTGATGTAGTGGAAAGGATGTTTGCCTGCCAGAAAGATGAGTGATCGTGTACAGCCAGTGTCTCCCCTCTTTGTGCCTGTGGACATATTTTAGCATGTTCTGGGACAGCTCTTCCAGGATGGCTTCCATACTGCCCTTCCTCTGGGGCCTCGGTCTGTGCCATTTCATCCACAGATTCTCCAGTTTGAGAAGTTTCTGCAAGAGGTGGTGCAAGAGGAAGCACTTGGACCTTCCTGAAAAGTCCCTCACCAAAGATGTGACCTCAAGGAACGAGAGGGGTCCCTGGAATCTAAATTGAGGATGCTTCCTTTATTAACCTTTTGGAGCTGCTTTGCCAGTGCAGAGGATGAACTGCTGAAGCCCTATATCTGGAGGAATTGGTGTTTCTGGAAGCTTTTGGGTGGGCCTATCCACATCCTGGGTGGTTCCTGCTCCAGATGCCTTTGACCCTAGTGTCCCAGAGGGTGTGGAAGAAGCTCGATATGGTGGAACTAATGCCTAAGAAGGCGGACAAGATTCTCACCCCCCAGCCCCAAACAAAAGACTGGCAACACTGGAGTAAGGGTCCCGATTGTGGATGCAGTCGTGGTGGAGGCAGCACTAAAAAATATATCTTGGAAGAGAGTTATATGATTCATCCCATGAATTAGGGAATCTCTGGTGCTGGACTGATTGGGGATACAATCTTACACCTCAGCCACCTTTGCAGTGAGGGTTATGAACCATATTGATCACGTGACCAGACTTCAGCATGACATTGTGTTTGTGTTGGCAGTGTCAAGGGTAATTAAAGTTGAGCAGACTTTTGAGTATCAGAAGACTTTGGAGACTGAGATGTCCACTTTCCAATCCATTGCTAATATGTCCATGCATCTGCTGTCTAATGCAACTGATGGTGCATCCAGAGCTGTTGACATTGCCATCTGTTGCCACACTTGGATGAGGCTGTATAATTTTGCAGAATGCCTCAAGGTGTCCTTTATTAATGCTGCCTTTGGCTCTTCTCTTTTTTGGGCCCAAGGCTAAGGACACTTTGACCAGAAGTGAGCAGGAGGGGGAGAGAGACTGTATGCTGTGTGAGTGCATTTTACTACCCCTCAATGGACCTTCTCCCAGAAGCAGAGGGGATGGGTCTCTTTTAAAAGGAAAGCTCTGCACTTGTTCCAGGAAGCTGCTCCTTGAGAGTTCGCCCCTTGGCAGTGGGGTTAACTACAACGGATTCTGCCCCTCCTCACAGCAGGGGTGGTCTGTACAATCTGGGATTTCCCAGAGTTTTCTCTGGGTGGCTGTTTTAGCAACCGTGAAGAGCTGCTTGACTGTCCGACTTTGGAGTCAGTTGGGAGTCGCTTGGCTGTACACCTGAAAGCTTGGGAGGTCATCACCTCATATGTATGGGTGTTGTCATATCCAGAGGTTATACAATTCCATGTTTGGATCCTCCAAATTTAATTCCCAAACAGCTCCTAGATGTGCAACCTAGTCAGAGAAAGGATGAGGATGCAGCCATTGAAATCCAAAAGTTAGAAAATCGAGTCACCTAAGCGATCCCACCAGACCAATGTGGATTTGAGGTCTATTCAAGGTTCTTTTTAGTTCCAAAGGACAAGAACATCAGACCAGTTTTGTGTTTGAACAGGCTAAACCACTTCATCAAGCAGACCAAATTCTGGATGGTCACAGTGCAGTCGAATTTACCTCTCTTGAGGAAGGGTGACTGGATGTGCTCCAACTTCAACGACACTTGCCATTATGTAAAGATGTCAAGACAATCAAGGAGGTTTCTGCACTTGTGATTGGGATCCAGTCATTATCAGTTCGGAGTGCTGCCCTGTGTTCTCACCACCACACCCTGGGTGTTCACCAAGTGTATGGCAGCTGTGGCAGTCTGGCTAAGGCTTTCAGGTGTTTCCTTACCTGGATGATTGGCTGCTGACTGCCTCCTCAAGGACATCATTAATGAGAGACTGGGACAACTTCCTCCAGCTGTGCAACTCCGTGGCAGTTACACTCAGCTACCAAAAATTCAGTCACAATCAGGCTTTATAGGCTTCCATTTGGACACAGTTACTGAGATTGCAAGGCTTCCAGTCTCCAGTGTCGGCCTTGTAGAGTTTTGCTTTTTCATTGTTGTCTTGCCCAAAACTTCCATTTTATTTTGTTCTCAAGTTTTTGGGGCACATGGAGTTTGCCATTTGCTTTGTTCCCCTTCCATGGTACTATGTGAGGGTTCTGCAGTTGGTGCAGTGGTCTTATCTGATTCATCCGATGGAATATTCCATTACATTGGCAGAGGCCTGTGTGAATCAAATCCGGTGTGGTTGAAGTCACCCTTGGTTTCAACTTGGATATTGTTATTTAATCCCCTCCCCTGTACAGTCATGAGAGATGCCCGTCTTCTGGGGTGGAGGCATTTCAGAGAGAGGGATAGTCTAAGGTACCTGGCCAGATACCGAGGCCAGTCTTCACATCAGTGTCTTGGAGATGAGGGAAGTCCTTTCACTGCAGGTTTTTCAAGACATTTTCTCCCCAAGGGTGTGATTTCATTTCAGGCTAACAACATATCTGTGATATGGTATCATGTCTGAAGAAACATGGGGAGCCTGTTATTTTTTTTTTTTGTTTACATTATCTTATCTTTGTCAAGGGACCATGATAGTTTGGCAGTGAACTATTCTGTCTCAACAGTTTCTCGTTGCGATGCACATCCCTGGGAGATCCAACATTTAGACTGACATTTTGAGCAAGAACATTCCCTTTCCGCATGAGTGGTCCCTGAATCTGAGAGTGGCTACTCAGATTTTTTGTAGCTGGGGCACCCTGTGTTGTGATCTGCTTGCATCTCCTTACAACACCAAGTTTAGCTACTATTATGTTTTAATCCCACCTCAGGGACAGTCACCCAGAGGATGCTGTTCTATCTGCTTGTTCCCTGACTCCGTTGTTAAGTTTATTCAGAAGGTAGTGCATTGCATAGTGACTGCAATTGTCATCGTCTCCTTTTGGGCCTCATCAGGTGTGGCTCTCCTTCCTTTGGTTTCTTCTGAAGTACCCTCCTGCTGTCTTGGACCCACCCAACCTTCAGACTCTCAAGTTAACTGCATGTTTTTTTTTCAATTACGTTGATGGTCCAGAATTCCATGCTTTTGTATAGAGCAGTGCATATTTTGTCTTCTCAGAAATTATCTGTGCTTAGGGTGTGTACCAGTAGTTGAAAATGTTTTGCTTGTTGGACTACCTGTAAGGGTTTGGATCCTTTCAGCACTTTTGCAGGTCATGTTGGACTTCGTAGTGGATTTGTTTCACTCTGACTCTAGTTATTCTACTGTTGGGGTGCAATTGGCAGCCATTTCCACATTGGTAGAGAAATGCCTTTAGCAGCTCTCAAAATTTCAAAGGCCTTTAGGGTACATTTTTATGTCCTCCTGTCTGGGATCCTTTCCCCCCATGGGACTTGTCTTTCATACTCCAGGTGTTCGCTGCACCCCTCTTCTAATCTTCTGCTATAGTTTACTTGAAGTTTTCATTTTGGAAGACATTGTTCTTGGTGGCAGTTGCAGCTCTGACATATGCTTGGCGTTAGTAAGTCATCTCATCAGTACCTCCATAATTGGCCTCCCATAAAGATAATTTCCCTCTGCACAGATCCTCTTTTCCTTCCAAAGGTGGTTATGAAGAACAATTTGAATCAGTCCGTTTTTTTCCTGAATTTTCCAACAAGGAGTAATACTTGCTGCCTTGTTTGGATGTACATGAACAACTGAGGTTTTACTTGGACAGAACCAAATCTTTCAGAAAGTTTGAACAGTTTGCTTTTCCAGAGTCTGGTTGGGCATACCAGTGTCTAAAGTTACACTCTTCAAGTGGTTGTCTGATTGTATTCCCTTTGGGTGTAATTTGAAAGGAAATCCCTTGAGGCACAAACCAAAAGGTTGTTCTACTAGAGCTGTATCTGCTTCTACAATTTTTTCTCCAGAGCTGCTTTGGTTGAGGTTTGTGCAACTGCCACCTGGATTGGCCCTCATCCCTTTGTGTGTCACTACAAATTGGACATTCATTTGATGTCCAGAGCTTCCTGTCGTTCTACAGTATTGTGTATTATACTGTGAGACCTCCCTGGGGACTCTGTCCCATTGGTTGAATCCAGACAGAAAAGGCAACATCTGAAACGAAAGTTAGGTCATAAAGACAAATCCATGTTGTCTCTTTGTCTGGTTCAACCTTCACTCCCTCCAGCCCCCATCTTTATAACAAGCCTCTTGACCATGGGATGACAAACTTTGGGAGGTAGTTTTTTCCTCCTATGTTGGGGTCCTTCATATTTTTCCCATGGATGTCGTGCATCAGTCCTGAGGAAAAAGGGATTACGATTTTAAGGAGATAGAGCTCAACAAGCTTTAAGTATGGTATGTGGCTGGTCTCGTATACATTAACCCCACAGGTTGAACCGGATGGTAAGTGACAACATGGTTCTGTCATTATAGTAAGATGACTTTCATTTACAGACTTACATTCCAAAAGGGATTACAATTTACTGAATTTCCACCCATTCCAAAAGGCTTGCAACACTTGATGCCCTTCCAGATAGAGAACTTCTGACACAGGGAGCCATCAAGACCGTTTCAGAAAAAAGTGAATAGGATTCTATTCCAAAGTGTTTATTGTCCCAAGAAAAGAAGGGTCTTGGAGACTCATTCTAGTTCTTTCCAGACTGAACAAGTTTGTCAGTCCCAGAGTTCAGTATGCTGTTACAAAACATTTTTGCCCTTGAGTTGTTCCCCAAGCCCCCTTGCACATTCTTCTAGCTAAGAGGAGCAGACAGTTCCTAAAATTCAAAGCAAGGGGCACACATCCATTGCTGTTTAATTTGTCTGCTGCACCCAGTGTGGTTACAGATTGCCTAGCTCCAGTCATTGTCTTTTGCAGGCCAAAGGGTATTCACATTTGCTCTTACCTTGCTGATTGTTTCATTCAAGCTTCTTACTTTCATGCAACCAAAAGGGCTCTGCAGATCACAGTGTTACTACTTTTAGACCACACTTTTACTAAACTTGAAACCATCAAGGTAAGTATATTTTCTGGGAGTTCACCTGGATACAGGCAAATAACTTTCCTGTTCATACAAAATGTGTTTCTAACCAAGTATTTCAAAAAGATTTCAATTTGCAACCAACCTCATTGCCTACCAGGGAGTTCCTCAGTCTCATTGAATACATAGCCTTGTGTATACTGATGGGTCCTTTGGCAAGGTTGCACGCGAAAGCTGCTCTATTATCTTGGAAACAAGTGGTGCCAACATACACAGTTCCTACAGAAAAACTTTTTCCTCTACTACCCTGTATCAGGAGTTTTTGTGGTGGATCGGGAAAATCTGTCTAAATGTGGGAGTGCCTCTCTGGGTGGAACCAGGATCTCAAATTCTCATAAGACTCCTTGGACTCTGTATGGGACTGAACCCATTGGGGCTTCAGACTAAAGCATATCAGTATGAAAGAGATGATGGCAGTTATCCTGGCCTTCAGAATCTTCAAACTCATATGGCGACAAGGAACCTTACAAATTCTGACAGACTGTGCCACTGTAAGGTGGAGTATAAATAAACAAGGGGGGGTGTCTACTCTTATTGCTTTGCATACTGCTATCTATTCAGGTAAGAGAACTGTCCCACAAGGCTGGTCTAGTGCAAGATTTGACCCCAGTGAATGGTGGGAAAAGTTTTTGCTTTTACTTCAGAAGTGAGGTGTGCCAGAAATAGATATCTTTGCTTCTCCAGAAAATAGACAGATGAGTTAGTATTGCACCAGGATACCCATAGGTGAGACTTGGGTAACAGATATCTTCACCATTCAGTGGCAGGTCTGAATCTTTGTTTTCCCTCCCATTCTGTTAATTCTTGAGATATTAGAAAAGATCAGGGATGAGGAGGCCGAAAATATTTATAGTACCATTTTGGCCCAGACAAAATTTGTTTTCCCTTAAGAGTCTTTCACCATCCTCCAGCTGGCAGATGTCCTTTGCTGTCTGACATCAGTAGTATAAAGGTTTGCCGGCTGACACCATCTTCATTTCTTTCCTGCCATGTTATTTCAATGCACAGGACCATGTTTGTGAGCGTCATCCATTCATTGGTCAGCTTGAAATACCTTAGTACTCAAGTAAGTTCCTTGCTGAGGCTGTTTCTTACCTTAATAGGCTGCTAAATGTTAATGTTTAAAAAAGTTAACTGCTTTTGTGTGGAAAAACAAATCCCCCACAAAGACGTCTCCTGTTGCCCATCTGTCTCTTGTACTAGGTTCAACAAACCATTAAACATGGGTCTAAATCCTTCTTGACAGCATTTAGAGTCTGGTAGGGCTAGGTCGGTTCCCAGGCTGTTGTCTGAAAAAAGTGAAAAGATAAATTCCTGAAGGAGAATGATATACAGGAAGGTGAAAACTTTTGCGTCCAACTTTCCTTCTCATCTGGTGATCAATGATTTGGGTGAAGAACCTTTGCAGTCCCCTGGTTAAATGCCTTTTAAGCCCAAGTCCTTTGGCATGTTCCTTCTGGAGGCCACCATTACTTCAGTGCAGTGTTCACATGCCAACACCAGACTGACTTCATTTGGGTCCAAAGCCACTAAGGTCATAACATCCAGCTCCAGGGTTCTGATTGAGGGTGGGCAGTATTCCCTTGGTAGTAGTTCAGGAGGAATTTCCTACAAACTGAGTCAAGGTTGCAGCCACCTGTCTGACCTGAGGCCTTGTCCACTCTCAAGACACCTAAACCAAAAGGACAAGTTTGCCTTGGCCAGTGCTGCCAGTCCCTGCTTCTTCAACCCTGGCTTCATCATTGGGCCTTGTCAGGCTGATGAGACTTACCCTTTCCCAAAGTGATACAGATTGTTTGGGCGTAGAGGTTGATGAGGAACTTGCTAGTGTAGAGCTTCTTCCCCTCAGCAGTTTGTAGATTCCGACTCTGAAGACACCTTGTCCTCAGTTTTTTTCCCTGAGGGCTTGTTTTTTTGGGATGCCCTTCATAAGATGAAGGAATCTTTTAACTGGGAGTCTAGGGAATTTTTACAGACCCAAGCTAACTGTTCAAAGCTCCTGAGTCTCCTTGCTTGTCTTCCTCCAGTCCATAAAGTTTTGGATGACATGTTTGCCGACAAGTTATTGTAGCCTAGTTCCCTTCCCCTTGTATGCTTGAGTCCTACAAACATATCTGTAAGAACCCAGTGACTGATCCAGCTGTGGTGTCTGCAGAAACCACCAAGGGGTCATTGGAGCGTGCATCCAAGAACCCCTTGCCAAATGATAAGGAGAGTAGACTTGTACACTGATTTGTTAGTAAGACCTACACTTTTAGCTACCCTGGCCATGAGTGCTCTGAACTGCCAGTGCCACATGCTCAGTGCAGGAACAAGTAAGAGCTAGGGCAGAGAGGATCAAAGATAAGAGCATCCAGTGTGGTATCTAGGAATTGTGCTATGTAGGCCTCCAGGTGTCCAGACTCTCACTAAAATGTGATTGATGCATTGAATGCGTCATGCAGGCCAACTGTCATGAGTCTATTGTAAGTGCCTGGCTGAGGACTCAAGTCTTGTCAGATCATGTAATAGAGCTCCTAGATGTCCCACTGATCAAGGAGCATCTCTTTGGACCAACAGCATAGAAGGTGTTTGAGAAACTAGACAAAAAGGGAAACAGATGAAGTCTAAGAAGTCTACCTTTCCCGTAACTGTTTATCCAACAGGACCTGCCCTAGAGCAAATCCTGGCCTGTTGTGCTTAAACAAATTAAAAATAGTCAGTAGAAGAAGCCCAGGTATTAAAGAAAGTGCAAACCAGTCAGTATTGCAGACACAAGTCTAAAGACCTTGAACCTCCCTTCCCTCATGGGAGGAAGACTCTCCTTCAAACATTAGGAACAAATCACCCAAAACAAATGGATGCAGTATATTAACACCAAAACGTAAAATATTAAAGAACTTAAAACTAAAAAAACAAAAACAAAAGAGCTGTGGGAATCTGAATCACCAATAAAATTGCTAAAATAACAGACTTTTTTGAGCCATTTCGTTCCTTTATTAGAATACGGAACTTCATCAGAAAATAGTTTAAAATGAATCTCACTTAAGTTTTAAAAGGTCCACCATAAGTCGCATGCAGCAACTAACCAATCAAAGTCTAATAAGTTAAACAACTAGCAGCTTTAAAATAAAATAAAAACACACTTGGCTAAAGAAATCAATACATACCAATAATACAAATAGAAATGAAAATCAAATTCAAAAACCAAAAGGCAATATTGCAATCTCTGTGCCAAAAGAAAACATTAAGGTTAAATTAAGGTTAGTTGTTGCATGTGATTTATGGTGGACCTTTTAAAACTTTAGTGAGATTCATTTTAAACTATTTTTTGATGAAGTTCCGTGTTCTAATAAAGGAATGAAAGTGCTCAAAAAAATAATTCTATTTAACTGTTGCTGTTCTGTAGTCCTATCTCGCCTTCATTCGTACATATGGGTTCAAGGCCTATCCTCTGCTCCGACTCGGCCGATTACAAAGCTCAAAGTCTCTAAGTTGGCTCGTGGCAAAGTAGGTATCCCATAGTGCACTAGTAAGAATACCCAGATCTCGTTTGCTGCGTCTAAGAGTTCAGAAGTGCTCTCTTTCTTAGCTGTGGCTAAGTTGGATATTTTGCTTTTTCAAAATTGTTGTTGTGGTTCTTTTTGACTTTTATACTTGGTTTATAATTAATAACTTACAGTTGTTAGTAGTAGTAGTTGGTGTTTTTCTAACTTTATTGCAAATTGTTGGCCGTCGCTTCCGCAGGCCTTGTTTTCTCAGTGGTATCCCTTCTTTCTGTGTGCTAGTTATTAATAAAATTTTTCTTGGGCATAGGTCCTTTTTTTTAGTTAGGACCTATTCTAGCTTTATCTGTTGCTTGATGTCCTTCATGGATGCATCTGCAGTCATAACAACTGGGTTGTCCTGTCGTCAGGCAGCCCTTCAGTCGGCCGGATTCCAAAGTCCGGTCCGCTTCGCTGATGTCGCACTTCACCCGACGTCATCTCTGTTGGTCTTGGTATAAAGGCATCAGCCGACGCCATTTTCCTCAGTCTTTCTTGCGGGCGGCGCTGGCCAAGCAGAAGCTGTTCGCAAGTGCCGGTCGGTCGGATCCAGAGATTACTTCTACCGAATACTACTCAAGACTTCTAAAGCTGGCACCCGCTGGGGAACCTTTCTTGCCTCAGCCGATGTCAGAAAAGTTAATAATTGTTTAACCTGTGGGAAACAAATACCTCATAAAGATTTCCACCTCATTGCCTGCCTTGTTTAGGCCCAGCCCACGACGTAGCAGCCTGTTCGCCTGTGCTTCTTCAACCGACTTAACGCTTAGGCGCCGGTCGGAGTTTGCAGAACAGTTTTTCGGTTCTGATTTTGCGTATCATGCCGCCGGATCCTCCGACTTCCCAATCTGCCAAAAACGCAAAGATAAAGACCGACATTGGCGTCCGCGGTTTCGCCGAAACCACGGTTAAGCATGAGTGTCTCGGTTTCGCCGAAACCGAGAAAACTGCTCAAAGTACAGCTGAATCTATCTCTACAACTGAGGCCCCTGCTACCACTCTTGAATCGGCCTCAGAAATTCTATCCACTACGGTGGTTGCCACTGATTTATCAGACACCATTCCCTTGGATGTCTCTACCCCAGCACGTGGTGCAGCTAGGCCTCCAGCAGCCATGTCCATTAAGGCCTTCGCCAGGGCTAAAGCAGCCAAGACTACTAAAACAGTGCCTGTTAAACCCCCCACTACCAGGCCCTCTTCTAGTTCTCAAATGCTTAATTTGGCAGAAGATTTAATTTCATTAATCAGAGGATCTCAACCTCACCCAGACAGGGCCTCTCAGCCCCAGAGAAGAGACCTAGGGCAGAGCCCCCTGAGCCAGTGTCCTCTGATGATTCTGCTGATGAATCAGACATAACTGACCAGCCAGAGGCTCCTTTCTCCAACTTTGAAGATTCTGATGCTGAAGATTCCATTCCAGCTGCTTCCCCACCAGAAGAATTCTCCTTTGGAGAAACCTTACATGCCATGCGAGAGCAGTTCCAATGGCAGCAACAGGATTTTTCAGACTCCAGAAAAGACTTAGGACCTTTCTGCACCTTCCACAGCACAGCCCCTTAGCTATACCTCCTGTTCTCTCTGTGGTGGATGATGCTTTCAATGATGTTTGCTCCCCAGATTCTTTACCCCCAGCCCCTGCCAAACCAGACAGATTTTACAGGGTGCCAGATACTCATCACCACCTTTACAAGGCCCCACTTGCAGACCCAGAAACTATATCCCAGGGTCCCAAGGCAGTAGCAACCATAGCTAAAACCCTATTCCTTCTGAAAGGGAAGCAAGGTCATTAGACAGATGGGGTAAAAGGGTCTACACTTCTGCTACTCTCTCAGCTAGAGCCTTAAACTGTCAGTTTCACATGATACAATACCAAGAGTTTATGCTTGATCAATTAACTAAAAGCTAACCACTGATGAATCTCTTGATAAGAAATATGTATTAGAAATGGTAAATAACATACAACAGGTTAGTAACCATTCCTTAAAATGTGGCTATGATGCACTGGAGGCTTCATTTACATCAGCCATGACTGGCACAGTGATAAGAAGGCATGCATGGCTAAAAGAGCAAGCTTTACCGGATCATGTTAAAGCTAAGTTGCTAGATGCTCCAATGGATAAGACAAGTTTGTTTGGTACACCTGCCCAGCAGGTTATGAAGAAAATGGAAGAAAAGGCAAAATCTGTCCAAACGGTTAAAGATTTCTTGCAGGTACAACCACCAAGGTTTAGCAGGAACTGGCCTGCCAAAAATTGGTCCTTTCCTGACTCCACAAGATCTCAAAGGGGCAGGAACAGACGCTCCAGAGGCAGAAACCAATCTAGAGGAGGTGCCTACAGAGGACGACAGTGGCAAGGTAACAACAGAGGCACAGACACAACCTCGCCACTACATCAACACAACCACAGTGACTTAACCCTAACCGCCTACCAGGGAACAAATAGCAGCTCCTTTAGGCGGAAAGTTAACCTTATTTTCAAAGAACTGGCACTACATAACAAAAGACAAGTGGATTCTACAAACCATAGATCAAGGCTACCGGTTCCACTTCCACACTTTACCAGTCAAAAGAGGAATGCCAAATCTACCTCCAAATCAAAAAACAGAGGCTCTACACCAGATAATGGAGTTAGCAAACATGAGAGCTGTGGAAAGAGTGCCAACAGCAGAACAAGGAAAGGGGTTCTACTCCAGACTATTCCTAGTTCCAAGAAAGGAAAAAAGTTGGAGACCAATTCTCGACCTGTCCACCTTAAATACATACATCATTGTCCCGAAATTCAAGATGCTGACCTTACAGCAACTTCTTCCCATGCTGGGCAAGGAGTGTTGGCTGGTAACTCTAGATCTCAAGGAGGCATACCTGCACGCCCCATTCGACCAATCTGCAGAAGATACCTCAGATTTCTTGCAGGATCAGAGCACTATCAATTCTCAACATTGCCCTTTGGCTTATCTACTGCCCAGAGTATTCACAAAATGCCTGGCATCAGTAATCGCCATTGCAGACTACAGGGAATTCAAATTTACCCATACCTGGACGACTGCTTACTACAAGGGGACAACAAAAGCAAGCTGACAACAGATTTACAAAGGGTCATTTACTTGCTACAAGCACTGGGATACACAGTCAATTTACAAAAGTCAAGGCTGATACCTTCCCAAACAAGGACCTTCTTGGGCTGAATTGGACACAGTGAAACAAATGGCATTCCTAACTACAGAAAAACAAAAGAACTCCTCTTTACTTCTTGGCACTAACAAAACTGAACAAGATAACAGCAAGGAAAGTACTCCAGGCCTTGGGCTTCATGGCATCATGCATAATCTTGGTCCCATTTGCCAGACTACATATGAGAAAACTACAGTGGTACCTAAAGAATTTATGGTCCCAACACAGACACAGCCTGGAAACAGAAATCCCACTAATTCCATGCTTAAAACAGGAGCTCCTATGGTGGGCTCAGGCATGCCAGTCAAACCCAGGCCTACCCTTTCGCAGATGTCAAGCAAGCCAGACCATCACAACAGACGCTTCAGACCTAGGATGGGGGGCCCACATGCTGGACAAAAGAGTGCAAGGACTCTGGACACAGGATCAACTTCACCTGCACATCAACCTAAAAGAAATGCTGGCAGTAAAACTGGCAATCCAAAAGTTCAAACCATTTCTCAAAGAGGGCCAGTTGATGATAAGGACAGACAACACCACAGTCATGTGGTACATCAACAAACAGGGAGGCACTCATTCATACCCACTATGCAGAATGACTTTGGAGCTGTGGACCCTGGCACTCAGCAACAACATCCAGTTACAGGCAATATTTGTACCGGGAAAAGAAAATACTCTAGCAGACATACTAAGCAGAACCACTGATGCCCACGAATGGAAGCTGCACCCGGACATCTTCAAAACCATCTCAAAGAAATGGGGAATGCCTCAGATAGATCTATTCGCATCGCCTCTCAATCACCAGCTCAAAAAATTCTGCACAAGGACATTCCACCCACTAGCATGGAAAGTGGATTCGCTCTCCTTCAGCTGGAAAGGCCTAACAGCATATGCATTCCCACCTCTTCCCTTGATACACAAAGTACTACTAAAAATCAAGGAGGAACGTCCAAGGATAATCCTGATAGCCCCAAACTGGCCAAGACAACACTGGTACCCACTACTGAGGAGCATGTCTCGGAACAATATGTGGCCAATTCCCCTGATGCCTTTGATGTTAACTCAGAACAACTACAGCATCATGCATCCAAACCTAAAACGTTACAACTGACTGCATGGAACATCACATAGCAGCAGCTAACACAGAGCTTTCCCAAAGAGTTAAAGACATTATTCTTGAAGCACGCAGACCTTCAACAAGAAGGAACTATGCTGGAAAATGGAAAAGGTTTGTCATTTGGAGTACTGAAAGAGGAAAAGATGTGTCAAACATAGATATGCCTAACATTCTGGAGTACCTGGCGAACTTCTTCATTCAGGCCTGTCCTACTCCTCCATCAAGATACATGCATCAGCTATTTCAGCAGAATACAGCTTTGATCCACCTGTTTTTTCGCACCCTTTGCTCAGGCAGTTTCTCAGAGGAATCAAGAATGTAAAGCCTCCAAGGAAGCCACCATTACCAGCTTGGGACTTAAACTTTGTGCTAGAAAAGTTGACACTATCACCCTTTGAACCAGCAGCAACAGCAGACCTACAACACCTGTCATGGAAAACTGCTTTCCTACTGGCAATTACTTCAGCAAGGAGGGTTTCAGAACTACAGGCCTTAATGGCGGTGCAACCCTTCCTAATCTTCCACCAAGATAGAGTGTCCATGAGGACTAATCCTACATTTATGCCTAAGGTGGTATCCAGAGTGTCTTTAAACCAGGCAATCCACCTACCTACCTTCTTTCCCAACCCACAAAACAGAGGGGAAAGAATACTGCATACCTTGGATGTACATAGACAGCTACGCTACTACTTGGACAGAACAAAAAATAGCAGAAAGACTGACCAACTTTTCGTAGCTTATGCAACAGGAAGGGAAGGAAAAGCTATTTCCAAACAGACAATCTCCAAATGGATAGGAAATTGCATACGATTCTGTTACTCCTTCCATGGAAAACCAATTCCACAGAACATAAGACCTCATTCTACAAGGGCAACAGCCACTACCACAGCCTTCTTACGAGGAGTGGCAACCAAAGACATTATTGAGGCGGCTACTTGGACCTCCGTGCATACATTTGCCAAGCATTACAATTTGCCTCTATATTCCAGATCCCGAGCAGGGTTTGCCACTGCTGTACTGCAAGGGATCCTAAACACACCATAATTTATCTTATCCTCCTCCCCTAGTTGGCTATGGTATTCTACCCAGTTGTTATGACTGCAGATGCATCCATGAAGGACATAGTACAGTTTTGTACCTACCATAAATGTAGATGTCCGAACTGGATAGCATCTGCAGTCAGGATTACCCTCCCTCCTTCCCCTCTGTGGTACTCCTAGGGTGTTTACCCTCCTAATAGCTAGCTGGTGGGGGGGGGGGGAGTCTTTTATGGTGTATTTGTTTGTATATATGTACATACATGCTAAGGTTTGTGTTTACCTCTGTCTTTTTTGGAAACATTGGCATCTATCCAAAATTTTAGCCTTCAAGAGGGCTACTGGCATCTGGGGCAAGAAACACTGAGGAAAATGGCGTCGGCTGATGCCTTTATACCCGAAGACCAACAGAGATGACGTCGGGTGAAGTGCGACATCAGCCGAAGCCGGACCCGGACTTTGGAATCCGGCCGACTGAAGGGCTGCCTGACGACAGGACAACCCAGTTGTTATGACTGCAGATGCTATCCAGTTCGGACATCTACATTTATGGTAGGTACAAAACTGTACTTTTTTGTTCTTGCATTCCCTCCGTTTCAGGGCTAGGCCCATTTAAGTTAGAGAACCTAGTCCTCTATTGCCTTTCCCTGTGTGTTGTTTCCTCAGCAGGACTAGGCCCGTTTAAGTTAGAGGACCTTGTCGTCCTCTACCTATTATCCTCTTATTTACCTTTTGTGATTGTATTTGTGACAAGATGTCTAAAGAATCTAAAGATCATAAATCTTTGGGTTTTAAAAAGTGTCTTAAATGTTCTCAAAAAATGTCCCTGACTGACGTGTTTATTGCCTGGGAGCCATACATCTTCAGGAGACATGTACCTTTTGTCACTCTTTTAGTTTGCGGGTTTTCCAGGAAAGGAAGAACAAATTGATCTTGAAAGGTCTCCTTAAACCTTCCTTTGATGGGGATTTAGCCAGCTTTTCATAGTCTCATACCAGGTCTCCCTCTTCTAAAGAAGAAAAGGTCAAGTCGGTCAAAAGACAGTCTCCCACACTGACTCTTTTATCTGGACCTTCACAAAAGATTGCTAAACTGGACAAACCTTCTACCTCTTCGGCTCCTCTGCCTTCGGAGCTGGTTGAGGTTATCGACATTGACACTCCAGTTTTGGCCCCAACTTTTTCGGAGCCGATTACTGAACCTGTACCTCTGAGGCGGTCTAGATATTTATTACCGGTGTCACCAACACTCAGATCTCCGATTTTACAGAGATCTTGATCACCTACCTTGTCTTCCAGATCCTCCAAGAGTCTTTCTGAGGAGGATGTTGAGAGAGTGGTGCTTAGACTCTTGAAGTCGGCGCTAACAAATTTGTTGCCGGGTTCCAACCCAATCGGTTCCGGAGCCGTCTAAGGCCATATTACCTGCTTCTGTTCCTCTGAGCCACGTTGGTCTTTTGGAGCCAGAGCGATCGGTGCCATTTGTTGTGGAACCATTGGTTCCAGCACCCTTACTGTCTGTCTCGGAGCTGAGTTCCGCTCCCACACCTTTGGTGCGGTCCTTGGTGTCTAGGAGCTGAATCTCACCAGTCGGCCCAGACTGGGACACTCGGACCCAAACTACTTCGGTTACGAGCCTACCTCTCTGTGTGTCGTATCAGCTGAGCTCGGAGCCTACATCTGTCTCGGAGCCGATTGCTCTGGAGCCGAAGGCTACTTCCGCTTCCTCTGAACCAGTGGTGTCCTCAGAGCCGGAGAGATCTGCCTTCAAGATGATGAGGAGCATGCGGTCAAGGTCTTCAGCTCCACACAAGGGTACTGATGCTCTTCCTCCTCAAGCTCCGATCTCTGTCTCGGCACCATCTCTCTTCTTGACAGCAGAGACGCGCAGCCTCAGGAGCCCCTTTGGGTGGCCCCCAGTCTTCCGAGACCTCCCCAGAATACCCTTCTGAGGAGCCTCCTCAGAAGAGAACTTGCAAGAGGAAGCATGTAGACTCCCCTGATGAGTCCATTACCTCTGACACTGACTTCGAGGAGTCAGAAGGGGTCCCCTAGGTCGTCCTCTGATGATATCTCATTCGTAAGATATTCTAGAAATCCTGAAACAGAGGCGGTTGGCCCAATGTTACCCCTTCTGATGAGGAGTCAGTGTACCTGAAGGCTTTTGGGTCTCAACCTTCAGCCTCTTGAGTGTCTCCGCCTTTCGATGAGCTTTTAGATTTAGTCATTTGAAAGGTGTGGGAATCTCCTGATGCCGTGGAACCAGTCCCCAGAAGGCCCAACAAATTTCTTTCAGCTCCCAAAGAGAGAGTTTTTGACCAAAGGTATTCCTGTAGATGCTATGGTGGTGGCAGCAGCCACAAAGAAGGAACTCACGGAGACTTCCTCACCTGTCCATCCACTGAGCAAGGAGTCTCGAACGATGGACAAAAACGGAAACGTATGTTTTCTTCAGCGGCTTTTACACTCAGATCGCCAAATTACTTAACCCATTTTACTAGGCTTCAAAGAGATCTAAAGGGGCCAGGAGATTCTCTCCAAGGTACTTTAACTGAAGGAGTCCATGAGAAGGTTAGTGCTCAGTTGTCTACCTTAAACTCCATTGTTAATTCCTCCATGAGGCTGATATCTTACGCAGCAGATGGAGCGTGCAGGGCAGTGGGTTCAGGAATTTCCCTTAGGAGACACTCCTGGATGCGCTTATGTAACTTTGCGGACCCCTTCAAATCTACATTTACCAACGCTCCTTTTGACAGTTCCTCTCTGTTTGGACCAAAGGTAAGACACTCGCCAGATGTGCGAGCAGGATGGAAAAACTCTCTGCCGTGGGAATACATTTTTCTGTCCCTTCTAGACCATACCTTAAGGGTCAGAGAGGCAGAAAATGTGGTTCAAGAAATCTGAGATTTTTCCCGGATGCACAAGGTGATTCCTTCTCCAGAGGCAGAGGAGGCGGAAGTAATGGTGGATGTCGCCCTAGAGGCAGGGGGGAGGGTCCGCAAAACCAGGGTGGCCATGATGCCTTTCGTGGACGTTCCTATCAGTGCTCCTGAAGTGGGGCCCAACTGCACTTCTCTGGAGCTAGTCAGGGATCTCTTATCTTTGTACCCAGAAGCCTGGCACAACGTCACACAAGACAAGTAAGTACAAAGAATAATTTCCAGAGGATACTCCATACCCTTCTCTTTTCCACCTCATTTAACCAAGAAAATCCCAGATGGTTCCACCCAATCACAGGGATCAAGCGGCTATAGAAGTCCAAAAGTTGCTTCAAAAGAGTCTTCCAAGCCGTCCCTGCAGACCAGATAGGATTCGGAACTTACTCCAGATTCTTTTTAGTGCCAAAATGAACAGGGGACTGGAGGCCCATTTTGGATCTTCACAAGTTAAATGAATCAGTAAAGAAGTCCAAGTTCCAAATGGTAACACTGCAAGTCTATACTCCCTCTGTTAGGGAAAGAGTTGGATGTGCTCCGTAGACCTCCAAGATGCATGCTACCACATAAAAATGGACACTGCATCAAGGAGTCTCTTACGCTTCCGTCTGGGAGCCAGTCATTACCAATTTCGTGCTCTGCCCTTTGGTCTCACCACAGCCCCCCAGGGTGTTTAGCAAATGCATGGCGGTAGTAATGGCTCACTTGAGATGTCTTTGATTCCAAGTGTTTCTGTACCTGGACGACTGGCTCCTGACTGCCACCACCAGGCACCTACTTCTACAAGCCAGGGATTCAACCATCTAAGTCTGCACTCAGCTAGGCATTACCATAAATTGGAAAAAGTCTGCCTTGTCGCCCTCTCAATATGTGATTTTTATAGGCGCAGAAATACAGTCGCAATGATGGCTCGCCTTCCTTCAGACAGAATACAAAATCTAAGACAAATATACAGCCTGCTTCCCCAACACAAAGTCAAAGCGAAGACAGTGCTCAAACTTCTAGGAACAATGGCCTCTGCCATAACTCTAGTTCCGCTAGCCAGACTACATATGAGAATTCTACAATGGCTACTCTTTTCCCAGTGGTGTCTTCAGCAGCTGCCCCTCTCATCCCATTTTAATAACGGAATCTTGCAAAATGGACCTTCATTGGTGGATCCAGTCCAGTCAACTAATGATAGGGAAGACCATTCATTCCTCGCCAACCCGTTGCTGTTGTGACCACGGATGCCTCCCAGATGAGGTGGGGAGGCATTATCTAGGAAGGACAGTCCAAGGCACATGGCAAGAACACGAGGCTTACTTGCATATCGATGTTCTAGAGATGAGAGCAGTGCTGCACTTCACGACTTTCTTCCTCTAGGGACAATCAACAGAAAGTAAATCCTAAAGTTGAGCATTCGAAAACCACAGAACTCAAAACAACAGAACAGAACTAACTGTCATAATGTTATCATGATAATAGAGATACTACAATTACCTACTATAAAATCAAACACTAAACATAAAAATGATTGAAATCCAATATTTCATACCATCTATTACCTCACAAATACTAAAAACTGTTAAAATCCTTAGTCTAAAAAAATCTGACAAATCACATAAATAATGCTGGCTTTATAGTGATGAAGTCATTAACAGTTTTTAGTATTTGTGAGGTAATAGATGGTATGAAATATTGGATTTCAATCATTTTTATGTTTAATGTTTGATTTTATAGTAGGTAATTGTAGTATCGCTATTATCATGATAACATTATGACAGCATATATAGCTTTAAGAATTTATATTCTTTGTAGTGCGCTTATCGCCAAAACAGTTATTTAAACGCTACAGTCATTCAATAATGGAGTTCTGAGGAAGCTTGCATTTGTTTAGCGAGTGAAAGCACTTAACTGTTTTCAAAAATTTGCATTTGTTTTTAATTCCACTCTGGGCTGGTGGCAATTATTTCATCTGGTTGGCGTCTCAAGACACGTAGAAGAGTAGCGTTCTGTTGTTTTGAGCTCTAGGGACAATAGCGATCCAGTCAGATAATGTCAGTGGTATGGTATATAAACAAACAAGAGGGAACCATATCCTACCCCCTATGTCAAGAGGCTCTTCGTGTTTGCCAGTGGGCGATATCTTCCCAATGTTTTCTAGTTGCAATGCACACCCCGGGGAGAACTAGTGAAATAGCCGACAAACTCAGCAGGGCAATCTTGATGCCTCACGAATGGTCTCTGAATCAGAAAATTGTGGAACAGATTTTCCGCAAATGGGGACAGCCTTGCTGCATTCTGTTTGCCACCCCAATGAATGCCAAATGCAGCAGCTACTTCACCCTTACCCCCCCCCCCCCCGGGTGAGACACAGAGAGAAGCACTTGTCCACAATTGGCCCTCAGGACTCCTTTATGCTTTTCCTCCCTTTCCGGTAATATCGAACGTCATCCAGAAAGCAAAGACTTTGGGAAGCAGAATGATTCTCATCACTCCTTACTGGCCTTGTTGGATTTGTTTCCCTTTTCTCAGGCCTCACCTTCTGGATGATCCATGGACTCTGGACCCAGTTGCAGACCTTCTGACACGCATGTCAGGCACCTTCCATCCCTGCTTCCACACCCTCAACTTGACAGCATGGCTGCTCCACTTCCATCCCTAGTCAGGCTTCATGATTTCTCCCCTGCAGTTACTCATAGCTTGACATCTTCTCACAAACCTTCTACAAGAAAATTGTACGCTAGCAAATGGAAAAGATTTTCTCTCTGGGCATGAGCTAAAAACGTAGATCCATACACAGCCTTCATTCCCTTAGTGTTAGAATTTCTAACCAAACTTTTTCATCAGGGATCAGTTGCTGCTACAATCAAAGTTCAATTAGCAGCTATCTCCAATTTTCATTTGGGACAACATGAACCTAATCTTATGGCTCGTAGATTTTGTAGATCATTTTTGAAAGGCACTACCCTGCTGAGACTTCCTTTTCAAGAACCTACATCTCCTTGAGATCTAAATTTTGTTCTTTCAAAACTTACCTCACCGCTTTTTGAACCTTCACATACTTGTGATTTAAAGTACCGTTCATGGAAGACCATTTTTCTGGTAGCCATTACATCCACCAGAAGAGTGTCAGAACTGCAAGCACTTTGTCAAACCTCCTTACTTGATTTTTCAGAGAGACAGAGTTTCCCTTCGCACAAATCCATCCTTCATCCCCAAAGTTTGTTCTCAATCTAATTTGAATCAAACTATTGAACTGCCAGTGTTTTTTCTCCTAATCATTCAAACAAAGCGGAATATAAGTTCCATCAGCTTGATGTACACAGACAGTTAAGGTTCTATCTACATAGAACCAAAAAGTTTAGGAGATCAGACAAACTATCTTTTTCAGAGACGAGAAAAGGTATGCCAGTCTCCAAGATAACATTATCAAACTGGATTTCAAACTCTATATATTTTATTAACTCTTCTAATGGAAAAGAACTCCCTTTTAAAATTAAAGCTCATTCTACCAGATCTACATCTACATCTGCTGCTTTTCAAGCCAGAATTCCAGTGGAGAGTATATGTGCAGCAGCAACTTGAGCTACCCCTCATACCTTTATTACTCATTACAAATTGAACTTGGCCTCCAGGGGCAGAGCCTCCTTTGGTTCCACGGTTCTTAGGAGTATATTCCCGTGAGCCACCCGAGAAAAAGGTGCTAGGGATGCTGTCCCATATGTAAGAATGAAGGTGAGATAGGACTACAGAACATAAAAGAAGTTATGTACTCACCATAACATTCCATGTTTGTAGTCCATCAGCCCTTCATTCTTACGAACCCGCCCACCTACCCCCGTCCATGTATCCTTGGAGGATCTGGAGACAACATAGTGTCTATCTTTCCTAGGGTTGGTGACCTTTCATCTTTGTTTTTCCTTGTGGAAATACCTTCTATTACTTTTATAGACAGCAGCAAACAAAATCTGGGGATTCTTACTAGTTCACTATGGCATACCTACCTTACCCCAAGCCAACTTAGAGACTTCGAGCTTTGTAATCGGCCGAGTCGGAGCCGAACCCATATGTAAGAATGAAGGGTGAGATGGACTACAAATGTAGAACGGTGAGTACATAGCTTCTTTTTTTTTTTTAGCAGTTTCACTGGTGATTTAGCTTCCACATGGCTCTCTCGTTTTTTTGTATACAGTAAATTATCAGAAAGGGCTACTCACTTCAGTGTTGGAAAACCCTGCCCCTCCTGGGCATTCCTTCTCCTCCAAAAACAACAAAAGAGAACTGATTCCACCTGTCTTAGAGGATCTGTTGACTCAGGATGCTATTCAGGTAGTTCTTCCAGGAGAGGTAGACACAAAATTCTACTTGCATGTTTTCCTAGTCCCCAGAAAGTCAGTAACCTGGAAACGTATTCTAGACATTTCAGAACTCAAAATTCAAAATGTTGACACTGGAAAAGCCTTTGGCCCTTATCTTTCCAGGTGATGTTCACTATAGATTTAAAGCACACCTACTTTCATGTTCCTATGTGGCAGGAACACAGGAGTTTCTGGCGTTTTTCAGGCAGGGCGATTTATACTGTTAGTTTTGTGTGCTTTACCATTTAGCTTATCTACTACACCAAGAGTAGTTATCAGATGTGTGCATCGGCCATTGCCTTTTGCATAACCAATTGGTTCCATGTTTATGTTTGCTTGGATGTTTGCCTGATTCAGGTTACATCACCAGCAGAACTTCTGTCTACCATGCAAGTCACCCATGGACTGCTTTCCGAAGGTTGGCTTCATCTTTCAGAAGTCACAACACATAACCAGCACTTAGGAGAGTAAACAGTCCAGCAGAAGGCCTTTCTACCAGAGGGCAAGGTTTTGTAGCTCTCACAGTACCTCATGAATCTACACAGAAGGGAAACCATAACTACAAGGGAATTTGAGGGTCCTGTAATGCATGGTTACTTGCATCTTTATGGTCCTGTTGGCAAGACTGCATGTTGGGGAACTGCAGTAGTTCTTGAAAAATTGCTGGTCCGTGCACCAGCACTCCCTAGAAACAGTGGAATCCCTCCTGCCTTGCGTTAAAAAAGTCCTGTGGTGGGAGGAGAGCATTAAAGCTAATCCATAAGCCTCCTTCCAACTCTCAAAAACTGTCCAAACCCTAACCACAGACAGATCTGACCTGGCCTGGGGAGCACACCTAGGACAACTCTGGGTCCAAGAGATATGGAACAGACACCTGGCAGCACAGCAAATCCATATAGAGGAGATGATGATGAGTATTGTGGCATTAAGAGCATCCAAAGAAAGGCTACTTCAGGAAGAGCAAGTATACATCTGGATAGCACTACTGTCTCCTAAACAGATTAGAAATGCAACTATGGCTAGTGACTGAATGATTACAGGACTCCCTCCCTGAGCTTCATATGTACTGCATCAAGACACTATGCTAGCAGCCACTCTGAGGAGATCCCTTCTGTACCCCAATGAACAGATGCTGAAAAGGGAATTTTTCCTTGCCCCGACACATCAGGAGTACCAGCGATGTACCTTTTTGCTTCCCCAGAAAACAGGCAAATCAGCAGTTCATGTTCAAGGACTCCCTGGAGAGGGTAGTAGGGACCTCTTTCAACTGGACAGATCTCTTTCTCCGTCTTTCCTTCAGTACCTGTTATCCCCAAGGTATTGCAGAAAATGAGGCAGACAGACCAAAGATGATGCAGATGACTCCTTACTGGCCCAGGCAACACTGGTTCTCCATCTTCCTAATGCACTGCAGAGGGTGAATCATGACACTTCCTCCTCATGGACCTTCTATCCCAGAACAAAAAGGTGTGGCATCTTTCCCAACCTGAAAACACTCATGACTTGGATAATTGGTTACTGATTTTGTCCAGAGATTTTTTAGTGAACAGTTATTAATACTAAAGGAAGCCAGAATACCTGGAAGTCATGTGGCAAAATGGACGTTTTTGGTGCAAGACTAACTATATTCTACTCACCTAAACAACATTCCAGCAGGTACTAAATGATGGTATTAATTTAGTGTAAAAGTGCACAGTTCAGCTACATCTGCCTGTCTTCCTATGTCCCCTCTGGCATATCCTCATCCCATATGAAATTTTTCTGGAAAGGGATCTTGCATGTTATGCCACCCAGGTTTGTAAATCTGCACCTTGCTGGGATCTAAATTATGTGCTGGAAAAGCGTAACACTGCTGCCCTTGAGACAGCTTCCTCAGCATCCATCAGATTACATAACCAGAAAATAGCCCTGCTGTTGGCACTCACCTCAGCCAGGTGCATCTCTGAGCTTCAAGCTGTGATGTTCAAAGAGCTGCTCTTCTTTCTTCACATGGCCAGTTACCTTTTACTATCCCTTCCTAATCTGCCTGTATTCTTTCCCAATCCACGGAACACAGAAGAAAGAATACTTCACTGTTAAGATGTACACAGACAATGAAAATTGTGGCACAGAACAAATTTGCAAACAAATCTGATCAGCTGCTGTTGGTTTTGGCAGAAGTTCAGCAGAGGAAAAGCAGTGGGAAAATGAGCTATTTCAAAAAATGGATTGCAATCCCTATTGCTTTTTGGCTGCTACTCATGGTAAGCAGATTCCTGTCTGAGCTCATTTAACAAGCAGAAGCTACCACCACTAAAAGGAGACACCTACATGGGCCATCCTAGAAGCAGCCACGTGGTCCTCTGTATACACATTTACCAAACACTACCATCTTGATGCCATATCCAGAACTATTGCCTGGTTCACTTCTGCCATTCTACAGATCCTAGTGTCCCTGGCTCAATTCCATTTAACTTCCAAAATAAAAAAAACTTTAGGAATCTTCTAAAGAGTTAGTAGTGCAGTATTGACTATGATGAACATAGTACAGTTGTGTAAGTAGCTTACCATAATTGTAGTTGCTAGAGTAGATAAATGTTGCAATACCTTTTCCCTCTCTCCCTTCTAACCCCTCTTATCTGACCCTGGTCAGGGTGGATAATCATACCCATTCATCATCCCCTTCCCCCTCACTGTCGTCTTTAGCAACAGGTTCTCAGTCTGTCAGAAGGGTCAGTGAAGCAAGCCCACTGCCTGAGAATCATAGGACTTTGGTACCTCGGACAAGAAAGACCTGAAGATGGTACTGTCCGAGGAACCTTTATACCCCCAATGTCCTGAAGTCAGACTGCAAAAGATGTCCATCAACTGGGGGGATGGTGAAAGCTTGGTATTTGGGCCAGCCACAGGCTTCAGCATGGCAGGAAGCCCCTAGACTCAGTACTCTTAACATCTACAGTTTGGGTAAGTTATCTACACATATGTACTTTGTGATTCACTGTTCAATACCAGTTCCCTCTCCTCTTTCTTCTCTATTCTTGATACACCTTTGGGTGGGAGTGGGTAACCAGAGTACAGCCCAGTCATTTTCTTCTTTCCCTCTAGATCAGGCATTCTCATTCTAAAAGGTAAGCAGCAGTATGCAGTTGCAAATGTGGGATCCTCCTAATTGTTCTGTTCCACCTGGGATGGGTAATCCTTAGGCAGATTGTGCTATGGTTCCTTGAAGCAATTCCTGAACATGCTAGGGCAAGAAAGACAATTAAGATGGTGCAGGCTGATATCCCTTAATACTGCCGATGCCTTGATTGTAGAGGATGGATTCTGTTGGATCCAAGAGGGAAACTATATGAGCTTTAATATTTGATTGGCCAGCTGGTAGGAATCTCAAATGTCAGTAAAAAATGTTATCATTTCAAACATCTACATTTATGCAAAGTCTGTACAGCTGAATCTGAATTTTCCTTGTTTGGCAGCTTTATGCAGAGATTCAAGACACTGTGTATCTAGACCCAAACCCTACAACTGTCGAGGGTTTGAGTCCCACAGCCATTTTTTGTCTAGTGTGTGACTGAGTTAACCACTCATTGGTTCCTGGTTGTCATTACAGCCGAGGGAAGCTCCAGGTGTTTCTCCAGTTACCTCCTATTGTGCCTTTAGGCATCAAATATTTTGTTCATATTTGCATTAACGGTTCCAAAAGCATGCCACATATAAGGTATCAGAATATTTAATTTTGAAGCATGCATGATGGCAGACACAATTGTATTGGTATTTGACCTCTGTCAATGAGTATTTGTTAGAACTGTAAGGTGATAACTTCATTTTTTTAAAGGCTCAAGCCACACCCACTAGGAGTTAAAGGTACATGCTTAAGACCTGTACTGGAGGGAATGAGTTAAAAGGGACTGTGCCCAGTTGGCTTACCTGGTTAACAAATGTGATTTATTTGCTTATCTTCTTCTTATATGTGGGACAGGGAACATTTTGTCATGCTGGCTTTCTGTTCGTGTTGCATGTAGGGCAGAAGGGTGGATCATCTCTTGGGCAATATTTCATTTTTGACCACACCAATTCCTGGCGTCTGTGGGGGTTGGTGGGATCAGTTGAGTGGCAGGCTCAATCAAATCAGTGCAGTTTTAAGTGACAAAGAGGTGCACGCTGTTAACCCTGTAAAGCACTGCCATCATGGGCATGTTATCACAAACATGAAATATAGTAATATGCTTAATTCCAAAAAACAGTACATTTGTGCTTGTTAGAAGCATTGGCTGCTAAAATGTGTTGGAATAGAAATAAGAAAGGAAAATATTAGCTCTTTTGGTATTCAAGTTCAGTACCCTCCATTGTGATGTATGGAGAATTCATATTTTGTTTTCATATTTCCATGAAGATTTTGGGGAGTGGGGGTTTAGAATGTTTAAAATGAGTGACACCGCCTCGTGATATGTACTGGTAAGAGGCAGAACTTCTGTAATAAATGCACTCCAAAAATAGTCATTAGCGGTTGAACAAGCCCAACAATGACAGATAACTGTTGCAGTAAAAACGGCTAAAAGCAACTAGTGAAAGCCGCATAAAATACATATGCTGCCTGGAAAATATCAGTTAGACAAGAAACATGTAATCGAAAAGGTCTGTAAAAAGGTACTGTTACAAAATTCAGCATCTTGTTATAGCAGTCATATTAAGTGTTTAATCACGACTTGTTTCTTTTAGTGGGCGTAAACATTGTCCACAGTTTTAAACAGAAAGGGTTTGACAACATAATGCGATCCGCAGTACAAAGAGAGTGTGGTCTAAACTAAAATATTGTAGTTTCCTGCCTTCACCATCATCTCGTATTGCCTTTTTCCATACTTAAGTTTAGGGCAAGAGGGAACATCTCATGCTATCTGTCTATTCTTGTTACGTGGTGGGCAAGAAAAAAAAGCATAATCTCATGCCTTTTCTTTTCACTGCTTTTACATGCAGAAAAAAGAATACCATGCTATACATGTAGGGCAGTCTTGACAACGCAAAAGTAGTTGAGTAAAATGATTAGGGAGAATTAGACAGCTGTATATCCTTGTAATGAAGTTTTATAGGAGGAAGGGAGAAAAACACATTAAAATACAGATTTTTTTTATGCTGCATCCCTTCCAGAGTCTATGCCTGTCCCCCCACCCAACAACCACCATGGAAGTGCTGTAGTTTGTAGATTTGTTTCTTATTCCCATAGTGGTTGGCTGTGAAGGTGTCTGTTCTATTTTTTTTTGTAACCTACCCTTCTTGGAGGGCGAGTAATGTGTGGTGGATGTTGCATTTTTGTGTGCATGTCTGTTGGAGATAAAATTAGTAATAGTTTTGCCACTACGTGATTAAAAAATGAGTAATGGGATTGAAGAAACAGTATGCAAAAGTGTCTTCTGGTTAGAGAATCTTTCATGTAACTTGAGAAATCTGATGTACATTTGAGAGTTGAGGCAATATGATGAGGAAATAGTAAAGGGTTCTGACATACTTTTCAGTGGTATAGCCAAAGGATTTGACTACAGTGAGTTTTGGGAAAATTAGTGGGTTATATTTTGGGATGTGCATTTTCTTTGTTTTGGTAGTAACCCTTGCATTGTGGTTGAAGCCAAATATTTGCGGATTGTAGCTTTGTGAGTCAGTAGATTTGCATACATGTATTTGACAGCAAATTGTCCATTATTTTATGAATGTGTATATTGACAGCCGAGTGTCCGTTATTTTTTAAATGTGCGATGTGTACTTCCAGTTATACCTTTGCATGTTTAATTTCATAGTAATGGATTGCTTGAATGTACGACAAATGGTTTGCATTGGATTTGTAAATTGTGCTAGCATTGGTGAACATATTTTCAGCAGCTCTCTTTCTAGGGAGTTCTACCAGGTGGTATCCTTCAAAGATGCACCATGGAAATGAGAAGTTGGACACTTTCATATTCCAGTCTGGTACTTTGAAGATGCAGTATTTGTAAAACTGTTGACTACAGAAATAGTATTTGGGGGAATGTTGTGAACATATAAAGAAAACACATGTAACCAGAAAGATGGGTACATTTTACAGGTTTACTATCACATTTGCAACAAAATAACAAGAAAAAGGTCACACAAGCCATCACTACCAAGGGCCACAAGAGTGAATTGTGTCAAAAGATAAATTTCCCATCTTGAATGGACACTGGAATAAATGTTAACATGAATCCTGAAGGAGGGTAAGGAGGTGCTCTCTTGTGGTCCTCTGTATTTTTGGCTTGTGATCTTCTGGCCTTGTTTTAGGATTCAATTTGTTACGATTGCAAATCTGATAGCAAACCGATTTTGCAATGTGGTTTGCAAAATTGTTAGAAACTGACATGGACAAAAATTTACTTTATGCACAATTAGCAAAATTAAGGAAAAAAGTGGATATGAAGTACAGAAGTGGAAACACTTCTAAAGCTTTTTACACACAGCCAGTGTTGTGCATTCCTGCTTTGTGAAACAGCACATCTTCCATTATAAAGAAGCTTTGCTTATAGCAAAATATAACAAATCAAAAGCTGCCTAGACTGAAAATTACCATATTTATGACTGTATGTCCTACATTATATGTAGTAGATAAAAAAAAAAGTCAAGTCCCACCCCAAATAGACTGCAGTCTGACTGTGGCTAAACAGCACATGCCACACTTAATGCCCTTTTTTGAAAGTAAGTAGTTGCTCAATGTTTTGAAACTCTCCTATGAAGAAGAAAATAAGACAGGATGTGTATTGCTTAATAGCATCTCAGCCCAACTCAGTAAAAAAGTAAAGCTTGCATTTCATTTATTGCTTTGAGACATGTACCTTGCAGTCATAATAAGCAGAGTTGTTGCACTAAAAACATATTGAAGTTTAATGAGCACAGACGATACTATGTAGAGAACTTGAGTAGCCAATAGTGTGCCCCCTTCACAAACACAGGCTGTTAACATGTGCACACAGCACATTTCCAAAATTGGCATACTAAAACACTGCTGAAGACCAGAGGACTCCTTTGTACTTAGTGGATGGAACATAAACTGTAGTTTGAAGCAGATGGGGATGGAGGTTGTTATAATGGTTAAGGCATTTACCTTACAAGTCAACACGATACAGGGTCTGAGTCTCACCTCTGAAAGGAAACTTGGCTAGACTTAAAAAGGCCCACAAGGGCAATTAGCCTACTTATCTAAGAACCTTGTATAAAATTTACATGCATATTTGTTGGGATTTACTGCAAATTTTGACTTGAAGATTTATGGTTTTTAGATTCTTTACTGATCCAGAAACCAGTTGTCATGCTTGGGGAGTGGAAAAAAGTACACGTCATATTTAATAGTGGCAAAGTTAGACAAACTTGTATGTTTGCAAGCACAGAACTGCAGACTGACATTTGGTTGCTGCCTTCTGAATTTTAGAGATTGTATTCTTTTCAAATCTCTTTCAAAGTAGTGGTCTCTCCATGAGTTTTTTGGTATGATCCACATATGATTGACTGGATGCTTTTGCTCTCGAGACTGCATTGCATTTACCATTTTGAAATGTTCATGTTATGGACTATGAAGAAAGCAAGTACAAAGATTAACTGACAAGAGGGGTCATTTATTTGTATTTTCTGTGTGTTCTCTGAGTCTGTTAATCAAGTGAAATGCCAAGAAATGCATTGTTCTATCCTTTGGGAACCCATCTACCCCAGGGAGCTACCACACTGGCAATAGTCCCCTAAGAATAGACCCGGTTGTTTGGGATTTGGGAACTTGTGTGGCCAGTGACCTAACTTTTGACCAACATGAGTCTATTATTGTATTATATTGCACAGCTTATAAGCAAGGGAATTGTCTAGATGTTGCTTTTCCCCTTTATTCAGCCCTCTTTAGGTCAGTTATTGAATATAATGCCCCTTTGGCATGTATCTGTCCAAACACATTCCAACAACTGGAACACTCACAGAGATAGCTTACTAAAAGGATACAAGGCCTAAACAACATTTCCTACATGGACCACCTCAAAGCCCTGACACTGTACTCCGCATCCTAAAGAATGTTAAGAAGTGGCATAGAGTGCTTCCTCCGACCCATTACTGATGAGTTTACATCAGACACACAGACGTGTGTGTGTGTGTGTGTGTGTGTATATATATATATATATGTATATATATATATATATATATATATATATATGTTTATTTCACTGGTTTGACTCTGCCTTTCAGCAACAGTGATTTACTGGCATCACAATTGCAGCTATGTTGTCTTTATGCAACTATGCTGTATTAAAATTGCTGTATTAAATGTAATTCATTTGGTATTGGTGTTAGAAACCATAGTCACTGATTTATTTAAGCTAGACAAGTAACACACCACTGTTTTATGCCTGTTTAAACCACACTGATACTGTTCTGCGTATTTGTTTATTTCACTGGTTTGACTCTGCCTTTCAGCAACAGTGATTTACTGGCATTACCAGTGCAGCTATGTTGTCGTTATGCAACTATGCTGTATTTTAAATGTAATTAATTTGGTGATTGGCTACTTTTTTTAAACCAAAGTGACACTATTTTATACTATTTAGACTGTGTTACTTCTTAAATACATGGCTGCATTTAATAATACTACCATTGTGCTTTGAAATGTGTTAACAAGTGGGTTGCTCTGACTGTGTTATGGCCATTTTTTATGATTATTGCTGCTCTGCTGTATAGAAAATAAATGTTCTTAACAGTGCTATAGTCTACTGGTGAAGGACCTGCTACGTAGCACATATACTAACTTGTGCATCTATCATCAGATTCTATCCCCCTCTATCTGCTAGATCCCTGAAAGGCTTGAATGCCAGAAGGACACCTCCCCTGCTGAAACCTAACTGGAAACTTTCCTTCACTGTCCCTCTACTCTGAAAAAATCTGCCAAGGTTAATATTATCTTATCCTGTCTGTATGTACTGTATTGATTAGCCATACCAGGTCTACAGCACTACCAGTAATCCCTCAAAGCCCCACAATCAACCCTAAAATACTAAACTGGGTTACTCCTATATCTGAGGATTACCTAGTGAATATATCTAAGTTTCTAGGTATATTACTAGCATAAATTAATTCAGACACACAGAACAAAGCTCCTTTTTACTGTAGGCTCTGTAGCCCAGCTGTCTGCCTTAGATTTTAGCACTCAGAAACGGAGCTTAATCATACTAACAAAGGAAAAACAGTTGCACTCCCTGCATAAAACATATGAAACTAGAAATTACATAGCATAAACCTGATGCAGGGGTTTAAACTCTTGAGCTCTGTTCAGAAATAGCAGACAATTGGCAGAAGAAAGCTTAATGTAAGAAAAGGCTGCAAAAAGTGATTACTAACAGTATACTATGTAAAAATTGTATACTGTAGGCAAAAACAAGGGTAAGAAAGTATTTAAAACAAAAAAGCCTCATTGTACTTAATGTGTTGATAGTTTCCCACTGCTAGCCGGTTTCTTTGCATTAGCCCCGCTACACTCGCCCTTGCTCTGTGCCTCAACCTGCCCCCAAATTTCTCCCGCCCCTAGATGTGCTAAATTTATAGCCACAACTGCCACTCCCTTAATTATAGAACCAATCAGCAATTGTTAGTCCCACCCTAACTGCAACACCCTCCCTATTTCTCTACTCTACCCTCATCTACTACCCTCCCATCCCCATTCTTAAACAATTGTAAGTTGCAAAACCTCTTCAATGCCTCTGCAAGCCTCAACCCCACCTTTCTATTCAAAGCCCTCCTACTACTTTTACCCATGCTGATAATTATGTATTTTATCACAGCTTATGAACATCTCTCCCTTTCAGGCTCCCACTACCCCAGATCACAGACCAGTACTCATGCTCTTTCACATAACTTTAATCAGCCACTACTCCCCCTCCCTTCCAACTCCCATATTACAATAACTCAGCAGCTCATTCGAGTCAGTTATGTTAACCCTAGAACTAAACACTACTACAAACTATTATTCAGACTTCAAAAACTAATAATCTATTCTCAAATTACTGAAACTCAAAAACCAGGCAAATGACTATGAACAGCTGCAGAAACAAACTCCACTCTTGCAATAACTTTTTAAGCGCTTTCATCCACCTTTATTTACATGAACTTCTTCAGAAATGTTTCCACTATTCTCAAATTAACCTCACAATGGATGGGGACATCCACCCCAACCCAGGACCAACCCCTTTAGAAGCATCCAACCCAATATGTAATATCTCCTCTAGCCTGCAAAAATTTAAACATCTCCTCTGCCTCTCTCCTCATCTGCCACCTAAACATCAGAAGCCTAAATAATAAAATCCACTACCTGCATGCCCTCTTAGCAGTACACTCCCCAGTTATGCTATGTCTTACAGAAACCTGGCTTAAGCCATCCGACACTGACAATGAAGTTAGTCCTCAAGGTTACAATATAATACGACTGGACCGCACCTCAAAGAAGGGAGGCGGGGTAGCTGTTCTATATAAATCTTCAATTAGTGTAACTATTTCCAACTCTCCACAAGTTCCTCAAGCTGATAAAGCTGAAATACTCTTTACAAAACTACAAATTAACCAGCATAAATCTATAAACATTGGCTGCATTTATATCCCACCTGGCAACAACACCAATATCCTTGAAGACATTCTACAGTGGCTGTCCATAAACTCCCCCCAAAAAAACTATTGTTTTAGGTGACTTTAATATAATTAATATAACATAGACTGGAACACCTGCTCCTCAGACTTTCCTACTACCCACATAACTCTATATGGTTTCTCCCAAGTCATAACCTCCACCACCAGAACTAGTAAGCCCAATAACAAAGAAAGCATACTAGATTGGATTCTCATTAATAACCCTCCCCAAATGTATAAGGAAAGCACCCAACCTGAGGAAATAAGTGATTACCTCCTAACATATGTATACTCAGACAAAAAAATTATATCCCTCAAATACCTAGCTTCAGAACTATCAGGAACAGCAAGAGCTTCAATCAAACCAAATTCCAATTAGCACTTCAAACATGTAACTGGAATAGACTAAAACTACTCGCACTAGGCGAGGCAGTGTCACGCTTTAACTCCACATTTCTTACAATCCTTAACAATCATGCACCCACCTGGAACATCAGAACAAAGAAAAAAGCATCACCATGGCTGTCCAAATAAACTAGACAAAAAGTCATGAATAGAAATAAAGCCTGGTAGTCTTGGAAAAAGCAATAAAAACCCTAAGGATCAACTAGTATATAAACAGCTAAGAAATGATACTAAAAAGATTATAATGTTAGACAAAAAAGGCTATTACCGTAACCTGCAACATAAACATCAAAATTGACCACAAATATTTTGGTCCAGCTTAAACAATCTTCTCCATCCAGGTAATACTACTACCCCTACCCCTGCGTCTGTCCTCCAAAAACCTCCAGAAAATATTGCCAACACCTTTTTTACGGAAACTATACAATCCCTTTCCAAACAACTAGGCCCCAACAACCTAGACCCAATTAACCCCATATCCAATAACCACCCATCCTTTAACGTTCAACCTGTACCAACAGCATTTATCCGATCCTTAATCAAGAAACTGAAACCCACCACCCTTTCAGCAGACCTAGTCCCGGGTGAATATCTTCAAAAGGCTGCAAATGCAATAGCTTATCCCATCTCAATATTAATTAACAGAACCATCTCTGAAGCATATATCCCCTCCATCTGGAAAATTTCCTATGTAATTCCTCTCCATAAAGGGGGTAACTCCACTGATCTATCATATTACCGGCCCATCGCCATTCTGTCCCCTCTAGCTAAAATTATGGAAAAATGTATCCACAACCACTCATTCATTACCTCAGTTTGCAGAATCTCCTAGCTCCCTCCCAGCATGGATTTAGACCCCACCATAGCCCTTCTATCCGTGTCTCAGACAAATCAAATCCGTAATAATACGTCGTCCTCTACTGTCTTTCTTAACCTGCCTAAGGCATTTGATATGGTAAACCACCAGCTACTCATTCAAACACTAAAACGTCTTGCCATAGACAGCCTAGCAATATGTTGGTTTCAGCCCTACCTCTAAGTGGCAGACAACAAGCTGTGCTATGGAAGGATAGCGTTTCTTTCCCTACTGCCAGTCACCCTTGGAGTTCCTCAAGGGTCTATACTAGGGCCTCTCCTATTTTCCATCTTCATTAATGATCTTCATACAGTCATCCCCAAAGTAACTTGCATTCAGTATGCAGATGACTCTACCCTAATCTGTTCTGCCACCTCCCCATTAGACCTGCAGACCATAACCCAAAATACTTTCAGTGTAGTAGAAAACTGTCTCACTGACAGGCGTCTTCTCTTGAATCCAAATAAAACAAAACTGCTACTCTTCACCCCCACTTGGAAAGCTACACTCCCATCATTTACCATAACATCTAATAATGGCACAATAATTTCCCCAGAAAGTAATACAAAACTATTAGGTGTAATTGTTGACAATAACCTTAAGTTTGACGCTCACATCGACAAAACCATTAAAACAGTTAACAAAAAGCTAGGATCTCTATATAGAATTAAGGCATTTTTAACCCAAACTGCTAGGACAGTTATTGCCTGAACACATTTACTTTAAACCCTTCTTTATGCCTCCCCAATCCATACAAACCTGAGTAAATCTGACTTCAGTAAACTCAATAGCTGCTGCAACACCGTAGCCAGATTTGCCACAGGCTCAGCATATAGAACCCACCACTGTATTAACCTAAAATCTCTAGGCTGGCTAGAGTTTCCCTCTCAAATCCAGTATAATCAATAATAGCCCACAAAGTCCTCCATCAGCCCAAAAGCACACCCATACTCAAAAATATAATTACCCCTTAGATAACCTAGGAACTCTCCAGTCTTCTGACAAAATACTGGCACAAACTGTTAAATCTAAAAACTTAGCAGGTGACTCATTGTTTTGCAACTCTGTTGGAACAATCTGGAATCAGCTCCCTACCGAACTTACAGCAAACCAAACTATTAACCAATTTAAAACATCTCTCAAAAGATTCCTAAAAGGTCACTGGCTTGTGCCCCTGTACCATCCCTGACTAACCCAGCTTTACCACTCTCTTCACTACCTGGCTATCTGTAAAATAGTCAATGTTTCAGACTTAGTCTCATTCTCATGTGTATTGTACTACTGAATGACATGCTACCTTTTTCAGCCTTGTACCACTAAAAATGTCTAAGTTTGAACAAGAAAACTCAATGTTAAGGTTAAGTATGTATGTATTCCAAGTATGCATATAATCCTATAATTCTGTACTGGTATCTATATGTGACTGTATAAAACTGCTACTGTTTAACTCTTATGTAACTATCCACATGTGGATCTTTTCTCCTTGGGCCTCCGCTGAAAAATGGACCCGTGTCCAGTCGGACTATCCCGGTTAACAAATGTAAAATAAAATAAGTGTGTGTGTGCGCGCGTATGTGTATATTTTTATACATGCATGTACACGAGGGTCATCTGTTTTCATCAAAGGCAAAGTCTGGTATTTTCTAGAATATTTATGCATAAATATACATGTTCATAAGTGTTTATATACCTCAGTGTGTTAGATGTATACACATAATTTGTTTAGAATTTTTTTTTTTTTCTTAAGTCATGTCTGTGGCTTTAACTGTGTTGAAGATGTAAGCAATTAAAATGTAGATGTTCTTTCAGTAATGTATCAGGATAAGAGTTTTAGCAAAACAAAAATACGTACTTTGTACTTTTAGGAACAAGTACTTGCTTTTAAACAGTGAAGAGCTGAATGAGCTAAGTGCAATTTCGCTGAGAGCCAATATCCCTGAAGTAGAAGCAGTTGTCATCACTGACAGGTAAGAAAGCATTTTACATTAAGAATAGAAGTGGCCAGCTGTTTACCTGATAAGATGCTTTTGTTTGAATATGGAATGGGTATTTTTGAATTTCTTAAGTATCCTGTTTATCAAGAGTGCTGCTAAAGACAGGCTTCAATAGAAATATTTAAACCTGATCTCTAAAGTTTGGCAGCCATATAGAGGTAGTTATTAGGGAGTGTCAGGACTGCACAGTCTTACATGGGACATGGGGTAGCACCTGTGCCCCGCAGACATCCCCCATAAGACATTTTCTTGAGTAACTCATTTGATGCATCTGGCATGGTAAAATGGACTTTGACAAAAGAGTCCGCCATTGGTAGTGGCCCACAGAGATGGGGTCAAAGATGCCTTGTTATTGGCAGATTGTTCGTGCGTGCTGTTTTGCATTTAGTTGTTTATATTAGTTCAAAGACTTAAATGTTTTTTCACTGAATTGTTACTCTCTGCTGTGGTTAAAAGACCTAATTGCCTGCATGTCGGAGGTGTGTAGGTGCATACATGTATGCACATACATAAATGAGGTGTGTGGAAAAATGCAGGGAAGATGAATCTTAAATTAACACTTCATAGATGAACATACCATATCACAACTTCACTGCAGCTTTGAAGTATAATTGTTTAGAATTTTTTCAGGCAGTTTTCACATTGTTAAATGCCAGACAGTGAGCTGTTTAGATTTTTTAATAAATGCATTGGGTTGATGTGGTTGGGCAGTGCAGCTTCTGTTTAAGTCTGTAAGAAATAGTTTAAAGAGATGTTCTTCGTTTTTCACTGTTGCAGTCATCACACTTGGGTTATCTGCCTGCAGGTAGCCCACAGTCAGCCCGAATACCAGAGTCTTGGGATTTCTGTGTCGGATGCTGTCGCCTCATCCATGACCTCAGGTCGTCAGGGGTATAAAACATGCAGCTGACGCCATTACATCAGCTTTTCTTGCCGTGTGGAAGCCCGAAGCAGAAGCAGTTCACAAGTGTCCGTCGGCAGCTACCTGAAATTTTTGTTTTTCGAGTTTCAAACCTGAAGTCTTCTAAAGCTAAGTACCCCATTGGGGATCCTTTTTTCTTGCTCTAACCAATGTCAGAAAAAGTTAACAGTTGTATTGTCTGTGGAAAGCAAATACTCAGAGATTTTCATTCTTACTGCGTCACCTGTTTAGGCCCAGACCACATCCCTCACTGTCGATCTTGTGCCTTGTTCAACACCTGAACTATTTGTTGTAGGGCTATTTTTGTCTCTAAATTCTTTCACTCTCATTCTCCGTATTCCGAAATGGCGTCAGTAAGCCAGCCGACTACCGACTTTCCGAAAAACGCACAAAGATAAAGACAGACCGCATAGGTCCAAAACTGCCGATGACTATTCCATTAAGTTAGTCACCGAGGCCCCTGGTACTCAGTGAGGTGCTTTCCCAGACCCTGTTACCTGCTTCTATAGATTTGCAGGCCTCAGGTGAGACCCATTTGGAGTCCGGTATGCCACGAGATTGCTTCTTCGACTATGGAACCTGCGGATGTCTCTGCCTTGGATGGGTCCAGAGCCGCTGTGCAGGCACCGGCTTCTGAGGGTGTATTCAGACCTTTCCATGTTTGTATTAAACTGACTACTTCGTTAATGACTAAATCTACCGAATTTCTCAGGCCCAGAGTTTGCACTACGCCTAGGAAACAGATGACCAAAGCAAATTCTAAAGCTCCCATGCCAGAGAAACAAATGCTTAGAATGGCTGAAGACCTTATTACTTTAATTAGGGAAAGCCAGCCTTCCCTCTCTAAAAGACAAAGAACTGATTTTCCTTCAGATTCTTCAGACCATGAGTCTGTTGACTCTGACCTCTGTGATTACCAGGACATACCCTTATCTACCTATGAGGACTCTGATGCAGAGGAGTCAATTCCCTCAGGCTCCCCCCTGAGGACCTTTCTTCCGGTGAAACCTTGCATACCCTAAGAAAGCATTTCTGCTGAGAATGCCAGGACTACCCACAGTCCAAAAAGAGACTGGTTGAATTTTTAGACTTGCCTCAGCATAGGCCTCTAGCTATTCCCCCTGTCCTGGATATTGTAGATGATGTCTTGATGGAATCCAGCCTTACCCCTGATACTTTACCACCTGCTCCTAGAAAGCCTGACAGATACTACAGAGTGCATGACTCTCACAAATTTCTCTCTAAAAAATCCCACTGCCGATCCAGACACCATTTCCCAGGGACCTAAAGGTATTTAAGCTTCTACAGCCAAAAACCCCACCCCTTCGGACAGGGATTCTAGGGCTCAAGACACATTGGGTAAGAAGGTATATACCTCTGGAACTTTTGCCATCAGGGCTTTAAATTGCCAGTTTCACATGTTGAAGTACCAGCAGCATATTATTGATCTAATTAAACAAATATGTTGTTTATTCCTGATTGTTTAGAAAATAAGGACTTAAGACTTGATGCATTGTGCAAACCAAGTTGGTAAACATACTTTGCAGTGTGATTTTGATGCCTTAGAAGCATCTTGCAGGGTTGCTGTCACTGAGTCTGTTCTGAGAAGGCATGCTTGGCAAAAGGAACAAATCTTGCCAGACCATGTCAAGGCAAAATGACTTGATGCTGCATTAAACCAAGACTGTCTGGCTCTAAAGCAGTAGTAGTTCTTAAAAAGATGGAAGAAAAAGCTAAATCCATGCAAACTGTTGGCATTGGCCTTCAAAAGATTGGTCCTTTCCATTCCCTTCCAGACCTTCTCAGGCCAAACCCAGGGGCAACAGACCACAAAGACTACAGTCTCAGGGTATGCACAGATCTAAACAGTGGAGTGCTCCCTCCTCAAAAACTGGGAGTGGTAAGCCACCCCCCTATGGAAAACGTTCACAATGACTTGTCCTTAACCCTTCCCAGCCATGCCCAAGTACATGCACCCCTAGGAGGAAATTTCACCCTGCATGCAAAAATCTGGGAGTATATTATACAGGACCGATAGGTCTTAAACATTGTATCCCAGGGATACAGATTCTGTTTCCACTCTCTGCCAACCCCAAGCGGATTGCTGGACCTTCCTCCAAACCAGTGGACAGAGGCCCAAAAGCAAGTACTTTCTCTTCTCAGTATCAGGGTTATTCAACCTGTGCCAACAGAACAAAGGGGACAGGGTTTCTACTCCAGGCTGTTCCTGGTGCCCAGGAAAGAGAACTCTTGGCGCCCTATTCTGGATCTGTCAACCCTAAGCTTATCTGCACATCCCCATAAGGGAATCTTGTAGGAAATATCTACATTTCAGGGCAGGCTCTATACACTTATCAGTTCTCTGCACTTCCCTTTGGCTTATCTATTGTGCCCAGGATATTCACAAAGTGCCTGGCTCCAGCCATTGCTTACTGCAGGCTGAGAAATATTCAAATTTACCCATACTTGGATGATTGCCTAATTCAGGCGGACAGTCAGGAATTGCTACTTCAGCACTTGGCCTTTGTAAAGAGACTCCTAACTTCTCTGGGGTATACCATCAACGAAAAGAAATCACATCTGGTACCCAGCCAAAAGATTGTATTCCTGGGAGCAAGCTTGAACACAACTTCCCAGATGGCATTCCTCACTCCAGAAAAGCAGGTTTATTTGACAACTTATTTCAAACTACTGACCACCCAAACCCAGTTGTCTGCAAGAAAAATACTGCAAGCCCTAGGGTTCATGGCCTCATGTATTCTACTGATTCCATATGCAAGACTGCATATGAGGAAACTCCAGTGGTACGTAAAATGTCTCTGGTGTCAACATTCCTAGGACCTGGAAGCAGTGATTCATATCATTCCTTGCCTAAGGACAGAGTTCCTTTGGTGGGCAGAGGCTTGCAACCACAACAAGGGACTCCCTTTCTCACAACCCTTCGCCATCCAAACTCTGACAGCAGACTCATCAGACTATGCATGGGGGGCTCACATGGCAGGCAAATGCATTCAAGGCAAATGGAGCCCAGGACAAATTCACCTGCATATCAATCAAAAAGAAATGTTAGCTGTACAGAATGCACTTACAACCTTTAAATACCTTATCCTGCCAGGACAATAACTGATAAAGACAGACAACACCACAGTTATGTGGTACATAAGCAGGGAGGAACTCACTCCTACCCACTCTGCAGGTTAGCCATGACACTGTGGAACACAGCCTTATGCAACCAAGTGCACCTGCAAGCTCATTTCCTGCCAGGCAAACAAAATTCACTGGCCGACGACTGGAACCAAACTCATTCAAACGTCTAATACACAGGTGGGGGACACCACAGGTGGACCTCTTCGCGCGCCCCCCCCTCCAAAACCATCAACGAAACAAATTTTGCACCAGAATTCCCCACAGCCAAGCTTGGAAAGTGGATGCCTTATCCTTCACATGGGAAAACCTCTCAATCTATGCCTTTCCCCCTCTGCTCCTCCTTCCAAAGGAACAGGACAGGCCAAGGACGATCCTTATTGCACCAGACTGGCCACGCCAGCACTGGTACCCACTCCTACGCAGTCTGACAGCAGTGCCACCCTGGCACCTACATCAGACCCCCTCTCTGCTGTCCCAGCAGGAGGGACATTTTTACATCCTCAGCAGCAAACCCTGAACCTAGCAGCCTGGCTTATTCCCTGAATACATCACCAGCAACCTTTAGCAAACAGGTGCTGGATGTTATCCTTGAGGTCAGGAGGCCCAGTACTAGGAAATCCTATTCAGAAAAGTGGAATAGATACTGTTCTTGGAGCCAGTCACAAGGGAAGGACACAGCTGTGCTCCCCTTGCCTCAAATCCTAGAGCTGCTCTATAAGGGCCTCTCCTTCTCATCAATTAAGATTCATGCCTCTGCCATCTCAGCTCGTTACAATACTGAGCCACCTCTCTTCTCTCACCCTCTGATCAAACAGTTCCTGAGAGGAACAATTTAAGACCCCCCAAGCAGAGCTCCCACTGCTGCCTGGGACCTTAACTTTGTCCTAGAGAAGCTCACGTTCCCCCTTTTGAGCCTGCTGCTACAGCAGAGTTAAAATTCCTCTCTCGGAAAAAAGCCTTACTGCTAGCCATCACTTCAGCAAGAAGAGTGTCTGAGTTACAGGCCCTTATGGCTGTGGAACCGTTCATTATCTTCCATGCAGACAGGGTTTCCCTCAGGACTAACCCATATTTTATGCCCAAGGTGGTATCCAGTGTGGCTTTAAAGCAATCCATCCATTTGCCAACCTTTTTTCCTAATAGTCAGAATAAAGGGGAAAGGATCCTGCTCTCCTTGGACGTGCACAGACAGCTCAGGTTCTACCTTGACAGGACTAAACCTTTCAGAAAGTCTGGCCAGCTGCTGGTCAGCTTTGCTACAGGGGTGGAGGGCAAGGCCATTTCCAAACAAACCATTTCTAAATGGATAGCACACTGCATCCATTTCTGCTACAAACACCATGGAAGACCTATCCCACAGGGGATCAGGCCGCATTCCACTAGGGCTACCTCAACCTCTACAGCTTTTCTCAGGGGAGTCCCTACCAGGGACATCCTGGAAGCTGCAACCTGGAGTTCTGTACACACCTTCACCAAGCATTGCCGCTTACCTATGTTTTCCAAGTCCAGAGCTGGATTTGCCACAGCAGTCTTACAAGGCCTGCTTGCCAGCCCTACTACTTCTTGATTGCCTTCACCCTTCCTCGGCTTTGGGAATCAACCCAAGTGTGATGACTGCAACAGTGAAATACAAAGAACATAGCTGAGTTGTGTACACTTACCATAAATGTAGATGTTAAAGTGTATTCACTGTTGCAGTCCTGGTTGCCCTCCCTCCGGCCCCTTGTCTTCCTATACTTTCTACCTATCCTCTTTTTTGGCCATACCTTATGGAAATGGTATTTACTTTTTGCTGGAGATGTTCCACACCATTTGATTGCTTCCTATTTTGGGGGCTCCTGACATTTGCGGCAAGAAAAACTGATGTAATGCCGTCGGCTGCATGTTTTATACCCCTGACGTCATGGATTAGGCGACAGCATTTGACGCAGAAATCCCAAGACTCTGGTATTCGGGCCTACTGAGGGCTACCTGCAGGCAAATAACCCAAGTGTGATGACTGCAACAGTGAATACACTCAAACATCTACATTTATGGCAAGTGTACACAACTGTACTTTCTTGAACCTTCTTGCTTTGATGAAGTCCTTCCATGATGAGTAATTAAGAATTGCTAGATTTAGCTGATGTGGTGAAAATTTGTTTGGCTACTGTCTTCTCATTGACTTTTCTTATTTTTGAGCCAGCCCTTTTAAGGGGGGTAGTTCTTAGGTTTGGCACAACAGTGGATTCTCTCCTTGATTGTTTAGCTGTGTTTCTTACTGCGCAACAGAAAGAAGCAGTCCAGTGCAATCTGTAAATCGTCAGAGCATTTGATAGAGGATGGCACTTCAAAGATTTCCTGTGCCAAACTGAAGAGAAATGTTTTCACTTGGGTTAGCTACCAGTAAAACAAGTATAAGTAAAACAATGTATTACATGATTTAATCTGTCTCCGGCGTTTGTTTTCAAAATGGTGCATTAGATGGTAGCAGTCATTTTATTAAAATAGGAAAGTTTTAGTGGTTAGTGAAAACATGGTCCTGCCATTTCAGTGTTTGGCTTTGAGAAAAGTCTCTTTGGTAGAGAGACCAGATAGCTTTTAATCTAGGTCAACCTTTTTTTTCACTATCCTTGTTCAATACACAACAGATGTATCAGAATTTCCATGGGGATCTGTGTCTGGAGTTAAAAAGTGGAGTCTGTGGAACACAGAACAGACCAAACACATGAAAGTAAAAGCGATGTTAGCTGTTACTCATGCTGTCTATTCTTCAGCATCTGTGATCTCAAGGACCACTTTGTGATCAACACCACAGTGTTTTTTCCATAAACAGGGGGGTCCCATATCACCCCCCAGTGCTGCTTTGCAAGAGTAGCTTGGGAGGTAGCAATTCAGCACACTTTAACTTTCTGTGCTGCTTATGTCGTGGCAGACAAGCTGAGGAGGATCAGGACAGACCCTCTTAAATGGAAATTGAGTGAGGTGGTGTCTTCAGGAACTGATGCAGTTCTGCAGAACTCCTCAAGCAGATGTTTCCCTCTTTCAAAACAGGTAACCGAGTTAATTCTGCTCTGGGATTAGTTGCGAATAGACTTGTAAAATAGATGGCTTGTGCATTCCCTTTGAGAATGGTCCTGTATGCATTTTTACTGTTGCATTAGTGTCCAGGGTCATTCTGAAGATTCAGAAGGGCACCACAAAAATCGTTGTAGTTCACTCCCTTTTAGCTCAGGCAGCAGTGGATGGTTTATATTGATCACTGCTGCAGTAGCCCAAGCTATATATGGGTTATATCCTTCATAGGATATAACTGTCCAGTTTACAAAGGTTCAAAGCACCACCCACATGCCCAGCTGTTGCACAACCCGAGCTGAGCTGATTAAAAGACAGGTGTGGATGCCAAGCCCTTCAGAGCTTTCCTGACATCGAACAGAGCACTTCTCTTAGGGCTTACAAGGATAGAAGGTTGTCTAACATTGTTCTATTGACGGGTGGATAAGTTCCCTTCAGGAAAAAAAAATCCACATTTTTTTCTTTTAAACTAATTTACTGTGGGGAAAAAAAGCATTTTAAAGCACAGAAATGTATTTTGATTGGATGTAATGTTACTTGTATGTACTTTTAAACAGGAGTGCACTTTTTCTTTTGTGGTAAAAAGTTGTTAAAAGTACTTTTTCTTTGGAGAAACTGTATTTATTTTACTTCTTCAGAGATGGGGAAAGTGTTTAAAGTGATTTTTACCAAAAAGAAAACATTAAGCAGCCTTTGCCACCACAGTATGCTAGAAATTTGCCTCAACCAAAGGTGGATGGTTTTGATGTGGCAAAAGCTGGTTCCTCTGACCACTCATCTTATTCTTCAAATCTCTTTGGCTGTTAGGGTCCCCTCAGCAGGCAAGAGAGCCACTCTTGTTGGTCATGGAGAAGGGACAGGGAATGTGCCCCTACTTAGCCAAAATGTTGTGCCTACCTCTGTGGAAGCTGTTGCTGGCAATGCTGTCTGTTTGCTCAAAGAAAACTGAACGTTTAACTTCTGTTAATTTCTCTGGACAAGTGGTATATTTTGAGCTTGACTTTGGGTCTTCTACAGGCTTTTGACCCATCTTATAAGGAGATCTCTGGGAAGAGGAAAAAGGGATTCCTCTTTCCCTGAAGAGGTGCAAGATTTTGAATATGTGGGGGAATGTAAAGGACCCGTTGTAGGTGTGTGTTCTCTGGTTTTCAATTCAGTTTCAGATGAGAGTAGGATATCTTGACTGTCCCTGTAAGGGCTTAATTCACTTATTCTGAGATTTCCACAATCCACAAAAATTTTGGTCTGCAATCAATCACATTCTCCAACCAGGTAAAATCACCTCCACAAACCCTAACACTGAAGGTGATAACATTGATATTGCCACCCAGTTTAATGCCTATTTCACCTCCTCCATCCAAAAGTTATTCAACAATGTTCCCACTACTACTACAACAAATGCCTCCAAAATATAAAACTTTCACTGTAAGACCAACACCCAATTCTCTCTTAAACCAGTTCCAGCTGACCTAATTCGTAAACACCTTGCTACATTGAAACCTACCACTCTCGCTGCTGATAAACTCTCCGCTGATTACCTCAGGATTGCCACCTCTGCCATCACCTACCCTCTTCCATACTCGTCAATAGATCCATAGCTGAACAACACTGTCCACTCTCTCTGGAAAATTTCTTACGCTATCCCCCTACACAAAGGTGGTTCCTCGACAGAACTTAGTACAGCTATGGGGTGATAATTACTATCTCCCCTATCAAAAATCTTAGAAAAATGTGTACAGACCCAACTACTGAATCATCATCCTCAATATAACCTGCTAGCAAATTCCCAACATGGATTTCTGCCAAACCATAGTACCACCTCTGCCCATATATCCTTTACTGACCATGTCAACCAACAATGAAATCTTGGTAACTTAGTGTCTGTTATCTTCCTAGATCGGTCAAAGGCATTTGACATGGTATCCCACTGCAAATTACTATCGACTGACTCTGAGCTCAATCTGAATAACTCCTCTCTACTGTGGTTTAAAAATTGTCTGTCCCTTTGGTAACAAGCTGTTAAATGGCATAACTCTCTCCCTTCTCCTCCCAGTGGGACAAGGTGTTCCACAAGGATCCATTCTTAGTCCCTTACTACTTTCCATCTTTACTAGTAACCTCCCCTTGGCTACACTACCCAACAAACTTAATGTAGTACAGTATGCTGATGACACCACCTTTATTTTCTCAGTCCCCTCTCTAAAATTATTCCAAGATAGAACCCAGGAAGCCTTCACTACTATAGAAAAATGGCTAAATTCCTCCCAACTCATACTAAACCCATCTAAGACCCAACTCATGATCTTCCACCCATCCACAACATTCACCCCTACCTTGCCATTCTCAATAACATCCTCCATCAGTACCCTTATCACACCAGTAACTCAAGCTAAGCTGCTAGGTGTAACCATTGACCAAACCCTAAAGTTCGATAAACATATAGCAATAACAATTGCCAAAGTTCATAAAAGACTAGGTTCACTCTACTGCTGCAAGAGCTTCCTCACACAGGAATCCTGAATCACTATCCCTCTTACCCATCTACTCTCTACCTTACTATATGCTTCCCCAGCCAGAATCCCAAAGTCTGGGTCGGGCGCCGGGTTGTACAAGCTAGTACCCCTGACGCAGTAGCGCTGGTCACATCACTATTTCAAAGGCAAAGACACAACTCTCTCCTTCTAAAGCTCCCTGCTCCCTCAAGCTGCTTCTGAATCCCCAAGACACAAAAAGCAATTATTAAAGATGGCTGAAGATTTGCGCTTCTGTATCTTCTGTTTCTTCCTCAGATCAGGACTATTCCTTTTGAAACCTTGCATGAGATGAGGGAACATTTTCATTAGGAAGGACAGGGTATTCTCTTCCCAGAAGAGGTTTAGGAATTTCTTCTTTCTTCCCAGCATAGGCCTTTAGCTATCCCTCCTGTTTTGGACATTGTAGATGATGCTTTTCTGAGGCTAATTTGAATCCTGATTCCATGCCTCCTGCTCCTTCTAAGCCTGATAGATTTTATAGGGTTCCTGACTCTCATTTATTCTTATTTAAAAGATCCTGAAACTATTTCTCAGGGCTCTAAGGCTGCTAAGGTTGCTACTTCTAAAATCCTATCCTCTGAGAAGGATTCTTTAGACAGGTGGGGAAAAAGGTATATACTCTGCTACCCCTGTCTGTAAGGGCTTAAATTGCCAGTTTCATATGTTTAAGTATCAGCAATTTCTATTGTCTGTTTTAAAGCAAAAGCTTGCTTCCCTTCCTGCTTGTGCAGAGGATAAGGAACTTCAAGATGTCTTGCATGCTACTGAACAAGTGAACAAGCATAGTTTACATTGTGGTTTTGATGCTTTTGATGCTTCTTGGCTGGGCAGCTCTGGGTACTGTTATCAGGAGACATGCCTGGCTCAGAATGTTAAAGAAACCTGAACAGGTTAAGGCTAGAGATGCCCCTGTTCAACATGATGTTCTTTTGGATCCAAGGCTGAGGAAGTTATTAAAAGATGGAAGAAAAGGCAAAGTCTATGCAGACTGTAAAAGATTTCTGCAAGTCAGCTTTCCTCCTTTTTCAGGAATTGGCCCTAAAAAATTGGGTCCTTCCCGTCTGACAGGCCCTCAAAGGGGGAAGGGGGAGGGTCAGGGGTGTGGTCGTCAGTCAGGCCTCCTAGAGATCTTAGACAATGGACTGCTTCTTCACCTAGAAGGGAGAAGACAGATCCCAATCTCAAAGAAAGCAAGCTCAATGACTCTCTCGGTGGGGCTAGGACCCCTTCACCTGGATGCCCTCTCGGGAGGAAAACTGCAGGACAGATGGGTATTGGACGTGATTTTAAAATGTTACAAATTCCACTTTCACACTTTGCCAAAGGCTCACGGTTGGCCAGATCTCCAAAACATCAATGGTCAGAGGCCTTAATTCAAGTGGATGCTCTTCTGGCCATGAGAGCCATAGAGCCTGTTCCACTCTTTGGAGGGGAAAAGGTTTTTATTCAAGACTGTTTCTGGTTCCCAGAAAAAAAAACTCATGGAGACCTATTCTGGACCCTTCTGTGTTAAACACCTTTTGGAAATTCCAAAATTCAAGATGCTTACTCTGCAGCAACTACTTGGATGGTGACATTCTATTTACATATTCCCATCAGGCAAGAACGCGGAAATTCCTCCAGGTTCAAGGCAGGGTTGAGGGCACTTCAATTCCTCTGTACTGCCCTTTAGTGCCTGGCACCAGTAGTGGCTTACTGCAGACTTCAGGGATCCAGATTTAGCAGACAGCAAAGATCTTCTGCTTCAACATCTGGACTTTGTTCAAAAGTCACATTTGATCCCTTCTCAACAAATGGTATTCTTGGGAGCCCTCTTAAATACAACCTTACAAAGGGCCTTCCTCACTCCAGAAAAAAACTCAGCTGCTGCTTCTACTTTCCAGCACCTTAACTCTATCTCAGCTCACTGCAAGGAAATTCCTGCAGGCTCTGGGCTACATGGCTTCCTGCATTCTGTTGATTCAAACAACGCAGGCTTCACATGAGAAAACTTCAATGGTATCTGAAAAGTGTATGGTCACAGCATCACCACGATCTGGATATTCTGATACCTCTGATTCCCTGCCTTCAGAGGGAATTCTGGGGAATTCTGGTCCAGGGTATGCACTCCTCAACCTACTCAAATCCTAACCACGGACGCCTCGGATTATGCTTGAGGAGCACACTTTCTAGACAATTGCCAGCAGGGAACCTGGGCAAAGGACCATCTTCACTGGCACATCAATCTGAAGGAAATGTTGGCAGTTCAAAATGCCCTTCTAGCCTTCAAGAACCTTTTGCAACCAGGGCCTCTGCACAACACGACGGTCCTGTGGTATATCAACAAGCAGGGGGCTTCTCATTCTTACCGCCTTTGCAGACTAGCTATGGCTTTATGGGACACAGCTCTAAATTTGAATCTACATCTCCAGGCTCAATTCATTCCAGGGAAACAGAATCTCTTAGCAGACAGCCTGAGCAGAAACATTTTAGATCCTCACGAATGGATGCTAGACACCAACTTATTCAACAGGATTACTGCAGTTTGGGGATGTCCTCAGATAGATCTGTTTGCATCCCATCTCAATCATCAGCTGCCTCGCTTTTGCACCAGGTCCTTCCACAAAACAGCTTGAGAGTGGATGCCCTGTCCTTCAGCTGGAGAAGCCTTTCAGCATATGCCTTCCTCCTCTTCCCTCTTACCTCGGGTATTACTGAAGATAAAACAGGACAAGCCCAGTTCCTCATCTTGATTGCTCCAAATTGGCCTTTTGGTATCCAACTTTAAAGCACCTGTTCTTGGGGCCTCCTTGGATTCTCCTCTGAACCCTTAGCTTTTGTCCCAGCATCAGGGTCAGTTACTACATCCCAACCTCAAGACCCTTTGCCTGGCAGCTTGGCTCTTCAAAGGAATTTGATTTCCTCTAGTCTTCCCAAACAAGTTTTGGATGTTCAAATCCTATGCCTCTAAATGGAAGAGGTTTTGTATTTGGATGCAGGACCGAGGGCGGATCCTCTGGTTCCTGATCTCTCTTCTATTTTGCTTTACCTTTCAGAACTTTTATCTAAAGGACTTTCCTTTTCTTCCATTAAGATTCATGCTTCTGCTATTTCTGCGCATTTCACTTCTGATCCTCCTGTTTTTTCTCATCCTTTGGTGAAGCAATTCTTGAGAGGGGCTAAAACAGGACCCCTCCTGTCCCTGCCTGGCATCTTAATTATGTTTTAGAAAAACTTACTTTGCCTCCTTTTGAGCCTGCTGCATCTTCAGATATTAAGTTCTTATCCTGGAAGACTGTTCTTTTATTAGCATTGACCTCTGCCAGAAGGGTTTCAGTTGCAAGCTCTCATGGCTGTAGAACTATGCCTTATTTTCCATCAGGACAGAGTATCCTTGAGGACCAATCCTACTTTCATGCCTAAGGTGATTTCTAAAGTGGCTTTAAATCAGACAATTCACCTTCCTACTTTCTTTTCAAATCCTCAAAATAAAGGGGAAAGGATTTTGCATTCATTAGATGTGCACAGACAGTTACGATTTTACCTGGACAAGACAAAAGAGTTCAGAAAGTCTAATCAATTGTTTGTTTCTTTTGCCTCCAGTTCTCTTGGAAAACCTATTTCTAAACAAACTATTTCCAAATGGATTGCTTATGGAATCAGATTTTGTTACACTCATCATGGGAAACAGTTTCCAGGTACCATTAGAAGTCATTCTACTAGAGCAACTGCCACTTCTACAGCTTTCCTCAGAGGAGTCCCTACCAAGGATATTTTGGAAGCTGCCACTTGGAGTTCTGTGCATACTTTTTCCAAGCACTACAATCTCCCCCTGTTTTCTAAGACCAGGGCAGGCTTTGCCTCTGCTGTTTTGCAGGGTATTCTTGCCTCCCCTTCTTCTATCTAAAGCCTCCTCCCCTTTTACACTGCTTTTGGATTCCACCCTACAGTTATGATTGCAACAGTGAAACACGAAGAACATAGTACAGTTGTGTACACCTACCATAAATGTAGATGTTTTCACTGTTGCAGTCTCCCTCCTATCCCTCTTTTTCTCTTTTCCTTTTTGTGGTGTATTTGTGTTTCCTTGTTGGATTCATTTTTGTTTTATTGGGGACTTCTGACATCTAGGGCAAGAAAGGCTGGAGAAGATGGCGTCGGCTGAGGGCTATGTACCGGACCCAGACTTTGGGATTCTGGCCGACCTCGGGCTGCCTGCCGGCAGGAGCACCCTACAGTTATGACTGCAACAGTGAAGACACTCGAACATCTACATTTATGGTAGGTGTACACAACTGTACTTTCTAAGTAACCTAAACAAATCTGACATTCTGAAACTATCTATCTGCTACAATAAAATCTCAATTTGCAATCAATGTTAAGTTTCATTCTCATCACTGCCTCTCCCTATGACAACTAAGATGGTTAGAACTCCCTAACCTACTGAAATACAGTCAACTTCTGACCCATCAGCTGCTGTACCAATCAAATAAAAATACCTGCCCTCTCTGGTCTGCTCACCTTCCGTAATACGGCACGTCAACTAAGATCTTCCAATACCGCCCTACTGACTGTTACCAATTGCTTACATAGCTCAGGCCAATCTCTTTATTTCAATGTAGTTGCTAAGGCCTGGAGCTCTCTACCCCCCTGACATTAGATGTCTAAATAGTAAGCATACTTTCAAATCCCTACTAAATGATTTCCTATTCAAAACTTGGATATGTTCTTGTACAGAACCAGACTAATTTCACCTGTTCCTGATTTTCAACATCCCTAGATCACAAGTGTACTGTGCAGATGTTCTTTGTGTTTCACTGTTGCAGTCATCTGTAGGTTATCCCTGCTGCGGTAGCCATCGGCCGGCCCGAATACCAGAGTCAATATTGTTCTGCATCAGCTGCAGTCGCCTGTAGTCTGACATCAGGTAGTCAGTGCTATAAAGCAAGGCAGCCAACATTATTGCAACAGTCTTTCTTGCCGTGGAGCCCGTAGCAGAAGCAGTGCGCACGAGTGCCAGTCGGCCACTACCAGAGTTTGAATTTCAGCTGAAAATGTCTAAAGCTAAGTACCCCATTGGGGACCCATTTTTCTTGCACTAACAGATATCCAAAAAAGTTAACAATTGTCGTGCCTGTGGAAAGTAGATCCCACACAGAGACTTCCATTCTTATTGCATCACTCGTTTAGGCCCAGACCACAACATCCCCCGTTGCTGGATGTCCTTCAAGGATGCATCTGCAGTCCTTACAAATGGGTTGTCCTGTCGTCAGGCAGCCCTTCGGTCGGCCAGATTCCAAAGTCTGGGTCTGGCCTCGGCTGGTGTCACACTTCACCCGACGTCATAGCTGCAGTTCTTCGGGTATAAAGGCATCAGCTGACGCCATTTTCCTCAGTCTTTCTTGCTGCGTGGCGCCCGAAGCAGAAGCTGTTCGCAAGTGCCGGTCGGTCAGAACCAGAGATTGCTACTACCGAATACTACTTCTACTACCGAAGACTTCTAAAAAGCTAAGTACCCCGTTGGGGACTCTTTCTTGCCTCAGCCGATGTCAGAAAAAGTGAATAACTGTTTAACTTGTGGGAAACAAATACCTCATAAAGATTTCCACTCGTACTGCTTACCTTGTTTCGGCCCAGACCACGACGTAGCAGCTTGTCTAGCCTGTGCTTCTTTTAACCAACGGACGCTTAGACGTCGGTCTGAATTTGCTGAGGAGTTTTTCGGCTCCGATTTCGCTTACATTATGCTGTCAGATCCTCCGACTACGCAAATATCTAAAAAGCGCAAGGAAAAGGACCGACACTCACGGTCCGCGGTTTCGGCCGAAACCGAGGTTAAGCCAACCGCGAGTGTCTCGGTTTCGGCTGAAACCGAGCGCTCGGTTCTTCCTTCAGCCGAAAACATACCTCCAGCCGAGGCCACATCCAACTTGGTGGAATCGGCTTCTGAAATCCCACCTTCTGCAGGTTCCCAGGAATTATCAGATACTTTGCCCTTGGATATTTCAACCCCTGCACGTGGAGCTGCTAGGCCACCTGCAACCATGTCGATTAAGGCCTTTGCCAGGGCTAAAGCAGCTAAATCCACAAAATCTGTGCCTGCTAAGACCCCCTCTCACAGGCCTAGCTCAACTACACAAATGCTTAGTCTAGCACAGGATCTCATTTCTTTGATCCGGGGATCCCAACCACACCCAGACAGGGCCTCTCACCCTCCTCCAGAGAAGAGGCCTCGAGCAGAGCCCCCTGAGCCAGTTTCTACAGATGACTTCTCTGATGATTCAGATGATACAAACCCTCCAGAGGGCCCTTTCTCCCCTTATGAAGACTCTGATGCTGAAGAGTCCATTCCTTCTGCCTCTCCGCCTGAGGAATTTTCCTTTGGGGAAACCTTGCATGCTATGAGGGAACAATTTCAGTGGCAGGGCCAGGATGTCTCAGACTCCAGAAAAAGGCTTAGAACCTTTCTGCATTTACCACAGCATAGGCCTCTAGCCATCCCTCCAGTCCTCTCTGTTGTGGATGATGCATTTAATGATGCTTGTACTGCTCCTGATACACTACCTCCGGCCCCTGCTAAGCCCGATAGGTACTACAGGGTCCCGGACACACATCATCACTTGTATAAGGCTCCTTTGCAGATGCCAAAACTATCTCCCAGGGCCCTAAGGCTGTAGCAGGTACCTCTGCAAAACCCCTCCCTCTGAAAGGGAATCCAGGTCCTTAGAGATGGGGTAAAAAAGTTTACACTTCTGCTACTCTTTCAGCTAGGGCCTTGAACTGTCAATTCCATATGATCCAGTATCAAGAATTTATGTTAGACCAGTTAACTAAACAGCTGTCCCCGGATGAACCATTATACAAAAAATCTATTCAGGAAATGGTACATAATATACAGCAGGTCAGTAATCATTCCTTAAAATGCGGCTATGATGCACTGGAAGCTTCCTTTAGATCAGCCATGACTGGCACAGTGATCAGAAGACATGCATGGCTAAAAGAGCAGGCCTTACCAGACCATGTCAAATCAAAGCTACTAGATGCTCCCATGGACAAGATCAATTTGTTTGGCTCCCCTGCACAACAGGTGCTGAAGAAGATGGAAGAGAAGGCAAAATCTGTCCAGACAGTGAAAGATTTCTTACAGGTCCAACCTCCAAGGTTTAGCAGGAATTGGCCCTCCAAAAATTGGTCCTTTCCAGACTCCTCCAGAGCTCAGAGAGGCAGGAATAGGCGCTCAAGAGGCAGAGGTCAATCCAGAGGTGCCTACAGGGGACGTCAGTGGCAGGCTAACAACCAGCGAGGTACAGCCACAGATACAGCCACCACCACTACTACAGGACAATCACAGTGACTTGGCTCTGGCACTGCCTACCAGGGAACAACTAGAAGCACCCTTAGGCGGGAAGCTAGCCTTATTTACAGTAAACTGGCATTTCATCACAGGAGACAAGTGGATTTTGCAGACAATAGACCAAGGTTACAGGTTTCACTTCCATACTCTACCAAGGAAGAGAGGAATGCCAAACCTACCTCCGAATCAAAAGGCAGAAGCTCTAAAACAGATATCTCGCTTACTAAGGATGAGAGCTGTAGAAAAGGTACCATCTATGGAGCAAGGACAGGGATTTTACTCCAGACTCTTCCTGGTACCAAGAAAAGAAAACCAATGGAGACCTATTCTCGACCTGTCCGCTTTGAACACATTTCTCATTGTCCCAAAATTCAAAATGCTGACCCTACAGCAGCTTCTTCCCATGTTGGGCAAGGAGTCTTGGCTGGTAACTCTAGATCTCAAGGAGGCATACCTGCACGTCCCCATACGACCAAATTGCAGAAGATACCTCAGATTTCTTGCAGGATCAGAGCATTATCAATTCTCAGCATTGCCCTTTGGCTTATCTACTGCGCCCAGAGTGTTCACGAAATGCCTGGCATCAGTAATTGCTCATTGCAGGCTTCAAGGAATCCAAATCTACCCTTACCTGGACGACTGCCTGTTACAAGCGGACAACAAAAACAAGTTAACAGAAGACTTGAAAAGGGTCATTTATCTACTGCAAGCCCTGGGATACACAGTCAATACAAAAAAGTCAAGGCTGATACCATCCCAAAGGATAACCTTTTTGGGTGCAGAGCTAAACACATCGAAACAAATGGCATTCCTAACAGTAGTAAAACAGGAGCAACTCCCTCTCTACTTCTTGGCATTAACAAAACAAAACCAGCTAACAGCAAGACAAGTCCTACAAGCCTTGGGTTTCATGGCATCCTGCATAATATTGGTTCCACATGCCTGACTGCATATGAGGAAGTTACAGTGGTACCTAAGGAATTTATGGTCTCAGCACAAGCACAGCCTAGAAACCCAAATTCCAATAATCCCATGCCTGAAGCAAGAATTCCAATGGTGGGCTCAGGCCTGTCAGTCAAACAAGGGGCTGCCTTTCCACAGCACTCAACCAAGCCAGACAATCACAATGGACGCCTCAGACCTCGGTTGGGGGGCACACATGCTGGACAAGCGCATACAAGGCTTATGGACTCAAGACCAGCTGCACCTACACATAAATCAAAAGGAAATGCTGGCAGTAAAACTGGCAATTCAGACATTCAGACCATTTCTTCGACAAGGTCAACTGCTGATAAGGACAGACAACACCACAGTTATGTGGTACATCAACAAACAGGGAGGCACACATTCGTACCCTCTATGCCGGATGGCAATGGACCTCTGGAATGTGGCCCTGAGCTTCAACATTCAATTACAAGCAATTTTTGTGCCAGGAAAAGAAAACATTCTAGCAGACATGCTAAGCAGAACTACCACGGATGCCGCATCCGGACATCTTCAAAACCATTACAAGAAAGTGGGGACTACCAGAGATAGACTTATTTACCAACTGATGAAATTCTGCACAAGGACGTACCACCCACTAGCTTGGAAAGTGGACTCCCTATCTTTCAGTTGGAAAAACCTGACAGCATATGCATTCCCACCACTTCCTTTGATGCACAAGGTGCTATTGAAGATCAAAGAGGACCGTTCAAGGATCATCCTGATAGCTCCAGACTGGCCAAGGCAACATTGGTACCCATTACTGAGGAGCAGCACGGGAACAAATATGGACTCTACCTCTAGTTCCCTTACTGTTAACACAGAACAACTACAACACCCTGCATCCAAACCTGAAAACACTGCAACTGACTGCCTGGAACATTGCATAAGACCAAATAACCCAAATTTATCCCAAAGGGTTAAAGACATTATCTGGGAGGCTCGCAGACCCTCAACAAGAAAAAATTATTCAGCAAAATGGAAAAGATATCACATTTGGAGTGCTGCAAAGGGAGAAAATGTGTCACTGGTAAACATAGCCAACATCCTGGAATACTTGGCAGAGCTCTTCCACAACGGCCTGTCCTATTCTTCCATTAAGATTCATGCATCAGCTATTTCAGCAGAATACAATTTGGATCCTCCAGTCTTCTCGCATCCTCTGCTCAGGCGGTTTCTGAGAGGAATTAAAAATGTGAAACCACCAAGGAAGCCACCATTGCCAGCTTGGGACTTGAACTTTGTGCTAGAAAAATTGACACTCCCCCCTTTCGAACCAGCAGCAACAGCAGACTTACAATACTTATCATGAAAAACTGCTTTCCTGCTTGCAATCACTTCAGCAAGAAGGGTATCTGAGCTACAGGCATTAATGGCAGTACAGCCCTTCCTGATCGATCATCAAGATAGAGTATCCATGAGAACAAATCCTACTTTTATGCCAAAGGTGGTCTCAAGGGTATCTTTAAATCAAGCTATCCATCTACCTACATTCTTCCCCAATCCACAGAACAGGGGGGAAAGACTGTTGCATACCTTGGATGTGCATAGACAACTACGCTACTACCTGGACAGGACCAAGGGCAATAGAAAAACTGACCAACTACTTGGTAGCATATGCATCAGGAATGGAAGGAAAAGCAATTTCAAAACAGACAATCTCTAAGTGGATAGGAAATTGCATTAGATTTTGTTACTCCTACCATGGGAAGAAAACTCCAGAAAACATCAGGCCTCACTCTACAAGGGCAACAGCCACTACCACAGCTTTCCTACGAGGAGTGGCTACCAAAGACATTTTAGAGGCTGCTACTTGGAGCTCCGTGCATACATTTGCCAAGCATTATAATCTACCTTTATACTCCAGATCCCGAGCAGGTTTTGCCACTGCTGTTTTGCAAGGGATCTTAACTACACCATAATCTTATTTCTCCTCCTCCCCCAGTTTGGCTATGGTATTCTACCCATTTGTAAGGACTGCAGATGCATCCTTGAAGGACATAGTACAGTTTTGTACCTACCATAAATGTAGATGTCCGATAGGCATGCATCTGCAGTCAGGATTACCCACCCTCCTTCCCCTCTGTGGTACTCCTAGGGTATTTGCCCATCTTGTAGCTAGCTGGGGGAATCTATTATGGTGTATTTGTTTGTATATATGTACATACATGCTTATTTTTTGTTTGCACTCTACTATTTGGAAACATTTGCATTTCTCCAAATTTAGCCTTCCTAGAGGGCACCTGGCATCTGGGGCAAGAAACACTGAGGAAAATGGCGTCAGCTGATGCCTTTATACCCGAAGAACTGCAGCTATGATGTCGGGTGAAGTGCGACACCAGCCGAGGCCAGACCCAGACTTTGGAATCCGGCCGACCGAAGGGCTGCCTGACGACAGGACAACCCATTTGTAAGGACTGCAGATGCATGCCTATCGGACATCTACATTTATGGTAGGTACAAAACTGTACTTTCTGTGCCCTCTTTAATGGGAGAACTATTCATCATAGAGCTCTTATTGTCCACTGTTATTTTCATGTTCTGTCTTCGCATTCCGATATGGCGTCCATCATCCAACAATCCATGGACATTCCGTAAAAACTCAGAGATAAAGATAGAGACAGACCACACAAGGCTAAGCCTTCCGATGACTCTACCACTAAGCAGGTAGTCAGTTCTCTGGAATTCAGTGAGGTGCTTTTGCAGCCCCTGATGCCCGATTTGATATCTACACAGGTCTCTACCCGAGACCCTTTCGGTGTCCGGTATGCTGCAGAAATCTTTAGTCTTCTGAGCCTTTGGCTGTCTTTGCTCGGTTGGGTCCGGAGCTACGATGCAGGCACTGGCTTCCGAGGAGGTCTTTTGCACTACCAAATCTAGACAAAAAAAAGACTACTGTTTCTCATAGACTGGATTCTCTCGGGCCTAGAAGCCAGGCCATTCCTAGAAAATCTGCTGCTAGCCACCATCTTGCTCCTGCTCCACCACCCCTAGCAGAAATGCTTAAAATGGCAGAGGATCTCATCTTCCTTATCCGGGGTAGTCAGGCCACAACTTCTAAAAGGAAAAGGCACCCTTCTCCAGAAATTGACAAAACAGGATTCTGAGGAATCTGACTATTCAGATTTTGAAGAGGAACAGCAACCTCTGACTGCTAATGAGGATTCAGATGCAGAAGAATCCATCCCTTCTGCCTCCCATCCAGAGGACCTTTCCTTTGGGGAAACCCTTCACACCCTCAGGGAACATTTCTATTGGGAATTTCAGGACTTCCCCCAGTCTAAGAAAAGACTTGGCGAGTTTCTGGACCTGCCCCTGCACAGACCCCCTGGCCCATCCCCCCTATTTTTGAAGTGGTGGATGATGTTTTCCATTAATTCAGTTTAGCCCCTGATGCCCTCCCACCTGCTCCCAGTAAACCTGACAGGTGTTAGAGTACTGGATTCTCACAAATACCTGTACAGAAATCTTGCTGCAGACCCAGAGGTCATTACACAAGGACCTAAAGGAGCTAAGACTAGTTCTGCCAATAATCCAATTCCTTCTGACAAGGATTCCAGAGCTCTGAACAGATGGGATAAAAAAGTATACATTTCTGCAACTTTAGCTATCTGCGCACTCAACTGTCAGTTCCATATGTTAAAATATCAACAACACACTTTGGAACTATTAAAACAAAAGATTTCTACCTCTCCTGACTGTGCCAATTCAAAAGAGCTAGCAGATTTACTGCACTCTGCTTGTCAAGTGGCCAAACACTCATTGTGCTGTGGATACGACACCCTAGAAGCCTCTAGCAGGGCAGCAGTGTCAGGATCTGTCATTAGGAGACATGCATGGCTGAAGGAACAACCTCTCCCTGACTGTCAAGTCTTAACTTATTGATGCACCCCTGGATAAGGATAGATTGTTTGGAGTAAAAGCTGAAGAGGTGCTTAAAATGATGGGACGACAAAGCAAAATCTATGCAAACAGTAAAAATTTCTTTCAAGTTCAACCTCCCAGGTTCAGCAGGAACTTTCCGTCTAAGCACTGGTCCTTCTGTGCACCTAGCCGACAGGGCCAAGGTAAGTCCCGCAAGGACAGACCATCCAGGCCCCTATCCCAGGGACCAGCAGAGAAGCAAACAGTGTACCACTTTCACCCCAAAGGAGGGAGTTCTAAACCACCCTTCTATGTCAAAAACTCCCAATGACCCCCCACACACACACCTTCCCTTCACTCACCAAAAGATTTCTTTCAGGTTAAACCTCCCAGGTTCAGCAGGAACTTTCCCTCTAGGCACTGGCCCTTCCCTGCACCTAGCAGACAGGGCCAAGGTAAGTCTAGGGACCTAAACCTTGTCACCACAACAAACAGGACATGCTGGAGGGATAGATTCCTGTCCCAGAGACTTCCCATACTCTGGAACAGGCTACCCATGTATGTCAAGCAAAGTTCTTCATTAGCACTCAAAAACATCTTGAGTGGATGGGAAATAAGAAATACATCCCGGGGTCACTTCTGTGTCATTGCTCGACTGTGGCCCAGGAAAATAACTTTCTTTGGAGGGAACCTTGTTTGCTAGGCTTACGTTGGCCCTTGGGCCGATAGCCTAGTACCTACCTATGAACCTAAGGAAGGCTGTCCCTCTTCAAAGAAAATTGAGTTTCTGTAACAAAGGGCCAATGGGTCTTAAAGATCATTTTTCAGGGATACACATTCATTATCAGCGAACTCCCAATTCCAAGAGGGTACCCAAACTTGCCTCCAAGTCAGTGGACAGAGGCATTTAAACAGACCCAAACTCTCATATCCCAGGGGCCAGTGGAACATGTCCCCTCAGATCAAACAGGCAAAGGCTTTTATTCCAGACTGTTTCTTTTTCCCAGAAAAGTGGGCACTTGGCACCCCATGCTGGATCTATTCATTCTGAACACATCCCTAGTGGTCCAAAGATTCAAAATTTTAACACTGCAGCAGCTGCTGCCTCTGCTGACAAAAAAATGCCTGGCTATTGTCCCTAGACCTAAAAGATGCCTTCCTCCATGTCCCCATAAGGGAATCCTGCAGGAAATTCCTGCACTTCAGAGCAGGATCACACCACTTCCAGTTATCTGCATTGCTCTTTGGCTTATCTATTGCATCCAGAATATTCACCAAATGCTTAGCCCCAACTCTAGCATTTTGCAGACTGAGAAATATACAGATTTACCCTTACGTGGATGACTGCCTCATTCAGGGAGTGCGCAAAGAAAAGCTGCTCCAGGACCTTCTCTTTGTCAAATTCCTCCTAATTTCCCAAGGGTTCACCATCAACGAGAAGAAATCTAAGCAAACTCCCACCTTGAAGATCATTTTCTTGGGAGCTCTGCTAGACGCAACATCCCAAATGGCCTTCCTATCCCCAGAAAAGTAGAGCTTCCTGCCTCTCAACTTTACCCAGCTAGCTTCCAGAATTCACTCACTGCGAGGAAGTTCCTGCAGGCCCTGGGGTACATGACACCTTACATCCTTCTAATTCCCCTGAACAGGCTTCACATGAGAACTTCTGTCTCAGTCTCTAGAGACCTATCTCCTTCTGATCCCAAGTATAAGGGCCGAGTTTCTCTGGTGGGCAGAGGCCTGTGTCAAAAACAAGGGTCTTCCCTTCATCCTCCTTCCTGCTGACAGGCCATCACCACCGATGCCTCAGACATTGGGGTGCTCACCTAGCAGGCAGGTGTGCCCAAGGTTTTTGAGATGCCCAGCACCTTCCCTTACACATCAATCAGAAAGAAATGATGGCAGTACAAAAGGCTCCGTCATCCTTCAAACCTCATCTTAGGCCAGGGGTTCTCCTTATAAAAACAGACTACACCACAGTTGTGGTAAATCAACAAATGGGGAGACCCAGTCTTTACCCTGTCTGCAAGCTAGCCATGAACCTCTGGCTGACTGCCACCTCCATGGGTCTACACCTAATTGCCCAGTACCTACCAGGGGTCAACAACACCCTGGCAGACCACCTAAGCAGAAACTTACTGAACCCCCAAGAATGGCAGCTCCATATGGAAATCTTTCTGCAACTCACTCAGGAGTGGGGACTCCAGAGGTGGATCTCTTTGCTTCGCACCTCAACCACCAGCTGCAAAAGTTCTGTAACAGGGAGTATCACCTCCTAGCGGGATGGTAGATGCCTTGACCTTCCCCTGGAACTCCCCCTTTGTATACACGTTCCCTCCTCTGCCTCTTATTCCCAATGTACTGATCCAAATAAGGGTGGCGAGACCAAAGGCCATATTCATTGCTCCAGATTGGCCCAGACAGCATTGGTACCCCTTAGTGCGCAGCCTGACCTTACAGCCCCCCCAAGCAGCTTCCCCTGATTTCAGCCTTCTTGAACCAGTTGGCGGGGGTGGGATACTGCAACCAGACTTGCAGACTCTCAATCTTTCAGCATGGCTTATACTTTAAAAGCTTACAAGGAGTCCCTGTTAAGCAAACCGGTCCTAGACATTATCACAGAGGCCAGAAGGCACAGCACCAGAAAATCTTATGCAGGGAAATAGAAAAGTTTCTACTCCTGGAGCCAGTCCAGATGGGCCCAGTACCTCACATCTTTCCATCCCTCTTATCTTGGATTACCTAGCCGAGTTACTCAAGTGTGTCCTTTCCTTTTCTTCTATTAAAATCCATGCCTCAGCCATTTCAGCTCATTACGATTCAGACATACCCCTCTTCTCTTATCCTTTAAACAATTCCTCAGAGGTGCTTCTAATATCAGACTTCTCCCAGAAGACCTCCCATGCCAGCCTGGGACCTGAATTATGTTTTAGAAAACTAACCTTACCTCCTTTCAAATCTGCTGCTTCAACAGAATTGAAATACCTTTCCTGGAAGACTGCCTTCCTGCTAGCTATCACCTCGGCCAGAAGGGTTGCAGAACTTCAGGCACTCCTGGCCCGTCATCATTTTCCATGCAGACAGGGTCTCCCTGAGGACTAACCCCTCTTTTATGCCCAAGGTGGTATCTGATGTGTCCCTCAGGCCATGCACCTACCCACCTTCTTTCCCACTCCTCAAAACTAGGGGGAAAGAATTCTGCACTCGCTAGACATGCACAGACAACTCGGATACTATCTGGACCGTACTAAACCCTTCAGAAAAACAGACCAGCTCCTTATCAACTTTGCCCCAGGGAAAAGGGAAGCCCATTTCCAAGAAAACCATTTCCAAATGGATGTCACATTGTATCCATTTCTGTTAGACTACATGGGAAACCCCCACCCCCCAAGTCTGTTCGTACCCATTCCACTAGGGCAGCCTCCACTTCCCCACCAGGGACATCTTGGAAGCTGCCACCTGACCTCTGTCCATACCTTTACAACGCATTAATACCTACTTCTTTTTTTTAAGTCTAGGGCAGGGTTTGCATCTGCAGTTCTGCAGGGCTTGCTGACCCATGCCTAGGGCTCTAACCTATGCTTTCACCCCTCTCCTCAGCATTGGGAATCCTCCTACAGGTGATGACTGCAACAGTGAAACATAAAGAACCTAGTACAGCTGTGTACACGTACCATAAATGTAGATGTTCGAGTGTATTCACTGTTGCAGTCCTGGATGTCCTTCAAGGATGCATCTGCAGTCCTAACATATGGGTTGTCCTGCCTCAGGCAGCCCTTCGGTCGGCCGGATTCCAAAGTCTGGGTCTGGCCTCGGCTGATGTCGCACTTCACCCGACGTCATAGCTGCTGTTTGTCTGGTATAAAGGCATCAGCCGACGCCATTTTCCTCCGTCTTTCTTGCCGCGCGGTGCCCGAAGCAGAAGCTGTTCGCAAGTGCCGGTCGGTCAGATCCAGAGATTTCTACTACCGAAGACTTCTAAAAAGCTAAGTACCCCGTTGGGGATTCTTTCTTGCCTCAGCCGATGTCAGACAAAGTAAATTATTGTTTAACTTGTGGGAAACAAATACCTCATAAAGATTTCCACTCTTACTGCCTTCCTTGCTTAGGCCCAGACCACGACGTATCAGCTTGTCTAGCCTGTGCTTCCTTCAACCGATGGACGCTTAGACATTGGTCGGAGTTTGCAGAGGAGTTTTTTGGTCCCGCTTTTGCATACAAAATGCCGTCAGAGACTCCGACTACGCAAGCAGTTAAAAAGCGCAAGGAAAAGGACCGACACTCGCGGTCTGTGTTTTCGGCTGAAACCACAGTTAGGCCAACCGCGAGTGTCTCGGTTTCGGCTGAAACAGAGCCCTCGGTTCTTCCTTCGGCCGAAAACATGCCTCCGATAGCCGAGGCCTCCCAGAGCGTGGCTGAATCTGCTACTGAATTTACTGCTACAGAAGCAGGCACCCAGGATTTGTCAGACACTATTCCTTTAGACATATCTACCCCTGCACGTGGGGCTGCTAGACCCCCTGCTTCTATGTCTATCAAGGCTTTTGCCAGGGCTAAAGCAGCTAAATCTTCTAAGGCTTTACCTGCAAAAACGCCCTCACATAGGCCTACCTCTAGTTCCCAATTACTCAGCCTGGCTGAGGATCTCATTTCTTTGATCAGGGGATCCCATCCTCACCCAGACAGGGCCTCTCAGCCCCCTCCAGATAAGAGGCCTAGGACTGAACCCCCGGAACCTGTCTCTACAGACTATTCCTCGGATGACTCAGACCCTCACGAAGGCCCATATTCTCCTTATGAGGATTCTGATGCAGAAGACTCCATTCCTTCTGCTTCTCCTCCTGAAGAATTTTCTTTTGGGGAAACCTTACATGCTATGAGGGAACACTTCCAATGGCAGGGCCAGGATTTTTCAGATTCAAGGAAAAGGCTAAGGACTTTTTTACACTTACCACAGCATAGGCCTTTAGCCATTCCTCCAGTACTAACAGTTGTTGATGATGCATATAATGATGCCTGTACTGCCCCTGATTCTCTTCCTCCAGCCCCTGCCAAGCCTGACAGATATTATAGGGTTCCGGACACTCACATCCATTTGTATAAGGCTCCTGTTGCAGACCCTGAAACCATTTCACATGGCCCTAAAGGTGTGGCAGCTGCCTCTGCCAAAAACCCTCTTCCCTCTGAAAGGGAATTTAGAGCATTAGAGAGATGGGGTAAAAAGGTTTATACTTCTGCTACTCTTGCGGCCAGGGCCTTAAACTGTCAATTTCACACGATTCAATACCAGGAATTTTTGTTAGACCAGCTAAATAAAAAAACTGTCCTCTCCTGAACCTATAGACCGCAAGTCCCTTCAGGATTTGGTACATAACTCTCAGCAGGTCAGTAACCATTTCTTAAAATGTGGCTATGATGCACTGGAGGCTTCCTTTAGATCAGCTATGACTGGAACAGTGATTCGAAGGCATGCCTGGTTAAAAGAACAATCCTTACCAGACCATGTTAAGTCAAAACTCCTAGATGCTCCCATGGAGAAACAAAGTTTGTTTGGCTCCCCTGCACAGGAGGTTATAAAGAAGGTGGAAGAAAAAGCAAAATCTGTCCAAACAGTCAAGGATTTCTTACAGGTCCAGAAATTGGCCTTCGAAGAATTGGTCCTTTCCAGACAACTCCAGAGCACAGAGAGGCAGAAATAGACGCCCAAGAGGCAGAGGTCAATCTAGGGGTGCCTACAGGGGACGTCAGTGGCAACCTACCAACCACAGAAGTACTGCCACAGATTCAACCACAACCACTTCCACAGGGCAGACACAATGACTTGGCTCTGGTTCCGCCTACCAGGGAACAACTGGAAGCACCCTTGGGCGGAAAGCTAGCCTTATTTTCCGACAACCGGCATTATATCACAGGAGACAAATGGACTTTACAAACAATAGACAAGGGCTACAGGTTTCACTTCCACACTCTACCAAAAAAGAGAGGAATGCCAAACCTACCACCAAGCCAAAAAACAGACGCTCTAAGACAAGTCAACAACTTACTAAGGATGAGAGCTATAGAAAAGGTACCGCCTATGGAGCAAGGCCAAGGATTTTACTCCAGGCTCTTCCTTGTACCAAGAAAAGAAAATCAATGGAGATCTATTCTCGACTTGTCTGCACTGAACACATATCTCATTGTTCCAAAATTCAAAATGCTGACCCTCCAGCAACTTCTTCCCATGCTGGGCAAGGAGTCTTGGCTGGTGACTCTATCTCAAGGAGGCATACCTGCACGTCCCTATACGACCAGATTGCAGAAGACACCTCAGATTTCTTGCAGGATCAGAGCATTATCAATTCTCAGCATTGCCCTTTGGCTTATCTACTGCGCCCAGAGTATTCACGAAATGCCTGGCATCAGTAATTGCTCATTGCAGGCTTCAGGGAATTCAAATTTACCCATACCTGGACGACTGCCTAATACAAGCGGACAACAAGGAAAAATTAACAAAAGATTTGAAAAATGTCATACAACTGTTGCAAGCCTTGGGATACACAGTCAACATGCAAAAGTCAAGACTAGTACCATCCCAAAGCATAACATTCTTGGGTGCAGAACTGGATACATCAACTCAAATGGCTTTTCTCACAGAAGAGAAACAAAAGCAACTACCAGTCTACTTCATGACATTAACAACACAAACTCAGCTTACTGCAAGGAAAATCCTGCAAGCCCTGGGTTACATGGCATCCTGCATAATATTGGTTCCGCATGCCAGGCTGCATATGAGGAAGTTGCAATGGTACCTAAGGAATGTATGGTCTCAACACAAGCACAGTCTAGAAGCCCAGATTCCAATAATTCCATGCCTGAAGCAAGAATTCCTGTGGTGGGCTCAGGCCTGTCAGTTGAACAGAGGATTGCCTTTCCACAAACCTCATCCAAGCCAAACCATCACCACGGACGCCTCAGACATAGGATGGGGGGGCACACATGGTGGACAAGTGTATACAAGGCCTATGGACCCAAGACCAGCTGAATCTACACATAAATCTAAAGGAGATGCTGGCAGTGAAACATGCGATCCAGGCATTCAGACCCACTCCTTCAACAGGGTCATCTGCTGATAAGGACGGACAATACCACAGTCATGTGGTACATCAACAAACAGGGAGGTACACATTCATATCCTCTATGCCGGATGGCAATGGATCTGTGGAATGTGGCCCTGAATCTCAACATTCAACTTCAGGCCAGATTTGTACCAGGAAAAGAAAATTCTCTAGCAGACACCTTAAGCAGAACTACCACGGATGCTCACGAATGGATGCTGCATCCAGATATCTTCAAAGCCATAACAAAGAAATGGGGACTACCACAGATAGACCTGTTCGCCTCCCCACACAACCACCAATTGAAGAAATTCTGCACAAGAGCATACCACCCACTTGCTTGGAGGGTGGACTCCCTTTCCTTCAGCTGGAAAAACCTGATAGCATATGCATTTCCACCTCTTCCCTTGATGTACAAAGTTCTACTGAAGATCAGAGAGGATCAGCCAAGGGTAATTCTGATAGCTCCAGACTGGCCGAGGCAACATTGGTATCCGCTACTGAGGAGCATGTCTCGGACACACGCATGGCCACTACTAACACAGGACAACTACAAGATCCTACATCCAAACTTGAAAACACTGCAGCTAGCTGCTTGGAATATTGCATAAAACAAAATAACCCAGGTTTATCTCAGAGGGTTAAGGATATTATCCTGGAGGCACGCCAACCCTCCACAAGGAAGACTTATTCAGCCAAGTGGAAAAGATACCTCATTTGGAGTGCAGCAAAGGGAGAAAATGTATCATTGGCAAACATAGCACACATCTTGGAATATTTAGCAGAGCTGTTCCACAGTGGCCTGTCTTACTCCTCCATTAAGATTCATGCATCAGCAATTTCAGCAGAATACAACATGGATCCTCCTGTCTTCTCTCATCCTCTACTCAGGCAATTCTTGAGAGGAATCAAAAATGGTAAAACCTCCAAGGAAACCACCTTTACCTACATGGGATCTCAACTTTGTGCTGGAAAAGTTAACACTTCCCCCTTTTGAAACAGCAGAATTACAATTCTTGTCTTGGAAAACTGCTTTCCTGCTAGCAATTACTTCAGCAAGAAGGGTATCTGAGTTACAGGCATTAATGGCAGTACAACCCTTCCTTATCTTCCATCAGGACAGAGTCTCTCTGAGAACTAACCCTACCTTTATGCCAAAAGTGGTCTCCAGGGTATCATTGAACCAAGCGATTCATTTACCTACATTCTTCCCCAACCCACAGAACAGGGTGAAAGACTGCTACATACCTTGGATGTGCACAGACAATTACGCTACTATCTGGACAGAACTAAGACCAGCAGAAAAACTGACCAACTTCTGGTAGCATATGCAACAGGAATGCAAGGAAAAGCAATTTCAAAACAGACAATCTCAAAATGGATAGGAAATTGCATTCGATTTTGCTATTCTTTTCATGGAAAGACAATTCCTGATAATATCAGATCTAATTCCACAAGAGCTACAGCCACCACTACAGCTTTCCTACGAGGAGTGGCTACTAAGGACATTTTAGAAGCTGCTACTTGGAGCTCCGTGCATACATTTGCCAAGCATTATAATCTACCCTTATACTCTAGATCCCGAGCAGGTTTTGCAACTGCGGTTTTGCAAGGGATCTTAACTACACCATTTTTATCTTAGCGCCTCCTCCCCCAGTTTAGCTATGGTATTCTACCCATATGTTAGGACTGCAGATGCATCCTTGAAGGACATAGTACAGTTTTGTACCTACCATAAATGTAGATGTCCGATAGGTATGCATCTGCAGTCAGGATTACCCACCCTCCTTCCCCTCTGTGGTATTCCTAGGGTATTTACCCCTTTTTAGCTAGCTGGGGGAATATATTATGGTGTATTTGTTTGTATATATGTATATATTTATATATATTTTCATATTGTTTGCTCTCTACTGTTTGGAATTATTTGCATTTATCCAAATTTAGCCTTCCTAGAGGGCACCTGGCATCTGGGGCAAGAAACACTGAGGAAAATGGTGTCGGCTGATGCCTTTATACCCAACAAACAGCAGCTATGACGTCGGGTGAAGTGCGACATCAGCCGAGGCCAGACCCAGACTTTGGAATCCGGCCGACCGAAGGGCTGCCTGAGGCAGGACAACCCATATGTTAGGACTGCAGATGCATACCTATCGGACATCTACATTTATGGTAGGTACAAAACTGTACTTTTCCCTCCCTCTATCCCCCTTATATCCTCTTCCCCTAGGGTGACATAAGGTCCCCACAGTGGCTTTTAGCCACCAGGACCACTTTACCTTATTTCCTTGTGCTTCTGACGGGTTAGGGCAAGAAAAACTGATATGACGGCTGCCTTGCTTTATAGCACTGACAACCTGATGTCAAACTGCAGGCGACTGCAGCCAATGCAGAAAAACATTGACTCTGGTGTTTGGGCCGGCCAAAGGCTACCATAACAGGGATAAACCCACAGGTGATGACTGCAAAGGTGAATACACTCTAACATATATGTTTATGGTAAGTGTACTCAGCTGTACTTTTCACTTAGTCCGTAGTACTGTGAACCAGGTGTTTAGGCCAACTTTATTGTTATGATTTCTAGTTTATGACCCTGTTTGTGTATGGAAACTTCTTTTTAAGTTTATGTTCAAGCAATTATATATTTGTTGTGTAATATGTGTGTTTCTCTATATTTTATCCACTGTATGCTGCATCAATTGTAAAACTCTGATTTTTACTCCTTTTATATGTTTTATGCTCCTTGTACAAAGTAGCTAGGTTTATATAAGTTTTGTATTATTTTTATAATTTTTTTACTATGTATTTGGAACTTTTCTCCCCGGGCCTCCATTTAAAACTGTCACCTTGTACCCAGTCGGACTATCCCGGTAAACAAATGGGAAATAAATAAATAAAAAAATACATTTTAGGAATATGCCACTGTTTACAGTGGGAGAAAACTGAAAATTCTCAGAGCCTCAGAAAATACAATGAGTTGTGTTAACTGTAAATGTCCCCCTATTTTTATGTTGCAGTATTCTTAGTGTGGGATTCTTTGCCTCGGGCGACCTGAATGTTGGCTTCTACACAGAGGCTTAAGCCTGGTTGCTGCAGGTGCATGGGACGTCACACGTAGTGCCATAAACCAAGGATCTTAAATGTGACGTCTGCACGCACAGACCTCTGAACTTTTCAGCCGCAGTTGACCGTCACATCAATCGGTTCGCTCCTCTACTTTCAAGACTTCTAAAAGCTCCCCATTGGGGATTTTGTTTTGTTTTCCTTGCTTGGATTGGTTTGCAGTCTCCCCCCTCCCCCGTTAACCAATGTCCGCCAAGAAGGGTAAATGCCAGTGCAGGCACCTGAGTCTGCATGAGGACATGCACGACCATTGCGTTTTTTGCCTGGGCTGAAAACACAACCATACCTGTTGCCCTATTTGGCAATCCTTTCTGCCGAAGATGCTCAGAAGCCATCTGGCTGCCCTTAATCTGTATCTAGAAAATCAGAGGCTTAAAAAATTAACACTCGGGATGGATCCTGAGTCGGCCACCCCGTTGGAACCAATATGAAAAAAGGCCAAATTGCCAAGGCCTAATACTTCTGCCACTCTGCCTTCGGATATCCTGCCAGCTTCCGATTTAGGAGTTTGATGTCCGTTAGAGTTGCCTACTTAGGCTCCCCTCAAGGAAGCCGCTTAGGAAGTAACTGCCAGCATGTCCACGGAGGCAGCTCAGACGTCTGTCCCTACCGATGTCGAGGGGGAACCAGCCACCGCCAGACGACTGACTAGGATGCCACTACCTGAAGCCCCAGCTCCTGTCCAAGCCCCCGAAATTAGGCCTTTACCTAGGACTACTCCTTTAAAAAGGAAGCAGAAAACTAAACGCCTCCCCCCTCCATGGAGTGAGTTCCAGACTGGCAGTCCTTCACCCACTCCTTGATGCAGGCCTTCATGGCCCTTAGGTCCACCCTCCACCATTCTTGTTCTCAGCCCTAGGCCTGCCTCAGCTTCTTTTATTCACCTTCCCACTTCCCATGACGGGAAAGAACAGGAGGTTTACCACTCATCTTCTGATGAGTCCATTACTTATTCATCTCAAATTGGCTGTCCACTAGAATACTATTCCCCTAATGAAAAATCCATAGAGGGGGACTCTCCACCAGAGGATATCACCTTTGGGGAGACCATTACAAAGATGGAAGAATACTTCAAATGGGACACTGAAACTCAAGAGATACTTTGAGTTACTTCAAGTGGAGTCTTCCTCCCCTTCAGCCGTTCCACCAGTTATACCTGCCTACCTTGATGCATTCTCTTTAGCATCAAAAAGCCCAGACTCTCAACCAGCTGCTCCTAAGAGACATGGCTGTACCTGTAAAGTGCAGGATGAACACACATTCCTGGTAAAACCACCCCTGGCAGACCCAGCAGTGGTTGTTGTATCCCCTGACAAGCAGTCGAGGCTGATTCCCTCATCTCTTTTGCCTAGTGACAAAGACGGTAAAAACAGGGACAGGATAGGAAAGAAGTTGTTTACCTTCTCCACCCTTGCCTTCAGAGCTATCGGCTATTAAACCCATATGATAAAATATGCTTTGGACCTAGTATACCAAGCTTCTACCCTCCTGTCATCCATCCTGACTGCCCTAATAACAGAGGTAGCATCAAAACGGTCCCTGGCTTCTCAAGTGGCCAGACATTCTATTAGATGCAGTTATGGTGCAGCAGAGGCCTCTGCAAGGTCCACTGCTTCTGCATCAGTGCAATGCTGATACTTATGGCTATGCCTTCAACCCCTTCCAGGGAACTTCAAGTCTAAAATCCTTGATGACCCTTTAGGCCACAAACTCCTGTTTGGTAAGCAGTCTGCAGACCTTGTTACTTTTCTCCTGAAGGTTTTTAAAGAGCTTCAAGACATTAAGCACCTGCCGGTGTCGCCCATTCCCAAATATTACAGAAATTACATTGCTAAGACTGCCTTTGTCAGGAGGACCCCCTCCTCTGCCACACCAACCTCTTCCAGACATAGCAAAGGAGCCAGGAGACAGACCACTTCCTGACCAGCCACCTCTCAGCCTACTCACAGACTGCCTTTTCATGACAGAAATGGCTCCAAGAATGCATGACTGCCTTGCCCACCTCCCTTTGTCAGCCTGCCTCTCCTACTGCCTTCCCCTTTGGAGAACCATCACCACAGACCACTAGGTGCTGGCAATAGTACAAGAGGGATGTTTCCTCTCTGGGAAAGAAACCCCCCTTACAAGGGGCATTCCATTCCCCTCCAGAAACCAACTAAACCTTCTTCCTCAGAATCCTACAGAATCTTCTGAACCATGGAACTATATTACCTGTCCCTCCAGGATAAGAATAAAAAGGCTTTTACTCAAGATTATTTCTTGTCCCCAAAAAGATGGTCCTTGGAGGCCAATTCTGGATCTGTCCTTGCTAAATCTCTTCCTAAAAGTTCCATCATAAAGGATGTTTTCCCCACAAACCCTTCTCCCACTATTGCCAGCCCAGACCTTTATGACCACACTCTGTATAAAGGAGGCCTACCTCCATATCCCCATAAAACCCTCTCAGAAAATACTTGCATTTTACTGGCCCTGTTCTCACTTTCAATTTACAGCATTGCCTTTTGATTTATCTACTGCACCCTGGGTATTCACAAAATGCCTGGCCCCAGCAATAGCCTTTTGCAGAACCAAAGATGTTCAGATTTACCCCTACCTAGACAACATCCTCATTCTGGCAGAAAAAGAGGACACCCTACAAAACCACCTGCAGTTCACTATTTCCCTGCTACAAGTCTTGGGGTTCACCCTCAACATCCTAAAATCATCCCTAACTCCTCAGCAGGACAAAATCTTTCTGGGTTGCAGGATCAGAACAGATCTGTTGTGGGCATTCCTCCCTCAGGACAAAGTTCTCTCCCCACTTCCAAGACCTGATGCATGTCCAACAGCAAGACAATTCCTATGGGTTCTGGGTCTAATGGCAGCCACCATCCCTATGCTACCTTTTGCCAGGATGCATATGTGAAAATTGCAGTGGTACTTGAAGAATGTGTGGTCCCAACAAGAACACACTGTAGAGTTTCAGATTCCACTCTTGCCCTGCCTCAAAGCAGAACTAAGGTGGTAGATGCAACAAATCCAAATGAACCCAGGCCTTCCACTTCAACCCCCCCACCCTAACTCAGTACATGCATACAGATGCATCAGACCTATCCTGGGGAGCTACCATGAAGGGCTTCATGGTACAGGAGACCTGTCAACCTACCCTCCAAAAGAAACACATCAATGTGAGGGAAATGACAGCAGTTCTTTTGACCCTGAAAGCTTTTCTCCCAATCCTGTAACCAAAGCTCCTTCAAATCTTCACAGAGAATACCAGTCATGTGGTACCTCAGCAAACAAGGAGGGACCAAGTCCTACCTCCTTTGCTGGATAACAATCCAACTTTAGGACCTTGCCTCCCCAAAATATCTTATCCCAGCAAGAAACATGCAACTCTTCCCAGGACAAGCAACAAGCGGATGTTCTCCACAGATCATCCTGTCTACAGCACGAGTGATTGCTGGACAGGGAAATTTTTCTAGACACTGTCCACCGTTGGGGCACACTTCAAGTAGATTTCTTTGCCTCCCCCCAGAACAGACAACTGAAGAAATTCTGCAAGGACCACACTGCACTTACCTGGAGGGAGGACACCTTCAGCATTTCATGGAAGGGAAAGTTTCTATATGCATTTCCACCCTTCCCTCTCATTCAAAAGGTCCTCCTGAAAATCAGGAAGGACAAACCAAAAATCTTGCTGCTGACTCTGATTTGACCAAGACAGCACTGGTTCCCCCTACTATTTTCAATCACCAAAGGCAGTCACCACAAGTTACCCCACATGGTGGACCTACTCGCACAACAGAAGGGAGCACTCATTCATCCTCCCATTCAGATGTCATGTCTAACACTCTGGGTGTTAAATGTTTAATTCCCTTCAGATACCACTATTCTGAGGACATGCTGTCAGTCCTGAGGGAGGCCAGGAAACTTACTACAAGGAGATCCTGCATGTCAAAATGGGAAAGATTCTCCAAGTGGTGTCTTCAGAGGCACAGGGATCCCTTTCAAGCAGATACCCCCTCTAGTCCTTATTTGTGTGTGTGAACTTCTCAATGCTGATCTTTTGTATTCCTCAGAGAAAGTCCACCTATTTGCAATCTCTGCCTACTTAACCGTAGAACCTCTATTACTAGCCAGGCTAGATGTTAAATTATTCCCAAAAGGGGTCTTGCACATCAGACTACCAAGAAAGCCTATCCCACCTCTTTGGGACTTGAACTTCATCCTAGAAAAACTCACACTGCCTCTTTTTGAGCCAGCCAGTTCTGCAACACTCCAAATGTGCACATGGAAGACTGTTCTGCTGGTGGCCCGTACCTCTGCTAGAAGAGTGTCAGAGTTACAAGCTCTAATGACCTGCCCACTCTGCACTATCTTCCACAAGGACAGGGTGACCCTGCGCACTGACCCTTCTTTCATGGCAGAGGTGGTCAGTGAACCGTCCTTAAATCAGTCCATTCACTTGCCCACCGTTTTCCACTCTCCCACTAATGACAGTGCGAGGATATGCCATTCCCTGGATGTTCACAGGACAACTAAGGTTTTATTTAGACAAAACTAACTCCATCAGAAACTCTAACCAACTATTTGTATCCTTCCATCCCAGGGCCCTGGGAAGGCAGTCTACAAACAAACCATCTCCTGCTGAATCAGAAAAACTATCTGCTTCTGCTACTCCCACCATTTCAAGGACCTACTTCAGGGGGTAAGTGCTCACTCTGTCAGGGCCATGGCATTCTCCAAAGCCTTCTTCAAAGGCCTGGGCACAGCCTCCATTCTGGAGTGAGCTGGTCCACTATACATACCTTTACCAGACACTACAAATTGGATCATGTCTCCAGAGCCAGGGCAGGGGTTTACTAAGGCAATCCTGCAGTGCTTTCTGGAATCGGCAATCTCAACCTCCACTCTTCCTCCTCCTAAGCTGTGGCACTCTCCCACACTAAGAATACTGCAACATAGGCATAGAAGACCTAGAATAGTTGTGTGAAATCTTATCATAACCATAGATGTCCTTCTCTTCCATGTTGCAGTATTTCTTCCCTCCCACCTGTCCCCTTCATTCCTATTGACCTGTCTAAAAGGGCACCCTGGAGCACCACGTAGAGTACGGTCAGACTAGCCAGCAAATGGCACTTCTGACTTCTTGTGGACATCATTTTGCTCTTTCTACTCTGTCTGTCTGAGCAATTAAGTTCTGAGGTCTGTGCATGCAGACATCACATTTAAGGCCCCTGGTTTATGTCCCCATGTGTGATGTCCCATGCACCTGCAGCAACTAGGCTTAAGCTTTTATGTAGGAGCCGAAGTTCGGGCCGCCTGAGATGGAGAATCCCACACTAAAAATACTACAACATGGAAGAGAAGGACATCCATGGTTATGGTAAGATTTTGCACAACTATTCTTTCCCAGAACCTTCACCCATTCCCAAAGTGCTGTCAGCATTGGAGGATGTTTGTTGCAACCTGTGGTTTCCTTAACAGCAAGCCTGCTGCACCTAAGAAAGCAGATAGAATGTACAAAGTTCCTTAATTCCTTAATTTTTCAGGTTTTTATACACTAATTCAAGACCTGACCCAGCGGCTATAGCTTTAGTTAATCCAGCTGCTGCAAAGCATTTTAGTACTAATCATTTTCCATCTGACAAGGCTGAGAAAGCTCTTTCTATCCATTTAGCGTGAGGCTTCTGTGTTCTGCTCAGGTGGCATAATCTTGATAAAGGCCTGCTGTTCAGGCCTGGTAGTTTTGTTTGTTGAGTTTCCTGTGATGTTCGTGTTACACTGCTGCAATCATTACACTTGGGGTTATCCTGCTGTCAGGTGGTTCCCCATTCGGCCTGAGTTCCAAAGTCTTGGTCCGGCGTCGGTTGCTGTCGCTTCTTCCCTGACGTCAGTGCGACAGGGGTATGTAAGATGCAGCCAATGCCGTTTTCTTCAGTCTTTCTTGCCGCGCGGTGCCCAAAGCAAAAGTGCCAATCGGCCGTCTCCTGAGATTTTCATTCTGAATCCAGAACTGAAGTCTTCTACAAAGCTAAGTACCCCATTGGGGAAACTTTTTCTTGCCTCAGACTGATGTCAGTAAAAGTTGTCAACTGTATTTCTTGTGGGAAGCAAATACCTCATAAGGATTTCCATTCTTATTGTATCCCATGCGTAGGCCCAGACCATGACATCCTGTAGAGCAGCAGTTACAGGTTCAGTCATTAGAAGACATGCTTGGTTAAAGGAACATACGTTACCAGATCATGTTAAAGCAAAACTATTGGATGCACCTTTGCAGCAGGATGTGTTACTTGGAGTTGAGGCAGAAGAGGTATTAAAGAAAGTGGAGGATAAGGCAAAATCTATGCAAACGGTGAAGGATTTCTTACAGGTTCAGCCTCCTCAATTTAGCAGAAATTGGCCAACAAAGAATTGGTCCTTTCCAGTTACAGACAGACCTCAAAGGGGCAGATACAGATGTCCAAGAGGTAGAGGTCAACCACAAGGTCCTTGCAGGCCTCAACAATGGGGTGCATCAGCCCAGAAAGAAGGGGAAGACAGGCCCCAACCATATAAAAAACAGCTCCAATGACTTCCCACTACAGCTGCCAAACAGTTCTCTCTTGGCAGCCCCCTTGGGAGGAAAACTGGCACTTTTCTATCACAATTGGCATATGATCACCAAAGACAAATGGGTTCTCAGCATTTTATCTCAAGGTTACAGGTTCCACTTTCACACTCTGCCAAGGTTAAGAGGAATGCCAAATCTGCCACCAAATCAATGGGCAGAGGCTCAAAAACAAATTACAGCACTCATGGACATGAGAGCTATTCAAAAGGTTCCGCCACAGGAGCAAGGACAAGGATTTTACTCCAGACTCTTTCTGGTTCCCAGAAAGGACAAAGCCTGGAGGCCCATTCTGGATCTTTCTTCTCTAAACACTTACCTGGATGTTCCAAAATTCAAAATGTTGACACTACATCAGCTTCTTCCCATGCTGGGCAAGAAAGCTTGGCTCGTAACCTTGGACCTCAAGGAGGCATACCTGCATGTCCCTATCAGACAAAACTGCAGAGGATACCTCAGATTCATAGCTGGTTCAATGCACTACCAATTCTCTGCACTGCGCTTTGGCTTATCTACTGTGCCCAGGGTCTTCACAAAGTGCCTGGCACCAGTAATTGCATTTTGCAGACGGAAAGGAATTCAAATTTATCCATACCTGGACGACTGCCTGATTCAAACAGAGAGCAAGGACATTCTTCTAAAGCATCTGGCATTTGTAAAAAAGTTAAGTTGCCTAGGGTACACAGTAAACTAAAAGAAATCAAAACTAGTGCCCTCACAAGAGATAATATTCCTGGGTGCCAACTTGAATACAACGGCCCAGATGGCTTATCTCACGCCAGACAAGCAAGAAGAACTAACTCAATATTTTCAATTAATGGCAACAAGAACCCAACTCCCTGCAAGAAAAATTCTGCAGGCCTTGGGTTACATGGCATCTTGCATACTACTAATTCCATATGCCAGACTGCATATGAGGAAACTACAATGGTACCTAGAGAGTGTCTGGTCTCAACACTGTCAAAGTTTGGAAACCGTAATACCACTAATTCCTTGCCTTTAACAGGAGTTTTGATGGTGGGCTCAAGCTTGTTACCTCAACAAGTGACAGCCTTTCACTCAACCCACAGCCAGGCAAACACTGACAACAGATGCATCGGATTACGCCTGGGGAGCACACATGGCAGGAAAATGTATTCAGGGCAAGTGGCCCACAGAAAAAAGGCATCTTTACATCAATCAAAAAGAGATGCTAGCTGTACAAAATGCCCTTGTAGCTTTCAAGGACCTTCTGCATCCAGGACAACTACTACTAAAGACAGACAACACCACAGTTATGTGGTACATAAACAAGCAAGGGGGCACTCACTCTTATCCCCTCTGCAGACAAGCCATGACCTTGTGGAACACAGCCCTAACCTATCAAGTTCATCTGCAAGCACAGATGTCCTTCAAGGATGCATCTGCAGTCATCACATATGGGTTGTCCTGCCTCAGGCAGCCCTTCGGTCGGCCGGATTCCAAAGTCTGGGTCCGGCGTCGGCTGATGTCGCCTCCTCCCCGACGTCAGAGCGTCTGGGGTATAAAAGCGTCAGCCGACGCCATTTTCCTCAGTCTTTCTTGCCGCGTGGTGCCCGAAGCAGAAGCAGTTCGCAAGTGCCGGTCGGCCAGCTTTTGTAATTCAGCTATCCGAAGACTTCAAAAGCTAAGTACCCCGTTGGGGACTCTTTCTTGCCTCAGCCGATGTCAGATAAAGTTAATAATTGTTTAACTTGTGGGAAACAAATACCTCATAAGGATTTCCACTCTTACTGCCTCCCCTGCTTAGGCCCAGACCACGTCTCGGCCTGTTCAGCCTGCACTTCCTTCAACCGACGCACTCTTAGACGTCGGTCGGAGTTCGCAGAGGAGTTTTTTGGGGCTAGTTTTTCATATAAAATGCCGTCGGAAACCCCGACTTCACATTTAATTAAGAAACGGAAAGACGAGGACCGACACACGCGGGCCGCGGTTTTGGCTGAAACCGCGGCTAGGCCTACCGCGAGTGTCTCTGTCTCGGCTGATACCGAGTCCTTGGAACTTCCGATCCCTGAAACAGTACAACCGACAGCCTCGGCCCTGGAGGCTCCTACCAAGTCGGTTACAGAATTGCCTTCAGAAACTGGTGTTTTGGAATCTTCCGACACCATACCTCTAGACAAAGCTACACCAGCACGTGGTGCAGCCAGGCCTCCTGCATCCATGTCCATTAAGGCCTTCACCAGGGCTAAAGCTGCTAAACACACTAAAGCCATGCCTCCCAGGGTTATTCCTCAGGGACCCTATTCTAGTTCTCAGATTTTAACCTTAGCAGAGGACCTTATCTCTTTAATCAGGGGCTCTCAGCCCCATCTGGACAGGGGCTCCCAACCTCCTCTAGACAAAAGGCCCAGGGTAGATCCCCCTCTCCTCAGAGGAGGCCTCTGATGGCTCGGATCACTCGGACTACCAGGAGGAGGCTTATTCGGCCTACGAGGATTCGGATGCAGAGGAATCTATCCCCTCAGCCTCCCCTCCTGAAGAGCTCTCCTTTGGGGAGACCCTTCACTCTATGAGAGAGCATTTCAAATGGCAGGGCCAGGAATATTCTGATTCCAGGAAAAGACTAAGAACTTTTCTTCATTTACCTCAGCATAGACCTTTGGCTATTCCTCCTGTTTTAAATGTCATTGATGATGTGTATTCTGACTCTAGTATGACCCCTGACACTCTGCCTCCGGCCCCTGTTAAGCCCGATAGGTATTACAGGGTCCCGGACTCACATAATTTTCTTTACAAGGCCCACTCTGCTGATCCAGAAACTATTTCACAGGGCCCTAAAGGGGTTGCAGCTGTTACTACTAAGAATCCACTCCCCTCTGCAAAGGAGTCCAGGGCTTTAGAGAGATGGGGTAAAAAAGTGTATACTTCTGACACTCTTGCCATGAGGGCATTAAATTGTCAGTTTCATATGATACAGTACCAAGAGTATTTGTTAGAAGAAATGCATAAGAAACTGTCTTCTACTGAACCCCTTGACCGCAAATCCCTTCAGGATCTGGTACATAACTCCCAGCAGGTTAGCAACCATTTCTTGCAGTGTGGTTATGATGCATTGGAAGCTTCATGTAGGTCAGCAATGACAGGTGTTGTCATACGTAGGCATGCTTGGCCGAAGGAACAATCTCTGCCAGACCATGTTAAAGCTAAGCTTTTGGATGCTCCACTGGAAAAGCAAAAGTTATTTGTTTCCACTGCTCAAGAAGTCCTAAAGAAATTTGAGGAAAAGGCAAAATCTGTACAAACAGTTAAGGATTTTCTTCAAGTCCAACCACCAAGATTCAGCAGAAATTGGCCTTCCAAGAATTGGTCCTTTCCGGACACAGAAAGATTTCAAAGAGGTAGGAACAGGCGTGCCAGAGGTAGAGGGCAAGCTAGGGGCTCCTACAGAGGCCGTCAATGGCAACCTCCAATCCAGACAGGCAGTTCAGAACCTGCAACTGCTGCACAAGGACAAACTCAATGACTTTGCTTTGACTCCGCCAACCAGGGCTCAATTAGAAGCACCTTTGGGCGGAAAGCTTTCTTTATTCTCAAGAAATTGGCACAGCATTACAAGAGACAAATGGACACTCCAAATAATAGACAACGGATACAGGTTCCATTTCCACACATTGCCAAAAAGAAAAGGCATGCCAGGTCTGCCACCAAATCAAAGGGCAGAGGCTTTGAAACAAATCTCAAACTTACTACAAATGAAAGCCATAGAAAAAGTTCCTATTTCAGAACAAGGCCAAGGATTTTACTCCAGGCTATTCCTTGTTCCAAGAAAAGAGCATCAATGGAGGCCAATTCTCGACTTGTCTGCACTGAATACTTATCTCATTGTGCCAAAATTCAAAATGCTGACTCTACAGCAACTCCTTCCCATGCTGGGCAAGGGGTCTTGGCTGGTGACTCTAGACCTCAAGGAGGCATACCTGCATGTCCCTATCAGACAAAGTTGCAGAAGACGCCTCAGATTTCTTGCAGGGTCAGAGCATTATCAGTTCTCAGCATTGCCCTTTGGCTTATCTACTGCGCCCAGAGTATTCACGAAATGCCTGGCATCAGTAATAGCACACTGCAGACTTCAGGGGATTCAAATCTACCCATATCTGGACGACTGCCTTATACAAGCGGACAGCCAACAAACTTTGATAAAGGACTTACATTATGCCATCAATCTTCTACAGGCCTTGGGATATACAGTCAACATGCACAAGTCAAGACTTGTTCCATCCCAAAGAATAACCTTTCTGGGTGCGGATCTAGATACAACCACCCAAATGACTTATCTTACAGAAGAAAAACAAAGACAACTACTGGATTACTTCAAAAATCTGACAAGACAAACTCAACTGACTGCAAGGAAAATCCTGCAGGCCCTGGGTTACATGGCATCCTGTATTCTCTTGATTCCACAAGCAAGGCTACATATGAGAAAGCTACAGTGGTACCTAAGGAGTTTATGGACTCAGCACAGTCACAGTTTGGAAACTTTAATCCCACTCATTCCATGCCTTCAAAAGGAATTTCTGTGGTGGGCTCAGGCCAGCCAGTCCAACAGGGGGTTGCCCTTCACAAAGCCAAAAACCTCCCAAACTGTTACAACGGACGCTTCAGACCTAGGTTGGGGAGCACACATGGAGGGCAGAGGTATCCAAGGGCAGTGGTCACGAAAGGAGCTACGCATGCACATAAATCAAAAAGAAATGCTGGCAGTGATACATGCAATCGAGGCCTTCAAACGCTTTCTGCATCAAGGCCACCTACTAATAAGGACAGACAACACCACAGTGATGTGGTACATAGACAAGCAAGGGGGTACCCATTCCTACCCTCTTTGCAGACTGGCAATGAATCTATGGGATCTTTCCTTGAAACTCAATATACAGCTACAAGCTCAGTTTGTGCCAGGGAAAGACAATACACTGGCGGACAGCTTAAGCAGAAATATCATGGATGCGCACGAATGGATGCTGCACCCAGACATCTTCCAACAGATAACACAATCTTGGGGGAGGCCGGACATAGATCTACTTGCATCCCCCCACAATCATCAACTGAAGAAATTCTGCTCAAGGACATACCACCTACAAGCGTGGAAGGTGGACGCCCTTTCTTTCAGCTGGAGAAATCTAACAGTGTATGCATTTCCACCTATCCCATTAATGACCAAGGTGTTACTGAAGATCAGGACAGAGCAGCCAAAAGTGATCCTGATAGCCCCGGACTGGCCAAGACAGCACTGGTACCCACTGCTAAGGAGCATGTCACTTACGAAACCATGGCCTTTGCCTCTATGGCCACTTCTACTGACACAGCACAGATACAAAACTCTGCATTCCAGCCTGAAAACTTTGCAACTAACAGCGTGGAGAATACCTTGACTCCTCCTCAGGATAAGCTATCCCAGAGAGTGAAGGATATTATTATGGAAGCTCACCGCCCTTCCACAAGAAAGGCATATTCAGCAAAATGGAAAAGATTTCTCATCTGGAACACAACAAAGGGCCTAGATGCGACAGTGATGAACATGGCACATATCCTGGAATATTTGGCAGAAATGTTCCACAATGGTCTGTCTTACTCTTCTATTAAAATCCATGCTTCAGCAATTTCAGCAGAGTACAATACTGATCCACCTGTCTTTTGTCATCCTCTCTTAAGACAATTTCTAAGAGGAATCAAAAACATCAAACCTCCTCGGAAACCACCTCTACCTGCTTGGGACCTTAACTCTGTGTTGGAAAAACTAACACTGCCTCCATTTGAACCAGCAGCATCCGCAGATCTACAGTACCTTTCATGGAAGACTGCCTTCCTTCTGGCAATAACCTCAGCAAGAAGAGTTTTGGAGTTGCAGGCCCTGATGGCAGTGCAGCCATTCATTATTTTTCATCAGGACAGAGTTTCATTGAGAACTAATCCTACATTTATGCCAAAGGTGGTATCCAGGGTCTCCTTGAATCAAGCCATTCACTTGCCTACCTTCTTCCCAAATCCACAAAACAAAGGGGAGAAGCTGCTGCACACCCTAGACATTCACAGACAGTTGCGCTACTACTTGGACAGAACTAAAGGTTTCAGAAAAGCTGACCAGCTGTTGGTAGCATATGCTGCTGGTACTCAAGGAAAAGCAATTTCCAAACAGACTATTTCAAAATGGATAGGAAATTGCATTCGCTTTTGTTACTCCTTTCGTGGAAAGACTGTACCAGCTAACATTAGACCTCATTCTACGAGAGCCACAGCCACCTCCACAGCCTTCTTAAGAGGGGTGGCTACCAAGGACATTTTAGAAGCTGCCACATGGAGCTCCGTGCATACATTTGACAAGCATTACAATTTACCTTTATATTCCAGATCCAGAGCAGGCTTTGCTACGGCTGTCCTGCAGGGTATCTTAGCTACACCATCCTTCTCTTAGTTCCTTCACCCCCAAATTGGCTATGGTATTCTACCCATATGTGATGACTGCAGATGCATCCTTGAAGGACAAAGTACAGTTTTGTACCTACCATAAATGTAGATGTCCGATAGGTATGCATCTGCAGTCAGGTTTACCCTCCCTCCTTCCCCTCTGTGGTATTTCTTGGGTACTTACCCCTCTATTAGCTAGCTGAGGGGATCTATTATGGTGTATTTGTTTTTATATACATATATTATTGCAAATGTTTGGATTTTTATTGCATTTCTCCAAATTTAGCCTTCCTAGAGGACACCTGGCATCTGGGGCAAGAAAAACTGAGGAAAATGGCGTTGGCTGGCGCTTTTATACCCCAGACGCTCTGACGGGGAGGAGGCGACATCAGCCGACGCTGGACCCAGACTTTGGAATCCAGCCGACCGAAGGGCTGCCTGAGGCAGGACAACCCATATGTGATGACTGCAAATGCATACCTATCGGACATCTACATTTATGGTAGGTACAAAACTGTACTTTCCTGCCAGAAGAGAAAAACACACTGGCAGACGACTTAAGCAGAAACATCATGGATCCCCACGAATGGGAATTGAATCCACAAATATTCAGAATGATAACACAAAAATGGCGGAGCCCAGACATAGATCTGTTTGCATCCCCAATGAACTGCCAGCTACAGAAGTTCTGCACAAGGACTTACCATCCACAAGCTTGGAAAGTGGATGCCCTTTCATTCAGCTGGAAAAACCTACAAGTATATGCTTTCCCACCACTACCTCTCCTTCCAAAGGTACTCATAAAAGCCAGGCAAGAAGAGCCAAAGATGATCCTGATTGTCCCAGGCTGGCCACGTCAACACTGGTACCCAATCATAAAGAACTTAGCACAAGGACCACCCTGGATTTTGCCTCATATCCCCACATCTTTTGACTCAGCACAACAATCAGATACTTCACAGCCAGCTAAAAACTTTAAACCTGGCTGCATGGAAGATTCCTTAGTCAAGCAAGCAATGCCTCTCTCCAAAGCTGTTATGGATGTCATTCTGGAGGCCAGAAAGCCTAGTACCAGGAAAGCCTATTCGGATAAATGGAAGAGATTCTGTGCCTGGAACCAAGCTCACAGCCTTGACCCTCTTTTCCCAAATATTCCTCAGATACTACAATATTTAACTGAGATGCTGGACAAAGGCCTCTCCTTTTCATCCATCAAGATCCACGCCTCTGCATCTCTGCTCATTACAACACGGGTCCACCAGTTTTCTCTAATCCCTTGCTAAAACAGTACCTCAGAGGGGCTAAAAACATAAGACCGCCCTGTAGAGCACCTACTCCAACTTGGGACCTCAACTTCGTGTTGGAAAAATTAACTTTACCTCCTTTTGAGCCAGCTAACACAGCAGATTTAAATATATATCTCTTGGAAAACTGCTCTGCTCCTGGCAATAACATCAGCACAAAGAATTTCAGAATTACAGGCACTAATGGCAGTGGAACCTTTCATCATTTTCCACCAAGACAGGGTGTCTTTAAGAACAAACCCTACTTTTATGCCAAAGGTGGTATCAAGTGTGGCTCTAAACCAAACTATTCACTTGCCAACTTTTTATCCAAATCCACAGAATAAAGGGGAGAGACTACTGCATTCTTTGGACATACACAGGCAGTTACGCTTTTACTTGGACAAAACCAAAGCTTTCAGAAAAACTGAGCAATTATTGGTAGCATATGCTGCAGGAGCACAGGGAAAAGCCATTTCAAAACGGACTATTTCAAAATGGATGGGACACTGTATACATTTCTGCTATATACACCATGGGAAACCTGTACCTAACAGCATTAGATCTCACTCCACCGGGGCAACAGCCACTTCAACTGGCTACCTCAGAGGAGTACCGACCAAGGACATTTTGGAAGCAGCAACTTGGAGTTCTGTACATACCTTCACCAAACCATTACCATCTGCCTCTATACTCTAAATCCAGAGCTGGCTTTGCCACTGCAGTGCTGCAGTGCCTTATAGCCACCCCTAATGCCTTATTGAACCAGCCACCCTACCTCAGCTTTGGGATTCTACCGAAGTGTAATGACTGCAGCAGTGTAACACGATGAACATAGTACAGTTTTGTACCTACCATAAATGTAGATGTTCGAGTGTATACACTGCTGCAGTCCAGGTTTACCCTTTTTCCTTCCCCTCTTACTTGCTGGTACGTACCTATGTCTTCTACCATTTACTACCTATGGGGAGTATTTGCTGGTAAATGAAAGTTGATTGCTTTTCTTATGTATGTTTTATTAGCAATTTGAATTGCCTACCTTTTTGGGGGCACCTGACATCTGGGGCAAGAAAAACTGTAGAAAATGGCATCGTCTGCATCTTGTCTACCCCTGTCGCACTGACTTCAGAGAAGAAGCGACAGCAACCGATGCCGGACCAAGACTTTGGAACTCAGGCCGACTGGGGAACCACCTGATGGCAGGATAACCCAAGTGTAATGACTGCAGCAGTGTATACACTCGAACATCTACATTTATGGTAGGTACAAAACTGTACTTTTCTTGCAGCCATTTTCTGCTGATAGTCAGTTGTCTTCATTATTATTGAGCGTAACAGGGTTTCCTGACCCTTCTGTAGTACGTGTGATTGGATAATAGCAGTGGCTAGTAGGACTGAGTAGTAATTCGATCTTTTTGTTTCTTCCATCCTGTGTGGTATATAAACCCTGCGTCTGTAAAAGGCTGTGCTTGTATTTATCAGGCTGTGGATTGTGATTCATTACTGAGACTAAACAGAAATTCCTTAAGATTCCAAGAGCAGGATAAGTTATTTCTTACACTTATTTCATTGAATTGCACTTCTGTAACACTTATAATTGTGCTATACAGTTAATCTACTACATTTTGCTCTGTTATAAAGCTTTTTTACTGTTTCACTACATTTATGTACTGTTTTTTACTGTTTGACTCTTTTTCATTGCTAGATACGGTTTCATTATTCTAGTTGCATGTTTACTGAAGTACTTAATTGTAAACTGCTTTTTCATACGGAATTGTATTTTCTGTTTGTGAGTGCTCTAGCCGTGCTTTTCTGTGCGTTTTTGAATTTTTTGAGGTTTCTGTGTTCTAGTCAGGCATCAAATAACTCATTTGTTTGCAGCTAAAAGCATTATCTAGTCTCCTTGCTCATTTATCTGTTTAAAACTTTCATTTAGTGGCTACAGCTTGTAGCTGTAATAGTTTTCCACCCTCCTTCACTATTGTTATCTTGTTCTTATACTTTGTGGCTTTGCAATTGCTTGCCCATACTGTATATTTGATCTGGGTCACTCCTCCCAGTCTAGTGTCATTAGTTCATTCTGCCTGAGAGAGAGAGAACGTTTGTGAAGGCCCAACCCACTTAGATTCTTAACCTTGAATTAACTTTTGATCTGAAGTAGTTACTTCATTTGCTCTGCAACCTGTGGGTATCGGATCCGAGCCGGCAGCTTCACAAGCTACAAGATCTGAGCTCCTAGCTCCTCCCCCTACCCATAATTCCCTGCCACTAACTGTATTACCTCAGATCGTTTTTGCCGCGGCTGTAGACAGCTACTTTTTGAAGAGCTTCTTAGCTGACTGGTGAGGTTGTTCCTTTTTTTCTCAGATAAGCCTTTTCTTAGTATTGATTGTGGTATGTGTGTGTTCAGAGACCTATACCCAGTATAGTTTGTTAAACAGTTTCCCTTTTTTTTGTTTAGTGTTAGTTTTTCTGTGTCCCCCCTCCCCCACTTAGTGTTTGGGTGTGCGTGCGTTGTGGTAGAGAATGGCTGAAGGGCCCAAGGCCATTTTTTCAAAATGTACTGAGTGTGGCTATAAGCTTTCCCCTGCTGATGGCCACACTCAGTGCATTTTATGCCTGGGGGTGGCTCATTTATCAACAGACTGCCAAATCTGTGCAGCCTTTAACCCCCGGGCACTTGGGGACAGGAAGACTAAGCTAATCCTGGCGGGATTGCTTCCCCAGGATTCGTCTGCTTCTTCGTCTCCCGCCAAGGCTCAGGCTGTTTCCACAGCCCCAGTGCCTTCCGTTCACCCCGTTCAACCGGGTACTCAACCTCCCGCTTCGGGCTTGAGTTTGGGGGACTGTGGTGCCTCTTCCTCTAAAGAGAAGAGGCACAAAGATAAGGAGAGACATAGGTCTCATAAAAGGCTGGCTGAGACTCAACCCTCAGCCCCGCCATCTCAGCTAGCTAGCTAGCTCTCCCTCGAGGGTTTCCAGATCCTCCCCCTCTCGGCTCTGTTTGCCTAATTTTTTGCCGGAGGAGGAGTACCGATCTCCCTCGAGGTCGTCGAGGCAACCCTCCCAGCCTGCCACGACGACTTCCTCTAGGTCGACCAGGAGCCTCACCAACGCTTATATGTATCGGATGATGCAACGATTCCTGCAGACCCAAATGCAGATGGGGTGCTCTTGCCTCCTCCCCCCCCTCATGGGGGGAGTGCGGCCTCTGTCTTTGCTCTGATCACTCCTTCTCCAACCCGTTTTCAGGTTTTGGAGTCATCGGATCTGGGCACTTTCATAGCCGGGGTTTCATTGGCGCCGATAGCTCCGGTCTCTTCGACCATGCCCTCGAGTGTTTTGGGTCAGAGTTCTCGGGCCGAGCGTCTCATCCGGGGGAGTTGATGCGTCTTCGGCGCTGCTGAGGTCGGAGCACACTTCTCTCTCGGATTCGACCGCATTGGCTCCGACTCCAGTCCCTACCTCTGAGCCGAGTAGATTGCTCTCGGAGCCTGGGGAAGAGTAGTTCTCCTTCGCTTTTGAGGTAGTGGAGAGGGTGCTGTTGAGATCCTCCAGGTCCCTGGTCTGGGCTTCGGATCCTCCCACACCCCCGCTGCATGTGGGTCTATCCTCTGTCATCCATCCATTGGGACAGCCTGCCCAAGCCCTCCAGCCCGTTCCTGTGGAGGAACAGGAAGCCGTTGACGAGCCCTCCTCAGTCCCATCGAGGAGGTCCATCGTAAACGGAGGTGTAAAAGGAGGCACCTGGACTCCCCTGAGTCCGTCATGACAGACACGGATTTGGATGAAAGGGAAGGTTCCCCAAGGTCACCCCCCGAGGATGTCTCCTTCGGAGACATCATGGCGATGTTGCATATTAGAGGGGGGTGGTCTGCCTAAAAACCTTCCACGGACGAATCTGTCTTCCTGGAGGCATTTGAGGCAGGCCTGTCTACCTCCTGGGTGTCTCCTCCGGCTGACTCCCTGGTAGACCTTATTACTACCAGGGCGTGGAAGGAGCCCGACACCATGGAGCCAATCCCGAGACGGCCCGACAAAGTCCTTAGTCCCCCATCAGATAGACAGTCATGGGCCAAGGGGTCTCCGGTTGATGCCATGTTGGTGGTGGCTGCCACGAAGAGAGAACTCACCCAAGAGAGTTCATCGGTCCACCCGCCGGATAAGGAATCTCGAGCGCTGGACCGCATTGGGAAGCGGATGTTTGCTTCAGCGACCTTCTCAGTGAGGGCACTGAATTATATGGCACATACCATTAGGCTACAGCGAGACTTGATTAAGGAATACGCTGCAGCCCTCCCCCGGAGTCCATGTCGGTCAAGGACAAGCAGGTGTTTTCGACTCGTATGGCCACTCTAAAATCCATTTCTAACATGTCCATGCGGTTACTGTCTCATGCAATGGAGGGAGCCACGAGGGCCAGCAGAGCCGGGGTCGTCTTGCGGCGGCGTCACGCCTGGCTCCGCCTTTGCGATTTCGCGGAACCCTTCAAGGCGTCCTTCGCAAATGCACCCTTTGACGGGTCTTCGCTTTTTGGCAAGACCGTTCGCGAGACGGTGGTCCAAAGCGAGAAGGGCGGGAAGATGCTGTCTGCTGTCGGAGTCCGCTTTTCTAATCCCCAACGATCCTTCTCAAGGAATCAGAGGGGACAAAAGAAGTTGTGGTTCCGCAAGTCTCAGCAATCCCATCCAGCTTCAGACCCCTCGTCCTCCAGAGGCAGAGGAGGACAAGGTGGACACCGGCCCAGAGGCAGAGGGGGGCCGCGTAATTTCGGGTCAGAGAGCCTTTCCCGGACAGACCTGCACAGCAGCCCTGAGGGCTTACCCGATTGTCCATCTCTGGAGGCAGTCGGGGGCGGTTGACGGGAGCATCTGTCAAATTGGGAGTCCATTACGACAGATCGATGGGTGCTCTGGGTCATATCCAGAGGTTACTCCATTCCCTTCTTAAGCCTTCCCCATACAAGCAGACGCCTCCCCGATGTTCACCTGATCAGAGGGAGGCAGCGGCTTCAGAGGTTTCGAAGTTGCCAAGAAAAAGAGCCATCCAGCCTGTCCCCCAGATCAGTCAAGGATTGGGTTATTACTCCAGGTTCTTTAGTGCCAAAGAAGACGGGGGACCCAAGACCCATCCTAGACTTGTCCGCTCTGAACCTGTTCATCCCAAGGAAAAATTCTGGATGGTCACACTTCAATCAATTCTCCCCTTGCTGCAGGAGAACGACTGGATGTGCTCTATAGACCTCAAGGATGTGTACTACCACATATTGATGGACAGACGATCCAGAAGGTTTCTCCGCTTCCGGCTAGGAGCCAATCATTATCAGTTCAGGGTTCTTCCGTTCAGACTCACCTCAGCCCCCAGGGTGTTCACCAAGGTCATGGCAGTGGTTGAAGCCCACCTGAGACTTCAGGGCATTCAGGTTTTCCCGTACCTAGACTACTGGCTCCTTACCGCCGCCTTGCCCAGAGTCTAGGCATCTCAGTGAATCTTCAAAAATCCTTCCTTCGCCCCGTACAAGTATTAGAGTTCATAGGGGCCAGATTGGATACCCGTACTTCTCGAGCCTTTCTGACGTCGGACAGGCTGAGCAGCTTGTCGCTTCAGGTGCTTACTCTTCTTCAGAGCCAGGCTCCTGCGGCGGAGGTAGTCCTGAGGGCACTAGGGTCTGTGGCAGTGGCAATTGGTCTATCCCTTCATGCACGCCTGGAATGCGGATTTTGCAATGGACCCTCCAGGTTCAGTGGTCGCCATTACTCCACCCGTTAAGCTCTCCGATCCCACTGAGCAGAGTTTGCAGAGACTCCCTTCTTTGGTGGCTTCACTCTCGAGAGGTGAGGCAAGGGAGACCCTTTGTGATTTCCCCGCCCCAAGCCACGTTGACCACGGATGCTTCTTGCCTCGGGTGGGGGGGGCATTGTTCGGGCAGAACCGTCCAAGGCACGTGGTCTTCCCTAGAGACCGCTCTGCATATCAATGTCCTAGAGATGAGGGTGGTGCTTCTAGTGTTGCAAGCTCTCCACGACCTTCTACCTCTGGGGACTATTGCAATCCAGACCGACAATATGTCGGTAGTCTGGTACATAAACAAACAGGGAGGAACCCCTATGAGAGTGTGGGAATGGGCGATATCCACCAACCGCTTTCTAGTATCAATGCACATTCTGGGACGGTCCAACATATTAGCGGACAAACTGAGTCGGATAATTCTCACTCTGTACGAGTGGTCTCTCAATCCATCAGTTGCGAAGCAAATCTTCCGTAAGTGGGGTTGGCCTCGCTGCAATCTTTTTGCTTCTCCATTAAACACAAAATGCAGCGAGTACTTCGCAGTACTTTCCCCCAAGGGGGAGACTCCCAGAGACGCTCTAGTTCATGCTTGGCCTCCCGGTTTTCTTTATGCTTACCCACCCCTTCCGCTTATGACCAAGTTCATACAGGAAAGCCTCTCGGTTGGGGAGCAAAGTTATCCTCATAGCCCCATTCTGGCCTCGCCAGATCTGGTTCCCATACCTGCGGTCTCACAGTTTAACTCCCCCTTGGATACTGGAACCCATTCCAGACCTGATTTCACATCCCGCAGGATGTCAAACCCCAAACCTGGTAAACCTCAAGCTTGCGGCTTGGTTGATCCAGTTCCACTGATGGCAAGGACTCCCGGTATCTCATCACCAGTGAAGGCCATTCTGGTAGCGGCTCATAAGCCGGCTATCAGGAAAATATATAATAGCAAGTGGAAACGCTTCTCCATCTGGGCAACAGACAAGGGCCTGGATCCTTTTACAGTTCCTATTCCGACAATCTTGGACTTCCCGTCGCTGATTTTTCGGCAGGGAGCAAGTGCTTCTACGGTTAAGGTTGCAGTTAGCAGCCATTTCCCATTTTCATGTGGGAGGTGGACTAGGGTCATTGGCATCCACAAAGTTATGCAAAACTTTCTTGCAAGACATCTTTCTCTTGAAGCCTCCTGTGAAAACGGTGGTGCCCCCATAGGATTTGACACTAGTCTTGCAAGCCCTGATGAGTCCACCCTTTGAGCCTGTAGCCTCGATTCCTTTAAAATTCTTGTCCTGGAAAACGGCTTTTTTGGTAGCTATTACTTCTGCCAAGAGGGTTTCGGAACTCCAAGCACTGTGTATGAAACCCCCTTATCTCATTTTTCACAGGGATAGAGTGTCTCTCAGGACTAACCCGTCTTTCTTACCTAAGGTGGCTTCGGAATCTAATATCAATCAATTTGCCCGTGTTCTTTCCAAATTTTCAGAATAAGGGGGAGTACATATTGCACAAACTGGACATACACAGGCAACTACGTTTTTACTTGCATAGAACTAAGGATTTTCGCAAGTCTGATCAGTTGTTTGTGTCCTTTGCAAAATCAGCCAGGGGAAGGGCCATTTCTAAAGTGACCCTAGCAAATTGGATTTGTCAGTGTATAGTTCAAGGGTATGTATCTTCGGCAAACCACCTCCTATGGGAATACATGCTCATTCTACCCAGTCCGTCGCCACCTCAGCAGCTTTCTGGTCCAGGGTACCCTTGGACGACATATGTTCAGCAGCTACCTGGTCCTTTTCTCATACGTTCATTTCTCATTATAAACTGGATATGATATCGAGAAGTACAGCTTCTTTTGGCTCTGCGGTGCTTCGGAATATCCTTCCATAAGGCCACCCAGGTTTATTGTCTAGGTAGCTGGGGACTCTGTCCCACAGGTTGCAGAGCAAATGAAGTAACTACTTCAGATAAAGAAGCTATGTACTCACCTTAATGTTCCATCTGAGTAGGTACTTCATTTGTCTGCAACCATCCCCCCTGCCATCCCCCTAACCTTTTTCTCGGGTTTTCTTCTGGTCACCTGAAATTTTGCTGTCTTGAGGTTAGGTCTTCAGTATACCTCTGTCGAGGTTATGACTAAGATTGGGCAAAATCGATCTGAGGTAATACAGTTAGTGGCAGGGGATTATGGGTGGGGGGGAGCTAGGAGCTCGGATCTTGTAGCTTGTGAAGCTGCCGGCTCGGATCGGAGATCGGATCCGATACCCACAGGTTGCAGACAAATGAAGTACCTACTCAGATGGAACGTTATGGTGAGTACATAACTTCTTTTTCCAACTTTCTCCTTTTCCACTTTACTAAAAAAAAAAAAAATCTAAGCTTCTTTGTAAACTCCTTAACCCTCACAACCCTTTGTGTTGCAGGGAAGCCTTCTAGCTTGTTAGTGGGAATGGTAAGCACTAGGTACGGTATCTACCACAAAAAGAGTGGTTTCTGGCCCTGATTTGAGGTTTATTGGCCTTTTGGGCAGTTTCTTCCATCTCTTTCAACTTTTGGCTTAAAAGCCTGTGTTTGCGCTTGTTTTCCCACTTTCCTGTAGCTAGTCTAGTCCAGATACAGATGTGCTGTGTCCAAGACTGTAAGCTTCTGAGCCCCCAAACCCTTTGTGGTAGAGGGATGCCTTCTAGCTTATCAGTGGGAGTGATAAGCACTAAGAAGCCTATCTACCACAAGAGGAGTGGTTCCTTGCCCATAAATTGTAGTTTATTGGCCGTTTGGGCAATTTTTCCATTTCTGTCAACTTTCCGGTTTAAAAGCCCACTTTTGCTTTTGTTTTCCACCTTTCCTGTAACTAGTCTAGTCCAGATACAGACTTTGATGTATCCAGGACCGTTTGCAATCTTCTGAGCGGTGCCAAAGCCTGCTCTTCAATTTTTCCCTTAGATCTACTAGTTCTCTCCTTTCCTGCATTTATACTAGCTTATTAGTCTAGCACTTTACCAGACTTCTTGTAGCAATTACTGTAGCACATAAGTGCTATCAGCACTAAACGTTCTACAAGGAAACATATCTAGTACTTATTGTCAATGCCCACCCTGCTCGGCATGTCTAAAAGTCAGTTCTCTGTGCTTTCTCCTATTAACCTGGTGAACTTGGGCATCCTGAGGCAATGTAGCAACTGCTTCATGTACACCAACAACCCTCTCCTCTTACCACCAGTACTCAGACTTGAGAGAGATGCACTTATAAATCCAAACTGGAAGCCATGCACTCTCCAGCCAAGACCGGAATAGCTGGTCAAGAGGAGAAGATCAGCACTTGCACCACACCACATGGAACACACAGCCCTCTGGTGCACACACCAACACTGCCTTCACATAAAAACACAAACCACACACCCACCTTCACGGAGGCTCTCAATAAAAATCTACCCAAGTAGCAGAGCCGTCCAAGGCAGAAACTCATTCAACCACCACAACACTAATCATGAGACACACATCTCCTAAACAGTGTGCAACTCAACCAAAACCCGTAAGGCAAAATAGTATGTCTAACACACTAGTCATAGGTGACTCGATAGTGAGGCACACTGATATCCCACTCACTAGGTTGAATAAGGAGGAAGTAACAGTCAGCTGCCTGTCAGGTGCAAGGATCTGACACAACGCATGCACTCAGGTCACTCAACAGGTACGAATATGACTCTGTCATTGTCCATGTGGGTGTGAATGAACTGAAACATACCTCCTTGGACTATATGAAAAGAGACATGGAGGAGCTCTCGGGTTATGTAGCCCAGGCGGGTATGACCCTAACCCTGAGCAGCATCCTGCCATCACCCAGAATGATACTACAGTACAAGCAGAAAATGATTGATTTCAACAATTGGCTAAGTTTCTGGTGTCATTCTAAGGGGATCCAGTATCTGCTTGGGATGACATGATTGACAGACCTCGATGCTTTGCCAGAGATGGCCTGCATCTGTCACCCCTGGGCTTCTGTATACTGGACAAAGCTCTTGCCACCCCATAGTGCCTTTTTTAGGCGGTGTTCCAAAGACCAAATTACCACCGTCACAGCTACAAACAAATGCAATCTGAGGGTCATGTTGCTCAATGCTAGAAGTCTAAATCTCAAAATGCACTCACTCGAGGCACTCCTTAAAATGGAGAGCATCAACATTTGTGCTGTAACAGAGGCCTGGTTCAAGGCAGCAGAAAGCACCCCTGCATTACCAGGCTATAACTCATTCCACACCTTTCGGCCCCAGAACTTAGACCGAAGCTCCAAAGGCAGTGGCGTCTCCATATTCATAAAGGGTGCGCACACCTCCAAACTTGGTAGCCCAACATAACGCATCAGAGATGCTTCAGGTGCAGCTAACATTGGGTATGACAGCGATTCAGGTCATAGCCTGCTATAGGTCCCTAACCATGTCCCAAGTCTCGCACTCCACGTTCCTAACCACCCTGGAGAATATTAGGGTCCAACCTAACACTCTCTTACTAGGCGACTTCAACTACCCCTCCATAAACTGGGTAGACTACTCATGTACCAATACACTTGCCCAATGTTTCCTGGAGTTCATTAATTCCAATGCCCTGGACCAGCTCGTTTTTGCCCCCCCCCAGCAAAGGTAACCACCATGAAACACTTCTCGAAAGCTAACTTTAGGATCCAAAAACAGAGGTGGCTAACTTCAAGGCACCCATGCAAATGGAGAATAGTTGCATGACTGCAGAATCATACACCAAGACACTGTACGAACACGTACACAAATGCATGGATCTAGTCATACCCAATAGAACAAGACACACTCCTCCAAAAAATGGAAGCCAATCTGGTGGTCCCCTGCCGTAAACGAACTCTTCAACAGGAGGAAACTGATGCTGAATAAGGTGAAGTCCCAAGACTGAAAAAACTCCCTTATCTGCCTCAACAAAAAGTTGAGATCCCTCATCAAATCCTCTAAAGCTAGGTATGAAAACAGAATTTCAGCAGATAGTAAAGACAACCACAAGGCCTTCTGTAGTTATGTAAAGAATCTCCAAGGCAATGCCCAGACTTGCTCTGAGCTACTGCACAATGGTACCTCCTATACCGAGCCAACAGATATTGCCAGTATACCGGCCGACAGATTCAGTGCCAACTTTACCCCCCCCAATCCAATCACAATACCAGTAGATTGCCAGGCACCCAGTATTACTGCTGCGCAGGTTAAAACAGCACTGTCCAAGGTCAAGAATACAGCTTCTATGGGACCTGACAATATCTCTGGTTGTGTTCTACATGAACTACAGAGTGAACTGGCACCTCACCTGTGTGCTCTGTTCAATCACAGCCTCACCTCAGGCTTTGTCCCTGCCAAATGGCGCACTGCTACAGTTATCCCCCTCCACAAAAGAGGAGTGACTACAGACCTTGGGAACTATTTCCTCATTAGCCTGACGAGTCTGATTTGCAAAGCTATGGAACGCATCATCATGGACCTAATAAACAAGGCTATAGGGAATCTGCAAACTTTGGATCCCACACAGTTTGGTTTTGTGAAGGGTAGATCATGCCTGCTCAATTTAGTCGACAACTTTGAGTCAGTCACCAGAGTTGTGGATGAGGGCAAGGTGGTTCCTACAGCCTATGTTGATCTGGCTAAGGCTTGTGATACCATTCCCCACTCAGGAATCACAGAAAAACTCATTAAACTTGGCATCAACCCCTATATCACTAGGTGGGTTGCAAACTGCCTCACAGAACCCACAGTGTGAAAGTAGCTAACTCCAAGTCAGACTGCTGATTAATCATGAGTGGAGTCCCACAGGGTTCGGGCCTTGGTCCTCTCCTGTTTGGTATCTACTTCTCAAAAGTCCAGGCCAACATGAAGGGACTCTGACAAAAGTTGCAGACGATTGCAAGTTGGGTGCTGTTATGAACTCCAAGTGATGTTGACATCCTACAGAATGACCTCCCTGTGACCAGCGACTGGTGTCAGAATCATGGCCTTAAGCTCAAGCTCAATGCCAAAAAAATGTTGTCATTCCTTTTGGAAAAACCCTGTTCCCATGAATTACCACATTGATGGTAGTCCACTGAACACAGAATACGTTACAAGAGATCTAGGAACACAGGTTGACTGCAGCCTCTCTTTTGATCACGACATTGCCACTGTGGTCAGAAAGTCCTATGTGGCACATCTCATTACTAAGGGTTTTGCTTCCAGGAAGAAAGAGGTCATTGTCTCTCTACTCTTCCCTCATTAGGCCAGTTGAGTACAATGCCCCATTTGGCATGTACCTCACTAGACACCTGCAACAACTGGAGAGGCCGTAAAAGTACCTCACAAAGAGGATCCTAGGCCTTAAACACTTGTCCTATATAAACAGACTCAAAAAAACTCCCAACTATTCTCCTTCTCATATCGCCTACTTAGAGGTGATCCCTGCTTGACTTACAAAGCCATGTCTGACCCAGCTCTGTTAGAAATGCTACATGTAAAGAAATCCCAATCCCTTCACACCACATTATCCAGAGACCTCAACCTCATTACCATAATTAACAGAACATGCTGGAGGGACAGGTTCATAACCCAGAGACTGCCCATGCTATGGAACAGACATCCCATACATGTCAAGCAGAGCACCTCGCTGACCCTCTTCAAGAGAAATCTTGAGTGGATGGGAAACAGAAAATTCACCCCGAGGATAACACCAGTGGCTCTACTCGACAGAGGCACTGGGAACTATGGTTGGGTAGCACTATGCCAGGGTATTCCTATGGCTAGGCTTGTAAAGGCCCCAGGGCCATTAGCCGAGTACACACCTATGAACCTATAAGTTTGAGGGAGAAGTGTATGCTTCTGCACTTTTTTTCAGAATTTTGAATAGTCAGGCTCATATGTTAAAGTTTATACTGATTAATTGTGAAAGTACGAAAAATGTTTTTGCTGCAGAGGCAAAATTTGTTTGCGGTTTGGTTTCTTTTTCATGGGTCAGTACTCATGTGAAGTGTTTAAGACCCTGTAGGTACTCTTTCCAGGGCTATTGCCACTAGTACTGTGCTGATGAGGTTTGCCTGGCCATGGTCTCAAAACCTCCCTGAAGATGTCAAAAATATGATTTTGAGTTTACATTTGACTAGAGATTTAGAATTTGCACCCTCTGCTGCATAGGTTGTCCAGAAGTGTGATGAAAGAGGTAATCTGATACAGGGAGTCTTAATTTTTTAGTCCTCTTTCTCTGAATTTTCCGAGGACTTTTTCTGCTCCTTCATTCAATTGAATCAAAATAAACAGCCTTGGCAGAATGCTAATAAGCAGATGCTTAAAAGGAAATGGCAGGGAGGTTCCAAAAAGAATCTGTAATCCTCCCCAAGAACAAAGGACGGTCACATAAGGTTGAATGAGGCACCCTCCCCCTCTCCAAACGCATGCAACAATTGTGCATGCACACACTAGCAATCCTTATCCCTTCCAGAAGGTTTGATTCTCCATTTCTCTTTGGCAAGAGATTGTTTCTCTGATGGTGCATGTCAAACGAAAACCTATTTTTGTGAGCATTAATGGTGTCTATGTATTAAACCTTTGATCCAAGTTTGTCCTCTCAGAGCTTTATTGCTTCACCTTTTGGTTGGACTGGATTTGGAATTCTTGGTTTATAGAAACAGTCACTGCTTCCCAATTAGGAAGGAGATTTTATTCAGTTATGTTTTTAGTGCCAAATAAAGAGAATGCCTGGAGAATCGGTTTGTGATGGTGCTCAAGTTCAAAATGCTTCCACTTCATAACCTGTTGCCCCTTCCTCATTTGAGTTTTTTTTTAGTAACATTCAGGCATTTAAAGTTTTTTATGTCTGGATCACATTATCAGATGTCCTGAGTGAAATTGCTGTAGCAGGACTCCAGAAAGATGGGTTTTTGCCACTGGTATTTGCCTGGGATACCAGCGCCTAAAAACGTTTCATGAGCCATATGTCCTATATATGACCTCATCCTGTGAGTGAAGGGGTACATATGTTGACGTGTAAGCGTAAATCTATAGTCTGTCTTGCCACCAGCCTGAAAGCATGTCTCACATCCGTCTGTCTGATATTCACATGGATGTTTGTATGGTAAACTTTCACAAATTCAGACAAGTTCCCCATTCATGAACCTTTCTTTTCTTGTCTGCTGTGATTTTGTTAAATGTCAGCTAGGAGGGGAAAGTGTGGTAGGCCGATACCTAGCAAAGACCTCCACTCTCAGTGCCTTTTCTGTTTAGGCATAGAGAGTGGTTAGAAATCTTGTTCCATCTGGCAGTCCTTCATACCAAAGATTTTATACTATTTCATTGTTGAATATATAGGCTAACTGGCTTAAATGATTAGCACAAGCCAAAATGGCAGATCTCTCCACATCTGACACATTTGCTCTGAAGAAAGAGGATTAGGCCCAAAGTTCAATCTGCCTAGTCAAATTCAGACGTACTTGCTGAGGTTGCTAGACCTATGCAGGGTGTCTGATGCTTTCTCAGAAGTCCTCTACTATGCCCTCTCTGGAGGCCGGTATGGTGTTTGTGAACTATACGTCCAAAGTGACTGCTTTGTCAATGGAGAAGGGGGAACCACACATCTTTATCTTGGAAGACCCTGAAGGTATCCCTCAGATCTTGGTAAGGAAAGAGTTACTGAGATCTGTTGTTGAGGTATGTTAAGAGTTGCATCCCCCGTATTTAATCCAAGTGGACATCACCCCTTAAAAGACAGGAGAAGACTAAGCATGTTCTCCTCCCCCTGGTCGTCTGGGGAAGAAGAGTGGATGAGCTTTTCTTGGGGCCTATCCAAGGCCATTAATGCTTCTCAAGCCTCGCTCCTTTTCTGCTCATCTATTCACCCCTCAAAAGATTACTGTGGTGTTTTCTTCGGAGGATGGGGCTTCAGATTCTGATGATCATTCCCTAGCATATTCTTCTCAAATTCACTCACCTGGGCAGATGTTCTCAGATATTGAAGATTCCCTGCCCCCAGATTTCTCTGTGATCGAGACTTCTTTTGTAGAAGCTATTGAAAGTGTGATGAAACATTTTGAGTGCGATTCTGAAATCTCTGAGGTTCAGAAAAGATACTTTGGTATTTTAGAAATGGGCAGTCCAGCTTCTACTCCTGTCCCTGCAGTCCAGGAGGCCTTCACTGATAGTTTCACATCTATTTACTCTGCTCTTACCTCTGACTCCACCCTCTAAGAGGCCTGAGTGATTCTGTAAAGTTCCAGATGAACTTAAATTTCTTTGAAAAATAAGCAACAGGGTTCTTTAAATAATTTCTTTAGCTTCAAATAAGCCATCCACGCTCTGATACTGCTCGTCCCTCAGATAAGGACAGTGAGGCCGTGGAGTAAAAAAAAAAGTCTGTGCTTCCTCTACCCGGCCTTCAGGGCCATTCATTGTTCAGACTCGGAGCAAATACCTTTTGTGTGTTCTTGGATGTCTGAATAAACTATTGCTGACATGGAAGGTTCAGATTTAAAACAGGCTGTGTTTTTGGCTCAAGAAACTCAGTTGTGTAGCTATAGCATTAAATGCAGCTGTGATGTTGCTGAGGCCTCCTCCAGAGCAGTTGCTAACAACTTGGTTAATATGCAGTCTTCCTCTCCTGGAAGATTTCAAGGCAAAACTCCTAGATTTGCCTGACAGAATTTTCTTTTTTTTTTTGTCTACAGGTGGCTAGCTTGTTCAAGACTCTGCAAGAGCAAAGGGAGAACAATGAAGGCCTACAGACAGATTAAACTTGCCTCCCTGCCCAGATACTGGAGAAACTGCCTTGCCAAGTCTGTCTCATTTGTCTGAAGAGAGCACAGGCCATCTCTGAAGCACAAAAAAGAACCTACAAAAAAATTCCAGGGCTAGCCTAAAAGAGACTCCAGATCTGGGAGACCTCCTTTCACAGATAAATCAGTGTGACTATCTTCTCTCCACCATCCCTCTTTCCAGACAGCTCACCTAATCTATTAAAATTTGGATATGGTCACAGTAGACAAGTGGGTACTCACCATTATTCAGCAGGGATGCAGAATGTCCTGGAAGGAACTTGCTGCATTCTAAGACATTCCACCTCCTCCCCACAACCAGCTACATCTCTTTCCACCAATCCTCCAGGGCGTAGTATCCCAAGGTACAAGAGAAGCCAGTTCCCTTTCAGTTTGTAGGAAGAGGTTTTTACTCGGGTCTGTTCCTGGATCTCTGGAAAGGAAGACAGTGGAGGCCCGTATTGGATCTTTCCCAGTTCACCACCTTTCTCAAGATACCCACTTTCAAAATGCCGTCTCTTCAGACCCATTCTTCCCTTTATTCTTCCCCAGCCTTCCTGATGTCTTTGGACTTGAAAGACAGGTACATGCGTATTCCCATACAGCTATCATGCAGTAAGTTTTAGGTTTTCTGCTGGCTCATCTCATGTTTGTTTTTCTGCTTCGCCCTTTGGGCTTCCTACTGCTCCCAGATTTTTCACAAAGTTCCTAGTCCAGTAATAGCTTTTTGTAGGACACTGAGAATGCAGATATTCCCTTACCTGAATGATATGGCAATTTAAGCGTAGTCACTTCAGACTGTATTACTGCATCTTAAGTTCACTCTTACCCTCCTCTTTTGACAGAGGTTCACTTGTCAATTTAAAAAAAAGTCTTCCCACTCAGACCTAGTTTTCTTGGGCTGCAGACTAGACACGAAGCACGCAGGTCTTTCCTCCAAAGAAGGTACAAACCCACATAGCCTCATTCCACTTCATCTTACCTCTCCAAGCCTGCTCAGCAGGGGAGGTTCTCTGAGCAGTGGGCTAAATGATGGCAGCCATTCCAGTGCTAACACTAACTAGGCTGTTGATGAGAAAGATACAGTAGTACTTAAAAAAAAATGCGGTCTCAAAATTCTCATCCCCTGGGCACACACAGATCACCCTTGTACCATGTCTGAAGAAGGAGATACTTTGGTGAGTGTCCAGGTAAACCCCAACCCAGTGCTGTACTTCAGGGTGCAGACTCCAAGTCAAGAGTTGCATACATATGCCTCCAAAGCTTGGGGGGCATGGACGGGGGGGCTCAAGGTCCAGGGCTACTGCTAATCCATTGTCATGTCAGAGCATACAAACCTGAAGGAGATGCCAGCTTTCATTCAGGTCCTACAAGTTTTCTCTCATCTCTGGAAAATGGGATCTCTAAAGGTATTCTCAGACAATACAACAGTCATATATGGTGCATAAATAAGGAGGAGCAAGATCTTGCCAACTGTGCAGATTGACTTGGATAGCATGGGACATTGCCACCAAGGGGACAATTTTTCTCCAAATATACATTCCTTCTCAGGACAGTGTGCTGTCAGAATCCTTCAGCAGGTCTGTAGAAGATTCCCACAAATGGATGTTCAACAGAGTGGTCTTCCTAGACATTTACACTACAGATAGGCTTATTTGTATTGAAAAACAACAAACCTTTCCCTGTCTTTGGTAAAAGTACACCTTGCTGCTTGGCTTTGTAGGATGGATGCCTTGTCTTTCCAGTGGACAGGAAGTTTTCTTGATGCCCACCCTCCAATACCTCTGCTCTCAAAAATTACTCCAAATCCTTTAAAAAGGAATTTTGCTGTGAGATTGTTTTGGCCGAGGCAAGATTGGTTCCCATTTTCTATCGTTTAGCCAGGGGCAATCACAATAAGCTACCCCACAAAGTGGGCCTGCTCACACAACAGAAGGGTTTTTTGCTTCATCCCCTTATCCCTAAACCTAACTCTATGGACAGTGGGATTCTGATCCCTTCGGGACACCAGTTTTTTTGAGATCATGCTTCAGGTTCTCCAAGAAGCAAGGAAATCCACTACCCAAAAATCCTGCATAGCCAATTGGAAGAGATATTCAATCTGGTGTTAAGCTAAAAATCTGGGCACAATAAAATGTCTGGTTCCTGTGTTGTCTAACTTGTGTGAGCTCCCAAAATGCGGCTTAGCATATTTATCTGTTAAAGGCCACCTTTCAGCCTGTCTTCTGTTACCCCCCACCTTGTTCAAACTTGTGGTCAAGCTGTTTTTAAGGGAGACTTGCATTTAAATAGTCCTAGAAAAAAAGTGCCACCCCTTGGGAAAACTGTGTGCTGGAAGAGCTGACTGTCTCCTTTTGAACTAGCAGCTTTTACCACCCTCAAATTCTCACCTGGAAAACCATTTTGATTTTAGCCATCACTTCTGTTAGGTGGATATGAGCGCGCCAAGCTCTCATGGCAACTCCTCCTTTCCGTAATTTCCATAAGGACATTGAGCATTTTAGGGTCAGTCCTTGCTTCCTGCCTAAAGCGGTAAATGAAATGCGCCTCAGTCAGGCCGTCAACTTTGTTACATTTTTTCTTAACCCAGAGAACAGGGAGGAAAGAATACTGCATTCCCTGGATGTGCATGGACAACTCGGATTTTACCTGGACAAGACTAGGTCTATTCATAAGTTAGACCAGCAGTTTAATTCTTAAACTGTAAGCTTGGCTAACAGTCTTGCTAGCTGGATTTCAATGTCCTATCTGCTTTTGTTAAACTTATCATGGCAAATTATTGCACTGTTCCTCAAAAAGTCATGCTACAAGAGTAGTGGCCTCTTCTTGGGCTTTCTGCAAGGGATTAGATTCCAGAATAATACTGGAAGCAGCTACCTAGTCTTCACAAAACACTACAGACTAGATGCCTTTTACAAATCCAGAGCTGCTTTTACCAGGTCAGTCATTTCTGGCCTATTGGGCAGTTCTCATAGTTCTTAGCTAGAAATAGTGTTTCCAGTTTCAGTAACACATTACTACCTATCCCCCCTTTATGACTTGGCCAGGTAAGCTAGCCTGCACTTGAAGGATTTTTTTATCCATAGCATAACAAACTTGTACCTTGTAGGTCTAACTCCTTATCTTAGTCTTTCTGGAGAGGTTACCTTTTTCCTTGATGCTCTACATAACTGGATGGAGAGATATATGATGAGATTGGGGTAGAGAGCCAAGTGGCCTTAGCTTTGAGTATTAAGTGGTCCGAATGCCTTGTGCAAATAGTCCTGCTGGTTACAAAGATAGCTGCACTTCTGGATCCAGCATTATGGTAAGTACATAATTTTATTTCTAAAATGTGATGCAGACTCTTCTGTGTAGTACAGTTTTAGGAGGATTGCTCTTAGAGTTATTTTAGCAATGGTAAATTTTATATGAGCTGCTTGTCACACATTATGTATGGCAATGCCTGAATTCTTGCTTATAAAAAAAAAAAAATGGTGCAAGTTTCAAGAGCACAGTTTCTCAGTAGCCTAGCTTCTCTGTTTTGCAAAATAGTGATTTGTTTTCCTCCCTAAACAGAAGGATGTCCTCCTGTTCGGTGTTGTAGTATTCTTTACATACGAGTTGTATTCCGCCCATCGACCCGACGTCCAGTGTGTATACAAAAGCTTACAGCCACTGCCTGTACGTGGGACGTCGCATGTAGGCTCTAACAATGTCAACCATAAAAAGAAAGTCGGAACTTTTTTCGCCGCTATTCAGATGGTTGACTGTTGCGTACTGTCTGCAGTCTGATTCCGTGTGTATTGCTGCCAGCTTCAGATATGTACCCTGTTGGGGATTTATTTTATTGCTACTGCTGTTTGTTAATGTTCCTGTCATCCAGGAAGGGCAAGTGTAGGTGTGGAAGGCAGATTCCATATAAAGATAGTCACAACCTTTGCCTTTTTTGTTTGGGGCCTACTCACGATCATTGTTCTTTTTCTGTTTGTCAGGTCTTCGTGCCTAATACCTTATGTAGTCGTCTTTCGGCTTTAAATCTTTATCTCTAGGACCAACGACTTAAATTGACTGCCTAGAGACACGATGGTGGGTTCTGTGAGTCCTTCAGCTGAGCAGAGTTTGAAGAGGAAGGCGAGTAAGCCAAAACCTGAATCCTCTTCAGCTGCGCCTTCCACCTCCAACGTTCCCGTTGAGGTTGGTGAAGACCCGGTGGTACATTTGGAGGGTCAGGTCTGCTTCTTTGGTGATTACCTCTGGGGAAGCCGCCTACTGTGCAGATCCTAGCATGTCCAATACAATGCAGACTTCATTTCATGTGACATGAGGGAACAGCTGCTTGTTCTGCTAGACTACTCCAGTGACTGTCCTGCTTGATGTCCTTCTGTTCCTATGTTGCAGTGTTCTTGGTGTGGGATTTTCCACCTCGGGCGACCTGTACGTCTGTTCCTATACAAAAGCTTCAGCTTGGCTGTTATAGTTGCATGGGACATCACATGTAGGGCCATAAACCAGGGTCCTTAAATGCGACGTCTGCATGCACAGACCTCAGAACATTTCAGCCACAGACGACCATCCCATCGTGTGCTTCACTCCTTCACTGCAAGACGTCTTAAAGCTAAGTACACCGTTGGGGTTTTCTTCTTTAACCTCTAGCAAAAGCTTGGCTTGTAGTAATTTTTAGCTGATGTTAGCAAGAAAGGGCAAATGCCAATGTGGGCACCAGATACCCATAAAGACACACACGACCACTGCGTTTTTTGCTTAGGCTGGGAGCATGATCACAGCGCTTACTCTAACAATCTTTCATTCCTAAGACCGTACGCAGCTGTCCGGCTGCACTTAATCTCTACCTAGAAAACCAGCGACTTAAAAAATTAGCACTTGGGATGGATCCCGTCTCAGAGGCCCCGAATGAACCTCTGTGAAAGAAGGCCAAGATTCCTAGGCCATCTTACACTACCACTCTGCTTTCGGACACCCTGCAGCTACCAATTTAGGAGTTGAGGGACGTCCGACAGATCCATTAACTTCTATTGCGACGTTTGATGAAAACGCTTCGCATTTGATGACAAGCACGTCCCCGGAGCTAACCCAGAGATCGGCTACCACCGAGGTCGAGGGGGAACAAGACACAGCCTGGCCTTCGACCGGGATTCCTCCTCCCGACACAGCTACCCTTAGCCAGGCATCCAGTTCCAGGCCTACGCCCAAGTCTACCCAGTCAAAAAGAATCAAAATAACAAACATCTGGCTACACTCGCCGAAGGCCTACCTAGCTGGCAGTCCTTCACCTCATCTTTGATGCAGGTATTTATGGCCCTTATGCCATCAGCCTCTTCTCCATCTACACTTCCACTCCTCAGCGTAGGCCTGCCTTTGCCTCCTCTCTTACACCACCTACCTCACAAGACAGGGAAGAAGAGCAAGAGACCCATTATTCATCTTCAGATGAATCTATATCTTACACTTCCCAAATAGCCTCTCCTCAAGAGTATTATTCCCCAGTTGAAAAATCCAATGAAGGGGTCTCCCCTCCAGCGGATATCACTTTTGGTGAAACCCTAACCAAAAATGAAGAATTACTTCAAATGGGACAACTCACAAATGTCTGATAGTCAAAAAAGGTAATCTGAAGTAGTTTACTTAATTTAATCTTCAAACTGTGGTGTACCAGATCCGAGTCTGCAAGTTCACTAGCATCTACCCCGAGCTCCAAGCTTCTCCCCTTACCCATAATACCCCACCACTACCTTCCATCCTACAGATCTCATTTGCCATGGCTTGCCAGAAGCATTGTGATCCTGAGCTCCAAGTTTGTGAGTTGGGTTAATTGATAAGTTATCAGTTTTTTGATAGTTGGTTGAGTGTTAGCAGTTAGTGTAGGTTCCCTTTTCTTCCTCCCCTTGTTGGTGCGTCATATTTTACGTTTTTTCTGTAGTTTTTACTTTTAGTGTGTATTGCTTCCCCTCCCCCCCTCAGCGTTCTGTGTGCCTTCGAGTGTGTGTTGAGTGGGTCTGAGTAGGAAATATTTTGTTTTTCCTTTTCCTTTTCTTGTTTGTGTGTGAATTAGTTTTTTCAGTGAGAGAGATGGCTGACCCCAAGCCAGTCTTTCAGAGGAGCACTGAGTGTGGCCACAAATTGTCACCAGCCGATGGCCACACATTTTGCGTTATGTGCTTGGGTGTTGCCTATTTAAATACAGATTGTACCTTTGACGCAGGTTTTAACCCACGTGCTATAAAGGATAGATGGGGTAGGTTGGCCTTGAAAGGCCTTCTACCCACTACTGAGGCGGTTGCCTCTTCTACTGCTTCAGTCACAGCGGCTGCAGTGGCTGCCTCTCCTTCCTCTCTTGTCCTTCCTTCTCCTCCCTCCCAGGATGGGACTCACCCTTCTGTTTCTAAGCCTGTGGAAGTGGAGTGCAGAAAAAGCAGAGAGGGGGAGAGAGCACAGGTCTGAAAAATGTAGAGAGTTCCCTGGACCTTTCTACTTCTACTCCCGCCAAGAGTCAGTCTAGAATCTGTGACCCCTCGGCTCCAATCTCCCAGATTTTTCCCTGAGCTGGAAGAGCCATGACCAGCATGTAGGTCCTCGGTACTTCCACCCGCCAGGTCGAAGTCCATGGTCTTGTCAAGGTTCCCCCAAAGCCTTTCTGAATTCGACATGGATAAAATGATGAGGTTCATTCATACTCAAATCCAGATGGGAGTTTTGCCAGCCTCCTCTTCCTCTGGAGGGGGGAGCTCACTTCCTTTCTTCACGCCAGTTTCTCCTTCTCCGATATGACAACCGGGTTTGGAGTACTTAGATCCAAGGATGGCCTTAGTCAGGGGGTCAGCGCCGATGGTACCGGTCTCCTCGACGCCGGCAGCTACCTGGAGCATAAGGAGAGTCCAAGTGTAGATCATCCAACGCACTAACAGAACACAAAGTGTTCAAGTAGTACAAAACCACATTTAATATTAAAAGCTACGTTTGCACCGATGTGCAAACTTCATCAGAATGAATACAGATAAAAACCACACAGGTTTTATACACTCACTTAATTGTTCTTAACACCATAATTGAAGACAATTAATAATAATTAATATACTTAACTTCCAATGAGTGCATTGCTGTTAAAGGTACAAAACCTACAAAATAACATTTAAATACTATAAAATGCTTATATATGTGTATACATAGAAAACTAAATTATCATAAAAACACCAAAACTCAACAATTATTAAAAATGTGTATATATAGAAAATGATACAACATATGTCCATCTAAATTTAAAAATATATATGAATAAATGTATATATGATATATATTTAAGGTTTTATATTTAACCCAAACTATTAATCATAAATATAATTACATGTAGTTACATAGAACTAAACAGTAACTACCCAAATTCTATAACAAAAAATAGTTAATAAAACACAGTCAATAGAAAAACTAATACTAATGCTGCTGACTATCTTTTAAGACTTAAAATGCTTAACAGGCAGGCTATGGAGCATGCTTCATTAAGACCAGGAAAATGGTAGGATTCTAACCTAATTTGCCATTGGAGTTCTAGTACTAACAATTTTAACGCAGTTGGACCACCTCTAATGTCATGGAGTGCCTGGTCGATTGCTATAAATTTAAAATGATGCGTAGGGAAATCCAAAATATGCTTGGCCAATGCATTAGTAGTTTTAGCTTTCCTAATGGCATATTGGTGTTCATAAATTCGTTCCCTAAACTTACGTTCAGTTTTCCCCACATAATGTGCTTGACATAACTGACACTGCGCCAAATAGACCACCATCTTGGAGTTACACGTGAATCTATGCTTAAGTTTAAATGAATCATTACTGACCTCAAATCTATTAGATTCTACAATGAATCTACAGTAGTTACAGTTGTGGTCTTAATGAAGCATGCTCCATAGCCTGCATGTTAAGTATTTTAAGTCTTAAAAGATAGTCAGCAGCATTAGTATTAGTTTTTCTATTGACTGTGTTTTATTAACTATTTTTTGTTATAGAATTTGGGTAGTTACTGTTTAGTTCTATGTAACTACATGTAATTATATTTATGATTAATAGTTTGGGTTAAATAATAACCTTATAGAATATAAATCATATATACATTTTATTTATATATATTTTTAAATTTAGATGGACATATGTTGTATCATTTTCTATATATACACATTTTTAATAATTGTTGAGTTTTGGTGTTTTTATGACAATTTAGTTTTCTACATATATAAGCATTTATAGTATTTAAATTTTTGTAGGTTTTGTACCTTTAACAGCAATGCACTCATTGGAAGTTAATATTAATTATTATTAATTGTCTTCAATTATGGTGTTAAGAACAATTAAGTGAGTGTATAAAACCTGTGTGGTTTTATCTGTATTCATTCTGATTAAGTTTGCACATCGGTGCAAACGGCGCTTTAATATTAAATGTGGTTTTGGATTTACATTTTGTCTTATTGCTTGGCTGCTGCAATTGGTGTACTGACTAACACTTTGTGTTCTGTTAGTGCGTTATGATCTACACTTGGACTCTCCTTTGGTTTTATAATACGGTGTTTTTGTTCAACTTTCCTAGCTACCTGGAGCATGTCTGATCTGACCAGTTCGGATCTGAGTGGCTCTCTGAGCCTGGGTGTCGGATCCGAGGGAGCAGAACTTTTTCCATCAGCTCTGGCGTTGTCGGGCTAAGTCCCCTCCCCCCTCGGAGCTCCATCCACTTCGGTCCCGGCTCCGATTCTGTAGGAATCTGTTTGATCCGGGGAAAGTGGTTTACTTATTGGTGGTTCAGGAGGCTCGTTCTCCCTCGGCGTTCGTGGCAGAAAGGGTTCTCTCCACTGGATCGAGACCCTTGACTATTTCCTCCGACTCCGCCCCGACTCTCTCAGCTTAGACTATGAATCCCATCATTTTACCTGAGGGACAGCCCATGCTCGAGGAGCTCCAGGCGGTTCCCTTTGAGGAACAAGTGGTTTGCGAGTTCCCCCCGGAGTGCCCCACTGGAGACGTGCCTCGCAAGCATACGCATAGGAGGAGGCACTTGGACTCCCCCAAGTCCCTCACCGAGGACACTGATTTGGATGATGGGGAAGGTTCCCCAGATCACCTCCCGATGTCTCCTTTGGAGACATCATGGAAATCCTACACCAGCTGGGAGGTTGGTCCTCCCCCAAACTTTCCTCTGACAAATACGTGTTCCTGGATGCTTTTGGCATGGGCCCATCTACTTCCTGGGTGTCCCTTCCCGCAGATCCCCTGGTGGACCTGGTCACCTCGTGGTCCTGGAAGGAGCCAAACACCGTGGAACCAATCCAGAAACATCCAGACAAAATTTTGAGCCCTCCCTCAGATAGACCAGTGTGGAACAAAGGGGCCCTTGTAGACGCTATGGTGGTAGCAGCAGACACCAAAAAGGAATTAGCCCAGAAGAGCTCCTCGGTTCATCCCCCTGACCGAGAGTCTAGGATGATGGACCTCCTTAAGAAAGCGGGTTTATGCATCAGCTACCTTTTCCATCAGGGCGATTAACTGCCTGGCCAACGATGTTCTTTGTGTTTCACTGTTGCAGTCATCACACATGGATTATCTGCCTGCAGGTCACCCTCACTCGGACTAAATACCAGAGACTTAGTATTTCTGTGTCAATTGCTGCTGTTCCAGGACTGACAGGTCATCAGGGGTATAAAAACAGGCAGCTGACGCCATTACATCAGTCTTTCTTGCTGAGGAGCCCGAGGCAGAAACAGTTCGCAAGTGCCGGTCGGCCGCTACCTGAGTTTTCGTTTACGAATTGAATAATCCTGAAGTCTTCTAAAGCTAAGTACTCCATTGGGGATCCTTTTTTCTTGCTCAAACCGATGTCAGAAAAAGTTAACAATTGTCTTGCCTGTGGAAAGCAAATACCACACAGAGATTTTAATTCTTACTGCGTCACCTGTTTAGGCCCAGACCACGATGTACCTCGCTGTCGGTTTTGTGCCTTGTTCAGCGCACAAACCATTCATCGTCGTACTCTCCTTGTCGCTAAATTCTTTTGCTCTCGATCTCCGTATTCCAAAATGGCTTCGATAAGCCATCTGATTACCGATATTCTGAAAAAAACACAAGGATAAAGACGGAGACAGACAGCACCGGTCCAAAGCTGCCGACGACGGCCCTAGCTAGTCGCCAGTTTGCCGGTACTCTGTGAGGTGCTTTCGCAGCCCCTGATGCCCGCTTTAGTGGATTCGCAAGCCTCTACTGAGACCCATTTGGAGTCCAGTATGCCGCGAGACTCTTCGACTATGGAACCTGCGGATGTCTCTACCTTGGATGGGTCCGGAGCTGCTGAGCAGGCACCGGCTTCTGAGGCATTTTTTGCTCTACCGATGTTCGACTCAAACCGATGACTTTTTTATCTGAAACTACAAAGTTTCTAAGGTCTAGAGTACGCGCTACACCTAGAAACCCGATGACCAAAGCGCACACACCTGCGCCCTTACCACGACGACTGATGTTTAAAATGGCAGAAGACCTTATTATGATGATTAGGGGAAGTCGGTCTTCCCTTGCTAAGAGAAAGAGACCAGTCCCCTGCAGCTTCAACAGACCAGGAGTCAGATGACTCTGAAGTTTCCGATTATGAAAACATGCCCTTATCTGCTTATGAGGATTCGGATGCAGAGGAATCCATTCCCTCTGCCTCCCCTCTAGAGGATTTTTCTTTTGGTGAAACCTTACATACTTTAAGAGAGCATTTCCCCTGGGAATGCCAAGACTATCGTCAGTCCAAAAAGAGACTCTGAGAATTTCTAGATTTGCCTCAGCACAGGCCTTTAGCAATACCCCCAGTCCTGGAAGTTGTTGATGTTTTTATGGAATCCAGTCTTACTCCTGATACTTTACCCCCTGCCCCTAGGAAACCAGACAAGGTACTACAGAGTACCTGAAGCTCACAAATTTCTTTTCAAGAATCCTACTGCTGACCCAGAGATCCTTTCCCAGAGGCCGAAAGGCATCAAGGCAACTACAAACAAGAATCCCACCCCTTCGGACATGGATTCCAGAGATTTGGACAGATGGGGTAAGAAGGTATATACCTTTACAACTCTTGCCATTAGGGCATTGAGTTGTCAGTTTCACATGCTGAAGTACCAGCAACATATTATGGAACTTATTAAACAAAAAGTAGCAACCTTTACAGACTGTTCAGAAAATAAAGAATTGCAGGAACTTATGCATTCTGCATCCAAGTCAGTAAGCATACTTTGCAGTGTGGCTTTGACGCCCTAGAAGCATCTTGCAGGGCAGCAGTCACTGGTTCTGTACTGAGAAGACATGCTTGGCTTAAGGAGCAGACCTTGTGAAATCTAAGTCACTAGATGCTCCTTTGAACAAGGACAGTTTGTTTGGTGCCAAAGCAGAAGAGGTTCTTAAAAATATGGAAGAAAAAGCTAAGTCTATGCAGACTGTTAAAGAATTTTTGCAAGTGCAACCTCCTAGATTCAGTAGGCATTGCCCCACCAAACACTGCTCCTTTCCAGCCCCCTCCAGGCCATCTCAGACTAGACCCAGGGGAAACAGACCACCCAGACTGCAGTCTTAGGGTATGCGGAGATCTAAGCAATGGAGTGCCCCCACCCCCAAAGCAGGGAGCGGTAAGGCACCTCCTTACAGAAAGAACTCACAATGACTTCTCTACACCTCTGTCCAATTACTTGTGCCCCTAGGAGGAAAACCTGCCCTTCATGCAAAAAACTGGATGTCCATCGCAAAAGACCGATGTATCCTCAACATTGTATCCCAGGGGTACAAATTTTACTTCCACTCACTGCCAACCCCAAAAGGGTTCCCAGACCTTCCGCCAAACCAGTGGGCAGAGGCACAAAACCAAGTCTTATCCCTGCTCACCATCAGAGCCATTCAACCGGTTCCAGTGGAACAGATAGGTCAAGGTTTCTATTCCAGACTTTTCCTGGCACCCAGAAAAGAGGGCTCTTGGCGCTCAATCCAGGATCTTTCAATTCTCAACACCTTCCTGGTGGTACCAAAATTCACGATGCTTACCCTGCAACAGCTTCTACCTATGCTAGCCAAGGATGCCTGGTTAGTCACCCTAGACTTAAAAGAAGCCTATCTGCATATCCCTATAAGGGAATCATGCAGGACGTATCTACGTTTCAGGGCCGGATCTATGCATTATGAATTCTTTGCACTTCCCTTTGGCTTATCCACTGCTCCATGAGTATTCACAAAATGCCTGGCTCCAGCCATTGCATACTGGAGGCAGAGAAATATCCAAATTTACCCGTACTTGGACGGCCTGATTCAGCTGGAAAGTCAGGAATTGTTGTTGCAGCACCTGACATTTGTGAAACTCCTTCTCACTTTCTTCGGGTACACCATCAACGAAAAGAAATAAAAACTAGTTCCCAGTCAAAAGATTGTATTCCTGGGAGCAAACTTGAACACAACATCCCAGATGGGATTCCTCAATTCAGAAAAACAAGTCTATCTGACAGCCTACTTAAAAAAAAAAAAAAAAAAAAAAAAAAAAAAAAAATGGCAACCAGAACCCAGCTATCTGCAAGGAAAATACTGCAGGCCCTGTGGTTCATGGCAATGGTACTTAATGAGGAAACTTCAGTGGTACCTAAAAAGTCTGATGCCAACTTTCTCAGGACCTGGAAACAGTCATTCCCATCATACCCTAAGGACAGAGTTCCTTTGGTGGGCAGAAGGATGCAACCACAACAAGGGACTGCCCTTTACTCAACCCCATGCCGCCCAGACCCTAACCACAGACGCATCAGACTATGCCTGGGGAACACACATGGATGGCAAATGCATTCAGGGCTACTGAGCCCAAGTCAAATGCATCTGCAGGTCAACCAAAAAGAGATGCTAGCTGTGCAGAATGCCGACGGCTTTCAGATCCTTACTTTTTCCAGGTCACCTTCTAATAAAAACAGACAACACCACAGTTATGTGGTACATCAGCAAGCAGGGGAGAACCCATTCCTACCCACTCTGCAGGTTAGCCATGGTCCTGTGGAACACGGCCTTGTACATGCAAGTACATCTGCAAGCTCCATTCCTGCCAGGCAAACAAAATTCACTGGCAGACGACTTAAGCAGAAATCTCCTAGACCCACATGAGTGGCAGTTAGAGCCCAGCACCTTCAACCTTCTGATTCAGAAATAGGGGACCCCAGAGGTGGACCTTTTTGTCTCCCCTTGCAACCACCAGCACAGCAGTTTCTGCACCAGGAACCCTCACAGCAAGGCCTGCAAAGTGGATGCCCTATCCTTTCAGTGAGTAAGTCTCTGAATTTATGCATTCCCACCTCTGCCCCTTTTCTCAAGGGTATTACTTAAAATAAGACTGGACAGACTGAGGACAATTCTGATTGCCCCAGACTGGCCCAGTCAGCACTGGTACCCACTCCTGCGCAGCCTGACAAAGGTGCCACCATGGCACCTACACCAGAACCCTACCCTGCTGTCTCAGCAGGATGGGCAGATTTTGCATCCGCAACTGCAAACCCTAAATCTTGCAGCCTGGCTTATCCCTTGAATCCTACCCCAGCAGCTCTAAGTAAGCAGGTGCTGGCCGTCATTCTTTAAGCTGGGAGACCCAGTACAAGGAAGTCCTATGCGAATAAGTGGAAAAAGTACTGCTGCTGGAGTCTATCTAAAGGAGAAGACACAACTCTACCCTCCCTGCCTTTAATCCTGGATTATTTAGCAGATCTACTCCACAAAAGCCTGTCCTTCTCTTCCATTAAGATACATGCCTCAGCCCTTTTTGGCTCATTACAACACTGAGCCACCTCTCTTCTCGCACCCTCTTATCAAACAGTTCCTGATTGTGGCAAACAACTTAAGGCCACCAAGGACAGCACCTACCCCGGCTTGGGACCTTAACTTTGTACTGGAAAAGCTCACACTTCTGCCCTTTGAGTCTGCATCAGCAGACTTAAAATTCTCCTCTTGGAAAACAGCATTGCTTCTAGCCTTCAATTCAGCTAGAAGAGTGCCTGAACTACAAGCACGTACGGCTGTGGAACCCTTCATTATTGTCCATGCTGACAGGATCTCTCTCAGGACAACCCATTTTATGCCTAAAATGGTGTGCAGTGCGGCTCTCAATCAATCCATACATTTGCTAATCTTTTTCCCTAATCCTCAAAATAAAGGGGAAAGGATCTTGCACTCCTTGGACGTGCACAGACAACTCATTTACCTGGATAGGACTAAGCCCTTCAGGAAGTCATACCAGTTACTAGTCAGCTTTGCAACAGAGGGGCAGAGGGCAAGGCCATTTCTAAGCAAACAATATGTAAATGGATAGCACACTGCATCCATTTTTGCTACAAGCACCATGGTAAACCAACCCCGCAGGGGGGGTCAAAACACACTCCACTAGGGCAACATCTACCTCTATAGCATTTCTCAGGAGAGTCCCTACCAGGGACATCCTGGAAGCTGCTACCTGGAATTCAGTACACACTTTCACCAAGCACTACCATTTGCCTATCTTCTCCAAATCCAGAGCAGGCTTTGCAACAGCAGTTTTGCAGGGCATTCTAGCCAGCCCTAACTCTGCTTGACTGCCTCCACCCTTTTTTCAGCTTTGGGAATCCACTCAAGTGTGATGACTGCAACAGTAAAACACGAAGAACATAGTACAGTTGTGTACACTTAACATAAATGTAGATGTTCGAGTGTATTCACTGTTGTAATCCTGGTTTCCCTCTCTCCCTCTATAATATCTGTCTTTTACCCCCCCCCCTTCTGGGGTATTGGTATTTACTTTTTACTGGTGGTGTTTTCCTCCACCATAGCTTAGCTCCTTATTGTGGGGGGCTCCTGACATTTGGGGCAAGAAAAACTGATGTAATGGCGTCTGCTGCCTGTTTTTATACCCCTGACAACCTGACGTCAGTCCTGGAGCAACAGCAATCGACACAGAAATACTAAGTCTCTGGTATTCGGGCCGACTGAAGGCTTCCTGCAGGCAGATAACCCAAGTATGATGACTGCAACAGTGAATACACTCGAAAATCTACATTTATGGTAAGTGTACACTACTGTACTTTACTAGACTACAGCGCGACCTGGTCAGGGAACTGGCCGAGTCTTCCCCTTAGTCCATGTCGCAGGACAGAGACACGTTCTCCTCAAGGATAGCTACTTTAAAATAATTTTCCAACACATCCATGCGACACCTTTCCCATGCTACTGAAGGATCAGCTAGGGCAGCTGGGTCTGGCGTGTCCATGAGGCGCAGTGTCTGGCTGAAATTGTCAGTTCTCGGAACCTTTCAAGGCATCCTTTGCCAATGCCCCTTATGACGGCTCTACCCTTTTTGGTAAGACCGTCAGAGACCTTGGTCCAGAGTGAGAAAGATGGGAAGACACTGTCTGGCGTCTGGATCTGCTTCTCGAACCCTCAAAGATCCTTTTCCCGGAATCAGCGAGGGCAGAAGATGTGGTTCCGGAAGTATCAGTATTCCCGGGACACTCAGGGCTCTTCTTCCCCCAGAGGCAGAGAGGGACAGGATAGATGCTGGCCCAGAGGCAGAGGGGGTCCGAGGACTTTTGGGTCTCGAACTATTCTCGGACAGTCCCGGGCAGCAACCTTGAGGGTTGCCTGACTGCTCTACTCTGGAGGCAGTCAGGCGGGTGGGGGGGTGGGGGTCGATTGTCATTGCACCTGGCGGCATGGGAATCTGTAACATCAGACTGCTAGGTGCTTCAGATTATATCCAGAGGAGACTCAATCCCTTTTGTGGTTCTTCCCAAACCTCTCAAACACCTCCTGGAAGTCCCAGTCATGCAAAGGGAGGCAGCAGCACTGGAAATTTCCAAGCTGCTAGAGAAACGAGCCATCAAATCCATCCCCCCAAATCAGTCCGGATCAGGCATCTACTCCAGGTTCATTTTGGTGCCAAAGAAAACGGCGGACTTGAGACCCATTCTGCATCTATCTACCCTGAACCTGTCAGTTGCCAAAGAAAAATTCCGGATGGTCACCTTACAGTCCATCATGCCATACCTGCAAGAGAGCGACTGGATGTGCTCATTAGACCTCCAGGATGCCTACTATCACATAAAGATTGCACAGAAGCTCCAGGAGGTTCCTCTGCTTCCGGTTAAGAGTCAATCATTACCAATTTCGAGCCCTACCCTTTGGTCTCACCACAGCCCCCAGGGTGTTCACCAAAGTGGTGGCAGTAGTAGCGGCTCACCCGAGGCTTCAGGGGATTCAGGTCTACCTGTACCTGGATGATTGGCTCCTCACTGCTCCCACCAGGTGTCTACTTTGTCAAACCAGGGATTATTTCCTAAAGCTTGCACTTCACTTGGGGATTACAATCAATGCAACTAAATCTCTTTTGAATCCTGTCCAGAGTACATTGGGGCACGAATAGACACACTACAGTGCAAAATCTTCCTGACACGGAGAGAGTTAGAAACCTGAGGATGCATGTTTCCCTGATCTACCGTTCTCACCTTCCCTCAGTAGAATCAGATTTGAGGGCCCTAGGTTCTATGGCCGCGACCATAACTTTTCTTCCGTGCACCCAGTTACACATGCGAGTGACTCTAGAGGTGCAGTGGTTCCTTTTGGATCTTCTGTTATCATATCTAGTCCGACTCAGTCGAGTTTGCGGGTCATCCCTTCTTTGGTGGATGTACTCTCTGGAAATCCTGGAAGGGCTACCTTTTGTTCCACCCCCTGTCCAAGCAACAGTGACCACGGATGCCTCCCAACTTGGGTGGGGGGGGGGCATTGTTTGGGCAGGACAGTCCAAGGCCCGTGGTCCCCTGTCAAGACCAGTTTGCATATAAACATTCTGGAGATGAGGGTGGTCCTTTTGGCGTTGCAGGCACTTCATGCCTTTCTTCCTCTGGGAACCATTACAATTCAGTCAGACATGTCATTGGTCTGGTATGTCAACAAACAGGGAGGGACTAGATCTTACACCATTTCTTGCAAGGCCATCAGAGTTTGGGAATGGGTGATCTCCACCGGTCGCTTTCTGTTACCAACACGCATTCTGGGATGGTCCAACATCCTAGAGGACAGGTTAAGTCGGACTATACTGATGCCTTATGAGTGGTCTCTGAATCCTTCAGTAGCAGAGCAGATCTTTCTGGAGTGGGGTCAGCCTTGCTGTGATCTCTTTGCATCTCCTTCCAACGTGAAGTGCAGCGAGTTCTTTGCTCTAAACCCCCAGCAGGGGGAGTCCCCCAGAAATGCTCTAGCCCATGCTTGGCCTCCCAGTCTTCTGTATGCTTACCCTCCAGTGCTTCTTATTCCGAGGTTTCTACAGAAAGCTTGTCGACTGGGGAGCAAAGTGATCCTCATTGCCCCATTTTGGCCTCGCCAGATATGGCTTCCCTTCCTTTGGTCCCATCTTCTGGCTCCATCTTGGATCCCATTCAGGATCTTGTTTCACACTCTTTGGGGGTTCCTCATCTGAGCCTGGACAGTTTGAAGCTCACAGCTTGGCTGCTTCAGTTCCCCTAATTGCTAAGACTCCTGGATTATCCTCTTCAGTCAGGTCTGTTCTGGTGGCAGCTCATAAGTCTTCCAGTAGGAAGATTTTCCGTAGCAAATGGAAACGTTTTTCTTTTTGGGCTTCTCAAAGGAGTTTAGACCCTTTCACGGCTCTTGTTCCTGCCATTCTTGATTTTTTTAGCAAATATTTCTCAACAAGGAGCAAGTTCTTCTATCAAAGTTCAACTAGCTCCCATCTCTCATTTTCACGTGGGTGAGAATTCTGTTTCCCTAGCCTCTTCCAGACTGTGTAAAGTCTTTATTAAAGGTACTTTCCTATTACGCCCCCCGGTCAAGGATCCTGTTCTTCCATGGGACCTTACTATAGTTCTTCAAGCTTTGGTCACTCCATTTGAACCTGCAGCAACCATGGATCTTAAGTTTTTGTCTTGGAAAACAGCATTTCTAGTGGCCATCAACGCTGCTAAAAGGGTTTCAGAACTCCAAGCTGTATCTATTAAAGCTCCATATATGATTTTCCATAAAGACAGGGTTTCCCTTCGTACCAAACTGTCCTTTCTTACCAAAGTATCATCACAAGTTAACATCAGTCAGACCATTAACTCACCTGTTTTCTTTCCAAATTTTGCTAACAAAATGGAATACGGACTCCACTTTTTGGATGTTCATAGACAGTTACGATTTTATTTACGCAGGACTAGAACCTTTCGTAAATCTGACCAATTGTGTCTTCCTCTAAACCCTTTTTGGGTAAACCTCATATGTAAGGTCACTATCACCAGGTGGATTTCCTTGTGCATCCTTCAGGTCTATAAGGATAAAGGTTTGTCTCCTCTGGGTCTGGTGAAACCTCATTTAGCTAGGTCAATGGCTACTTCTGCGTCTTTTTGGTCGAGAGTCTCATTGGATGATATTTGTACTGCAGCTACTTAGTCCTCAACTCATACCTTTATTTCTCACTACAGATTGGATTTGATTTCTAGAAGGAGAGCATCCTTTGGTTCAGCGGTGCTCCTAAATATCCTTCCATGAGGGACACCCAGGAGTTTAGTAGCTGGGGACTCTTCCACAGCTTGAAGATCAAATGAATTAAACTACTTCAGATAAAGAAGTTGTGTACTCCCCATAATGTTCCATCTGAGTAGTTCTACTTCATTTGTCTTCAGCCATCCCTCTCTTCTTCCCCCTGGCCTTACCATATAGACAGCCTTGTTTGGCTGAAGTTTTAGGTGCGTAAGGTGTTTTTTGCAGGTCGGGTTCTCAGTATAAGTGACAGCAAACTCGATCTGGGGGTTGGAAGGTAGTGGAGGTGTGTTATGGGTAAGGGGAGGAGCTTGGAGCTCGGAGCAGATGCTAGTGAACTTACCGGCACGGATTTGATACGGATCCGGTACCCCCACAGGTTGAAGACAAATGAAGTAGAACTACTCGGATGGAACGTTATGGTGAGTGCATAACTTCATTTTTTGGACCATTACAACCCTGCTATTCTATCTGTCATTCCTGCCTATTTAGATGCATTTTCCTCAGCATCAAAGACACCAGAATCTCAGCCACCTGCCCCTAAGAGGCCATACTGCTTCTGCAAGGTGCCTCATGACCAGAAATGTCTAGTCAAACCTCCCCAGGCAGATCCTGCTGTAATTGCCATTTCACCAAATAAACAATCCAGACTTATTCCATCTGCCTGTCTCTTGCCTACAGACAAAGACAGGAAAACAATGGATAGACTTAGAAAGAAGGTTTACATCTCTTTCATATTGGTCTTTAGAGCCACACAAACTATCAAACCCATATGAACAAGTATGCTCTGGACCTGGTCTCTCAAGCCACTACTCTGCTGGCTGCTACTCCAGACTGTCCCACTAAATCTGACATCGCTTCCAAACCGTCTCTGGTTGCCCAAGTAGCCAGACGCTCCATTAGATGCAGTTATGATGCTGCAGAGGCCTCTGCAGCATCTTTTACTGTACTCAGGAGATATTCCTGGCTTCATCTGCAACACTTACTAGAAAACTTCAAGTCTAAAATCTTAGATGCCCCTCTGGACACTAATTTCCTGTTTGGTACAGTCAGCAGACCTATTCAAAAATCCACAGGAAAAGAGTAAGGAATTGCAAGGCACAAGCACCTTTTGGTGTCCCCTATTCCTTAAATATTACAGGAATTACCCTCCCAAAGCCACCTTTGTCAGATGAAACCCTGCCCCAGCTGGACCTACCTCTTCCAGACACAGAAGAGGGGCCAGAAGACAAACCCCTTCCAGGCCAGCTGTCTCTCAGCCCTCCTCTAGACAGCCCTTTCAAGATAGAGGAGGCCCCAACAATGTGTGGCTGCCTTGCCCTCCTTCCCCTTTCCGCCTGCCTCTCCCACTGCCTCCCCTTTTGGAAAAACATCACCACAGACAAATGGGGTTCTGGCTGTTATTCAGAAAGGATACTTCCTCTCCTGGAAAGAAATGCCACCCATAAGGAGTGCCCCCTTCCCCCCAAAAAATCAGACACACCTCTTCCCACAGGTTCTGACAGACCTTATGAACTTGGACACCATAGAACCTGTCCCTCCAGGGCAGAAAGGAAAGGGCTTCTATTCAATACTATTTGTGGTCCCCAAAGAAGATGGACCATGGAGACCAATTCTAGATCTTTCCTTCTTAAAGCTATTCTTAATAGTACCCACCTTCAGAATGTTGTCCCTACCAAATTTACTCCCAGTCATACCAACCCAGGCTTGCATGGCCACACTCGACCTGAAAGAAGCCTGTCTGCACATACCCATTCTACCCTCCCACAGAAAATTCTTACATTTTTCTGGACCCTCCTCTCACTTCCAATTTATGCATTGCCCTTTGATTTGTCCACTACCCCCAGTGAGTTCACAAAATGCCTGGCACCTGCCATAGCCTATTGCAGAACACAAGGGTTCCAGATTTATCCATACCTGGACGACATCCTGATCCTAGCAGACTGCAAGGATACCCTGTTAATCCATCCAGAGTTCACCATGTGCCTACTACAAAGACTGGGGTTCACCCTCAACCTCCCAAAATCCTCCTTAACCCTAGAACAAGACAGAATATTTCTGGGTTGCAGGAGCAAAACAGACCTAATAAAAGCCTTTCTTCCCCAGGACAAGGTCAGCTCCCTAACCTCCCACTTCAGAGCCTTGCTGCAGACCCAGCAAATAACTGCAAGGCAATTCCTATGGACCCTGGGCCTAAGGGCAGCCACCATCCCCATGCTACCACTAACCCGAATACACATGTGAAAGCTACAGTGGTATATAAAAAATGTATGGTCACAGCGCCAACATCTGTAGAGCAAGAAATCACTTTCCTGCCCTGCCTACAGTCAGAAGTAAAATGGTGGATTCAGTAAGTTCAGCTGAATCCAGGCCTTCCACTGCAGCTACCTCTCCCAGACCAGTTCATGCATACAGATACTTCATACTTAGGACGGGGAGCCACAGTGGCAAGCTACAGGCTTCAAGCAAAGTGGCACCCTTCCTTAAAGAGCAAACACATCAATGTGAGGGAAATGACAGCAGTCCTTCTGGCACTGAAAGCTTTCCTTCAACTCCTGCAACCAGGTGTTCTCCACATAATAGACAACACCGCGGTTATGTGGTACCTCAGTAATCTGGTACGGACAAATGCGTGCCACCTTTGCAGACTAACCTTACTAATCTGCGACCTAGCCTCACAACACAACTTGTCCCTGCAGGTATCCTACATCCCCTCGCAGGACAACAAACAAGCAGACCCTTCTCAGCAGAACATCCTCTCCACATCACGAATGGATGTCTTTCTAGATATTGTCCACTGGTGGGGCACACCTCAAACAGATTTGTTTGCCTCCCCTCAGAACAGACAACTGAAGATCTTCTGCTCCAAGACCTACTCTCCACTAGCTTGGATAGTAGACACAGTCAGCATATCATGGAAGGGAATGTTTCTATATGCCTTTCCTCCCTTTCCATTAATTCAAAAAGTCGTCCTGAAAATCAGAAGAGACAAAGCAGAAATCTTGTTGGTGACCCCCTACTGACCAAGGCAACACTGGTTCCCCCTACTTCTCAGTCTAGTCAAGGACAGTCACCACAAGTTACCCCACAAGGTGGACCTTCTGGCACAAAAGTGAACCCTCTTCCCCCCCCATACTTGCAGATGTTGTCACTAACACTGTGTGTTATAAACTTCTAATTCCCTTCAGGCACCACTACTCGGAGGACGTGCTTTCAGTCCTGAGGGAGGCCAGGAAACCTCATACAAGAAAATCTTACTTTGCTAAATAGGAGAGATTTTCAAAATGGTGTCTGGGCAAGGGCAGGGATCCATGCATCGCAGATCCCCTAGTTCTTGTGTGTTGTGTGTCAGTTAGTAAAGGGGGGACTCTCTTACTCTAAAGTGAAAGTCCACCTTTCAGCATTCTCATCCTGCCTGCCACTAGACTCTCCCCTACTAGCCAGGCTCGATATGAAGCTATTCTTAAAAGGGGTCTTACAAATCAGACCACCAAGAAAACCCATCCCACCACCATGGGACCTGAAACTTCATCCTGGAAAAACTAACCCAGTCTCCATTTGAACCTGCTGTTACGGCTACTCTGCAAATGTGCACATGGAAGATGGTCCTGCTAGTGGTCATAACTTCAGAGAGAAGGGTGTCTGAATTACAGGCCCTAATGGCATGCCCTCCTTACACTACCTTTCACAAGGATAGGGTAACACTAAGAACTAACCAATGTTAAGTTGTCAATCTCGCCTTCATTCTTGCTGGATGGGTTTGGAGCCAAACCTCGGCTCCGACTCGGCGTATTACTAAAGCTCAAGAGCTATTTTTACCGGATCGAGGCTATCCTATGTCCCATAATGCTAGGTGTGATGTACCCAGATCTCGTTTGCCGCTTCAGCTACGAGGTTGCGTCTTTTTGCCGGCTCCAGGTTGTATTTATCTTTTTCTTGTATTTAGTCCGTTTTTTGGGTTCTAACCTTAGCGATAGTTATTACTAGTTACTACCCTATAGATCCCTGTTTAGAATCCCCTCTTAGGTAGTTTTTTTCTTCAGTTTTCCCCTCACTGAATAGTTAGGCCTTTGGCTAAACTTGTTCTATTGCAGTTCTGCAGTAGTAAATTCCTTTGTTTTTTTTCTGTAGATTTTTTTTTTGTATGTGTGTGCCTAGAGTTAAATTGTGTTAATAAGTGTTGGGTTTTTAGTTTTTCTTAGTCTGTTACAAACTCTTTGCGTGTGTGTTGGCTGATTGTGACTAGACCACTTAGAGTTGTCTTTTTCTGCCCGTCATCCTTGTTTCAGGATGTCAAAAGACACCAAGGTCTCGGGCTTCAAGAAGTGTGACTCGTGCTGTCAGAAGATGTCTCTGACAGACGGTCACACTTCTTGTGTATATTGCTTGGGCCCTCTGCACCTGCAGGACTCTTGTTCTGTCTGCCATGCGTTCAGTCCAAGAGTCCTGCAGGAACGCAGAAACAAACTTATTCTGAGAGGCTTGTTGAAGCCTGAAGGTTCCCCGGCTAAGCCTTCGTCGGGTAAACCTTCCAAGCCCGCCAAACCGTCAGCTCCATGTTTGGAGCCGTCGCCGAGCAGCGCTACTACTACTACCACTGCATCGGTTCCGGCCGGAACCGATGATTCGAGGCCTCAGTCGGCTCCGACTCTGCCGTCGGAGCCGTCTTCGAGCAGAAAGCATTCCAGGGCTCCTTCCCTGGAATCTGTCCATTTGGCTCCAAAGTCTCCCTTGTTATCAGAGCGGAGTCACAGGTCCCATTCATCTCTGTCTTCCAGGCTGTCGGACCATGACCTCGAGAGGGTGGTTAGCAGACTACTTAAGTCGCAGGCACTGGCCAAAATGTTGCATAGCCCTCCTCATCAGGCAGTGGCTGTCACTACTCCCTCTTCGATTCCTCCTCCGACTCTTCCTTTGAGTTCGGAGCCGGAGATCATAGGGGTTGGGACCGTTGGAACATCGGAGCCGATACCACTCCTTTCAGCTCCCTCATCGGCTCCGTTGTCTTCCTTGGTTCCATCCTTGGAGGGATCCGGGCGCCGGGACTCCCTCGTCTGTTCCGAGGGGGCGAGTGGCATCGGACCCTTGTCCGACCCCGTTCTCCCTCTCGGAGCCTCGGCGCAGGTGAGTTCGGCCCCGACATCGGCCTCGGAGCCATCCCTTTCAGTGCCAGGAGGAGTTCTTGTCTCTTCGGAGTGGGGACCCCCTTCCCTGCCTGATAGGCGTGCCTTTGAGGTCATGAGGAGTGTGCTGGCCCCTGTGCCTGCTCCACGGTCGGCTAATTCGACTCCTCCCTCTAGGGTGCCTGCTTCAGTCTCTATCCGCCCTTCCGATCCCGAGCGTGGAGAACCGACGCTACAGGTAGCCCCGTTGGGTGTATCCTCCTCTTTCGAGGCCTCCCCAATCCTTCAGGGGAGCCCCCTCTAAAGAGAAAATGTAAGAGGAAGCATGTAGACTCCCCTGAGTCAAGTCACGTCGGACACCGACTTGGATGAGTCAGAAGGGTCCCCAAGGTCCCCCTCTGAGGATGTCTCATTTTCTGACATCCTGGAGATTCTTAAGCAGAGGGGACACTGGTCTGCCCTTAACCCTTCCGAGGACGAGTCGGTGTACCTGGATGTGTTCAGTTCTCACCCTTCCTCCTCCTGGGTGTCTCCACCTTTCGACCCATTCATGGATGTGGTGGCTCGAAAGGCGTGGACGGCTCTGGATACTATGGAACCAACTCCCCGGAGGCCTACAAAATTTATTACAGCCCCTTCTGACAAGCAGTTTCTAACTAAGGGTATCCTTGTTGATGCCATGGTGGTGGCGGCGGCGGCCACTAAAAAGGAGTTGGCTGACCCTTCAGTACCTGTCCATCCTCCTAATAAGGAATCTGGGACTATGGATAGGTATGGCAAGTGGATGTTTTCTTCAGTGACCTTTGCTATGCGGTTGCTGAATTATTTGTGCCATTTCACCCGTCTCCAGAGAGACCTTCTCAAAAAACTGGGTGATACCTTACAGGACCCATCAGCTGTGGGGTCTCAGGAAAAGATCAACTCCCAGCTGGGGACCCTAAACTCTATTATCAACTCCTCCATGCGGCTCATTTCCTATGCAGCCGATGGAGTGAGTAGGGCTGCAGGCCCGGGCGTTGCTCTAAGGAGACACTCCTGGATGCGGCTTTGCAATTTTGCTGACCCCTTCAAGGCGTCCTTCACTAACACCCCCTTTGATGGTTCTGCTTTGTTTGGACCTCAAGTGAAGGATACATTGACCAGGTGCGAGCAGGAAGGCAAGACTGTCTCTGCCGTAGGAGTCTGTTTTTCTACCCCCTCTAGACCATACCCTAAGGGTCAGAAGAGTGGGAAAATGTGGTTCTGCAAACCTCAGGGAGTACTGCCTGACACACGTGGTGAGCTTGCCTCCAGAGGCAGAGGAGGGAACAATAATAGACGCCGACCGAGGGCAGCGAGGATCCGCAGAATCAGGGTAGCAGAGAATCCTTCTCTGACAAACCCTTCCAGCACCCCTGAGGAGCTACCCAACTGTCCACCTTTGGCGGCAGTCGGGGAAAGACTATCACTGTACCCTGAAGCCTGGCATTTCCTCATGCAAGACAAATGGGTACGGTCGATCATATCCGAGGGTTACAAAATTCCCTTTATTCATACACCACAACAGCCAAAAGGGACCCTTCCAGATGTTCCACCCGGTCTGAGGGATCAAGCAGCACTAGAAATTTCAAAGCTGCTAGAAAAAAGAGCCATCTAGCCAGTCCCAGCAGACCAGCAAGGATCCGGAGTCTACTCAAGTTCCTTTTGGTACCAAAAAAGACAGGGGACTGAAGACCTATTTTGGATCTCAGCAGGCTGAACGAGTCTGTTCAAAGAATGAAATTCCAGATGGTCACTCTTCAGTCCATTCTACCCTTTCTGGGTCAGGACAATTGGATGTGCTCTATAGATCTTCAGGATGCATACTATCATATCAAAATGAACAGGCGCTCCAGGAGGTTTCTCCGCTTCCGGCTGGGAGTCGGTCACTGCCAATTCAGAGCCCTGCCCTTTGGCTTCACCACAGCCCCCAGGGTGTTTACCAAATGCATGGCAGTGGTTGCGGCTCACCTGAGACGACAAGGATTCCAGGTGTTTCCATACTTAGATGACTGGCTCCTTACTGCCACCACCAAGCGTCAGCTACTCCATTCCAGAGATTATACCCTCCAAATTTGCAACGAGCTAGGTATCTCTATAAACTCCGAAAAGTCTGCCTTGTCGTCTTGTCAATCTATTACCTTCATAGGCGCCGTTTTAAACACTGTGGAACTGTCAGCAAAACTGCCTGTACAAAGGATTTCAGACATTCGCGATCATGTTCAAATCCTACTACAAGAGAGCAGAGCCCAGGCCAGATTCGTACTAAAAACCCTATGTCTCATGGCAGCAGCCATCACATTACTCCCCCTAGCTCGCTTTCACATGCGGATCCTGCAATGGATGCTGTTTTCCCAGTGGCCCTTTCAACACCTTCCAATGTCACACAGCATTCTAATCACTCAGTCATGCAAAAGGCACCTTTCGTGGTGGATGGTCTCCCCTCGGGTTCTTCAGGGCAGACCTTTTGTCCTTCCTCCTCCTGTGGCTACTGTGACAACGGATGCCTCCCTGATCGGGTGTGGGAGGGGGGCATTTTCAGACAGTCCAGGGCACATGGCAACCTTTCGAAGGCCACCTGCACATAAATGTCTTGGAAATGAGAGCGGTACTTTTAGCGTTGCAGGCCCTTCAAGACTCTCTACCCACCGGGACTATTGCAATTCAGACAGACAATATGTCTGTAGTGTGGTACATCAACAAGCAGGGTGGAACCAGGTCCTACCCCCTATGTCGAGAAGCAGTCAGACTTTGGGGGTGGGCGATCTCTTCTCAACGGTTTCTGGTAGCAACTCATATCCCTGGGAAGTCCAACGTCATAGCGGACAGGCTGAGCAGAGCCATTCTCATGCCCGACGAGTGGTCTCTCAACCAGCTAGTAGCGTAAAAAATTTTCAGAAGGTGGGGTCAGCCTTGCTGCGATCTTTTTGCAACCCCTCAAAACAGCAAGTGCCAAGACTTCTTCACCCTCTTCCCTCTCCCAGGTCTTCCCCCCAGAGACGCTCTAGTCCACGATTGGCCCCGGGGTCTTCTGTATGCTTTTCCCCCCTTTCCCTTAATTACTCAGTTAATCCAGAAAGCAACTGTTTTGAGATCCAGAATGATCCTTGTTGCCCCTTACTGGCCTCGACAAATTTGGTTTCCGTTACTGCAACGTCATCTACTAAATCAGCCCTGGCATCTGGACCCAGCGCCAGATCTTCTGACATCAGTCGGGCGGGCTGCATCAATCTCTCAACCTCACAGCTTGGTTGCACCACTTTCAGCCCTAGCCAGGCTTCCCTCAATCTCTCATTAAGTTCGTGACATCATCCTCGCTTCACTCAAGTCTACTACCAGAAAGACTTATGCTAGCAAATGGAAGCGTTTCCCTGTTTGGGCAGGGGAGAAACAAGTTGACCCTTTTACAGCTCCTGTCCATACAGTTTGAGTTTTTGGCAGAACTTTTTCAAATGGGTTCTTCAGCCACCATCAGAGTTCAGCTGGCAGCTATTGCAAATTTTCATGTTGGATTGTCAGAGACCAGCATTATGTCACACAAACTTTGTAAAGCATTTCTAAATGGAACCCTCTTACTTAGGCCCCCGGTAAAAGATCCTCCCCACCATGGGACCTAAATTTGGTGCTGTCGTCTTTAATTCTCCCTCCTTTTGAGCCTGCGGCTTCCTGTTCATTAAAGTTGCTCTCTTGGAAAACTCTGTTCTTAGTAGCTATCACTTCAGCAAGAAGGGTATTGGAACTTCAAGCCCTTTGTGTTCGCCCTCCTTACCTTGTTTTTCACAAAGATAGAGTGTCACTTAGAACTAATCCGTCCTTTTTACCCAACGTACACTCTGAAAAAAATCTGAATCAGACCATCGATCTTCCTGTCTTCTTCCCACTTTATACCAATAGGTCTGAACGGAAGTTACATTGTCTGGACGTTCACCGTCAGTTACCCTTCTACCTGGATAGAACCAAGCAGACGAGGAAATCAGAATAGCTCTTCCTGTCTTGCGCGGAAGGGAAGCAAGGCCTGCCAGTTTCCAAAGTAACCTTGTCCAGGTGGTTGACCTCTGTTATGTTGATTTACCAATTGAGGCATAAAGAGCTCCCTATTAAGCCCAGAGCTCATTCAACCAGAACATTAGCTTCTTCAGTAGCCTTTCAGGCAAGACTGCCAATGGATTCCATTTGTGCAGCGGCCACATGGGCCTCCTCTCATACCTTCATTTCTCATTACAAGCTGGATATGACCTCTAGAAGTCGGGCTGATTTTGGTTCCACTGTACTCAAGAGTTTGTTCCATTGAGCCACCCAGGACTAAGGTGCTAGGGACGCTGTCCCATCCAGCAAGAATGAAGGCGAGATTGACAACGTAACATTGAAAAGTTATGTACTTACCATAACGTTTCATGTTAGTTGTCTTCTTCTCGCCTTCTTTCTTGCGTCCCACCCTCCATCCCCCTAGCCTGGCAAGACCGAGAGTATCTTCTGAGATGTGTTATCATGAGAGTTATCTCCTTAGCTACCTCTCTTCCTTTTCTTGGTAACTCTTTTATAAGAGTTTTATATACTTAAATATATAGAGGTGTATATATATATATATATATATATATATATATATATATATATATATATATATATATATATATATATATTGGGGACATGTATGTCCGTAGTGTTAGCTATCAAACAAGATCTGGGTATGTCACGCCTAGCATTATGGGACATAGGATAGCCTCGAGCCGGTAAGAAATAGCTCTTGAGCTTTAGTAATAGGCCGAGGATTGGCTCCGAATCCATCCAGCAAGAAAGAAGGCGAGAAGAAGACAACATGGAACGTTATGGTAAGTACATAACTTCTCATTCCTTCATTCTGAAGGTGGTCAATGATCTGTCCGTAAACCAATCTATTCACCTACCCATCTTCTATCCCTCTCCCACCAATGAAAGTGAGAGAATACTCCACTCCCTGGATGTACACAGACAGCTAAGATTTTACCTAGACAAAACAAAATCTATAGAAAAATCCAGTCAGCTATGTTTCCTTCCACCCCAGGGCCTTGGGCAAGGCAGTCTCCAAACAAACCATCTTATGTTGGATTAGAAAAGCTATTTGCCTATGTTATTCACACCATGGCAATAAAAACTCCCACAGGGAGTTAAAGCTCACTCCACCAGGGAAGTGGCAGCCTCCAAAGCCTTCTTAAAAGGCCTAGACACTGCTTCCATACTAGAAGCAGTCACATGGTCCACCATTCACACTTTCAACAAGCACTACAAGTTAGACAGTATCTCCAGAGCACGTGCAGATTTTCCATAGCAATCCTGCAGGGCTTTGTGGAATTAGCCTCTTCTCCCTCCTCCCTTCCTTCCAACTAACCTGTGGTACTCTCTATTCCTATGTTGCAGTATTCTTGGTGTGAAAAAGACATAGAATAGTTGTGTAAAATCTTACCATAACCATAGATGTCTTTCTCTTCCATGTTGCAGTATTCTTTCCCACCCACCTTAACCCCCTTATCCTTTCTCTCACTCATTACTGATCTGTCTTAGGTCTCTTGGGGGTTATACCCTACCCTGTGACCAGTTTAACCACATAATGGCTCCTTGACCCTATGACTGCCATCACTGGCTACTCTAGTCCAGCTGGGCTTTCAGGTTCTGAGGTCTGTGCATGCAGACATCAAATTTAAGGTCCCTGGTGTATGGCCCTATGTGTGACATCCCACACAACTACAACAGTCAAGCTGAAGCTTTTGTATAGGAGCCGATGTATGGGTCACCTGAGGTGGAAAATCCCACGCCAAGAATACTGCAACATGGAAAGAGGAGGAGATATGTGGTTATGGTAGATTTTACACAGCTGTTCTTTCCATCTAGGGATCAACCAGATGTTAGACCTACAGCTGGCTCCTCTTCTTTGGTCTCCTCTTTTGGAATGGCATGTTAAAAAGAAACAAAAGTCCAAACATCTGAATGTCCCTTCCATTCCTCCGTCAGATTGGGATGTTTCCTCACAGGGTCTTATTGAGGCCTTCTTCTCTCCCTGTTCCTGCCTTCACTTCTCCATTGCAGGCTTCTGGAACTCTGCTTTTTTCCTCTGTGCAGGCTACTGAGTCGCAGGTCTTTTCCTCTGAATCTAAGGATTATTTCTCTGATGAAGACTCCCTTGCATATTCCACTCAGATTATGTCTTTGGAATATGCTTCTTCTGAGAAGGAGACTAATGGGGGGAGATTCCCCAACAAAATAATTTTTCTCTGGAAACTATTAATAAGATGTGGGAACTTTTCAAATGGAATTGTTCCCAGGTTTCTGAAGAAAAGTGTTATGATCTGCTTCAGATGGAGGTCCCTGCACCATCTGCAGTTCTTCCTGTTCTTCCAGCTTTCCTGGATGCTTTTGCATCCTCCTCAAAAAATCCTGACTCCCAGGCTCCTGCTCCCACGAGACCCAATAGATATTTTAAAGTCCTTGATGACTGTAAGTTTCTCTAAATGCCCCTCAGCTGACCCTGCTGTGGTCTCCATTGTCTCTGTTAAATCTTCTCGCTTGTCTCCTTCTGCTAAGCTCCTTCCCTCTGATAAGGAAAGATTCTTGAAAGACTAGTTAAGATTTACACTTCATCCACCTTGGCTATTAGAGCCATTAATTACCAGACACACCTATCTAGATATTCTTTGGCTTTGCTTTCTCCCAGCATCTCAGGCCTTGTCAGTTACCAGACTCTGAGGCTAAATCTCAGGTTTTCTCTCAATCGTCTGCATCTTCTCAGGTAGCCAGCCATTCAATTAAGTGCAGCTGTGGTGCAGTGGAGGCATCTTTCAGGACCGCAGCTTCTGCATCTGTTATTAGAAGGCATTCTTGGTTGAAGCTTATGTCTTTACTTGATGACACAAAAGCCAAGTTATTTGATGCCCCACTAGATAAGTCTGCCCTTTTTGATTCAGCTGCTGCAGAACTTTTTAAATCTTTGCAGGAAAAAGGTATGGAACTCCAAGGTCTGAAACACTTGCTTGTCTCACCAGTTCTCAAATTCCATAGGAACTTTCCTGCAAGGGCATCCTTTGTCAGGGGACCTCCTCGATCTTCCTCTGCTTCTACGTCTGTTACTAGGTCTAAGAAGTCTTCTAGGAGACCTCCTCAGTCAAAATCTGCTGCTCCTTTTCCTCCATCTCCCACAGCCCTTTCAGGACAGATCCTGCTCTCTGTGGCAAGCACTCTCTTCTACCAAGTCACACACCTCTCTCTCTGCCTTTGTTTTCTCTCCAGCCTGGTTAGAGATCACTTGAGACTCCTGGGTTCTTTCTGTCATCCAAAAGGGTATTTTATGACTTGGAAAACTCTTCCTCCTTTACTGGGGATTCCTCAACCCCCTTCTTGTCAGCTTCATCTATTCCCTCAGCTATTAGCTCATCTTCTTTCTCAAGGAAGGCACCATTCAGACTGTACGTCTAGAACAGAGGAATGGGGTTTTACTCCAGAATGTATGTTGTTCCAAGACAAGGATGGTCCTTGGAGACCCATTCTAGAGCTCTCCCACTTAAACACTTTCCTGGACCTGCCTTCTTTTCAGATGTCACTGCAAACTCTCTTCCCCTCTGATCTCTCCTCAATCCTTTATGGCTTCTCTGGATCTCAAGGATGCTTACCGGCATATTCCCATTCACTCTCAGTACAGGAAATTCTTGTGTTTCTTGATGGGTTCTTTGCACTTTCAGTTTTCTGCCTTACCTTTTGGTCTTTCCACTGCTCCAAGGGTTTTCACAAAATGCCCGACTCCAGCCATTGCCTTCTTGAGTGTCAATGAGGTTCAAGTTTACCCTTTAGACCACCTTTTCCTGGCCAGTGATTCAGATCAGTTGAAACGCAACCTTGTGCAAGCCATTCTTTTTCTTCAAGGCCTAGGGTTTACAAAAAATTTTTAAAAAAATCCAGTCTGACTCCATCTCAGGATCGCATTTTCTTAAAGTGCAGGTTCAGGACAGATCTGATGATGGTGGTACCTCCCTACAGACAAGGTTATCTCTTTTACAACCTTCACGGAGAGCATTCTGCCTTTTCCTTCTGTCTCGGCCATGGAATTCCTGAGACTTCTCGGATTTATGGCTTCCACGATTGCCATGATGCGTTTTGCAAAGTTGCACTTGAACTTGTATTGGTTTCTAAAGTCAACATGGTCTCAGCATGCTCATCCTTTAGATTTCTTGGTCCCTTTTCTCCCCTGCCTGGAAACAAAGCTTCATTGGTGGATTTAGCAGCTCTTTCAGAATCCAGATTTTCATCTGCTTTTACCACATCCTTCACAGCATCTTGTCACAGACACCATAGACATAGGTTGTGGGGAGCAACCTTTGCTTCCGGGAAGGTTCAGGGTCTTTGTTACCCTTCTCAGCAGAGGGAGCATATTGACATCCGAGAGATGAGGGCTGTGTGATCCTGGCCTTGCAAACCTTTCATCCTGTTTTCTTACCAGGTCCTGTGAAGATTTTTACAAACAGTACCACTGTCCTCTGGTACATAAACAAGCAAGGGGGCACCAAGTCATACCTTCTTTGCCGGTTAGCCCTCAAGGCGTGGGAATTGGCTATCCAGTACAAAGTAACCCTGCAAGCTGTGTACCTACCCTCAGCTCAGAACTTAACGGTGGATACATTAAGCAGATCCATGACACAGTCCCACGAGTAGATGCTTTACAGGGATGTGTTCCTGGATCTGGTTTGCCGGTGGGCTACTCCACATATGGACCTCTTTGCCTCCCCTCAAAACAGACAACTTGCCTCCCCTCAAAACAGACAACTTCCTCTTGTGCCAGGGTCCCTCATCCTCTAGCTTGGAAGGTGGACACCCTCTTTCTCATAGAAGGGGATGTTTCTTTATGCATTCTCCTCCTTCCCCCTCATTTAAAAAGTCCTGAAAAATTCAGCTGGACAAACCAAAAATCTTGCTGGTGACTCCTCCCTTTTGGCCAAGACAGCATTGCTTCCCTCTTCTGCAGTTAGCGAAGGGCAGTTGCCACAAGTTGCCTCACCGGTTGGACCTACTCACACAGGACAGTGGATCCTTGATCCATCCACATCAGTCAACTGACCTTGTGGGTGATCAACTTCTGATCCCTTTTAGGCACCTTTTCTCCCAGGATGTGTTTGGGTTTTGCAGGAGGCCAGGAAACCCAGTACTAGGAAATCTTACATTTACAAATAGAAAATACTTTCTACCTGGTGCTGTAAAATAAGTCTGGATCCACTTTCTGTGGACATTCCGGTAGTGCTTTCTTGTGTGAATTTCTTAAAAGTGGCTTGTCATATTTCTTAGTGAAAGTCCACTGGTCTGCTCTTTCTGCTTGTTTGCCATTAATATCTCAATTAGCTTCCAGACTGGAGGTTAAACATTTTCTTAAAGGCGTCCTACATATCAAACCTCCCAGGAAGCCTGTGCCTCCTCCTTGGGATCTCAACTATGTCTTAGAAAAGCTCACCCTGGTTGCCTTTGAGCCTGCGGCCTCTGCCCCTCTAAAGTTTTGCACTTGGAAAACAGGGATTCTGGTAGCCCTGACTTCTGTTAGGAGGGTTTCTGAGATTCCGGCTTTGGCATCCTTTCCAATTTTTTTGTCTTCCACAAGGATAGTGTCTTTGAGAACTAACCCTTCTTTCATGCCTAATGTGGTGAATGAGTTGTCTCTCTTAATTAGTCCATTCAGTTACCCACCTTTTTTCCTTCTCCTCAATCCTCAAGTGAAAGAATTTTTACATACTTTAGATGTACATAAGCAACTCAGATTTTACCTGGACAAGACAAAAATCTATAAGAAAGTCTGATCAGCTTTGTGTCCTTTCATCCCAGAGCTTTGGGTTTACCTGTTTCCAAGCAAACTATTTCATCTTGGATTTCTAAAGCTTTTTGTGTGTTGCTATGATTTTCATGGGAAATCTCCACTATTTTCTGTCAGAGCCCATTCCACCAGATCTGATGTTCTTTGTGTTTCACTGTTGCAGTCATTATGTTTGGGTTATCCCTGCCAGGGCATCCCTCAGCCGGCCCGAATATCAGAGGCTTGGTATTTCAGCGTATGTTGCTGTCACTTCAGGACTGATGTCAGGTCATCAGTAGTATAAAATAAGACAGCCGACGCCATTACATTAGTCTTTCTTCCCGCAGAGCCCGAAGCAGAAGCAGGTTCACACGAGTGCCGGTCGGCCGCTGAGTTTTATCTACCGAATTGAAGCTGAAGTCTTCTAAAGCTAAGTACCCCATTGGGGATCCTTTTTTCTTGCACTAACAGATGTCAGAAAAAGTTAACAATTTTCTCGCCTGCGGAAAGGAAATACCACACCGAGACTTTCATTCTTACTGCTTCACTTGCTTAGGCCCAGACCATGACTTCCCCCCCACTGTCGCTTTTGTGCTTTGTTCAACGCTAGAACTTTACATCGTTGCGCCCTTATTGTAGCTAGATATTGTCGCTTATAGTCTTCAAATTTGGTAGTGAGACCAGCTATGTTATATGGGTTGGAGACCATGGCATTGACAAAAAGGCAGGAATCAGAGCTTGACGTGGCCGAGTTGAAGATGTTAAGATTTGCACTGGGTGTGATGAGGATGGACAGGGTTAGGAATAAGTATATTAGAGGGTCAGCCCAGGTTGGAAGGTTTGGAGACAAGGCCAGAGAGGCAAGATTATGTTGGTTTGGACATGTGCTGACGAGTGATGCAGAGTATATTGGGGAAAAGTTGCTAAGGATGAAGCTGCCAGGTAACAGGAAAAGAGGGAGGCCTAAGATAAGGTTTCTGGATGTGGTGAGAGAGGACATGCAGGTGATTGGTGTGACAGAGCAAGATGCAGAGGACAGGAAGAAATGGAAACAGTTGATCTACTGTGGCTACCCCTAACGGGAGCAGCCAAAAGAAGTAGTCCTCAAATTCCGATATGGCTTCGGTAAGCCATCTGACAGCAGATCTTCTGAAAAAACGTAAGGATAGAGGCATAGTCAGACCGCACAGGTCCAAGCCTACCGACTACGCTTCCGTTAAGCTAGTTGTCAGTTCTCCGGTCCTCAGTGAAATGCTTTCTGATGCCCGCTTCTGTGGATTTGCAGGCCATTACAGAGAACCTTTCAGAGTCCGGTATGTCGCAAAACTCTTCTTCTGCTAAGGATCCTGTGGTTCTCTCCCTTGGATGGGTCCGGAGCCACTGAGCAGGCACTGGCTTCTGAGGAATTGCTTCGCACTACCGATTCTCAACACAAACAGACTACTACTTTCCCGTCTACCATTCTTTTGAAAACGACCAAGTTTCTAAGACCCAGGGTATGAACCACACCCAAGAAACCGACGACCCACTCACGGGCACCTGCTTCCTTGCCTCAGTCTCAAATGCTTAAAATGGCAGAAGGACCCTATCATGCTTATCAGGGGAAGCCAAGCTACTCCTTCCAAAAGAGAAAGAAATTTGTCCCCAGTAGTTTTGTCTGAACAGGAGTGTGATGACTCTGATGCATCTGAATATGAAGATATGCAACCCCCTTCTGCTTATGAGGATTCTGATGCAGAGGATTCCATTCCCTCAGACTCTCCACTCGAGGACTTCTCCTTTGGGGAAACCCTTCATACCTTAAGGGAGCATTTCCAATGGGAATGTCAGGACTACCCTCAGTCTAAGAAGAGACTCTGGGAATTCTTAGATCTTCCACAGCACAGACCCCTGGCCATTCCCCCAGTCCTGGATGTTGTAGAGGATGTTTTCCTAGAATCCAGTTTGACTCCTGACACCCTACCTCCTGCACCCAGAAAGCCTGACAGGTATTAGAGTCCCTGACTCAACAAAAATTTATTTTCAAAAATCCTACTGCTGACCCTGAGGTAATTTCTCAATGGCCTAAAGGTATTTAAGCAACCTCTGCTAAGAATTCCATCCTCCAATAGGGATTCCCGAGCACTAGACAGATGGAGTAAAAAAGTATACACCTCTGCTACTCTTGCTTTCAGGCCACTAAATTGCCAGTTCCATATGCTAAAATTTCAGCAACATACCATGGAACTCCTAAAACAAAGTGTCTTCCTTTCCTCCTTGTGCAGAATCTAAACAGTTACAAGAGTTAATGCATTCTGTAAGTCAAATATCTAAGCACACCTTACACTGTGGTTTTGATGCCGTAGAAGTTTCTTGCAGGGCATCAGTCACTGGTTCTGTCCTTAGAAGGCATGCATGGCTTAAGAAACAGCCCTTGTCAGACCATGTTAAATCTAAATTGTTGGATGCATCCTTCCACAAAGACAACTTATTTGGCATTAAGGCAGAGGATGTCTTAAAAAAGATGGAAGAAAAAGCTAAATTTCTGCAGACAGTTAAGGATTTCTTACAAGTCCAGACACCCAGGTTCAGTAGGCATTGCCTCTCCAAGCACTTGTCCATTCCTGCTCCCACCAGGTCAGTTCAGCCCAGACCCTGTGGAAGCAAACCCCCCCCAGACAGCAGCCACAGGGAATGCAGAGATCAAAACAGTGAAATTCCTCCACTTCAAAAGCAGGGAGTTCTAAGCCACCCCCTCATGGTAAGAACTCGCAATGACTCTCCTCCACCACCGCCTCCCTCTGCCCAGCTTCACTTACCTCTAGGAGGAAAACTCTCCTTTCACGCAAGCAACTGGTCCACCATTACCAGCGACCACTGGGTCCTCAACATAGTGTCCCCGGGATACAAATTTTCTTTCCACACTCTTCCAACCCCAAAAGGGTTCCCAGATCTACCTCCAAACCGGTGGGCAGAGGCACAAAAGCAAGTCCTTTCCCTGCCCTCTGAGGACAATAGAGCACATTTCTGCAGAACACAAAGGTCAAGGTTTCTACTCCATACTTTTTCTTGTACCCAGAAAAGAGGGCACCTGGTGCCCCATCCTCTCTCTATCCATTCTAAACGCATTCCTGGTGATATCAAAATTCAAAATGCTCACCCCCCAGCAACTGCTACCCATGCTCTCCAAGGATGTTTGGCTAGCCACCCTAGACCTAAAAGAGGTCTAAATCCACATTCCTATCAGGGAATCATGCAGGAAATACCTACGTTTCAGGGCAGGCTCTCTGCACTTCCCTTTGGCTTATCTACTGCTGCCAGAGTTTTCACAAAATGTCTGGCTCTGACCATTGCCTTTTGCAGGCAAAGGAATATCCAAATTTACCCATATTTAGATGACTGCCTAATTCAGTCAGGCAGTCAGGAAAAGCCGCTCAAGCACCTGGCCTTTGTAAGGTTCCTACTGACCTTCCTAAGGTACACTATCAACAAAAATAAATCCAAACTAGTACCCACCCAAAGGATTATATTCCTGGGAGCAAGTCTGGACACAGCATCCCAGATGGCATTCCTTACACCAGAAAACCATACTTACCCAACAGCCTACTTCTCTCAACTAGCCACCAGACCCAGTTATCTACAAGGAAAATCCTGCAAGCTCTGGGGTTCATGGCATCTTGCATTCTACTCATTCCATATGCCAGACTGCATATGAGGAAACTTCAGTGGTACCTAAAAAGCCTTTGGTGTCAGCACTCTCTAGACCTGGAAACTCTAATACCCAGTGATATCTTACCTCAGGAAAGATTCTCGTTGGTGGGCAGCAACATGCTCCCACAACATGGGACTATCTTTCTTACCACTCTCTGCCTCCATGACCCTCACCACAGACTCATCAGACTATGCCTGGGGTGCACACCTGGACGGCAGGTGCATGCAGGGCCAATAGAGCCCACAGCAAATCCATCTGCACATCAACCAAAATGAGATATTAGCTCTCCAGCATGCATTGACAGCTTTCAGGCCCCTTCTCTCCCCAGGGGTTCTCCTGATCAAAACAGACAAACACCACTGTGATGTGGTATATCAACAAGCAGGGAGGAACTCACTCCTACCCTCAATGCAGTCTGGCCATGACCCTTTGGCGCACAGCCTCTGCCATGCAACTACATCTGTTAGCACAGTTCCTGACAGGTTCTCTAAAAACTCTGTCAGATCACTTAAGCAGAAATCTTCTGGACCCATGCAAGTGGCAGCTAGACAAAAGAACCTTCAGCCTAATAACTCAGAAGTGGAGCATCCCAGAGGTCGACCTGTTTGCCTCCCACACCAACCATCCGCTCAGCAAGTTCTGCACCAGGGAGCATCACTGCATGGCTAGGAAAGTGGATACCCTGTCCTTCCCCTGGTTCAGTCTATCGGTCTATGCCTTTCCTCCACTACCTCTCATTACCAGGGTACTGCTCAAAATAATGGAGGAAAAACCAAGGACAATTCTTATTGCTCCAGACTGGCCTCGCAGCACTGGTACCCACTGCTGCGCAGCCTGTCCCCACTGCCACCATGGCATCTCACTCAGACCCCAACCCTCCTGACCCAGAGGGAAGGAGAATTCATACATCCCTAATTGCAGACCCTCAATTTGGCAGCTTGGCTTATTCCCTAACCACTGATCAATCAGGTTCTAGATGTTATACGTGAGGCCAGACGCCCTAACACTAGAAAGTCTTATGCTGACAAATGGAAAAGGTTCTGCACCTGGATTCAGGCTAAGGGAGCCAATACACCACAGCCCTCTCTCCTTCCCTCTCATCTTGGGATTATCTAGCTGACTTGCTACACAGTGGTCTCTCCTTTTCCTCTATTAAAATTCATGCCTGTGCTATCTCTGCTCATTTCCCCACTGAGCAGTCCCTTTTCTCACACCCTCTGATCAAACAATTCCTAGGAGGGGCAACTTGAGGCCACCCAGAAGAGCACCTACCACAGCTTGGGACCTTAACTTTGTGTTGGAAAAGCTCAGCCTGCCCCCCTTCGAACCAGCATCTTCAGCAGAGTTAAAATTTCTCTCCTGGAAGACTGCTTTTCTTCTGGCAATCACTTCAGCCAGAAGAGTCTCCGAGCTACAAGCACTCATGGCTGTGGAGCCCTTCATCATCTTCCATGCTGACAGAGTTCCCCTCAGGACTAACCCATCCTTCATGCCCAAAGTTGTGTCCAGTGTGGCTCTCAACCAATCCATTCATTTGTCTACCTTTTTCCCTAACCCACAGAATAAGGGGAAAGGATCCTGCACTCTCTAGATGTGCACAGACAGCTCAGATTCTGTCTAGACAGGACTAAATCATTCAGAAAGTCTGATAAATTGCTGATTAGCTTTGCTGCAGGGGCAGAGGGCAAAGCCATCTCCAAACAGTTTCTAAATGGATAGCACACTGCATCCATTTCTGTTACAAGCAACATGGAAAGCCTCCCCCTAAGGGGGTCAGGGCTCTCTCCAACAAAGCAGCCTCCACCTCTGCAGCTTTCCTCAGAGGAGTCCCCACCAGGGACATCCTGGAGGTTGCCACCTGGACATCTGTTCACACTTTCACCAAACATTACCACCTGCCTATCTTCTCCAAATCCAGGCCAGGCTTTGCCACTGCAGTCTTACAGGCATCCTAGCCAGCCCCTAGTCTCCTTGACTGCCTCCACCCTTTCCTCAGCTTTGGGAATCAACCCAAATGTGATGACTGCAACAGTGAAACATGAAGAACGTAGTACAGTTGTATACACTTACCATAAATGTAGATGTTGGTGTATTCACAGTTGCAGTCCTGGTTTCCCTCCCTCCATCCCCCTCTTCTCTCTTTCGCTCTCCTTACAAGGGACATTTTGGTATTTACTTTCTACCAGTGAGGGATGTTCTTCGTGTTTCATTGTTGCAGTCATCACATTTGTGTTATCTGCTTGCAGTAGCCCTCAATCGGCCTGATTATCAGAGTCTTGTGTCCTGCGTCGGTTGCTGTCTCATCTTCCACGACGTCAGGTACTCAGGGGTATAAAGCATGCAGCCGACGCCATTACATCAGTCTTTCTTGCCGTGCAGTGCCCGAAGCAGAAGCAGTCGCAAGTGCCAGTCGGCAGACTCCTGAAATTTTCGTTTTTGAGTTTCAGAACCAAAGTCTTCAACTAAAGCGAAGTACCCCGTTGGGGAAAAATTTTCTTGCTCGAAACCGATGTCAGTAAAAGTCAATAATTGTATTTCTTGTGGAAAGCAAATACCTCATGAAGATTTTCATCCGTACTGTATTCCTTGCCTAGTCCCTGACCACGATGTACCTCGCTATCGGTTTTGTGCCTTATTTAAACCACGAACTATTCATCATCGGTATATTTTTGCTTCTAAATATTTTGGTACTCTGTTCAATTATCCAGATATGTCTTCGGTAAGCTGCCGAGGAAGCCTCTCCTAAGCTAGTCGCCAGTTCGCCGGTACTCAGTGAGGCGCTTTTGCAGCCCCTGATACCCATCTTTCAGATTCGCAGGCTTCTACTGAGACCCATTCGGAGTCTGGTATGCTGTGAGATGCTTAAACTGTGGAACCTGCGGATGTCTCTACCTTGGATGGGTCCGGAGCTGCTGTGCAGGCACCGGCTTCTGAGGGTGTATTCAGGTCTACTGACTTGCATGTTAAACCAATGCCATCTACTTCAAGGCCTAAAACTCGAACCATGCCTAGGAAGCCGATGACCAGACCGCATGGTCAGGCCTCTGTGCCAAAAAAAAAAAAAAAAAAATAAGAATGGCTGAAGATCTTATTACTTTAATCAGGGGAAGCCAGCCTTCCCCCCTCTGAGACCTAGGACTGAATTTGCTTATGATACTTCTGACCAGGATTCTGAAATTTCTGTCTCCTCTGATGACCAGGATTTACCCTTATCCACCTATGAGGATTCTGATGCAGAGGACTCTATTCCCTCTGCTTCTCCCCCAGAGGATTTTTCTTTTGGTGAAACCTTGCATACTCTTAGGGAGCATTTTCACTGGGAAAGCCAGGATTTCTCTGATTCTAAAAAGAGGCTTAGAGATTTCTTACTCCTGCCCCCACACAGGCCTTTAGCTGTCCCTCCTGTACTGGACATTGTTGATGATGCCTTTTCGGAATCTAGTTTGGCCCCTGACTCTCTACCTCCTTCTCCCAGATTACCTGATAGATATTACAGGGTTCCTGATTCTGACAAGTTTCTTTTTAAAAATCCTACTGCAGATCCTGAGACCTTATCACAGGGACCCAAGGGCATTAAGGCTACTACTGCCAAAAATCCTACCCCCTCTGATAGAGATTCCAGGGCCCTGGATAGATGGGGTAAGAAGGTATACACCTCTGCAACCTTGGCCATCAGGGCTTTAAATTGCCAGTTTCATATAAAGTACCAGCAGCATATTATTGGATTGCTTAAACAGAAAATTATGTTGATTCCTGATTGTGCTGAAAATAAGGATTTACAGGATTTAATGCATTCTGCTGAACAGGTTGGAAAACATACTTTGCAATGTGGCTTTGATTCACTAGAGGCATCTTGCAGGGCTGCTGTAACTGGGTCTGTACACAGAAGGCATGCTTGGCTTAAGGAGCAGTCTTTGCCAGATCATGTTAAAGCTAAACTGCTGGATGCTCCCTTAAATCAGGACCGCCTGTTTGGCAACAAAGCAAAAGAAGTTCTTAAAAAGATGGAGGAAAAAGCTAAATCTCTGCAAACTGTTAAAGATTTCTTACAAGTGCAGCCTCCAATATTTAGTAGGCATTGGTCCTCAAAAATTAGTCTTTTCCTGCTTCTTCCAGGCCTTCTCAGTTCAAACCCAGAACCAGCAGAACAACCAGGCTTCAGTCGCAGGATACGCACAGGGCTAAGCAGTGGGGGGCTCCCACTTCCAAATCAGGGAGTAGTAAGACTCACCCTATGGTAAGCTGTCTCAATGACTCAACCTTAAAACTTCCAAGCACTTTTCAACTGACTGCTCCTTTAGGGGGAAAGATTGCTCTGCAAGCAAAAAACTGGGAACTCATTACTTAGGGCAAATGGGTTTTAAACAGTTTCCCAAGGATACAGATTTCACTTCCACACATTACCAACCCTAAATGGTTGGCCAGATCTCCCCCCAAATCAGTGGGCAGAGGCACAAAAGCAAGTACTCTCTCTCTTAAGATTAGAGGCTATTCATATGGTACCAGAAGAGAGAAAGGGACAAGGTTTCTACTCAAGACTCTTCCTGGTACCCAGAAAAGACAACTCATGGTGCCCTATCCTGGACCTTTCTATCCTAAACTCCTTTTTGGTGATTCCAAAATTCAAGATGCTAACTCTTCACCAGTTGCTTCCCATGATAGGCAGAGATACCTAGTTGGCAACACTGGATTTAAAGGAAGCCTACCTGCACATCCCAATCAGGGAATCTTGCAGAAGATACTTATGCTTCAAAGCAGGCTGCATGCACTATCAGTTCTCTGTACTGCCCTTTGGCTTATCCAGTGTATCCAGGATATTCAAAAAGTGCCTAGCTCCAGTCATTGCATTTTGCAGGCAAAGAAATATTAAAAAATACCCATACCTGGACGATTGTCTAATTCAGGCAGAAAGCCAGAACATACTTTTGAATCATCTGGCATTAGTACAAAAGGTGCTAACTTGTCTGAGGTACACCATAAATGAAAAGAAATTACAGCCGGTACCCTGTCAACAAATTATATTCCTGGGAGCAAGCTTGAATACAACTTCCCAGATGGCTTTCCTCATGCCAGAGAAACAAATTAATTTGACAACTTACTTCAAACTAGTGGCCACAAAAACCCTGCTGTATCTGCAAGGCAAATGCTGCAAGCCTTGGGGTTCATGGCCTCGTGCATTCTAATTCCATATGCAAGACTGCATATGAGGAAACTACAGTGGTATCTAAAAAGCCTATGGTGTCAACATTCTCAGGATCTAGAAGCAATGATTCCTATCATACCTTGCCTACGGTTAGAATTCCTTTGGTGGGTAGAGGCCTGCCACCAAAACAAGAGACTACCATTCACTCTACCCCCTGCTGCCCAAATCGTAACAACCAACGCATCAGACTATGCATGGGGGGGGGGGGCTCACCTGGCAGGGATGTGCATTCAGGGCAAATGGTACCAAAGTCAAATGCACCTGCATATCAATCAAAAAGAAATGTTAGCTGTACAGAATGCTCTGACAGCCTTCAAGGACCACATTCTTCCAGGACAATTAATCGTAAAGACAGACAAACACCACTGTTATGTGGTACATAAACAAGCAGGGGGGTACCCATTTCTACCCCCTCTGCAGACCAGCCATGGCTCTGTGGAACACAGCCTTGAGCTACCAAGTGCATCTACAGGCTCAGTTCCTACCAGGAAAACTAAATACACTGGCAGACGAACTAAGTAGAAATCTAATGGACCCACACGAGTGGAAACTGGAACCAAAGACTTCAACATGCTGATAAATGGGGGAGCCAAGATGTAGACCTGTTTGCCTCCCCCCAGAACTACCAATTGGACAAATTCTGCACAAGCAAGGTTGGAAATTGAATAGTCTGTCCTACAGCTGGGAAAATCTATCAGTTTATGCCTTTCCTCCTCTGCCTCTCCTCTCCAAAGTACTACTAAATATCAAACGGGACAAACCAAGGATGATACTGATTGCACCAGACTGGCCATGCCAACACTGGTGTACCCCCTCTTGCGCAGTGTGTCACAGCTAGCCCCATGGCACCTGCCTCAGACCCCTACGCTGCTGTCACAGCAGGGGAGCCAGATTCTGCACCCCCAGCTTCAAACCCTGAACCTGGCAGCCTGGTTAATTACCTAATGTCCCCATTATCATCTCTCAGTAAACAAGTGTTGTATGTCATTTTGGAAACAAGGAGGCCTAGTACTAGAAAATCTTTTTCATTTTGGAAACAAGGAGGCCTAGTACTAGAAAATCTTTTGCTGAAAAATGGAAAAGATTCTGTGCCTGGAACCAAACTCAAGGGATGGCCACAGCAGCACCCAATTTACCTCCAATTCTTCAATACTTAACTGAGATGCTTCACAAGGGCCTTTCCTTTTCCTCCATCAAAATTCACACCTCAGTCATTTCAGCTCATTACAACACAGAACCACCCATCTCTTCTCATCCACTCCTCAAGCAGTTCCTCAGAGGGGCCAAAAACTTAAGACCACCCAGGAGAGCCCCAACTCCAGCCAGGGACCTTAACTTTGTATTGGAAAAAAACTCACTCTGCCTCCTTTTGAGCCAGCTGCAAGTGCAGAGTTAAAATTCCTTTCTTGGAAAACAGCTTTCCGTTTAGCCATCACTTCAGCAGGAAGGGTATCTGAATTACAGGCCCTTATGTCACTTGAGCCTTTTATCATCTTTCATGTGGACAGGGTGTCCCTCAGGACCACTCCCTCTTTCATGCCCAAGGTGGTATCCAATGTGGCTCTTAATCAATCCATTCATTTTGCCAGCCTTCTTTTCTAACCCACAGAATAGTGGGAAACGGATACTGCACTTCTTAGATGTGCGTAGGCAACTTAGATTCTACTTGGACAGGACTAAACCTCAAATGAAATCTGAATAACTGCTGGTGGCATTTGCTGCAGGGGCAGAGTGGAAGACTATTTCAAAGCAAACCATTTCTAAATGGATAGGCCATTGCATTCATTTCTGCTATAAGCACCATGGAAAACCTATCCCACAGGGGATTAGACCCCATTCAACCAAGGCTGCATCTACCTCTACAGCCTTTCTCAGGGGTGTCCCTACCAGAGACATCCTAGAAGCTGCTACCTGGAGTTCTGTACATAATTTCACAAAGCAGCATCATTTTCCAATTTTCTCTAAATCCAGAGCTGGCTTTGCCACTGCAGTATTGCAGGGCCTTATAGCTGGTCCTAATGTTATCTGAAGTCCTCCTTCCATCCTTAGCTTTGGGAATCTACCCAAATGTGATGACTGCAGCAGTGAAACACGAAGAACATAGTACAGTTGTGTACACTTACCTTAAATGTAGATGTTCGAGTGTATTCACTGTTGCAGTCCTGGTTACCCTCCCTCCAGACCCCTGACTTCTTTTGGCTATACCTCTACGCTCCTTTACTATGCTTAAAAGCTTTTTGGTATTTGCTTTTTTGTTGGAGGTATAATATGTGTGTATATATATATATATATATATATATATATATATATGTATTTAATTGCTTGCCATTAGGGGGGCACCTGACATCTGGGTCAAGAAAAACTGATGTAATGGCATCGGCTGCATGCTTTATACCCCTAACTACCTGATGTCACGGAAGATGAGACAGCAATATACCCCAGGGATTACCTCAGTGTCACTGCTTGACAGAGGCATAGCAAAATAATGGGCATAGTTTTCTTCAAACTAAAGGGGTGGCGAAAGCCACAAAACTCTGGGCTAGGCTTATAAATGCCCGTGGGCAGATAGCCTAGTATGAACCTATGAACCGACGCAGGACCCAAGACTTTGATAATCAGGCCGACTGAGGGCTACTGCAAGCAGATAACCCAAATGTGATGACTGCAACAGTGAATACACTCGAACATCTACATTTATGATAAGTGTACACAACTGTACTTTCTTCCACCATAACCTGGCTCCCACTTGTGGGCTCCTGACAGGGCAAGAAAAACTGATGTAATGGTGTCTGCTGCCTTACTTTATACTACTGACGACTTAACGTCAATCCTGAAGCAACAGCAACCGACGCAGAAATACTAAGCCTCTTTTATACGTGCCGGCTGAGGGCTACCCTGGCAGGGATGATCCAAATGTGATGACTGCAACAGTGAATACACTCTAACATCTACATTTATAGTAAGTGTACACAACTGTACTTTGCTTCATCAGGGGCTTTCTTTAAAGGACTACATGCCAATTCCATTTTGGAGGTGCTACTTGGTCTTCTGTCCATACTTTTACTAAACATTACAAGTTGGATACTATTTCTAGGTCCAGGGCAGGATTTGCTAGAGAGATTCTGCATGGATTTGTGGAAAATGCTTCCTCACTCTTTCCTCTACTCCCTTTACCTCCCTTGGTTCCTTTTGAGCTTTGGCACTCTATATGTAAAGGTACTGCAGCACTGAGTAGGACATAGAATAGTTGTGTAAAATCTTACCATAACCATAGATGTCCTTCTCTTCTGTGTTGCAGTGTTCTGTCCCTCCCGCCTACCCCCCTACAACTTGTTACTTTCTAGGATGACTCCTTATTTGCTTTAGAATTGTTCCTCATGGGGCTAACTTGTTCTGAGGATGTTATGTGCGGACGTCACGTTTATGGCTGATGATGTTAGAGCCTATGTGCGACATCCCACTTACTGGCAGTGGCTGCAAGCTTTTGTATACAGGCTGGACATTGGGTCGATGGGTGGAATACAACCCATATGTAAAGAATACTGCAACACAGAAGAGAAGGGCATCAATGGTTATGCTAAGGTTTTACCCAGCTATTCAGTCTACTGCCTTTGTCTTGGCAGAGACTAAAATTATGCTATAACAGATGTCCTTCAAGGATGCATCTGCAGTCATCACATATGGGTTGTCCTGCCTCAGGCAGCCCTTCGGTCAGCCAGATTCCAAAGTCTGGGTCCGGCGTCGGCTGATGTCGCCCTTTCCCCGACGTCAGAGCACCTGGGGTATAAAAGCGTCAGCCGACGCCATCTTCCTCAGTCTTTCTTGCCGCGTGGTGCCCGAAGCAGAAGCAGTTCGCAAGTGCCGGTCTGCCAGCTCCTGTAATTCAGCTAAACCGAAGACTTCAAAAGCTAAGAACCCCGTTGGGGACTCTTTCTTGCCTCAGCCGATGTCAAATAAAATTAATAATTGCTTAACTTGTGGGAAACAAATACCTCATAAGGATTTCCACTCTTACTGCCTACCTTGCCTAGGCCCAGACCACGACGTCTCGGCCTGTGCCGCCTGTGCTTCCTTGAACCGACGCACTCTTAGACGTCTGGCGGAGTTTGCAAAGGAATTTTTTGGGGCTAGTTTTGCTTACAATATGCCGTCGGAGACTCCGACTTCACATTTAATAAAGAAACGGAAGGACAAGGACCGACACACGCGGGCCGCGGTTTCGGCTGAAACCACGGCCAGGCCTACTGCGAGTGTCTCGGCTGATACCGAGTCCTTGGTACCTCCGTCCACCAAAACCGTACAACCGACAACCTCGGCCCTGGAGGCCACTTTTGTATCGGTTATTGAATCTCCATTAGAATCTGGTGTCCAGGAACCTTCCGACACCATTCCCTTAGACAAAACTACACCAGCACGTGGTGCAGCCAGGCCTCCTGCATCCATGTCCACTAAGGCATTCTCTAGGGCTAAAGCTGCTAAACACTCAAAGTCTATGCCTCCCAGGGTTATCCCTCAGGGACCCACTACAGGTTCTCTCAGATCCTTAGTCTAGCAGAGGACCTTATTTCATTAATTAGGGGCTCACAGCCTCATCCGGACAGGGGCTCTCAACCTCCTACAGAAAAAAGGCCCAGGGTTGAGCCCCTTGATCCCCACTCCTCAGATGAGGCCTCTGATTCTGCTCTCTCGGACTACTAGGAGGAGGCTTTTTCGGCCTACGAGGATTCTGATGCAGAGGAATCTATCCCTTCGGCCTCCCCTCCTGAAGAGCTGTCCTTTGGGGAAACTTTGCACACAATGAGGGAGCATTTCCAATGGCAGGGCCAGGAATTCTCTGATTCCAGGAAGAGATTAAGGACCTTCTTGCATTTGCCTCAGCATAGACCTTTGGCTATTCCCCCTGTTTTGAATGTCATTGATGATGTGTACTCTGAGTCTAGCACAACCCCTGACACTCTCCCTCCGGCTCCTGCCAAACCCGATAGGTATTACAGGGTCCCGGAATCACATCTTTTCCTTTACAAGGCCCACTCTGCTGATCCAGAAACTATTTCCCAGGGCCCTAAAGGGGTTGCAGCTGTCACTACAAAAAACCCACTCCCCTCTGAAAGGGAGTTCAGGGCTTTAGAGCGATGGGGTAAAAAAGTGTATACTTCTGCTACCCTTTCTGTGAGGGCTTTAAATTGTCAATTTCATATGATACAGTACCAAGAGTATTTGTTAGATGAATTGCATAAAAAACTATCTCCACCTGAACCCCTAGATCGCAAATCACTTCAGGATCTGGTACATAATTCTTAACAGGTTAGCAACCATTTCTTGCAGTGTGGTTATGATGCATTGGAAGCTTCATGTAGGTCAGCTATGACAGGTGCAGTCATACGTAGGCATGCTTGGCTGAAGGAACAATCTCTGCCAGACCATGTTAAAGCAAAGCTTCTGGATGCTCCACTGGAAAAGCAAAAGTTATTTGGCTCCACTGCTCAGGAGGTCTTAAAGAAGTTTGAAGAAAAGGCAAAATCTGTACAAACAATCAAAGATTTAATGCAAGTCCAACCACCAAGATTCAGCAGAAATTGGCCTTCCAAGAACTGGTCCTTTCCAGACACAGAGAGATTTCAGAGAGGCAAGAACAGGCGTGCCAGAGGTAGAGGGCAAACTAGAGGCTCCTACAGAGGACGTCAATGGCAGCCTCCCAACCAGAGAGGTAGTGCAGGGCCTACAACTGCTGCACAAGGACAGACTCAATGACTTTGCTTTGACACCGCCAACCAGGGCTCATTTGGAAGCACCTTTGGGTGGAAATCTTTCCTTATTCTCAGAAAATTGGCACATTATTACAAGGAACAAATGGACACTACAAATAATAGACTTAATGCAAATGAAAGCAATAGAAAAGGTTCCTCTCTCAGAACAAGGCCAAGGATTTTATTCCAGACTCTTCCTTGTTCCAAGAAAAGAAAAGCAATGGAGGCCTATTCTCGACTTATCCGCACTGAATATTTATCTCATTGTACCAAAATTCAAAATGCTGACTCTACAGCAACTCCTTCCCATGCTGGGCAAGGGGTCTTGGCTGTTAACTCTGGACCTCAAGGAGGCATACCTGCATGTCCCTATCAGACAAAGCTGCAGAAGACACCTCAGATTTCTTGCAGGTTCATAGCATTATCAATTCTCAGCATTGCCCTTTGGCTTATCTACTGCGCCCAGAGTATTCACGAAATGCCTGGCATCAGTAATTGCACACTGCAGACTTCAGGGGATGCAAATTTACCCTTATCTGGACGACTGCCTTATACAAGCGGACAGCCAACAAACTTTGGTAAAACACCTGAATTATGCCATCCATCTAATTCAGGCCTTGGGATATACAGTCAACATTCACAAGTCAAGACTTGTACCATCCCAAAGAAAACATTTCTGGGTGCGAATCTAGTCACAACCACCCAAATGGCTTTCCTCACAGAAGAAAAACAAAGTCAGCTACCGGACTACTTCAAAAACCTGTCAAGACAAACTCAGCTGACTGCAAGGAAAATCCTGCAGGCCTTGGGTTACATGGCTTCTTGCATTCTTCTGATTCCTCAAGCAAGGCTACATATGAGGAAACTACAATGGTACCTAAGGAGTTTATGGACTCAGCACAGTCACAGCTTGGAAACTTTGATACCACTCATCCCATGCCTTCAAAGGGAATTTCTGTGGTGGGTTCAAGCAAGCCAGTCAAACAGGGGTCTGCCCTTCAGCAAGCCAATAGCCAGCCAAACCATTACAACGGACGCTTCAGACCACGGATGGGGAGCGCACATGGAGGGAAGGTGCATTCAAGGACTATGGTCACAAAAAGAGCTACGCGTGCACATAAACCAAAAGGAAATGCCGGCAGTGATACATGCAATCGAGGCCTTCCAGCTATTTCTACATCAAGGCCACCTGCTAATAAGGACAGACAACACCACAGTTATGTGGTACATAAACAGGCAAGGAGGTACCCATTCCTACCCTCTTTGCAGACTGGCAATGAATCTATGGGAACTTTCCTTGACACTCGATATAGAGCTGCAATCCCAGTTTGTGCCAAGAAAGGACAATATACGGGCGGACAGCTTAAGCAGCAACATCATGGATGCACACAAATGGATGCTGCACCCAGACATCTTTCATCAGATAACACAATCATGGGGGAGACCGGACATAGACCTCTTTGCCTCCCCACACAATCAGATGAAGAAATTCTGCTCAAGGACATACCACCCACAAGCATGGAAAGTGGACGCCCTCTCTTTCAGCTGGAGAACTCTAACAGTGTATGCATTCCCACCTCTTCCATTAATGACCAAGGTCTTACTGAAGATCAGGGCAGAGCAGCCAAGAGTGATTCTGATAGCTCCGGACTGGCCAAGACAGCACTGGTACCCATTGCTAAAGAGCATGTCACAGACAAAACCATGGCTTCTTCCACAATGGCCGCTTCTCCTGACACAGCACAATTACACAACTCTGCATTCCAACCTGAAAACATTGCAACTAACTGCCTGGAAAATACCTTGATTCATCACCAGGACAAGCTATCCAAGAGAGTGAAGGATATCATCATGGAAGCTCGCAGGCCTTCCACAAGAAAGGCATACTCAGCAAAATGGAAAAGATTTCACACCTGGAGCACCTCAAAGGGCCTAGATGCAAAAGTTATGAACATGGCACATATCCTGGAATATTTGGCAGAAATGCTTCACAATGGCCTGTCTTACTCTTCCATTAAAATTCATGCTTCAGCAATTTCAGCAGAGTACATTACTGATCCGCCTGTCTTCTCTCATCCACTCCTAAGACAGTTTCTAAGAGGAATTAAAAACATTAATCCTCCAAGGAATCCACCAGTGCCTACTTGGGACCTTAACTTCGTGTTGGAAAAACTAACACTGCCTCCCTTTGAACCAGCAGCATCTGCAGAACTACAGTTCCTGTCTTGGAAGACTGCTTTCCTTCTGGCCATAACCTGAGCAAGAAGAGTATCTGAGTTACAGGCCCTCATGGCAGTGCAGCCATTTCTTATCTTTCATCAAGACAGAGTCTCTTTGAGAACCAATCCTTCATTTATGCCAAAGGTGGTATCCAGGGTCTCATTAAACCAAGCTATTCACCTGCCTACCTTTTTTCCAAATCCACAAAACAAAGGGGAAAAGCTTCTGCACACCCTGGACATACACAGACAGTTGCGCTACTACTTGGACAGAACTAAAAGTTACAGAAAAACTGACCAGCTGTTTGTAGCATATGCTGCTAGTGCACAAGGAAAAGCAATTTCAAAACAGAGAATTTCTAAATGGATAGGAAATTGTATTCGTTTTTGTTACTCCTTTCATGGAAAAACTGTGCCAGCTAACATTAGACCAGAGCCACAGCCACCTCCACAGCCTTCTTAAGAGGGGTGGCTACCAAGGACATTTTAGAAGCTGCTACATGGAGCTCCATGCATACATTTTCCAAGCATTACAATTTACCTTTATAGTCCAGATCCAGAGCAGGCTTTGCTACGGCAGTCCTGCAGGGCATTTTAGCTACACCATCCTTTACATAGATCCTCCACCCCCAGATTGGCTATGGTATTCTACCCATATGTGATGACTGCAGATGCATCCTTGAAGGACATAGTACAGTTTTGTACCTACCATAAATGTAGATGTCCGATAGGTATGCATCTGCATTCAGGTTTACCCTCCCTCCTTCCCCTCTGTGGTATTTATTGGGTACTTATCCCTCTCATAGCTTGCTGGGGTTATCTATTATGGTGTATTTGTTTCATATATATATATATATATATATATATATATATATATATATATATATATATATATGCATATATATTTCTGTGCATGTTTTGAAGTTATTGCATTTCTCCAAATTTAGCCTTCCTTAGAGGGCACCTGGCATCTGGGGCAAGAAAAACTGAGGAAGATGGCGTCGGCTGATGCTTTTATACCCCAGGCGCTCTGACGTCAGGGAAAGGGCGACATCAGCCGACACCGGACCCAGACTTTGGAATCTGGCCGACCGAAGGGCTGCCTGAGGCAGGACAACCCATATGTGATGACTGCAGATGCATACCTATCGGACATCTACATTTATGGTAGGTACAAAACTGTACTTTATCTTTAACCTGTCTTGAAGTCACCAACACTTTTTTTTTTGAGAGTTTTGTATTGTTTTGTATTTTAGAAATCCTTATTTAGAGGCATTACTTCTAGGTTGTTGGTGGCTTAATTAGCTTGTAGTCAACTTTTATAGTCAAGTAAATTTGATGCATAACAGAAAATGTTAAAACCCAGCAGTCCTGTAGTCAACTGAATTACAACCAAGTTCCTCTAGACTTCTGCAGAGCCAGTTTAACTTTTACCCTACATGCTGCAGTGATTTCAACTATTTTAACCCACACTTTCAAACAATCAGCTGACCATGATTGACACCCCATCCCAGTATCTGCACTTTGTCTGCTGTAACTTCTCTAGGGGTATGGCTAAGGCCTTGTAGCTTGTGTGTATAATTTGATTGAAACACGTTTGACTCATTGTACTTATTTGGCAGAAACAGTGCTCGAGTCCTTCATTCTGCCTCTTTTTATATGGCAACTGAAATGGTAGATGTGTTGCTCCTGACATCTATATTTAACAGGCAAGGTGCATTATCTAAACACTAAATCGTCAGTCAGCTTTGCATTGTAATGATTACATTTCTATCTCGTTGAAAAAGTGTTCAGTATTTCTGTTAAGGTGGGATTGATAAATGAGACTTTTAAGTTGAATAAACACAGTGAGCAAAGCTCTAGGAAAAGTATGGAGGGGATTCTGTCAAAACTTCTGCATCTTCACTAAGAAATGATTCATTTTAAGAAAACTGTTCTGCTCTAGTTTTAGTAGTTCTCTGATGTTGCCCTTCATGGAGCATAGGTTTTGTCAAAATACTAGGTAAATGTTTGAGCAAGTGACACAAATTTTCTGTTTACCTATATATGTACCGCTTGCATTGTGATGTAGTCTCTGTAGTGGGGCATTGGAATTGTAAATCCTTTGACTTGAATACTTCTTAACTGGAGATCCCTGGAACCCTTGAAAGACTATTACCTCATGTTTTGCTTGTCACCATAGATGATCTGTCAGGTTGTTTGGAAGTAGACCTCTCAGCGCTGCCTGTTTTGGAAGAACATTTCTTTTTTTAGTCTTGGAGTGAGTTATGTCCCTTTTTTCAAGTTCTATTTATGACTTCACAGAATTTTCAAATCCCTCTCATCATGTGATATTTTGATGCTGCCTACTGTACAGAAAACCACACTCGACGAATATACTAGTGAACAATTTAAAAAAAAAAAAACAGGAGAGGCATCTTACATCTCCCTTTTTTTGTAGCAAAACTAAATGACATTGTGTGGTAGAATTTTGCAGTGCAGTTTTACATTATATAATGTTTGTATTTTTCCGGCTCTGTTTTAAAGTAGACGCTCACATTCTGGAAGTGGAAAGAGTTGCCTGATATTCAGATTTTATGTTAGAGGTCCAGCTTTTTTGCTGGGTGTTCCTACTTTTTAAGGGTTGTTCCTCTTTCCAATGTCTGCAGGTTGACAGGTAGGGATAGATATTGTCAGTCTGGCTTAAATCATCTGACTGACCATTTTGCTCTACTCTGACTGTCCTTGACAGAAGAGAAATTTGTGTGCCATCAAAGGTTTCAGAAGAGTACTGTAAAGTGCCTGTTTGGTTAGAATTTCAGCAGGGTATTTTCTAATTAAACAAAAAAATGAAGTCCTGTAGAAAATTTTGACCTTTTAGATTTATTCAGAATGTAACTTTATTATGATATTGTAGCAAGTTTTGATAAAACATTGCGTTGAACTTTTATTTAAATGTACTTGATTTGTGGCTAGTTTTATGAGCTTTCCATGAGGGTATGGCCTGTGGAGTAACAGCTTTTTCCCCTTATTTTCTAGCTTGAAAATGTGTCTTTCTCTGTCTCATCCCATGAAAGTCTATTACTCTTTCACATTGTAGGTTGTTACAAAGATGTCGTTTGTAAAATAGAATTTTCACTTCTAAATGTAATTCCTAGATGGCAGGTTGTGTACATGTGCAGCTTAGCCTTTTCTTCCAAAGGGCATGCCGAGTTTGCTGAAAGATATGTGAACAGAGGTCATTAAAATCAGAGGCACTCTAGATTACCAAAGATGTCTATTGTTAAAATAAAATGTGCAATTTTCTCTCTTCTTGCTGACTTGCATTTATCAACTGTCACAGCCCCTGCTTTCAGTGAAAAATGTGACTGCCAGTCATGATTTATAGTTTCCTTAATACACTGTTTTCTTTATACTATACTGTGTTATCTGTATGTTACAGTTTTGCCTTTGGTAAAGTTATCTGAATTTTTCAGTAGTGATTAACATGTTAAGGAAGAAACGTACTAATATTGCAACAGGATTAAAACAAATGGGAGTTTTGGGAGTTGTAGTATGTAAGGCAAACACGCAAACTGATTAAACTGTACATCACAGAACTGTTAAATTGGTTTTGAACAGTAATGCTAGGATTTGATACACCTTAATTCTGCAGGAGCCTGGTGTGTGATGGGAAGAAGGGACTCCTTAGCAGATTACTACAAGTCATGAAGAGAGAGCCTGCAGAGTCATCATTCAGGTCTGTTCTTGTCCCATTATTTGAAGTTTTCTGTTTTCATGACTTTCTCTGCAAATTAAAATATATGTTTTAGCTGTGGTATTTTCTCTTGTTTAACCATTTAATTGTTCCAGCCTGTTGCAACATTGTTTAGCAACCTCAGCTGCTCTCCTTTTGCAAAGCTGCAGGTCTCTGACAGATCTGTTTGCTTCTCCCTCATGGAAAGGAATACTTTGTGCCTTCATGAATATAATTTGTCTACTTTTAATACCATACGACTGTAACAGTTCAGTGCTGCCAGTTGTCTGTGGGACACAGTAGTGGGTTAATAACCATTATCTTAGTCAAGAAAGACCTCATCCTATGTGCCCTTGCTTAAAGGATCAGCATATACATGATTGCCATGTTGAGTTCACATGCGTCCCCTTAATTATGGATTGTGCCTGTGTTCCTACTTGTCTTCTGGAGAGGTCATAATTTCCATAACACATGATGTTCTTCGTGTTTCACTGTTGCAGTCCTTACTAGTGGGATTTCCTGCTGTGGCAGCACTTGGCTGGCCGAATTACAAGAGAAAAAAAAAACCCTTCTCCTGCAGCCGGCAGATGCTGTAACCAACATCAGTACGCTCTGGTATAACGGGAGTTGGCTGGTGCCATGATCTCATTTCTTTCTTGCTATCTGAGCCCAAAGCAACGTTCCAGTCAGTGCGTTGGTCGGTCCATACCAGAGAAAAAAAGACTTCAGAAAGGTAAGTGCCTGTTGGGGAATCATTTTTGCATTTTGTGACACGTCAGAAAAAGCTAATAGTTGTATCTGTTATTGTATGCAGATTTCACACACACACTTCCACTCCTTCTGTGTTACTTACATGGGCCCAAATCATGACGTTCCCAATTGTTTCTGCACCCGATCTAATTCTAGAATCATTAGGGTAGGGCTGTGATTTTGGCTAGGCACATCAGTGAGTTGTCAAGCTGTTCATTTCCAGTGACCTCCGCCAGTCAGTCTGACCCAGATTTACTTAAGTGGAAAAGGGAGAAAGTAAAATGAACCCAGGCGTAGGGCCTTGAATGATGCCTACTCGCTGTCAGACAGTCTTCTCAGGCTGATTATCACTGTGGAAGGTGAGGCACTTTCGTAACTCTCTTCTGCAACTGAGGTGGTGGTGCAGGCCCCTATCGAGAGCCATTCTAATTCTGATATGCCTTTGGGTCCTTTGACATCTTTTCAAGCCATAGTATTCAGTTTGTTGGTTGGGTCCGAGTCTGCTTTGCAGGTCTCAGTTTCTGACTAACACTTTGAGCTGCAATGTTCTGTCGAGGAGCTACAATGTTGCAACTACCTTTCCCTGCGGGAGCCCATGCTTCCTTGGACAATCACCTTCATGCGTAAACCTAAGGCCACCCTTATGAAACCAGCTATAGCCCAGCCTAGGCACACCAGCTCCCATTTACAGATTTACCAGCAGGATCTTGTGAGGCTGACTGAAGATTTGATTCTCGGGTCCAGACAACCCTCACCTAAGTCCTCCCCAGGAAAAAGAGAAAAAGGGACACCCTTCCAAAAATTCTTTCTGACCCATTTCAGTCAGAAAAGGTTCTTTGAAGAGGGTCCTTCCATTGTGTCTCTTGAAGATTCGGCCTTTGAGGAGAACCTGTCTTCTGCTTCCCCTCTTCCGGATATCTTCTTCGTGGAAACCCTGCACACCTTAAGGGAACACATCAAGTGGGAAACCCAAGATTACCCTCAGTCCAAGAAAAGGATAAGGGAATTTCTAAAACTCCCAAAAAATAAACCCCTCACAATGCCTCCTGTTTTAGTGGTAGTGGATGACATTTTCCATGACTCTTCTTTGAAGCCGGCATTCCTATCTCCTGCCCCTAGAAAGCCTGACAGGTTTTTTAGGGTTCGGGGTTTACACAAGCACCTGTTCAACAATCCTGTGGCTGATTAGAGTTTGTGATACCTGGCCCTGAAGGAGCCAAAGCTAGCTCCTCTACAAATCCCTTGCCAACAGATAAAGTAATTAGATCCCTAGATAGATTTGGCAAAAAGATTTACACTTCAGCTACCCTCTCTGAGGGCCTTAAATTGCCAGTTCCTCATGATTAAATACCAGGAAACCTTACTGGATCAGATGAAACAGAAATTTTGACAGTAGCGAATGAGTCTCTCTAAAGAGTTACTGGATCTTTGCAATTTCTGCTCCCAGTTAGCTAGATATTCCATACACAGCGGGTATGATGCCATGGACGCCTGTCATCAGAAGACATGCTTGGCTGAGGGAACAGGCCCTCCCAGAGCATGACCTATCTAACCTCCTGGATGCCCCCTTGCATAAGGATTTTCTGTCCCTCCCCAAAGCGGAGTCTGTACTCAAAAAATGGCCAATCCATGCAGATCGTTAAGGACTTTCTGCAAGTACATCCCCCATGTTTCAGTTGTAACTACCATTCTAAGCATTGGTCCTTTCCTTCCCAATCTAAAGCTAGGCAAAGGAAGCCATGTAGGGAAAGTAGTCTGTGAAAGTTCCAAAGGCCCAGACAATGGCTTTCAGAAACCTCCAGACGAGGGAGTTCTAGATCAGTGGGCCCCTGTCAGGGGGCAACAATGACTCATCCATGGTGCTCCCCCTTCCCTACCTTGCCCTCCTCAACCATCCCTCTCCTAGGCTACAGACCAGTGGGTGCCAAACATGTATATCAAAGGACTACAAACCTAAATTCAAGCAGCCCTTGAAGCCCTTAGGCTTCCCAGACATCCCCCCAAACCTAAACAGAGGCTTTGATGTGGAATGCCATTGGACACATCAGGGCTAAGATTACCTCGTCCAAAAAGGATCAAGAAAGTTTTAAAACTCCCAAAAATAAACCCTCACAAGCATCAGGTAGGATGACATTTTATACTCTTTTAGCATCCACTGCCCTAAAGCCTGACAGGTTTTCAGGTTTCAAAGACCTGTTCAAATCCTTGGGATTAGTTTGTGTCTCCCTAAGAGCCCTCAGCTGCCAAATCTTGCAAAAACTATACTGATCCCTAGATAGATTTGGCAAAAGATTACACTTCAGCTACCCTCTCTGAGGGCTAGTGCCAGTTCCTTGATTAAATTAGGAACCTCTGGATGATGAACAGAAATTTTGACTGATGCAGGCTCAAAAAGAGTACGGGATTTGCTTTCTGCTAGTTACAATTCATCAAGGTTATACCATGAGACTGTCTCAGAAGACATGCTTGCTGAGGAAAGGCCCTCACATGACCTTTACCTTGGATGAACCTCTAACTGCTTTTGTCCCCCAAAGCATGTACTAAATCCAACCAGCAGATCGTTAAGGACAGATCTAATATCCCCATGTTTCAGTTGTGATTTCAACTGCCTTCTCCAATCTAGCACAAAGAACCAAGGAAATGTAGTCTTGAAGTCTGATGTTCAGGTTTCACGCCTGCAGACTGAGAGTGTCGTTATGGATGCATCTGCAGTCATAACAAGGGTTCCGGTCAGAGCCCTGCAGTCGGCGTTCCAATCGGCTGGCTCAGTGTCGCACTAAACACGCATCTCGTGCATTCATAAGCATTCTGCCGGGACCTCCAGAGCTTTGCGAGGTGCCTGTTGGCTGTACTGAGTCGTTCGTCGATCAGAATTCATGCAAACTTCTAAAGCTTACAAGTACCATTGGGGATCTTTTCTTGCCTCTTAGCCGATGTCAGAAAAAGTTAACAATTGTTTCCTGTGGGAAACAAATATCATAAAGATTTCCATTTCTCTTACTGTCTCCTGTTTAGGCCCCAGACGAGCAGCCTGTTCGCCTGTGCTTCTTAACTACGGCCTTAGCAAATCGTTTTGCGAACAGTTTCGTTAGCTGATTTTCGTCATTATGCCGTCGGATCCTCCGAGCCAAAAGACGCAAGTAAAGACCGACACTGGAGTCCAGCGGTTTCGCGACATCAGGTAACAGACGAGTGTCTCGGTTTCGCTGAAACCGAGAACTGCTAAAGTACAGCTGAACCTTCTCAACTGAGGCCCTGCTACAACTCTGAATCACCTCAGAAATTTTACCACTACTGGTTCTTATCAGACACCATCCCTTGGATGTCTCTACCCACAGGTGCTGCTAGGCCTCCACAGCCATGTCATTAAGGCCTTCAGCTAAGAGCCAGACTACTAAATCAGTGCCTGTTAAACCCCACATCAGCCTTAGTTCTCAAATGCTTTGGCAGAAGATTTAATTTCCTTAATTAGAGGATCTCAACTCACCCAGACAGGGCCTCTCAGCCCCTGAGAAGAGACCTAGGGCAGAGCCCCTGAGCCAGTTGTCTCTGATGATTCTGCTGATGAATCAGACATAACTGACCAGCCGAGGCTCCCTTCTCCAATTTTGAAGATTCTGATGCTGAAGAATCCATTCCAGCTGCTTCCCCACCAGAAGAATTCTCCTTTGGGGAAACCTTGCATGCCATCGAGAACAGTTCCAATGGCAGCAACAGGATTTTTCAGACTCCAGAAAAGACTTAGGACCTTTCTGCACCTCCCACAGCACAGGCCCTTAGCTATACCTCCTGTTCTCTCTGTGGTGGATGATGCTTTCAATGATGTTTGCTCCGCTCCAGATTCTTTACCCCAGCCCCTGCCAAACTAGACAGATTTTACAGGGTGCCAGATACTCATCACCACCTTTACAAGGCCCCACTTGCAGACCCAGAAACTATATCCCAGGGTCCCAAAGAGCCGACCACAGCTAAAAACCCTATTCCTTCTGAAAGGGAAGCAAGGTCATAGACAGATGGGGTAAAAGGTCTACACTCAGCTACTCTCTCAGCTAGAGCTTTAAACTGTCAGTTTCACATGATACAATACCAAGAGTTTATGCTTGATCAGTTAACTAAAAACTAACCACTGATGAATCTCTTGATAAGAAATATGTATTAAGTGGTGGTAACATACAACAGGTTAGCAACCATTCCTTAAAAATGTGGCTATGATGCTGGGCTTCATTTAGATCCCAGCCGTGAGCACATTGATAAGAAGGCAGCCGCGGCTAAAGGAGCAAGCTTTTACGGATCATGTTAAAGAAGCTAAGTTGCTAGATGCTCCTATGGACAAGACAAGTTTGTTTGATGCGCACCCAGCAGGTTATAGAAGAAAATGGAAGAGGCAAAATCTGTTCAAACTGGTAAGATTTCTTGCAGGTTCAACCCCAAGGTTGTAGGGAACAGCCTGCCAAGGGTGGTCTCCTGACTCACAAAATTTCAAGGGCAGGAATAGGCGTTTCAGGGGCAGGAAACCAATCCAGAGGAGGTGCCTACAGGGGCGACAGTGAGAGTGGCCAAGCAGAGGCTGGACAGCCACTGCCACTACATCAGCACAGCCACAGTGACTTAATCCTAAATCCACCTACCAGGAACAAATAGCAGCTCCTCTGGGGCGGAAAGTTAACCTTGTGCAAAGAACTGGCACTACATAACAAAAAGACAAGTGGATTTTGACCATAGATCAAGAGTTACGGTTTCACTTTACACTTTACCAGTCAAAAGGAATGCCAAATCTACACTCAAATCAAAAAAACAGAGGCTCTCCAGATAATGGAGTTAGCAAACATGAGAGCTGTGGAAAGAGTGCCAACAGCAGAACAAGGAAAGGGTTCTACTCCAGACTATTCCTAGTTCCAAGAAAGGAAAAAGTTGGAGACCAATTCTCGACCTGTCCACCTTAAATACATACATCATTGTCCCAAAATTCAAAATGCTGACCCTACAGCAACTTCTTCCCATGCTGGGCAAGGAGTCTTGGCTGGTAACTCTAGATCTCAAGGAGGCATACCTGCACGCCCCATTCGACCAATCTGCAGAAGATACCTCAGATTTCTTGCAGGATCAGAGCACTATCAATTCTCAGCATTGCCCTTTGGCTTATCTACTGCCCAGAGTATTCACAAAATGCCTGGCATCAGTAATCACCCATTGCAGACTACGGGGAATTCAAATTTACCCATACCTGGACGACTGCCTGCTAAGGGGACAACAAAAGCAAGCTGACAACAGATTTACAAAGGGTCATTTACTTGCTACAAGCTGGGATACACAGTCAATTTACAAAAGTCAAGCTGATACCATCCCAAACAAGGACTTTCTTGGGAATTGGACACACTACAACAAATGGCATTCCTGACTACAGAAAAACAAAAAAAACTTCCTCTTTACTTCTTGGCACTAACAAAACTGAACAAGTTAACAGCAAGAAAAGTTCTGCAGGCCTTGGGCTTCATGGCATCATGCATAATCTTGGTCCCATTTGCCAGACTACATATGAGAAACTACAGTGGTACCTAAAGAATTTATGGTCCCAACACAGACACAGTCTAGAAACAGAAATCCCACTAATTCCATGCTTAAAACAGGAGTTCCTATGGTGGGCTCAGGCATGCCAGTCAAACCCAGGCCTACCCTTGCAGATGTCAACCAAGCCAGACCATCACAACAGGCGCTTCAGACCTAGGATGGGGGCCCACATGCTGGACAAATGTGCAAGGATTGTGGACACAGGATCAACTTCACCTGCACATCAATCTAAAAGAAATGCTGGCAGTAAAACTGGCAATCCAAAAGTTCAAACCATTTCTCAAAGAGGGCCAGTTGATGATAAGGACAGACAACACCACAGTCATGTGGTACATCAACAAACAGGGAGGCACTCATTCATACCCCCTATGCAGAATGACCTTGGAGCTGTGGACCCTGGCACTCAGCTACAACATTCAGTTACAGGCAATATTTGTACCAGGAAAGAAAAACTCTAGCAGACATATTAAGCAGAACCACGGATGCCACGAATGGAGGCTGCACCTGGACATCTCCAAGCCCACCGCAACGATATGGGGAATGACTCAGATAGACCTATTTTCAGCACCTCACAATTACCAGCTCAAATAATTCTGCACAAGGACATTCCACCCACTAGCATGGAAAGTGGACTCACTCTCCTTCAACTGGAAAGGCCTAACAGCATATGCATTCCCACCTCTTCCTTTGATACACAAGGTACTCTAAAAATCAAGGAAGAACGCCAAGGATAATCCTGATAGCTCCAAACTGGCCAAGACAACACTGGTACCCACTACTGAAGAGCATGTCTCGAACAATATGTGGCCAATACCCTGATGCCTTTGATGTTAACTCAGAACAACTACAGCATCATCATCCAAACCTAAAACGCTGCAACTGACTGCATGGAACATCACATAGCAGCAGCTAATCCAGAACTTTCCCAAAGAGTTAAAGACATTATTCTTGAAGGGAGACCTTCAACAAGAAGGAACTATGCTGGAAAATGGAAAAGGTTTGTCATTTGGAGTACGGGAAAAAGGAAAAGATGTGTCAAACATAGATATGCCTAACATTCTGGAGTATCTGGCGAACTTCTTCATTCAGGCCTGTCCTACTCCTCCATCAAGATACATGCATCAGCTATTTCAGCAGAATACAGCTTTGATCCACCTGTTTTTCCCTTTGCTCAGGCAGTTCCTCAGAGGAATCAAGAATGTAAAACCTCCAAGGAAACCACCATTACCAGCTTGGGATTTAAACTTTGTGCTAGAAAAGTTGACACTATCACCCTTTGAACCAGCAGCAACAGCAGACCTACAACACCTGTCATGGAAAACTGCTTTCCTACTGGCAATTACTTCAGCAAGGAGGGTTTCAGAACTACAGGCCTTAATGGCAGTGCAACCCCTTCCCTAATCTTCCACCAAGGGGTAGATGTAAAGAATTGCAGGATTTAGTTCATGTTTCTGAACAGGTGGGTAAGCATTCCTTGCAGTGTGGTTTGATGCTGTGCAGGCCTCCTCGAGGGTGGCTGCCACTGGTTCTGTTCTTCAGAGGCACGCCTGGTTGAGGGATCAGAACTTAGCTGAGCATGTTAAGACAAGGATTTTGGATGCTCCTTTACAGTCTGATGTGTTGTTTGGTTCGCCTGTGGAAGCAGTTTTAAAGAAAATGGAGGACAAGGCTAAGTCTATGCAAACTGTTAAGGATTTTTGCAGGTGCAGCCTCCAAGTTTAGTAGAAATTGGCCTACTAAGGGGTGGACTTATCCTGCTTATGATTCCCAGTCTAGGGGTAGGTCTAGACGTGGTAGAGGCAGAGCTCAAGGTTCTTTTAGGCCTAGGACAGGGAGTTCACCTGCTCAGACTTCTGGTGAGGGCAGGGGTCAGTCCTTTCGTAAGCAGACCCAATGACCTGCCTTTTCAGCTGCCAGTATATTCCCGCCTGGCAGCACCTTTGGGAGGAAGGCTGTCTCTTTTCAAAGAAAATTGGGATTTAATTACCCAAGACAGATGGGTTCTGGATATCATTCACCACGGTTACAGGTTTTATTTCCATACCTTGCCTCCTTTCAAAGGCATGCCAGACATTCCTCCTCTTCAAAGAACAGAGGCTCACAAGCAAATTTCTCTGTTGCTCCAAATAGGGGCTATTCAGTCAGTTCCTGTGCCAGAAAGGGGCCTAGGATTTTATTCTCGCCTGTTCCTAGTACCAAAAAAGGGGAACACGTGGAGACCAATTTTGGATTTATCTATCCTCAACACTTATCTGGACATTCCCAAATTCAAAATGTTGACGTTACAACAACTTTTACCTCTGCTGGGCAAAGATCACTGGATGGTAACTTTAGACCTAAAGGAAGCTTACCTTCATGTGCCAATAAGACTAAGTTGCAGGAAGTATCTGCTGAGCTGGAAATTTGCATTATCAGTTCTCTGCATTGCCCTTTGGCTTATCTACTGCGCCCAGAGTATTCACGAAGGTTCTGGCTCCAGTGATAGCTTACTTCAGGCTAAAAGGAATTCAAATCTATCCTTACTTGGACGACTGCCTGATTCTGGCTCAAGAAAAGGAAGACCTTCTACAGCATTTGGAATATGTCATAGCAGTGCTAAGATGCCTAGGGTATTCTGTGAACGAAATAAAGTCCAGTCTAGTACCCTCTCAAGACATGTGCTTTCTGGGTGTGAGACTGAATACAGCAGCCCAGATGGCCTTTTTAACCCCGGACAAACCAAAGAATCTTTCCAGTTACTTCCATCAACTATCTCTTCAGTCCGGGCTGACTGCAAGGACAGTCCTTCAAGCCTTAGGGTTCATGGCATCTTGTATTCTGGTGCTTCCCAATGCCAAACTGCATATGAGGAAGCTACAATGGTATCTCAAAAATCTATGGACACAGCACTGCCAGGATTTGGACACTGTCATTCAAATAATACCTTGCATTCAAAAGGAATTTTTGTGGTGGGCTCAGGAATGTCACCTAAACAAGGGACTCTCTGTGACCCGCCAGAGGCGAAGTCAGATTCTAACGACAGATGCCTCAGACATTGCTTGGGGAGCTCATCTCAATGGAAAGTGGATACAAGACAAGTGGCCTGCCAGACTACAGCATCTACATATCAACATGAAAGAGATGTTAGCAGTCCAGTTTGCATTAATGGCTTTCAAGGAGTTACTTCTTCCAGGGCAGGTGTTGATTCTAACAGACAACACAACTGTCATGTGGTACATCAACAAACAAGGGGAACACATTCTTACCCATTGTGCAGGCAAGCAATGATTTTATGGGAGACTGCGCTCAGCTTGCAACTAACTCTTCAGGCAAGGTTTCTGCCGGGAGCACAGAACTCCTTAGCAGATGTGTTAAGCAGACAAATCATGGATCCCCACGAGTGGAAACTGGATCTTCATGTATTTCAACAATTGACAGTGTCATGGGGAACTCCAGACATAGATCTGTTCGCTTCTCCACTAAACCACCAGCTGCCAAAGTTTTGCACGAAGGGATTTCATCACACAGCTTGGAAAGTGGATGCTCTATCTTTCAGTTGGAAAAATCTTCATGTGTATGCTATTCCACCTCTGCCTCTTCTTCCAAAGGTGCTTCTAAAGGTCAGACAAGACAAGCCAAGGATGATTTTAATAGCTCCAGATTGGCCTCGGCAGCACTGGTACCCATTCCTGAGGAGTCTGGTAAGGAAGCCTCCATGGCCTTTACCCTTGATTCCACACCTATTGTCTCAGAGGAACGGACGTCTGCTCAATGTCAAGCTTCACTCTCTTCATCTAACAGCCTGGCATATTCTGTTTTGAAGGACAGCAGGTCTCAGCTTCCTCAACAAGTTTTAAATGTGATTATGGAAGCCAGAAGACCTAGTACAAGGAAAGTGTACGCAGAAAAATGGAAGAGATTTTTGTTTTGGACTGCAGCAAAAAATTTGGAGATTTCTGAGCCTAATTTGAGTGTGGCTCTTCAATATCTTACTGAGTTATTGGACAAAGGTTTGTCTTTCTCTTCTATTAAGATTCATGCTGCAGCAATTTCAGCTCACTATGATTGTGACCCACCATTGTTTTCACATCCTTTGTTCAAGCAATTTCTTAGAGGGGCAAAGAATATAAGACCCCCACGTAGAGCTCCTACTCCTGCTTGGGACCTCAATTTTGTGTTGGAGAAACTTACTCTACAACCTTTTGAGCCTGCGGCTACTGCTGAACTGAAATACTTGTCATGGAAGACTGCTTTTTTGTTGGCCATTACTTCTGCTAGAAGGGTTTCTGAGTTGCAGGCCCTTATGGCGGTTGAGCCTTTTTGATTTTTCATAAGGATAGGGTATCATTACGCACTAATCCTTCCTTTATGCCTAAGGTGGTTTCTAGTGTGGCTTTAAACCAAACTATTCATTTGCCTACTTTTATGCAGATCCCCAAAATAAAGGGGAAAAGATTTTGCACACTTTAGATGTACACAGGCAATTGCGTTATTATTTAAGCAGGACTAAGGATTTTAGGCAGTCTCAGCAGTTGTTTGTTTCTTTTGCTTTGAGTTCGCAGGGCAAGCCTGTGTCAAAACAAACTATTTCTAGGTGGATTGGCTTTTGCATTGCATTTTGTTATTCCCATCATGGCAAGGAGATTCCAGCTGGGATTAGGCCTCATTCCACTAGGGCTACTGCCACTTCAACAGCATTTTTAAGGGGGGTGGCAACGAAGGATATTTTGGAGGCAGCTACTTGGAGTTCAGTGCATACTTTCTCTAAGCATTACCACCTTCCTCTCTACTCTAAGTCTAGGGCTGGTTTTGCCACAGCTATTTTGCAAGGCATGTTATCAGCTCCTGCTTCCTTATGATTTGCCAGCCTCCCTTACCTCTGCTTTGGGATTCTACCCAATAGTTAGGACTGCAGCAATGTGGAATGAAGAACATAGTACAGTTTTGTACCTACCATAAATGTAGATGTTCGAGGATCCACATTGCTGCAGTGCAATATACCCTCCCTCCTGCCCCTCTGTGTTTAGGGGTGGTGCTATAGGTGAGATTATATTCTGGTACCTTTGTATATATTGTATATATTTTTGGTGCAGGTATGTTTGGTGTTTTTGGTTTTGGCCTTGTCTTTTTAGGGTCTTCTGACATCTGGGGCAAGAAAAGACTGAGGATATGACGTCGGTCATGCGCATTAGTACCCTGACGTACTGACGTCAGTCTAATGCGCCGTGACCGACGTCAGCCATATACTTTGGTATTCGGGCCGACTGGACAGCGGACTACCCAATAGTTAGGACTGCAGCAATGTGGATCCTCGAACATCTACATTTATGGTAGGTACAAAACTGTACTTTTCTGATTATGAAACCAAAATCACTTGCAGATCACTAAAGCCAATAACTCTGCTGGTGAAGCACTATTTTCTTGTGCCATAGCCAAATTATGGAACTCACTCCCACCCACAATTGCCTCCGTACCATCATGCACCCACTTCAAAACTTTACTAAAAGCGCACCTAAAAACATGCTGGCTACGCCCTTGCAACTCCCACTCTAATATCATCCACCCCATCCAACCACTACCTTTCTTTCCACTCCACTAACTACTTTGATTATAGCAAGCTCAGATGCTCATAAGCCTAGTACTTATTATACAGCAGGAACTTCTCATTGTAACATTTGTTAATGTTTGTTATGTACTTCACAGATAAAGATTCTAGTTGTCTACTGATGTACTATGTTCTTCATCTGTAAATATGTTGTAAGTAATTGCTATGTTAACTTGTTAATCGCTATGTAATCCAATGTAACTACTGTCTGTTTATTTTACTGTGGAGCTTTTCTTCCCGGGCCTCCGCTTTAAATGGACCTACGTCCAGTCGGACACTCCCGGTCAACAAATTTAAATAAAATAAAAATAAAATAAATGAAGACATGCCCTTATCTGCCTATGAGGATTCAGATGCAGCGGAATCCATTCCTTCTGCCTCCCCTACAGAGGATTTTTCTTTTGGTAAAATCCTATATACTTTGACAGAGCATTTCCATTGGGAATGCCAGGATTATCTTCTGTCCAAAAAGAGACTTCGGGAATTTTTAGACTTAACACAGCACAGACCCTTAGCTATCCCTCCTGTTCTGGATGTTGTGGCTGATGTCTTTATGGAGTCCAGTCTAACTCCCTGATACTTTACTCCCTGCCCACAGGAAACCTGACTGGTACTACAGAGTTCCTGACTCACACAAATTTATTTTCAAAAATCCTACTGCTGACCCAGAGGTCATCTCCCAAGAACCTAAAGGAGTAAAAGCAGCTACAGCTAAGAATCCCACCCCCTCGGACAGAGATTCTCGAGCTTTAGACAGATGGGGTAAAAAAGTATACACCTCTGCAACTCTTGCCATTAGAGCATTAAGTCGTCAGTTCCACATGCTGAAATACCAGCAACATACTTTGGAACTTATTGAGCAAAAATTATCTATCTTCTCTGACTGTGCAGAAAATAAAGAATTACAGGAGCTTATGCACTCTGCAAGCCAAGTCAGCAAGCATGCCCTGCAGTGTGGGTTTGACACCCTAGAAGCATCTTTCAGGGCAGCAGTCACAGGTTCTGTACTTAGAAGGCATGCCTGGCTTAAGGAGCAGACCTTGCCAGACCATGTCAAATCAAAATTATTGGACGCAACTCTGAACAGGGACAATCTGTTTGTCACCAAAGCAGAAGAGGTTTTAAAAATTATGGAAGATAAGCTAAGTCTTTGCAGGCAGTCCAATAATTTTTGCAAGTGCAGCCTCCAAGATTCAGTAGGCATTGCCTCAAACTAGATCTAGGGGAAACAGACCCCTCAGTCTCAGGGTATGTAGAGATCTAACCAGTGGAGTACCTCCACTTCTAAAACAGGGAGTGCTAAACCACCCCCTTATGGAAAGAATTCACAATGACTTCTCAACTCCTCTCTTCATCTCTGCCCAATTGCTTGTGTCCCTAGGAGGAAAACTTGCCCACCATGTAAAAAACTGGACCTCCATCACCAACGATCGAAGGATCCTCAGCATAGTATCCCAGGGATACAAATCTTATTTTCACATGCTGCCAACCCCAAAAGAGTTCCCAGACCTTCTTACAAACCAGTGGGCAGAGGCACAAAACCAAGTTCAGTCCCTGCTTTCCATAAGGGCAATTCAGCCTGTTCCTGCAGAACAGATAGGCCAAGGTTTTTATTAGACTTTTCCTGGTACCCAGAAAAGAGGGCACTTGGAGCCCAATCTTAGATCTCTCCATTCTAATCACCTTCCTGGTGGTACCAAAATTCAAAATGCGCACCCTACAGCAGCTTCTCCCTATGCTGTCCAGAGATGCCAGGTTAGCCACTCTAGATCTAAAGGAGACTTATCTGCACATCCCAATCAGGGACTCCTGCAGGAAATATCTACATTTCAGAGCAGGACCTATGCATTATCAGTTCTCTGCACTTCCCTTTGGCTTATCCACTGCTCCCAGAGTTTTCACAAAATGCCTGGCTCTAGCCATTGCCTATTGCAGACAGAGAAATATTCAAATTTACCCCTACTTGGACGATTGCCTGATTCAGGCAGACAGTTAGGGAAAGCTGTTGCAGCACTTGATCTTTGTAAAGGACCTTCTAACCTGCCCTGGGGTACACTATCATTGAAAAGAAACCCAAGCTTGTCCCCAGTTGCAAAATTGTATTACTGGGAGCAAGCTTGGACAGAGCATCCCAGATGGCATTCCTTACTCCAGAAAAACAAACCTGTCTGACAGACTACTTCTCTCAAATGACCACCAGAACCCAGTTATCCGCAAGGAAAATCCTGCAAGCTCTAAGGTTCATGGCCTCCTGCATTCTACTAATTCCATATGTCAGACTGCATATGAGGAAACTTCAGTGGTACTTAAGTCTTTGGTGCCAACATTCTCAGGACCTGGAACTATCATACCTTGTCTAAGGAAAGAGTTCCTCTGGTGGGCAGCAGCATGCAACCTCAACAAGGGGCTTCCCTTTACACAACCCCATGCCGCGCAGACCCTAACCACAGATGCATCAGACTATTCCTGGGGTGCACATCTGGACGGCAGGTCCATTCAGGGCAACTGGAGCCCAAGTCAAATTCATCTGCACATCAACCAAAAGGAGATCTAGCTGTTCAGCAAGCTCTGACACCTTTCAGATTCCTACTCTCTCTGGGGCCCCTACTAATCAAAACAGACAACACCACAGTGATGTGGTACATCAACAAGCAGGGGGGAACCCACTCTGCATGCTAGCCATGACCCTCTGGAACACTGCCTGAGCCATGCATATTCACCTGCAAGGTCAATTCCTGCCAGGCAAACAAAACTCTCTGGCAGACAACGTAAGCAGAAATCTCCTAGATCCACACGAGTGGCAAACCACAACACCTTCAGCCTTGTGACCCAGGAATGGAGTACCCTGAAGATGGACCTTTTTTTCTTCCCCCTACAACCACCAGCTCAGCAAATTCTGCACCAGGAAACCTCAAAGCAAGGCCTAGAAAGTGGATGCCCTGTCCTTCCAGTGGGCAAACCTCTCAATCTATGCTCCCCCCCCACCTCCTCTTACAAAAGTATTACTCAAGATAAGGGAGGAAAGACCAACGGCAATCCTGATGGCCCCAGACTGGCCACACCAGCACTGATATCCATTACTGCACAGTCTGTCACTGTTGCCTCCTTGATATCTCCCACAGATCCCAACTCTCCTGATTACGCAGGAGGGACAGGTCTTGCATCCGCAATTGCAGACCCTGAACCTTGCAGCCTGGCTTATTCCTTAACTTCTCCTTCAGTGGCCAGCCTAAGCAAGCAGGTATTGGATGTCATATGTGAAGCCAGATGACCCAGTACTAAAAAATCCTGTGCTGACAAGTGGAAAAGGTTTTGTTCCTGGATTCACACTAAAGGAGCAGATACAGCACAGCCCTCTTTACCTCTCATCCTGGATTACCTAGCAGACCTACTCCACAGAGGCCTGTCCTTCTCTTCCATTAAGATCCATCCCTCTGCCATCTCTGCTCATTACAGCACTGAGTCACCTCTCTTCTCGCACCCTCTCATCAAGCAGCTCTTGAGAGGGGCTAACAACTTAAGGCAACCAAGAAGAGCCCCTACCCCTGCTTGGGACCTTAACTTTGTGTTGGAAAAGCTCACGCTACCCCCCTTTGAGCCTGCAGCGTCAGCAGAGTTAAAGTTCCTCTCTTGGAAAACAGCCTTGCTTCTGGCCATCACTTCAGCCAGAAGAGTGCCGGATCTACAAGCACTTATGGCTGTGGAACCCTTCATTACTTTTCATGCTGACAGGGTCGCCCTCAGGATTAATCCAACTTTCATGCCTAAAGTGGTGTCCAGTGTGGCTCTCAACTAATCTGTCCATTTGCCCACCTTTTTCCCTAATCCTCAAAATAAGGGGGAAAGGATCCTGCACTCTTTAGATGTGGGCAGACAGCTCAGATTCTACCTTGACAGGACTAAGCCCTTTAGGAAATCTGACCAGTTACTAGTCAGCTTTGCACCAGGGGCAGAGGCCAAGGCCATATCAAAGCAAACCATCTCCAAATTGATAGCACACTGTATCCATTTCTGTTACAAACACCATGGAAAACTACCCCCTGAGGGGGCAGAACACATTCCACTAGGGCAACTTCAACCTCTACAGCCTTTCTCAGAGGAGTCCATACTAGAGACATTCTGGAAGCTGCAACTTGGAGTTCTGTTCATACCTTCATCAAGCATTACCACCTGCCTATCTTTTCCAAATCCAGGGCTGGCTTTGCAACAGCAGTCCTACAGGGCATCCTAGCCAGCCCCAACTCTTCTTTACTGCCTCCACCCTTCTTCAGCTTTGGGAATTAACCCAAGTGTGATGACTGTAACAGTGAAACACGAAGAACATAGTACAGTTGTGTACACTTACAATAAATGTAGATGTTCGAGTGTGTTCACTGTTGCAGTCCTGATTTCCCTCCCTCCAGCCCCCTTCTCTCTCTCTCTCTTTCTCACTCCTTACAGGGCTAATGGTATTTACTTTTTACTGGTAGTGTTTTTTTCATCATAGCTTAGTTCCCTATTTGGGGGCTCCTGACATTTAGGGCAAGAAAAACCTGATGTAATGGTGTCGGCTGCCTGTTTTTATACCACTGACCTGACGTCAGTCCTGAAGCGACAGCAGCCAAAGCAGAAATACTAAGCCTCTGGTATTCGGGCCGACTGAATTCTACCCATGGAAGGATAACCCAAGTGTGATGACTGCAGCAGTGAATACACTCGGAACATCTACATTTATGGTAAGTGTACACAACTGTACTTTTGGAGATTTTCTCCCCGGGCCTCTGCTGAAAGTGAGCAATCCTGCCCAGTCAGACTTTTCCTGGTAAACAAATGTAAAATGAATAATACATTTCCTCAGCCAGGGAGTATCTCAGGGCATTGGGTTACATAGCCTCTTGCATACTCTTGATCCCCCTGGCCAGACTACACATGAGAAAACTCCAGTGGTACTTTAAGAATGTGTGGTGTTAACATTAACATCCCCTGTCAACCAAGATCAAACTAGTCCCTTGCCTCAGGCAGGAATTTGCATGGTGAGCCCAGGCTTGTTCTCTCCCTCAACTTGGGTCTCCCCTTCAGATTCTAGCCCCTGGGGCAAACAGTGACTATGGATGCATCAAAAGTAGTCTGGTGAGCCAGTTCCAGACCCAGAAGAAGTGAGATCATAAGCTCAGAAACAAACACAAACTTAAAACAGCTTGTGTTAGTCCTGAAAGGCCTGATAGCCTTTAAGTAAAAATGGAAGACAAGAGTGTTAGTAGTGAAAAGGACAACACCACAGTCATGTGGTACATGAGTTGAAGGGACTCACTCTTACCCTTTCTGCCACCTGGTTTTGGAGGTATGGGAGACAGTGAACTCCCTGAAGATGTCCTTCATGGATGCATCTGCAGTCATAACAAATGGGTTGTCCTGTCGTCAGGCAGCCCTTCGGTCGGCCGGATTCCAAAGTCTGGGTCCGGCCGCTGATGTCGCACTTCACCCGGCGTCATCTCTGCTGGTCTTGGTATAAAGGCATCAGCCGACGCCATTTTCCCCAGTCTTTCTTGCCGTGGCGAAGCAGAAGCTGTTCGCAAGTGCCGGTCGGTCAGATCCAGAGATTACTACTACCGAATACTACTTGAAGACTTCTAAAAGCTAAGTACCCGTTGGGGACTCTTTCTTGCCTCAGCCGATGTCAGAAAAAGTCAATAACTGTTTAACTTGTGGGAAACAAATACCTCATAAAGATTTCCACTCTTACTGTCTGCCTTGCTTAGGCCCAGACCACGGCGTAGCAGCCTGTTCGCCTGTGCTTCCTTCAACCGGCGACGCTTAGGCGTCGGTCGGAGTTTGCTGAACAGTTTTTCGGCTCAGATTTTGCGTACATTATGCCGTCGGATCCTCCGACTACCCAAATTGTTAAAAAACGCAAAGAAAAAGACCGACACTCGCGGTCCGCGGTTTCGGCGAAACCACGGTTAAGCAAGCGAGTGTCTCTGTTTGGCGAAACCGAGAAAACTGGTCAATCTTCAGCCGAATCCATGACTACTACTGAGGCTCCTGCTACCTTAGTTGAATCGGCCTCAGAATTTTTACCTACAACTGTGGTTCCTAGTGATTTATCAGACACCATCCCTTTGGATGTCTCTACCCCAGCACGTGGTGCTGCTAGGCCTCCTGCAGCCATGTCTATTAAGGCCTTTGCCAGGGCTAAAGCAGCCAAATCTGCTAAATCAGTGCCTGTTAAGCCCCCCTCACACAGGCCCACTTCAAGTTCACAAATGCTTACTCTGGCAGAAGATTTAATATCCTTAATTAGGGGATCCCAATCTCACCCAGACAGGGCCTCTCAGCCCCCAGAAAAGAGACCTAGAGCAGAGCCCCGAGCCAGTGTCCTCTGATGATTCTGCGGATGACTCAGACATTACAGACCAGCCAGAGGCTCCTTTTCTACTTATGAAGATTCCGATGCTGAAGAATCCATTCCAGCTGCCTCTCCACCAGAGGAATTTTCCTTTGGGGAAACCTTACATGCCATGAGAGAACAATTCCAATGGCAGGGACAAGATTTCTCAGATTCAAGAAAAGGCTTAGGACTTTTCTGCACTTACCACAACATAGGCCCTTAGCTATACCTCCTGTACTGCCTGTTGTGGATGATGCATTTAATGATGTCTGCACTGCTCCTGATTGTTTACCTCCAGCCCCTGCCAAACCAGATAGATTTTACAGGGTGCCAGACACTCATCACCACCTATACAAGGCCCCACTTGCAGACCCCAAAACTATATCCCAGGGGCCTAAGGCAGTAGCGTCGACCACAGCAAAAAACCCTATTCCTTCTGAAAGGGAATCCAGGTCCTTAGAGATGGGAAAAAAGTCTACACCTCTGCTACTCTCTCAGCTAGAGCTTTAAACTGTCAGTTTCATATGATCCAATACCAAGAGTTTATGCTTGATCAGTTAACTAAAAAACTATCCTCTGATGAATCCTTAGATAAGAAATATGTATTAGAAATGGTGAATAACATCCAACAGGTTAGTAACCATTCCTTAAAATGTGGCTATGATGCACTGGAGGCTTCATTTAGATCAGCCATGACTGGCACAGTGATAAGAAGGCATGCATGGTTGAAAGAACAGGTCTTACGGATCATGTTAAAGCAAAGCTATTAGATGCTCCTATGGATAAGGCCAGTCTATTTGGTACACCTGCCCAGCAAGTAATGAAGAAAATGGAAGAAAAGGCAAAATCTGTACAAACAGTTAAAGATTTCTTACAGGTTCAGCCCCCAAGGTTTAGCAGGAACTGGCCTGCCAAAATTGGTCCTTTCCTGACTCCACAAGATCCCAAAGGGGCAGGAATAGACGCTCTAGAGGCAGAAATCAATCCAGAGGAGGTGCCCACAGAGGACGACAGTGGCAAGGCAATAACCGAGGCACAGACACAACCACTGCCACTGCAACAGGACAATCACAGTGACTTGGCTCTGACACCGCCTACCAGGGAGCAAATAGCAGCACCATTAGGCGGAAAGTTAGCCTTATTTTCGAAAAATTGGCACTATATCACAAAAGACAAGTGGATTTTGCAAACCATAGACCAAGGCTACCGGTTCCACTTCCACACCTTGCCAGTAAACAGAGGAATGCCAAACCTACCTCCAAATCAAAAAATAGAAGCTCTACAGCAGATAGCGGAATTAACAAAGATGAGAGCTGTGGAAAGAGTACCAATAACAGAACAGGGCAAAGGATTCTACTCCAGACTCTTCCTAGTACCAAGAAAAGAGAAAAGTTGGAGACCTATTCTCGACCTGTCCATCTTAAACACATACATCATTGTCCCAAAATTCAAAATGCTGACCCTACAGCAACTTCTTCCCATGCTGGGCAAGGAGTGTTGGCTGGTAACTCTAGATCTCAAGGAGGCATACCTGCACGTCCCCATTCGACCAAATTGCAGAAGATACCTCAGATTTCTTGCAGGATCAGAGCATTATCAATTCTCAGCATTGCCCTTTGGCTTATCTACTGCCCAGAGTATTCACAAAATGCCTGGCATCAGTAATCGCTCACTGCAGACTACAGGGAATCCAAATTTATCCATACCTGGACGACTGCCTGTTACAAGCGGACAACAAAAGCAAGCTGACAACAGATTTACAAAGGGTCATTTACTTGCTACAAGCCCTGGGATACACAGTCAATTTACAAAACTCAAGGCTGATACCATCCCAAACAAGAACATTCTTGGGCTGAATTGGACACAGTAAAACAAATGGCATTCCTAACTGCAGAAAAACAAAAGAGCTCCCTCTTTACTTCTTGGCATTAACAAAGCAGAACAAACTAACAGCAAGAAAAGTTCTGCAGGCCTTGGGCTTCATGGCATCATGCATAATCTTGGTCCCACATGCCAGACTGCATATGAGAAAGCTACAGTGGTACCTAAAGAATTTATGGTCTCAGCACAGGCACAGCTTAGAAACAGAAATCCCACTAATCCCATGCCTAAAACAGGAGTTCCTATGGTGGGCTCAAGCATGCCAGTCAAACCCAGGCTTACCCTTCCACAACTTTCGAGCAAGCCAAACCATCACAACGGACGCCTCAGACCTAGGATGGGGGCACATGCTGGACAAATGCATACAAGGATTGTGGACTCAAGACCAGCTGCACCTGCACATAAACCAAAAGAAATGCTGGCAGTAAAACTCCCAATCCAAAAATTCAGTCCATTCCTCAAAGAAGGCCATTTGATGATAAGGGCAGACAACACCACAGTCATGTGGTACATCAACAAACAGGGAGGCACTCATTCATACCCCCTATGCAGAATGACTTTGGACCTTTGGAATCTGGCTCTCAGCTACAACATCCAGTTACAGGCAATATTTGTACCTGGAAAAGAGAACACCCTAGCAGACATGTTAAGCAGAACCACCTCGGATGCTCACGAATGGATGCTACACCGGACATCTTCAAGGCCTTCACAAAGAAATGGGGAATGACACAAATAGATCTATAAACTCCCCCACACAATCACTAGCACAAAAAATTCAGCACAAGGACATTCCACCCAATTGCATGGAAGGTGGACTCTCTATCCTTCAGCTGGAAAGGCCTGACAGCATATGCATTTCCACCTCTTCCCTTGATGCACAAGGTACTACTGAAAATCAAGAGGAACGTCCAAGGATAATCCTGATAGCTCGAATTGGCCAAGACAACACTGGTACCCATTGCTGAGGAGCATGTCTCGGGAGAGAATGTGGTCAATACCCTGATGCCTTTGATGTTAACTCAGAACAACTACAACATCATGCATCCAAACCTAAAAACCTTGCAACTGACTGCCTGGAACATCACATAGCAGCAACTAACCCAGACCTTTCCCAAAGGGTTAAAGACATTATCCTTGAAGCCCGCAGACCTTCAACAAGAAGGAACTATGCAGGAAAATGGAAAAGGTTTGTCATTTGGAGTACTGAAAGAGGAAAAGATGTGTCTAACATAGATATTGCTAACATTCTGGAGTACTTGGCAGAGCTTCTACATACAGGCCTGTCCTATTCCTCCATCAAGATACATGCATCAGCTATTTCAGCAGAATACAGCTTCGATCCACCTGTCTTTTCGCATCCTCTACTCAGGCAGTTCCTCAGAGGGATCAAGAATGTAAAACCTCCTGGGAAACCACCATTACCAGCATGGGACTTGAACTTTGTGCTAGAAAAGTTGACACTCCCTCCGTTTGAACCAGCAGCAACAGCAGATCTGCAACACCTGTCATGGAAAACTGCTTTCCTACTGGCAATTACCTCAGCAAGGAGGGTTTCGGAACTACAGGCCTTAATGGCAGTGCAACCCTTCCTAATCTTCCATCAAGATAGGGTGTCCATGAGAACTAATCCTACATTTATGCCTAAGGTGGTATCCAGAGTGTCTTTAAACCAGGCAATCCACCTACCTACCTTCTTTCCCAATCCACAAAACAGGGGGGAAAGAATGCTGCATACCTTGGATGTACATAGACAGTTACGCTACTACCTGGACAGAACCAAAACTAACAGAAAAACTGACCAGCTTTTAGTAGCCTATGCAACAGGAAGGGAAGGAAAAGCAATTTCCAAACAGACAATCTCCAAATGGATAGGAAATTGCATAAGATTCTGTTACTCCTACCATGGAAAACCAATTCCACAGAACATAAGACCTCATTCTACAAGGGCTACAGCCACTACCACAGCTTTCTTACGAGGAGTGGCAACCAAGGACATTATTGACGCGGCTACTTGGACCTCCGTGCATACATTTGCCAAGCATTATAATTTACCTCTATACTCTAGATCCCGAGCAGGGTTTTCCACTGCTGTACTGCAAGGGATCCTAACTACACCATAATTTTTCTTCCTCCACCCCTAGTTTGGCTATGGTATTCTACCCATTTGTTATGACTGCAGATGCATCCATGAAGGACATAGTACAGTTTTGTACCTACCATAAATGTAGATGTCCGAACTGGATAGCATCTGCAGTCAGGATCCACCCTCCTTCCCTCTGTGGTACTCCTAGGTATTTACCCTCCTAATAGCTAGCTGGGGAGTCTCTTATGGTGTATTTGTTTGTATATATGTACATACATGTTTATTTTTGTGTTTGCCTTCTACTTTTTGGAAACATTGGCATTTATCCAAAATTTAGCCTTCCAAGAGGGCAACTGGCATCTGGGGCAAGAAACACTGAGGAAAATGGCGTCGGCTGATGCCTTTATACCCGAAGACCAGCAGAGATGACGTCGGGTGAAGTGCGACATCAGCCGAAGCCGGACCCAGACTTTGGAATCCGGCCGACCGAAGGGCTGCCTGACGACAGGACAACCCATTTGTTATGACTGCAGATGCTATCCAGTTCGGACATCTACATTTATGGTAGGTACAAAACTGTACTTTACACCTACTCGCACAGTACCTGCCAGGTGTGCATAGCCAGCTAGCAGAAGCCTGTCAAACCCTTGCGAGTGGCATTTGCATCGGGATATGTTTCTCAGTATAGTCAAAATGTGGGAAGAGCCTCAAATAGACCTTTTTGCCACCAAGAAAAATATTCAATTGAAGAAGTTTTGCTCGAGAGGCAAAATGGAGTCAACCTGGAAGATGGATGCCTTCTCTTTCCCTCGGACAGGCCCTCTTCCCTCCAACCCCTCTATTTCCCAGGTTACACCTAAAAAAAAAAAGGGAAGAAGAGCCAAGAGTAATTCTGATAGACGCAGATTGGCCTAGGCAACACTGGTACCCTCTGCTACTTAGCTTGACCAGCACATAACCATGGCAGCTGCCACAGAGATTGGACCAGTTGACACAACAAGAGAAAGATTGTACACCCCAACCTACAGACTCTCAAATTGTCAGCATGGAGGATACATTAAACACCTTGGAAGGGGCACCATCCTAGACAAACAGGTTTGAGATATTGTAAGAGATACCAGAAGGCCTAGTACTAGGAAATCTTACTCTGCTAAATGGAAGAGATTCTCCCTTTGTTGCAGGCAAAATGCACAGAATCCTTTAGTCAAAATCCCGGTCATTCTTTCCTGCCCGTTTGACAAAGGCCTGTCCTACTCCTCAAAAATTCATACCTCCTGCTATTTCGGCAAACTTCCCAGCAAAACTCCAGTCTTCTCTTATCCCCTTAAACAGTTTCTTCGAAAGATGCTCTACATCAGGCCACCCAGAAGGCCACTGGCCCTACCATGGGACCTAATTTTTGTTCTGGAGAAACTAACTCTTCCACCATTTGAACCAGCTGCTACAGCTGAGTTAAAATTCTTGACATGGAAGACTGCCGCCTTGTTAGCCATCACCTCTGCTAGACTGGTTTCTGAGTTACAAGCACTCATGTCAGTGGAGCCATTCCTCATTTTCCACCCAGGTCTCACTCTGGGCTAACCTTGCCTTTATGCACAAGGTGGTGAAAGAGTCCACCTACTTTCTTTCCCAAGCCACAAAACAAAGGGGAGTGAATTCTCTATTCCTTGGATGTGCATAGGCAGCTCAGCTACTATCTGGACAGAACTAAGACTGAGGAAACAGACCACTGTTTACGGCCTTTGTCACTGGTTCTGAAGGGAAACCAGTTTCTAAGCAAACAAGCTCTAACTGGATCTCACTGCATCTCCTTTTGTTACAGCCATCATGGTAAAAAGCCCCTTATGTTGTCAGGATGCACTCCAGTAGGGCAGCTGCTGCTTCTACTGCCTTCCTAAAAGGGGTCCCTACCAAGGACATTCCTGGAAGTTTCCACCTTGTCATCAGTACATATCTTTACCAAACATTGCCACCTGTCAGCCTTCAAGTCCATGGCAGGATTTGCCACTGCCATACTGCAGGGTATACTGTCCTCTCCCTCAGTCTACCATCCTCTCTCCTTTTTGGTTTTGGGAATCATCCCACTAGTTGGAATTGCAACAGTGAAACACAATGGATGTAGTATAGTTGTGTATGCTCACCATAAGTGTAGATATTTGTATTCATTGATGCAGTATTTTTTCCCTCCCTCCTTTCCCCCTCAACCTACTGGGTAGGCTTAGACAAGCTTATTTTCTGTCAGGGGAACCCTCTTCCTACCCTTTCCTTTAGGTTTCAGTGTTCCAGTTCATAGAAGTCAAGGCCCATCGGAGGGGCTCTTACCTCCAGGGGGTAAGAACTTAAGATCACTGTACCAGTCGACTCCTTATATCTGAGTGTATTGACATCGGTTAGGTGCCAGCTGTACGGGGAGGAGGCTTTTTTCTCTGGTAGTTGGGCTGGTCAAGGGCTCCAACGGTAGGAAATCCCACTAGTCAGGACTGCAACAGTGAATACACTTTAGCATCTGCATTTATGGTGAGTATGCACAACTGCACTTTTCACTTTTGAGAAGCTAAGCCCGTATCTTGAATGTTTAATTATTCCCATCCCAGGTGATTGCCCAGCATACAGAATATTCTGTTCTTAGAATCTGTGCCAAGCTTAACCAAACATCTGGTGACTTGCATGCCAGCATTATTCTTCTGAAGGGAGTGTTCCAGAGAGATTTCTTACAGTGTTAACTTATCGCCCTTGCTATGTCCAGCACTGGGCTCCCCCTTCCTTTTGCAGTCTTTCATTGTAAAGCACACAGTTGCCTTTTGATAGTTTTCTTTTAACACTTTTTCACAGTTTTGTGCAGAAATCGCCCAGTGTGTCATTACTGATACAGGTGAATATATTTTTTCTAGTGTCCATATTGTGAAGCTTTGGTGTTCGTCAAAGCTTCAACATTGTTGCCTTAAAACACTCTTAGTAAAGCCCAATTTACACTTCATCTGGAGCAGTCGATTACATTTCACACATCCCATTCTCTCTCTCTTGGTTGCCAGTTTCACCATCACTATCTCTCTGCGTAGATCCCAACTGAAGATTTCAAGCATGCCAAAGTGGAGCACCCATTGAGAGATGCATATTTCCTGACACTTTTTTTCCAGATTCTCTAAACCAAAAAGTTTTAGGAAAAATGCACCAAAGGCCTGTGCAGAAATTCCTGAGCACAGTTGGTCTATCAACTGTTGGTGTACAGACTGACTGGTGGACATTTTGACCCCCCCCCCCCCAAAATTCCCCAAGACATTTTATTACCCACCAGAATTTGGGAGGACTGCTGATGTTGCTCCTTTGCTTGTTCATCACTATGTTTTTTTTTGCACTTTCCTCAGTTGTTTCAGTTTTACAGCTGAGAACTTTTGTGACAAGTAGAAAAATCGGTAGCTTTATTGGAGGTTTTGGTAGATTATGCAGTTAGATTTGGGTTCCACACTGAGTGGCCAAGGGAATGTATGGCAGGCAACCATTATGGGTTATGTTGGTGAATGTGGACTCACTGGCTGTGTAAACATTATGTATAAGAAATCACTTATCTAAAACAAAGGACATCGAGGGTGGCCATCAGAACTGGGACTGAAGAAATTCATTCTGGATACAGTGCCTTTAAACTGAACTGGTGGAGGGCTACGCCTGTGTGTGCATTAGAGGGCTACGCCTGTGTGTGTGCATTAGAGACCTACAGAAAGTTTGCTTAAGTAAAGAGGCCACCGTGAAAAAAAAATGAAACAGTATAGTGATAGAAACCTGTACAAAAAGGTAAATTATTTGTAGGTGACTGTTCCAAAAGGTAGTGTGAACATTAGCCATCACTAAGACTTGGACTTATGATATTGGAGAATGGGGTGCCATAATTCTTGAGTTCAGGGTACACAGGGTTTAGTGAGTGAAGAAAATAGTATACAGGATGGAAGCATTTTATGGTACAATTAAGAAGAACAAGATGAACATACAGATTAGATGTGTTGATATTTCTCCTAGAGAAGGAAGACCAGAAACCCTGACATCTTAAGTATAGATCTGAAGTAGTTAACGTCATTTGATCATCAACTTGTGGGTTTCGGATCCGATATGGATCCGAGTCTGCAGCTTTCCAAGCTAAGATCCGAGCTTCATGGTCCTCCCCCTTACCCATACTATACTGCAACCTCCTTCCAACCCTTGGATCTCGTTTGCCAGTGCTTCGCCAAAATGTGATCTCTGAACTCCAGGCGGGTAGAGTAGGGTTTTTCCTTCCTTAACTGTAGGGGACAAGGTGGACGCCAGGCCAGAGGCAGAAGGGGACTGAAGAATTTCAGGTCACGGGAACCGTTTTCAGATCAACCCGCACAGCAGCCCTGAGTGGTTGCCCAGCTGCTCCACTCTGAAGGCAGTCGTGGGCGTTTTTCGAAGCACCTAGCTCAATGGGAGTTCATAACGTCAGACCACTGGGTTCTTCGGATAATATCCGGTGGTTATTCCATTCCCTTTCTGACCAGTCCCTTACCTCCAAAGCACCTTCCAGATGTTCCACCCGCTCAAAGGGAGGTGGCAGCTTTGGAAAAAGAAAAAGCTGCTAAAAGAGCAATCCAGCCGGTCCCCCCAGACCAGTCTGGATCAGGCATCTATTCCAGGTTCCATATCGGATCCGAAACCCACAGGTTGATGACAAATGAAGTCCAACTACTCAGATGGAACGTTATGGTGAATACATAACTTCTTTTTTCTCGACGGGTGTAGGCAGGAATAACGAAAGACTTGAATCAGATTGCAAGTCAAGCAGAGCAGGAGAAAAGCAACCATAGTTATCTAAGCTATTTTGGACTGAGAGGAGCTCACCAAGGTGAATAGCAAAAGTGGGGGATGGTGCTTGAGAATCTACAAAAAAAAGTTCTAGATGCAGTCTTTATAAATTCAAGTGGAGTATCCAAAGTAGATGTGAGATGGTCACTTCTGCTTCAGAGAATTAGTTTGAGTCCAGCTTTAAAAAGAAAATATTGGGTATGGTGCATGGGAATAATTCATAAAAAAAATCAATGTTAGGTCTATAAGGAAGGCAGTCATGCGGAAGAGAGCTAACCTGATCTGAGCAGAACATGAGCGGAAGTTCATGGTCAGAGAAGTAGTGGAGGTGAGGAATTAAATAAATTTAAATATGTTGTAGAAAGGAGGAAACCGTGCCAGAGCATTTGATTTGCTATAAAAGGTAGCCTGAGAAAGCTACTATATACTCTGTATCCACTGAACGAATTCTTAAAATCAGTGTCTGCAATTAAAGAACAGGGAAGAAGACCTGAATGGGAATGTGTGATGGTTGCACACTGAGGATATTGACTAATTTGGCTGTTATGTTAAACAAAGTTGTCAGTGAATAGATGAAATGGATTTTGATACTTATGACTGTGATTTGCTGCTGTGAGTATTCAAGGAGCTCCGTCATTTAGCAAGAACTAAATCTCCAACTTGTTATTGCTCTGCTTCCTGTGCCAAAGGTACATGGTTTGAATCTTTCCACCTTTCTTTTACCTCCTTTGCGACCTTGAACAAGTCATCTAACCAGGTATTGATTTGGGGCAATTGCGAATTTGGGATAAGCTCCTTAATGGTGTCCTGGATTGCATGCCTAGTAATTGCCCATTAACTGTCTGGCCTCCTTGGTTAGCCTTTTAATGTCATATTCCTATGTTACAGTATTCTTAGTGTGGGATTTTCCACCTCAGGTGACCCGTACATCAGCTCCTATACAGAAGTTTCAGCTTGACTGTTGCGTGGGATATCATACGTAGGGCCATAAACCAGGGACCTTAAAAGTGACTTCTGCACTCTCAGACCTCAGAACTTTTCAGCCACAGACGACCTTCACATTGTGTGCTTCGCTCCTTCTCCGCAACATGTCTTAAAGCTAAGTACCCAGTTGGGGTTTTCTTCTTTACCTTCTAGCTAAAGCTTGGTTTGTTGTAATAATCTTTAGCCAATGTCAGCAAAAAAGGGCAAATCCTAATGCGGGTGCCAGATTCCCTATAAAAGACATGCACGACTGCTGCTTTTTTGCTTAGGACAGGAGCACAATCGCAATGTTTGCTCTATCTGCCAATATTTCGTTCCTAAGACCCTACTCGGCCATCTGGCTGCAATTAATCTCTACTTGGGAAACGACGACTTAAAAAATTAGCACTCAGGATGGATCCCTTCTTGAAAGCCCAGACTGAACCTCTGCGAAAGAAGGCCAAGATTCCTAGGCCCTCTTCCACTGTCGCTCCGCTAGCTACTGATTTAGGAGTTGAGGGATGTTCGACAGATCCGTCGACTTCTACGGCAACCTTCGAGGAAGCCGCTTTGCAGTTGATGACAAGCACATCCCTGGCGCTAACCCAGACATTGGCTACCACCTAGGTTGAGGGGGAACCAGACAAAACCAGGCCTCCAACCAGGATTCCTCCTCCCGATGCAGCTGTCCTTAGCCAGGCAACCAATTCCCGGCCTACACACAAGTCTACCCCAGTCAAAAAGAAACAAAAAAACAAACATCTGGCTACATCCGCCAAAGGCCTACCTAACCACCAGTCCATCTCATCTTTGATGCAGGTCTTTATGGCCCTTAGGCCATCAGCTTCTTCTCCATCTACTCTTCCTCTACTCAGCCGTAGGCCTGCCCTCTGCCTCCTCTCTTCCACCACCTCCTCACAAGACAGTGAAGAGGAGAAAGAGACCTATTATTCATCTTCTGATGAATATATATCTTAAACTTTCAAATAGCCTCTCCTCTAGTATTATTCCCCAGATGAAGAATCCATGAGGATATCATCTTTGGGGAAACCATAACCAAAATGAAGGAATACTTGAAATGGGACACCTCACAAATGTTTGATACTCAAAAAAGGTATTTTAAACCATTACAAGTGGAATCTCCCTGCCCATCTGCCATTCCACCTGTCATTCCTGCCTATTTTAGATGCCTTTTCCTCAGCATCAAAGACACCAGGTTGTCAGCCACCTGCCCCTAAGAAGCCAGACCGCTTCTACAAGGTACCTGATGACCAGAAATTTCTAGTCAAACCTTTCCTGGCAGATCCTGCTGTAATTGCCATTTCACCATATAAACAATCCAGACTCATTCCGTCTGCCTCTCTTACCTGTGGACAGAGACAGCAAAACAATGGCTAGAATTGAAAGAAGGTTTACACCTTTTCCCATTGGCCTTTAGAGCCTTCATCTATGAAACCCATATGACCAAATATGCTCTGGACCTGGTCTTTCAAGCCACTACTCTGCTGGTTGCTACGCCAGACTGCCTACTAAATCTGATATCTCTTCCAACCTATCTCTGGCTGCCCAAGTAGCCAGACACTCCATTAGATGCAGTTATGATGCTGCACTGGCCTCTGCATGCTCTGCAGCATCTGCCACTGTACCCATGAGATATTCCTGGCTTCGTCTGCAACACTTAACAGAAGACTTCAAGTCTAAAATCTTAGCTGCCCCTTTGGACACTAATTTCCTGCTTGGTAAACAGTCAGCAGACCTATTCAAAAATCTGCAGGAAAAGAGTAAGGAATTACAAGACATTAAGCATCATCTGGTGTCCCCTATTCCTAAATATTACAGGAAATTACCCTGCCAAAGCAACCTTTGTCAGAAGAAACCCTGCCCCAGCTGGACCTACCTCTTCCAGACACAGAAGAGGGGCCAGAAGACAAACCCCTTCCAGGCCAGCTGTCTCTCAGCCTCCCTCTAGACAGCCCTTTCAAGATAGAGGAGGTCCAAACAATGCATGACTGCCTTGCCCCCCTTCCCCTTTCCACCTGCCTCTCCCACTGCCTCCCCTTTTGGAAAACCATCACCACAGACAAATGGGTTCTGGCTATTATTCAAAAAGGATACTTCCTCTCCTGGAAAGAAATGCCACCTTTAAGGGGTGTCCCCCCACCCCAAAAGAAATCAGAGACACCGCTTCCCTCAGATTCTGACAGACCTTCTGAACTTGGGCACCATTTGGATGTTCTTCGTGTTTCACTGTTGCAGTCATTACATTTGGGTAATCCTGCTGGCAGGTTGCCCTCAGTCGGCCTGAATTCCAAAGTCTTGGGTCCTGCGTCGGCTGTCATTGCCCCTTCCCTGACTTCAGGTCATCAGGGGTATAAAAGAAGCAGCCAACGCCATTTTCTTTAGTCTTTCTTGCCATGAGATGCCCGAAGCAGAAGCAGTTCGCAAGTGCCGGTCGGCCGACTCCTGAGAAAACTCAGAAAAGAAGGAAGTCTTGAAGGTTGCGTTTCTCTAAAGTTTTTTTTTTTTTTTCGAGGATTTTTTCGAGGAGTGTAAGCCCCCATGCATCACCAAATGAAAGTGGTAAGCCCCCAGCACCACATAACTTGCATATACCAACTCTGAGATATCCATACCTCGGAGAAAAGGAACTATTGGAGGAAATGGCCATTTCTGACTTGGTATATGTTGTATACTAAGTCCATTTTTCGGCCCTTGAGTCTGTGTTAAGGAACTAGTGGGTCCCGATATTTTCAGTCAAATGTCCTTTCTGAGAAGCTCTAATAGCAGTCCTAAATATAGAGAACTGATGCATGTTCCAGAATAAGTAGTAGAGGTACTTATTGGAGTCCCTTACTATCAAGACTGCCAGTGAGACTGAAAAAGAATCTTCAATGGAAAAGGAGCGATCCCCATTGCTTGGAATATTTGTGCCATAAAACTACTGCCTTCTGTAGTAATTACTGAACTGTCATCAGCACCTTTGCCAGCGAGAACTTTGCAACAACCACTGCAGGTATGGGCACTGGAATTTAACTTATCACCCTGTTTACAGAAGAATACTTCCCAGTTTTGTTGAATGTGTCAACGGCTCAGATCCAGCCTTGTTTACTGGCGTTGGTCATATGTTGTCCTCTGTTTATAATTTTTGTATGACAGTTGTCGTATACTGGGGAGACCTCTCCCTTGTGTTCTCTTTGGAGGAAAAATTTGTGTAGAGAAGTGGACGCAAATTATATCCAGTAGTCCCACTTTTGCAGGTCCTGTCCTGAGGGTAGAAACCGTTGAGTGAACATTTTAAATTGAAAGATTATGGTGGATAGGTTAGTAAATATGTATTCTATTTCATCTGTCCTTCAGATCTGCCTGTGATTGGGGCTGATCTTGCCATTTGCTAGTGCTCTTCCTCGAGGTCCTATCCTTTACCCCATCATAATGCTCTGCATGCTACCTTGCTTTTCAAATCTCATTTGCTGCCATTGAAAGCTAATGATCCAGCAAGCACTCAGCTAAGTGCTTTTAATTTGACAGCTTTTGCTTCAGTATATTTCTTTCCTCTGATTGTTTGAGGTGTGCTTCTGAAAACTAAGGTTGATAGTTTTTCCCTCCTGTAGAGAGTTAGTGGATGTTTCTTAATTCTTTGTTTTAATACTAGCTTTGACTTCTCTGAATGCTTGGGTGTCTGCCTGCCACTCCCATTATCTCTGCATAATATTATTGGTTGTTTACTACTATTTAACATTTGCAGTTTAGAAATTTGTTGTGTGTGTGTGTGTTCTGCTTGTGCATTGCTGTGGAAAAAAGATCTGATGAACTTTAAATGTGAAGTGTGGACACAGGATTCCTTCCCCTAGGCCCCTCAAGTCTTGTGTAGTGTGTTTGGGACATGAACACTTTGAAGTTGATCTGTCAGGATTTTAGAACACTTTGAAGTTGATCTGTCAGGATTTTATTTTATTATTATTTTATTTACATTTGTTGACCGGGAGAGTCCGACTGGACACAGGTCCGTTTTCAGCAGAGGCCTGGGGAGAATAGCTCCACATTTATTATTATTTGCACTATACAGTTAAAAAAACATAGCATTTAAATAGACATTAGTCCAGTTAGGGACGCAAGACAAGAAGAAAACAGATGTAAAACAGCTGTAGAGCATAGTATAATTTTAAAATATGGTGACATATACTAAACATGGTTAAAATATAGTTGAGATTCATCAGTGAACAATTGATACAATCTGTTTTTGAGGTACATAACGGCTATTAGCGGTTGTTGCTACAAGAAGTTAGTATTATGTGATAGGTAGCTGGGAACATGAGTAGCCAAGCTTGCTAAGAGTAGGTTGTTGATAGGGGTTGAGAGAGGTAGTGGGTGGGGGGAGTGGATGGTATTGGGGGGGTTGCAAGGGCATATCTGGCAAGTTTTGAAGTGTGATTTTAGTAAGGATTTAAAGTGGGTGCAAGAAGTTACAGAGGTAAGTGAGGATGGGAAGGTGTTCCAGAGTTTGGCTATAGTGCAGGAGAATAATGCTTCTCCAGCAGAGTTAATGGCTGTTGTGACCTGTAGGAGGTTTTTGTGGCAGGATCTTAGTGGTCTCGTGGTTATGTAGGGTTGGAGTAGATTCTGGAGGGATGGGACTTTTAGTGGTTGGTTTATTCGTTTATGGGCGAGTGTGAGTTGGTACCATTGAAAAAGGTGGGGGAGCTCTAGCCAGACCAGTTCTGCTAGTGAGAGACAGTGGTGAGTATGGTAGGAAGCCCCTGTGGCAAATTTGACGATTTTGTTGTAGCGGGTTTCGAGCTTATTTAGATCGCATTGTCTAAGGTTAGTAAATATTGGAGAGGCATAGAGTAGGGTAGAGATAAGATGAGAAATTGCTACCGAAATTTTATCTGCTTTGGTAAGTAGTTGCTGATTTCTATGTAATGCTCATAGTTTTTTGTGCACTTTTTTAATGGTCATGGAAATGTGAATGTCAAAGTTCAGTTTATTGTCTATTTCTACTCCTAGTAATTTGGTGTGTTCTGTAGGATGGATGGTGGTGTGTCTTTTGCTGTGATGTTAAAGTGAGAGCTGTCTAGGGTAAGTTTGGTGGGTTGGAAGATTAGTAATTTTGTTTTGTTTGGGTTGACTATTAGTTGGGCATCGGATAGCCAAGTTTCAATAGAAGAAAATGCTTCCTGTGTGAGTTTTTGCAGTTCTGGTAGGGAGTGGGCTGTGCAGATGATGGTTGAGTCATCTGCGTATTGTATGAGTGTGCCATGTGTTGTGGCTGAGTCTAGATTATTAGTGAAAATAGAGAAGAGTAGGGGTCCCAGGATGGACCCTTGGGGAACTCCTATGGAGACTGGTAGTTGGGGGGATAGGTTGTCCTGCCAAACACCTGCTTGTTGGCTGTCAGATAAGTAACTCTGAAACCAGTTGATGACTGGTTGAGAGAAGGATAGGTTATTGAGAAGAGAGATAAGTTGTTTGTGTGGGACCATGTCGAAAGCTTTAGAGAGGTCTAGGAAGGTAGCTGAGGAGAGAGAACCTGCATTTTTATTTTGCAGGATAGTGTTAGAGAAAGAGTAAAGGCGGTGGTGGTGCTATGGTTAGGTCGGAAACAGTGTTGTGTGTTGGAGAGGAGGTTGTTAGCAAGGAGGTGATCTGAGACTTGAGAATGAATGCATCTCTCTAGTATTTTGGAGAGTGGCGAGAGAATAGCTATGGGGTAGTAATTGGTTAGATCTGTGGAGGGGCCTCCTTTGTGTAGGGGAATTGTGTGTGAGACTTTCCATAGTGTAGGAACGTAACTTTCTGACTGAGATCTGTTAATCAAGAGTAATACGGGGTAGGCTTAGAGCATCAGCTGCAAGTTGAATGTATTTACCTGGGAGGTTGTCTGCTGCTAAATCTGGTGGTTTTAAGTTTAGTTAGTAGTTTTATTTTGGAGGTAGGAACAGGAGAGAAAGAGAAGCTAGTTGGGAGATTTAGATGTCCTTCATGGATGCATCTGCAGTCATAACAACTGGGTTGTCCTGTCGTCAGGCAGCCCTGCAGTCGGCCGGATTCCAAAGTCCGGGTCCGCTGATGTCGCACTTCACCCGGCGTCATCTCTGTTGGTCAAAGCATCAGCGGCGCCATTTTCTTCAGTCTTTCTTGCAGCGTGGCAAGCAGAAGCTGTTGGTCGGATCCAGAGAAAGACTTCTAAAGCTAAGTACCCGTTGGGGACTCTTTCTTGCCTCAGCCGATGTCAGAAAAAGTTAATAATTGTTTAACCTGTGAAACAAATACCTCATAAAGATTTCCACTCTTACTGCCTGCCTTGTTTAGGCCCAGCCAGCAGCCTGTTGACCTGTGCTTCTTTCAACCCGGTCGGAGTTCGCAAGAACAGTCTGATTATGCCATCGGATCCTCCGACTTTCTGCTAAAAAAGAAAAGACCGACACTTAACCATGGTTAAGCAAACGTGTCAAAACTGATCAAAATACAGCTGAATCTATTTCTACAGCTGAGGCCCTGCTACCACTCTTGAATCGGCCTCAGAAAATTTACCCACTCACGGTGCTTACCACTGACTTATCAGACACCATTCCCTTGGATGTCTGGTGCTGCTAGGCCTCCAGCAGCCATGTCCATTAAGGCCTTCGCCAGGGCTAAAGCAGCCAAGACTACTAAAGCAGTGCCTGTTAAACCCCTCAACCAGGCCCTCTTCTAGTTCTCAAATGCTTACTTTGGCAGAAGATTTAATTTCATTAATTAGAGGATCTCAATCTCACCCTGACAGGGCCTCTCAGCCCCAGAGAAGAGACCTAGGGCAGAGCCCCTGAGCCAGTGTCCTCTGATGATTCTGCTGATGAATCAGACATAACTGACCAGCCAGAGGCTCCTTTCTCCAATTTGAAGATTCTGATGCTGAAGAATCCATTCCAGCTGCTTCCCCACCAGAAGAATTCTCCTTAAACCTTGCATGCCATGCGAGAACAGTTCCAATGGCAGCAGGTTTCAGACTCCAGAAAAGACTTAGGACCTTTTGCACCTTCCACAGCACAGGCCCTTAGCTATACCTCCTGTTCTCTGTGGTGGGCGATGCTTTCAATGATGTCTGCTCGCTCCAGATTCTTTACCCCAGCCCCTGCCAAACCAGACAGATTTTACAGGGTGCCAGATACTCATCACCACCTTTACAAGGCCCCTCTTGCAGACCCGAAACTATATCCCAGGGTCCCAAGGCAGTAGCGCATAGCTAAAACCCTATTCCTTCTGAAGGGAAGCAAGGTCATTAGACAGATGGGGTAAAAGGTTTACACTTCAGCCACTCTCTCAGCTAGAGCTTTAAATTGCCAGTTTCATGATACAATACCAAGAGTTTATGCTTGATCAGTTAACTAAAAAGCTAACCACTGATGAATCTCTTGATAAGAAATATGTATTAGAAATGGTAAATAACATACAGCAGGTTAGTAACCATTCTTTAAAATGTGGCTATGATGCACTGGAGGCTTCATTTAGATCAGCCATGACTGGCACAGTAATTAGAAGGCATGCATGGCTAAAGGAGCAAGCTCTACGGATCATGTTAAATCTAAGTTGCTAGATGCTCCTATGGATAAAACAAGTTTGTTTGGTACACCTGCCCAGCAGGTTATGAAGAAAATGGAAGAAAAGGCAAAATCAGTCCAAACAGTTAAAGATTTCCTGCAGGTTCAACCCCAAGGTTTAGCAGGAACTGGCCTGCCAAAATTGGTCCTTTCCTGACTCCACAAGACCCCAAAGGGCAGGAATAGGCGTTCAGAGGCAGAAACCAATCCAGAGGAGGTACCTACAGAGGGCGACAGTGGCAAGTTAACAACAGAGGCACAGAATCAACCTCTGCCACTACATCAACACAGCCACAGTGACTTAATCCTAAATCCGCCTACCAGGGAACAAATAGCAGCTCCTCTGGAAAGCTAACCTTATTTTCAAAAACTGGCACCACATAACAAAGGACAAGTGGATTTTACAAACCATAGATCAAGGTTACCGTTTCCACTTCCACACTTTACCAGTCAAAGAGGAATGCCAAATCTACCTCCAAATCAAAAACAGAGGCTCTACAACAGATAATGGAGTTAGCAAACATGAGAGCTGTGGAAAAGTGCCAACAGCAGAGCAAGGAAAGGGTTCTACTCCAGACTATTCCTAGTTCCAAGAAAGGAAAAAGTTGGAGACCAATTCTCGACCTGTCTACCTTAAATACATACATCATTGTCCCAAAATTCAAAATGCTGACCCTACAGCAACTTCTTCCCATGCTGGGCAAGGAGTGTTGGCTGGTAACTCTAGATCTCAAGGAGGCATACCTGCGTCCCATTCGACCAATCTGCAGAAGATACCTCAGATTTCTTGCAGGATCAGAGCACTATCAATTCTCAGCATTGCCCTTTGGCTTATCTACTGCGCAGAGTATTCACAAAATGCCTGGCATCAGTAATCGCCCATTGCAGACTACAGGAATTCAAATTTATCCATACCTGGGCGACTGCCTGCTACAAGGAGACAACAAAAGCAAGCTGACAACAGATTTACAAAGGGTCATTTACTTGCTACAAGCACTGGGATACACAGTCAATCTTCAAAAGTCAAGACTGATACCATCCCAGACAAGGACTTTCCTGGGAGCGAATTGGACACAGTAAGACAAATGGCATTCCTAACTACAGAAAAACAAAAGAACTCCCTCTTACTTCTTGGCACTAACAAAACTGAACAAGTTAACAGCAAGAAAGGTACTGCAGGCCTTGGGTTTCATGGTATCATGCATAATCTTGGTTCCATTTGCCAGACTACATATGAGAAAACTACAGTGGTACCTAAAGAATTTATGGTCCCAACACAGACACAGCCTAGAAAGCGGAAATCCCACTAATACCATGCTTAAAACAGGAGTTCCTATGGTGGGCTCAGGCATGCCAGTCAAACCCAGGCCTGCCTTTAAGGTCAAGCAAGCCAGACCATCACAACAGACGCTTCAGACCTAGGATGGGGGCCACATGCTGGACAAATGCGAGGATTGTGGACACAGGATCAATTTCACCTACACATCAACCTAAAAGAAATGCTGGCAGTAAAACTGGCAATCCAAAAGTTCAGATCATTTCTCAAGGAAGGCCAGTTGATGATAAGGACAGACAACACCACAGTCATGTGGTACATCAACAAACACCCTATGCAGAATGACTTTGGAGCTGTGGAGCCTGGCACTCAGCTACAACATCCAGTTACAGGCAATATTTGTACCAGGAAAGAAAACTCTCTAGCAGATATGTTAAGCAGGACCACATCGGATGCCCACGAATGGCAGCTGCACCGACATCTTCAAGACCATCTCGAAGAAATGGGGAATGCCTCAGATAGATCTATTCCCTCTCAATCACCAGCTCAAAAATTCTGCACAAGGACATTCCACCCACTAGCATGGAAAGTGGACTCGCTCTCCTTCAGCTGGGAAGGCCTAACAGCATATGCATTCCCACCTCTTCCCTTGCTACACAAAGTACTACTAAAAATCAAGGAAGAACGTCCAAGGATAATCCTGATAGCTCCAAACTGGCCAAGACAACACTGGTACCCACTGCTGAGGAGCATGTCTCGAACAATATGTGGCCACCCCTCATGCCTTTGGTGCTAACACACAACAACTTCAGGACCATGGATCCAAACGTAAAAGCGTTGCAACTGACTGCATGGAACATCACATAGCAGCTGCTAATCCAGAACTTCCACAAAGAGTTAAAGACATTATTCTTGAAGCACGCACGCCTTCAACAAGAAGGAACTATGCTGAAATGGAAAAGGTTTGTCATTTGGAGTTCTGAAAGAGGAAAAGATGTATCAAACATAGATATGCCTAACATTCTGGAGTATCTGGCGAACTACTTCATTCAGGCCTCTCCTACTCCTCCATCAAGATTCATGCATCAGCTATTTCAGCAGAATACAGCTTTGATCCACCTGTTTTCACACCCTTTGCTCAGGCAGTTCCTCAGAGGAATCAAGAATGTAAAACCTCCAAGGAAACCACCATTGCCAGCTTGGGACTTAAACTTTGTGCTAGAAAAATTGACACTATCACCCTTTGAACCAGCAGCAACAGCAGACCTACAACACCTGTCATGGAAAACTGCTTTTCTACTGGCAATTACTTCAGCAAGGAGGGTTTCAGAACTACAGGCCTTAATGGCAGTGCAACCCTTCCTAATCTTCCACCAAGATAGAGTGTCCATGAGGACTAATCCTACATTTATGCCTAAGGTGGTATCCAGAGTGTCTTTAAACCAGGCAATCCCTACCTACCTTCTTTCCCAACCCACAAAACAGAGGGAAAGAATTCTGCATACCTTGGATGTACATAGACAGCTTACTACTTGGACAGAACAAAAATAGCAGAAAGACTGACCAACTTTTAGCCTATGCAACAGGAAGGGAAGGAAAAGCTATCTCCAAACAGACAATCTCCAAATGGATAGGAAATTGGATTCTGTTACTCCTTCCATGGAAAGCCAATTCCACAGAACATAAGACCTCATTCTACAAGGGCAACAGCCACTACCACAGCTTTCTTCACGGTGGCTACCAATGGACCTCCGTGCATACATTTGCCAAGCATTATAATTTACCTCTATATTCCAGATCCCGAGCAGGGTTTGCCACTGCTGTACTGCAGGATCCTAAACACCATAATCTACTTTTATCCTCCTCCCTAGTTGGCTATGGTATTCTACCCAGTGACTGCAGATGCATCCATGAAGGACATAGTACAGTTTTGTACCTACCATAAATGTAGATGTCGAACTGGATAGCATCTGCAGTCATTCCCTCTGTGGTACTCCTAGGGTGTTTACCCTCCTAATAGCTAGCTAGTGGGGAGTCTTTCATGGTGTATTTGTTTGTATTTATGTACATACATGCTTATTTTTGTGTTTACCTCTATCTTTTGGAAACATTGGCATCTATCCAAAATTTTTAGCCTTCTAGAGGGCTTCTGGCATCTGGGGCAAGAAACACTGAAGAAGACCAACAGAGATGACGCGACAGGACAACCCAGTTGTTATGACTGCAGATGCTATCCAGTTCGGACATCTACATTTATTGTAGGTACAAAACTGTACTTTCTAGTTGATGGTGTGGGTTTATGGGGGGGGGTTATGTTATCTAGCTAGTAATAGTATGGTTTGTGTGAAGTGATTGTTGAAAGAGGTAGCAATATTTTCGGTGGAGTGAATTAAGTTAGGAGTGGGTGTACTTACTTTAACTGGGTGGAGGATGGAGTTTATTGAGGACCAGAATTGTTTGGGGTTATGTTGGGAGGAGGTAAGGGCAGACTGGTAGTATTGGATTTTATCCTGTTTTATAAGCTTTTTGGATGTTCTTCGTGTTTCACTGCTGCAGTCATTACATTTGGGTAATCCTGCTGGCAAGTTGCCCTCAGTCGGCCTGAATTCCAAAGTCTTGGGTCCTGCGTCGGCTGTCGTCGCCCCTTCCCTGACTTTAGGTCGTCAGGGGTATAAAAGAAGCAGCCAACGCCATTTTCTTTAGTCTTTCTTGCCGCGCGGTGCCCGAAGCAGAAGCAGTTTGCAAGTGCCGGTCGGCCGACTCCTGAGATTTTCGAGTTCGAATTTCAGATCCGAAGTCTTCTATAACGCTAAGTACCCCGTTGGGGAAAATTTTTTCTTGCTCCAGAACCGATGTCAGAAAAAGTTAATTGTATTTCTTGTGGGAAGCAAATACCTCATAAGGACTTTCATTCCTACTGTATTCCTTGCCTAGGCCCTGATCATAACTTTCTGGGTTGTCGGTTTTGTGCTAGATTTAACCAATGCACTATTAAGAGGCGTCTGTATAATTTTGCTTTAAACTACTTTGGACGCAGGTTTAATTATCCAGAAATGTCGTCGGAAAACCATCCGACTACCGGAGTTCACAAAAAGCGCAAAGAAAAAGAAAGACAGCCGAGGTCCAAAACCAACGACGAAGCTTCTCCTAAGCCAGTCGCTGGTTCTCAGTGAGGAGCTTTTGCAGCCCTTGACGACCACTACTTTAGAGTCGCAGGCCGCTACCGACTCCTACTTGGAGTCGGCCATGCCGCTGGAAACTCAAGGTATTGAGCCTCAGACGCTAATCCTTCAGATGGGTCTGGAGCCGCTGAGCAGGCACCGGCTTCTGAGGGTGTATTCAGACCCAAACATCTATACATTAAACCGACTTCAAAGGCAAAGACTAAAGCACCTTCAAAGGCAAAGAAGCAAATTCAAGAGCCACGTGGACAGGCCTCCATGCCCAAAAAACAGATGCTCAAAATGGCCGAAGACTTGATTACCTTGATCAGGGGTTCCCATTCCCCTCCTGATAAGCGGCCTAGGCAAGAGACTGACTATGAATCTTCAGATCAGGTTTCCATTTCTTTTGATTCCTCTTCTGATCAGGAATATTCTTTTCCCCCCATGAGGATTCTGATGCTGAAGAATCCATTCCTTCATCTTCTCCTCCTGAGGACTATTCTTTTGGGGAAACCTTACATACCATGAGGGAGCATTTCCACTGGGAGAGCCAAGATTTTTCAGAATCTAAAAATAGACTCAGGGATTTCCTGTTACTACCTCAGCACAAGCCACTAGCCATTCTTCCTGTGTTAAACATTGTAGATGATGTGTTTTCGGAGTCTAGCCTTACCCCTGACTCCTTACCTCCAGCTCCTGTTAAGCCTGACAGATATTACAGGGTTCCTGACTCACATAAATTCCTTTTTAAAAACCCTGCTGCAGACCCAGAAACTATTTCTCAGGGTCCCAAGGGAGTTAAGGCTTCCGATGCAAAAAACCCTACCCCTTCAGACAGGGATTCTAGGGCACTGGATAGATGGGGAAAAAAGGTTTACACATCTGCTACCTTGGCTATAAGGGCCTTAAACTGTCAATTTCATATGCTCAAATATCAGCAACATGTCATGGCATTGCTTAAACAGAAAATGTTTTTAAACTCTGAATGTGTAGAAAACAAGGAAATGCAGGATATATTGCATGCAGCTGAACAAGTTGGAAAGCATACTTTGCAATGTGGTTTTGATTCTGTAGAGGCCTCCTGCAGGGCCGCAGTTACAGGTTCTGTAATTAGAAAGCATGCTTGGTTAAAGGAACAGAATCTGCCTGATCATGTTAAAGTTAAATTATTAGATGCACCTTTACAGCATGATACTTTGGTTGGTGTTAAGGCAGAAGAGGTATAATGGAGGACAAGGCTAAATCTATGCAAACGGTCAAAGATTTCTTACAAGTACAGCCTCCTAGGTTTAGTAGACATTGGCCAACAAAGAATTGGTCATTTCCTGTGTCAGACAGACCTCAAAGGGGGAGACCCAGACACCCTAGAGGCAGATCCCAGGTGCAAGGTTCATACAGGTCAAAGCAATGGGGTGCTTCTACCTCCAAAAGTGGAGAAGACAAATCACAACCTTACAGGAAACAGTCCCAATGACTTCCCCCTGCCTGCACCAAGCACTTATTTCCTGGCAGCACCCTTAGGTGGAAAATTAGCACTTTTTTCTCAAAATTGGCACATTATAACCCAGGACAATTGAGTACTAAATATTGTGTCGCAAGGCTACAAGTTCCATTTCCATACCCTGCCAAAGGCAAATGGCTGGCCAGATCTGCCAAAAAAATCAATGGACAGAGGCACAAAAACAAGTCTCATTCCCTCGTGGACATGAGGGCCATTCAACAAGTGCCAGAGCAAGAGCGGGGACAAGGATTTTACTCGACTGTTCTTGGTACCCAGAAAGGACAAAGCCTGGAGGCAAATACTGGACCTGTCAATTCTGAACACATTCCTGGATATACCAAAATTCAAAATGTTGACTTTGCAACAGCTTCTGCCCATGTTGGGCAAAAACGCTTGGCTTGTAACTTTAGACCTAAAATAGGCATACCTGCTTGTCCCAATCAGACAAATATGCAGAAGATACCTCAGATTCAAGGCTGGCTCAGTGCATTACCAATTCTCTGCACTGCCCTTTGGCTTATCTACTGCGCCGAGGGTCTTTACTAAGTGCCTGGCACCAGTAATTGCATTCTGCAGACAAAGAGGAATAAAAATATATCCTTACATGGACGTCTGTCTAATTCAAGCATTGAACAAGGACATCCTTCTACAACATCTGGTGTTTGTGAAAAAAACTTCTAACATGCCTAGGGTACACAGTCAATGAAAAGAAATCAAAATTAGTACCCTCTCAAGAGATAATATTCCTGGGTGCAAGCTTAAATACAACTGCCCAGATGGCTTATCTCACACCAGACAAACAAAGGCAACTGACTACCTATTTCAAAATGTTAGCAATAAAGGCCCAGTTATCTGCAAGAAAAATTCTGCAGGCTTTGGGCTTCATGGCATCCTGCTAATTCCATATGCAAGACTGCATATGAGGAAACTTCAGTGGTACCTAAAAAGTGTTTGGACTCAACATTGCCACAGCCTGGAAACTATAATTACTCTTATTCCCTGCCTGCAACAGGAGTTTCGATGGTGGGCAAAGGCTTGTCACCAAAACAAGGGACAGCTGTTCACATTACCCCCAACCAGGCAAACACTAACAACGGATGCATCAGATTATGCCTGGGGGGCCCACGTGGCAGGACGATGCATTCAGGGAACATGTACCTCAAACCAAATGCATCTACATATCAATCAAAAAGAGATGCTAGCTGTTGAAACTGCCCTGACAGCCTTCAAGGACCTACTTCATCCAGGACAACTGCTGATAAAGACAGACAACACCATGGTTATGTGGCATATAAACAAGCAGGGGGCACACATTCTTACCCCCTTTGCAGACTAGCCATGACTTTGTGGGACACAGCATTGACTTGCCAAGTACATCTGCAGGCACAATTCCTGCCAGGAAGGAAAAATACTCTGGCAGACTAAGCAGAAACCTCATGGATCCCCACGAGTGGTAGCTGGATCCACAAGTCTTCAGCATGATAACAAGGAAATGGGGATGCCTGGACATGGATCTATTTTCCTCCTCTCACAACTATCAACTAAAGAGATTGCACAAGGATTTATCACAGACAAGCATGGAAAGTGGACGCCCTATCCTTCAGCTGGAAAATCCTATCAGTATATGCCTTTCCCCCTCTGCCTCTCCTCCCCAAGGTACTCCTAAAGGTCAGACAGGAGAAGCCAAAGATGATACTGATTGCACCGGACTGGCCCCGCCAGCACTGGTACCCAATATTAAGGAGCTTGTCTCAATGCCCAGCTTGGACCTTACCTCTCAAGTACCGCATCTACTGTCCCAGCAAAACAATCAGATCCTGCACAGCCAGCTCAGGACTTTAAACCTGGCAGCATGGCGAATAATGTAGTCATACAAAGCACACCTCTCAGCAAAGCTGTGATGGATGTCATTTTGGAAGCCAGAAGGCCTAGTACTAGAAAATCTTATTCTGGAAAATGGAAGAGATTCTGTGCTTGGAACCGGGCACAAGGAACAGATACAGCTGTGCCAAATATTCCTCAGATTTTACAATGCTTAACTACTGAGATGCCGGACAAAGGCCTATCATTCTCATCTATTAAAATTCATGCCTCTGCCATTTCGGCTCATTACAGTGCAGAGCCACCAATTTTTTCTCATCCCTTATTAAAGCAGTACCTCAGAGGAGCCAAAAATTTAAGGCCTCCAAGGAGATCAATGCCTGCATGGGACCTCAACTTTGTCTTGGAAAAACTCACCCTGCCTCCTTTTGAGCCAGCTGCTACTGCTGATATAAAGTTTTTATCTTGGAAAACAGCTCTGCTCCTAGCAATAACTTCTGCAAGACAAGTTTCAGAGCTACAGGCACTCATGGTTGTGGAACCTTTTATCATTTTTTATCCAGACAGAGTCTCCCTGAGGACAAACCAAACTTTTATGCCTAAAGTGGTGTCCAGTGTGGCTCTTAACCAAACCATTCATCTGCCAACTTTTTATCCAAATCCACAGAACAAGGAGGAAATAATTCTGCATTCTTTGGGCGTACACAGACAGCTTAGATTCTACTTGGACAGAACCAAAGTTTTCAGAAAGAGCAATTACTAGTGGCATATGCTGCAGGATCACAAGGAAAGGCCATCTCAAAGCAGACTATTTCAAAGTGGATAGGCCACTGCATTAGTTTCTGCTACTTATACCATGGCAAGCTAGTGCCTAAGGGCATTAGGCCACATTCCACCAGAGCTGCAGCCACTTCAGCAGCATTTCTCAGGGGAGTACCAACCAAGGACATTTTAGAGGCAGCTACTTGGAGCTCAGTGCACACCTTTACAAAGCACTATCATCTGCCACTCTACTCTAAATCCAGGGCAGGCTTTGCCACTGTAGTTCTGCAGGGTCTCATAGCCGCTCCTAATGCTGTTTAGCTCCAGCCTCCCAACCATAGCTTTGGGAATCTACCCAAATGTAATGACTGCAACAGTGAAACATGAACATAGTACACTTACCATAAATGTAGATGTTCGAGTGTATTCACTGTTGCAGTCCAGGATGTCCTTCAAGAATGCAACTGCAGTCATAACATATGGGTTGTCCTGCCTCAGGCAGCCCTCAGTCTGCCGGATTCCAAAGTCTGGGTCCGACGTCGGCTGATGTCACATTTCTCTCCGACGTCAGTGCGGCTGGAGTAAATAAGCATCAGCCGACGCAATTTTCTTCAGTCTTTCTTGCCGCGCGGTGCCCGAAGCAGAAGCAGTTCGCAAGTGCCAGTCGGTCAGCTCCTGTATTCTTCGATCCGAAGTCATCAAAAAAGCTAAGTACCCCGTTGGGGACCTTTTCTTGCCTCAGCCGATGTCAGAAATTACTGAAAAAGTTAACAATTGTCTGTTTTGTGGTAAACAAATACCTCATAAGGATTTCCACTCTTACTGTCTTCCTTGCCTTGGCCCAGACCACGACGTCTCGGCCTGTGTCGCCTGTGCTCGCTTCAATAAGCGCACTCTCAGGCACCGGGCGGAGTTCGCTGAAGACTTCTTCGGCGATAAATTTGCTTATACAATGCCGTCGGAACTTCCGACATCGCAGACTCCTAAGAAGCGAAAAGACCGGGACCGACATCCTCGGCCCGCGTCTTCCACCAACTCCACTCCAAAACCTACCTCGAGTGCTCCGGTTCCCCCTGAGACGGTTATTTCACCGCTCCGAACCGAAGACACCGCATTTCCGATACCTCCGATACCGGAGGCCACACCGACGCCAGTTATAGATTTTCCTCCGGACACTGAAACCGAGGAAATGCCCGAGACCATTGCTGTAGATAAGGTCACTCCTGCACGTGGAGCTGCTAGGCCTCCTATGGCCATGTCTATTAAGGCCTATACACGTGCTAAGGCAGCCAGCAAGACCAAGCACCTTACTGTTAAGGCCTTACCTCAGCCTACTCCTGAAGCACAAATTATGACTATGGCCGCAGACTTAATTTCCATGATTAGAGGTTCACAGGCCCATCCTGAGAGAGGATCCCAGCCTCCTTCTGATAAGAGGCCCCGGGTTGAACCCTCTGACCCTATCCCTTCAGATGAAGATTCTGAGGACTCTGTTCACTCTGATGGCCAGGAAGAGCTCTTCCAGACCTATGAGGACTCGGATGCAGAGGACTCCATCCCCTCGGACTCCCCTCCTGAGGACATTTCTTTTGGGGAAGTTCTGCATACCATGAGGGAACATTTTAAGTGGCAAGGCCAGGAATATTCTGATTCCAGAAAGCGCCTTCGAACCTTCCTTAAAAAACCCCCAACACAGGCCCCCTGGCTATACCTCCTGTGCTGGATGTTTTGGATGATTTATACTCTGACTCCAGTGTTACCCCGGATACTCTTCCTCCTGCTCCAGCCAAGCCAGACAGATATTATAGGGTCCCAGAAACACATTCTCATCTCTTTAGGGCCCATGCTGTTGATTTAGAAACTATTTCTCAGAGGCCTAAAGGGGTTTCAGCAACCACCTCCAAAAATCCTTTGCCTTCCAACAGGGAAGCTAGGTCATTAGAGAGATGGGGGAAAAAGGTCTACACCTCCACTACTTTATCTATGAGAGCTCTGAATTGCCTCTTTCATATGTTTCAATATCAGGATTACCTGTTAGATGATTTACAGAAAACATTGGCCTCTCCTGAACCTTTAGACAGGAAGTCTTTGCAGGAAGCTGTACATAATTCTCAGCAAGTCAGCAATCACTTTCTGCAGTGTGGATATGATGCATTGGAAGCTTCATGTAGGGCAGCTATGACAGGGGCGGTCATTCGTAGACATGCATGGTTAAAAGAACAACCTCTACCAGATCATGTTAAGGCAAAACTTCTTGATGCACCCTTGGAAAAGAACAAGCTTTTTGGTGCTAATGCTAAAGATGTGTTAAAGTCCATCGAGGAAAAAGCCAAATCAGTTCAGACGGTCAAAGATTTCCTCCAGGTTCAGCCACCCAGATTCAGCAGGAATTGGCCTTCTAAAAACTGGTCCTTTCCTAATACTGAAAGATTTCAAAGGGGCAAAAACAGGCGTGGCCGAGGAAGAGGACAATACAGAGGTTCTTACAGGGGACGACAATGGCAACCAACAAACCAAAGAAGTGACACAGGGGTCTCCCCTGCCCCACAGGGACAATCTCAATGACTTTCCTCTACTTCCGCTGACCAAGGAGCAGATAGAAGCTCCCTTGGGAGGAAAATTATCTCTGTTTTCAGACAATTGGCACAAATTGACAAAGGACAAATGGATTTTGGACATTGTAGACCAAGGTTACAGGTTCCACTTTCAAACCTTACCAAGAAAACAAGGCTGCCAAACCTACCACAAAACCAGAGGGCAGAGGCTATCAAGCAAATTTCTCTGCTTGCTCAGATCAAAGCAATAGAAAGAGTTCCACAACAAGAACAAGGCCAGGGGTTTTACTCAAGACTGTTCCTTGTTCCAAGAAAAGAAACTCAATGGAGACCAATACTGGATTTGTCCGCATTAAACACCTTTCTCATAATACCAAAGTTCAAAATGCTGACTCTACAGCAACTCCTTCCCATGCTGGGCAAGGGGTCTTGGCTGATTACTCTGGACCTCAAGGAGGCATACCTGCATGTCCCTATCAGACACAGCTGCAGAAGATACCTCAGATTTCTTGCAGGACCAGAGCATTATCAATTCTCAGCATTGCCATTTGGCTTATCTACTGCGCCCAGAGTATTCACAAAATGCCTGGCTTCAGTAATTGCTCATTGCAGGCTCCAGGGGATCCAAATTTACCTGTACCTGGACGACTGCCTCATACAAGCGGACGGCAAATTGATTTTGACAAAACACTTGAATTATGTCATACAATTGCTACAGGCTCTGGGATACACAGTCAACTTCCAAAAGTCAAGACTTCAGCCATCCTAGCAAATAACCTTCTTAGGAGCCAATCTAGACACAGCCTCTCAAATGGCTTACCTGACAGAAGACAAGCAAGAGAAATTAACTCATTATTTCAAAGGTTTGGCAAAACTCACCCAGATGACTGCAAGGAAATTCCTACAGGCCCTGGGTTACATGGCATCCTGCATTCTCCTGGTGCCATTAGCAAGACTACACATGAGAAAGCTTCAATGGTACCTAAAAAGCCTATGGTCTCAGCACAGCAACAACCTACAGACAATTATACTGCTCATTCCATGCCTACAAAAGGAATTCCTATGGTGGGTCTCGGTAAGCCAGGCAAACACAGGTATGTCTTTCAAAAAACCTCAGATAACACAGACCATGACCACAGACGCCTCAGACCTTGGATGGGGGGCGCACATGGAGGGCAGATGTATACAAGGACAATGGTCTCCAAAGGAAACACATCTGCACATAAACCAAAAGGAAATGCTGGCAGTAATGCATGCCATCGAGGCCTTTCGACAACAACTTCAACAAGGCCATCTACTGATACGGACAGACAACACCACTGTGATGTGGTACATAAACAAGCAAGGGGGCACTCATTCTTACCCCCTTTGCAGACTGACAATGAATCTTTGGGAAAAATCACTGAGCTTAAACATACAGTTGCAATCCCAGTTTGTTCCAGGCAAAGACAATGTGCTGGCGGACAGCCTAAGCAGGAATTTCATAGATCCACACGAGTGGAGGTTACATCCGAAAATCTTCACACAACTCACTTCGACATGGGGCAGGCCAGAAGTCGACCTATTTGCCTCCCACCTCAACCATCTACAAAAATTCTGTTCAAGGACATATCATCCACAAGCTTGGAAAATAGATGCTCTTTCATTCAACTGGAACTCCCTAAAAATCTATGCATTTCCACCTCTGCCACTGATGACCACAGTATTACTAAAGATCAAAGCAGAGAGGCCCAAGGGGATCCTAATAGCTCCAGACTGGCCAAGACAACACTGGTATCCACTACTACGGAGCATATGTCACAACAAAAAGTGTGCCCTTCCCCAATGGCCCCTACTTTTGACTCAACACAACTTCAAAACAGTGCATCCAAACCTTCAGACGGTGCAGCTAACAGCCTGGGAGATTCCATGAATAATCTCTCTCCAAGGAAGTTCAGCAGATATTAACAGAAGCTCAAAGACCATCCACCAGAAAGGTTTACTTAGCAAAATGGAAGAGATTCAGCATTTGGAATTCCAACAAGGGACATGATGCATCATTATTGAACATCCCACTCATCCTGGAATATTTGGCAGATATGCTACAGAATGGACTCTCCTATTCTTCCATAAAGATACATGCTTCAGCTATTTCAGCTAGATATAACACTGATCCACCTGTGTTTTCACATCCTTTGTTAAGGCAATTCCTCAGGGGAATCAAGAACATTAAGCCACCAAGAAAGGCTCCAGTGCCAGCTTGGGACCTCAACTTTGTCCTAGAAAAACTGACTCTACCTCCCTTTGAGCCAGCAGCTTCAGTGGACTTACAATTTCTCTCATGGAAGACAGCTTTCCTGTTGGCAATCACCTCAGCAAGAAGGGTTTCGGAACTACAGGCCCTAATGGCAATACCACCGTTCATAATCTTTCACAGAGACAGGGTCTCCTTAAGAACCAACCCTACCTTTATGCCAAAGGTGGTATCCAGGGTTTCTTTAAATCAAGCTATTCACCTGCCTACCTTCTTCCCCAATCCTGAGAGCAATGGGGAAAGACTGTTGCATACCTTGGACATTCACAGACAACTTCGCTATTACCTGGACAGAACCAAGACCAGTAGGAAGTCTGATCAGCTCTTTGTAGCTTACGCCCCTGGAGTACAAGGAAAAGCAATTTCCAAACAGACTATTTCAAAATGGATTGGACATTGCATCAGATTTTGTTATTCCTTCCATGGGAAGAATGTTCCAGCCAATGTCAGACTGCACTCCACCAGAGCTACAGCCACCTCTACAGCATTCTTGAGAGGGGTGCCTACAAAAGACATTCTAGAAGCTGCTACATGGAGCTCCATGCATACATTCTCCAAACACTACAATCTCCCTTTATACTCCAGATCCAGAGCAGGCTTTGCTTCGGCAGTCCTGCAGGGTTTGATTGCCACACCATCTCTTTCCTAGAGCATTCCTCCTCCCCCAGCTAAGCTGTGGTACTCAACCCATATGTTATGACTGCAGTTGCATTCTTGAAGGACATAGTAAAGTTTTGTACCTACCATAAATGTAGATGTCCGATAGATATGCAACTGCAGTCGGATTTTCCCTCCCTCCATACCCCTCTATGCCTTGGGTCCACTCCTATCCCTGTTTTTTTCTTAGCTGGGGATATCTGTGATGGTGTATCTGTTTATTGCTTACTTATTTGTCTGGAATCCTGTTTTTGTCTTCCAGTTTGATTACAGCCTTCCTTGGAGGGCACCTGGCATCTGGGGCAAGAAACACTGAAGAAAATGGCGTCGGCTGATGCTTATGTACTCCAGCCGCACTGATGGAGAGAAATGCGACATCAGCCGACGTCGGACCCAGACTTTGGAATCCGGCCGACCGAGGGCTGCCTGAGGCGGGACAACCCATATGTTATGACTGCAGTTGCATATCTATCTGACATCTACATTTATGGTAGGTACAAAACTGTACTTTACCCACCCGCCATCCCCCCTTTTTCTTCTGATGGAGCCTGTCTATCCTTCTGTGATTTGTACAATGTATGTGGTGTATTTGCTTGTGGATGAAGGTAAAGTTTACATTGCTGCATTTAATTTTATATATAAATATAAATTTTGGCTACCCTTTTAGGGGACACCTGACATCTGGGGCAAGAAAAACTAAAGAAAATGGCGTTGGCTGCTTCTTTTATACCCCTGACGTCAGGGATGGGGCGACAACAGCCGACGCAGGACCCAAGACTTTGGAATTCAGGCCAACTGAGGGCAACCTGCCAGCAGGATTACCCAAATGTAATGACTGCAACAGTGAATGCACTCGAACATTTATGGTAAGTCTACACAACTGTACTTTCTATTGCATAGTTCTAGGAATTTTTGCCTAGTACAGGGGGTTTTGATTTTGCGCCAGTTGTCCCATGCTTTATCCCTGTTTTTCATTTCAGACTTCGTGTTTTATTTGTAGCCATGAGGATTGTTGGGCTCTAGTTTGGGAATGTCTTATGGGGGTGTGGTAATTAAGGATGCTTAGGAATGTTTTATTAAAGTAGTCAACTGCGTCATCTAGTTTAAGGTATTTTAGAGGTTGCCAGTTAGTCTTTTAGGGATGAGCTGAATGAGAGAGGGTTGAAGTTATTTTTTTTTTGCGTCTTTGACTGTAGATGACGGGTTTTGCTCTATAAAGGTGTTTTCTTAAGAAGGTTGGGGAGTGATCACTGTGGCTGTCAGATAAGCAGCCTGCTATATATGACTGGGGGCTCTTATTGACTAGTATCCAATCAAGGGTAGTGTGTTTGTTGGAGTTATTTATCCAAGTAGGTGACTGGACTAGTTGGGTGAAGCCATGAAGATTTACATGATGGGTTGGGTGGTTGCTAGAGCAGGATTACCAGTCAGTGTTGAAGTCTCCTAGAATTAAAGTTTCTTGTGGTAGGTGGTGGGTAGTCCAGCTGAGGAGGTTTTCAAGTGGAGGGATGTTGTGGCCAGGTGGGAAGTAGCAACCTATTATATTTAGGGTTTTATTTTGGTTTATTTTAAGGTTGGCATATATTATTTTTTCCTTACCTATTTGGGGAGCTGCTAACTTTAAGATCTGGATGTCTAGATACTGCTTAAATATTATAGCTATACCACCTTCTTTTTTGTTTAGTCAGTCTACGCTTAGTATATTGTGACAGGACTCTTGCAGATCACTGCAATAATCTAATTAAGGGTTTTTTGCCCCAGACCTTCAGGCTTCAGATAAAAAGAAAGGTAAGGAGATCAGAAACTCCCTCAAAACCAGGAATAGTCTTCCTTGCCTTCAACTTCAACATCTTAAGCCAGATCTCCTTAGATTATCATGATTAGAGAGGGTTCCATCTGACACTTCTAAACAGACACTTGTCAGAAGGAAATGTCAAAGTTCATCTCTTCCAGATGTTCAGCTGCCTTCATGCCCGTTGAAAGTTCCACAGAAGTGGATTCAGAGATCCCGAGGAAGAGGACTCCTGTGGAGTCGTCCACCTCCTATACTGACATGGTGGATCGAGAGGTCTCCTTACAAAACCTTCCTAAAGATGCCAGCTTTGGTAAAAATCCACGAGATGAGATGGAGGAAATCTTGGCCCATTTTAGTACTCTGTTAAGACTAGAAAGTAATCTGTGAGGCATATGGGTTTGCTCCATCTACCTCTTGGGTGATTCTTTTGGTGGATAGTCTTGCAGACCTGATGAGGGTATGGCAGAAACCTCGTATAGCAGAGGCAAGCCCTCATAAACCAGAAAAAGTATTGCATGCCTTTGAAGATAGGCAGATGTCCTTTCATATCACTGTTGCAGTATTCTTCACTGAAGGGATCTTCTGTGAAGGATGACCCAACGTCTGGCCGCTGTACTAAAGCCATTAGATTTTATAGGCGGCCTATGTCACAAGTATGTGCCCCCACATAGGTCATAAAGGTGATGTATGGACACAAGTACTCAAAACTGCTTTGGTGCTGGTCCAAACGCCATTATTGAACATCTGTCTGAATGCTTGTCTGCTGTGCTGGTTACTAAGCTATCTTCAGATAAGTGCTCTGTTATGATTTCTTTCTTTTTTCTCAATACTACTTTTTACATGTGTTCATCATCCAAGAAGGGAAAATGTCAGTGTGGGAGGCAAATTCGTAATAAAGCCATGACCATACTCAGTGCTCTGTCAAGCATTTGTCCCCAAGACTTTCCTTAGTTGCTCATCTTCCCCTTCCATATACCTCGAGAACCAACGTCTTAAATTGTTGGCTCAGGGTGCTGTGATGGAATCTTCCCGCCCCGAGGGGCAGCTGTCTTCTAAGAAGGCCAAAACATCCAAGTCTGATATGATTGCTGTCCAACCTCCACAGGATGTCTCTGTAGAAGCTAGTGAAAGCTCTGAAGAGCATCTGGTGCTTGCATCAGATTCCTCTGCCACGACCCCATCAGAGGCCAGCATGGATCTGAGTTCTAGCACATCCTCTGAGGCTTTTCAAATTGCTTAGGACATTGAGGGGGAACCATGTCTAATTATTGCTGAGGGTCTGATTGGGATTTCCTGCCAAGGGACTGAGTCACAGAGGGTTGTTGGGGTGGATGTCCCACTTAAGAAAAAACAAAAGATCAAGCATATTACCCTGTTGCTAAAGATCCCTAACGTGATGGGCAGGATTTTACTCTAGGCTTGTTTAATGCCTTGATGACCCTAAAGCCACCTGAATGGGTGTCAGTCCATGCTCCTCCCTGGTCTTCCACACCTGTTGAGGACAAGGGAACCAGATTCCTCAGACGAGGACCTATATTCTGTGGAGGAATCCCTTTTCCTACTCCTCTAGACTGTGGTTCAGTGGAAGAGGATTCTTTGAATCTGGAATCCACCTTGGAAGTATTAATGTCCTTCCATTTCACTGTTGCAGTATTCATAGGTTCATAGGTTTATACTAGGCTATCTGCCCTAAGGCATTTATAAGCCTAGCCCAAATTTTTGTGGCTTACGCCACCCCTTATATGAAAAAATACTGTGCCCATTAGTTTGTTGTGCCTCTGTCCAGCAATGACACAGAGATGATTCCCGGGGTAAACCTACGATCTCCCATCCACAGGTCTAGATTTCTCTTGAACAGAGTCAGCGAGGTGCTCTGCCTCACATGGACCGGGATTTTATTCCACAGCATAGGGAGTCTCTGAGTGATAAATCTATCCCTCCAGCACGCCCTATTTATATCCGTGCTAAGGTTTAAGTCGCTTGCTCTAGTGGTTTTGGTGGATTTGGATTTTTTGAGGTGGAGCATGTCCATTAATTCCGGGTTGGACATGGCCTTGTATGTCAGGCACATGTCACCTCTGAGCAGACGGTATGCGACTGAATAGAGCTGGAGTTTATTCAATCTGGCAGCATATGACAGATTTTGGAGTCCCTTTATCCTTTTGGTGAGGAACTTTTGGGGTCTCTCCAATTGCTGCAGATGTCTGGTGAGATACATCCCGAATGGGGCATTGTACTCGATCATTGGTCTGATAAGTGAAGAGTACAGGGAACAATGACCTCACTAGATCTGGATGTGAATCCCTTCATGGTCAGGTGGCCAATGTAGAAGGGCTTTCTAACCACTGTAGCAATGTGAGTGTCAAAGAAAGGCCACTGTCAATCTGGGTCCCCAGGTCCCTGATAACCTCTTCTGTGCTTAGTGGATTGCCACCTATATGGTAGCTTGGGGTTACCTTGTTTTTCCCGAAGGGTATGACTATACATTTTTGGCGTTTAACTTCAGGCCATGGCTCTGGCACCAGCTATCTGTTTCCGTGAGTCCCTTCTGAAGGATATCCGTGTCCGATGCACTTTCCACTATGGCCAGTTTGCAGTCGTCTGCAAACTTTGTCAGCCAAAGTCCTCCCATGCTGGCCTGTACTTCTGAGAAGTAGATGCCAAACAATAGGGCGCCAAGGACAGAGCCCAGTGGGACACCTCTTGTAACTGGCTTGGAGTCAGACACAGCGCCAGCAACTCTAACCCTGTGGGTTCTGTCCTTAAGCCAGTTTGCAACCCATCTTGTGACATATGGGTTTACATTTAAGCTGGTAAGTTTTTCTACAATACCCGAGTGGGGTATTGTGTCGAAGCCTTTGCAAGGTCAAGGTAGGCTGTATGGACTGCCTTTCCTCATCAATGGCCTTGGTGACTGTTTCAAGAAGACGACCAAGTTCAAAAGGCATGATCTTCCCTTGACAAAGCCAAACTGGGTCGGGTCCAATGTCTGCAAGTCCCCTATATCTTTGTTTATGAGCTCCATTATGATCCTCTCCATAGCTTTGCAGACTAGACTTGTTAAGCTTATGGGTAATTACCAGGGTCCGTGAGGCGCCGCCTTTGTGGAGTGGGACCACAGTTGCTGTCACGCCACTCCTTGGGCACGTATCCTGTGGTAAGGCTGAGATTAAACAGCTGCCTTATGGGGTTAATTCCTCATTTAGCTCGTGTAGCACACAGCCGGGACACCATCCGGTCCCATTGATGCTGTGTTTTTAGCTTTAGAGAGAGCAGCTTTCACCTGCGCATTTGAGATGTCCGGGAGGCTACACTCGGCTGGGATAGTTATCTCTCCTTTAGGGGAGAGGGGTGAAGTTTGCACTGAACCTGTCTGCCAGTATGTTGGCAATGTCTGTGGGTTCAGTGATTTTTGTATCATTTTGGACTAATTCTGAGCATATCTGGGAGTTTCCACCCAGGTTCCTAACATAGCTGAAAAAGGCCTTATGATTGTCCTTTGAATCCATGGCAATTTTCTCTCAAAATTGGCCTTAGTTGATTTTATGAGTGCTCGTATTTTTTACTAATAATGATCAGGGTGACTTCCCTTTTATGGATTTTGTTCTATCATGTAATAGCTTTCTCCTCTTATTGTAAAGTTTGTTAATGGCTGGGGTCCACCAGACTGGACGTTTGCCCTTTGTGGAAAGAGTCTTGGTTTTATTTGGGATTGCCTGATCCATGCAGTCCTGGAGGTGTTCATAGAAGGCATTTGTAAGGGCTTCCGCAGCTTGGGTTGTGGTTTCCTCTGGCTCAGGGGCCTTGAAGGATACTACACCAGTCTTGAGTAGTGTGAAGTTTGCTTTAGAGAAGTTCTTCACTATGGTCTTTTGTTTGGGGTGGGGGCGGATGTGGATTTCCAGTGAGATTAGTTTATGATCAGATCTCACCAATGAGGGATATACTTCGGTGTGGAGCATTTTGTCCCCATGTTTGTGACAATGAGATCTAGTATATTTTCTCCTCTCGTGGAACAGTGACTAGCTGTTCCATGGCATTTGAATTTATGAACTCCAGGAACCGTTGGGCTAGAAAGTTAGGGCTTGAGTAATGTTCCCAGTCTATATTCGGTAGTTGAAGTCACCCAATATGATGGTGTTTGGAGATGCATTTATACCCTCCAGTGTCTTCAGGAAGGCTGTGTGGGGTTCCTGAGTTTGAGAGGGTGGCCTGTAGCATGCTACAATTTGTAGAGCAGTTTTGCCTATGGTTAGTTGCACCTGGATGGTTTCGAGCTTAGGCGTTGCCACCAACCTGGAGGTGTGGGTATCCTTTATGAAAATGGATACACCCTCCTTTTGTGGTGTGGTTCGGTTTTGGGGCCGAACGCATGATATGAGGTAAAACCTAATAGTGCGGGTGCTCTCAGGAGCCTTGAACCAGGTTTCAGTTACAGCACAGACATTGATGTTCTCCATACTGAGAAGGGCCTCGAAAAGGTGCATTTTGAGATTTAGACTTCTGGCATTGAGCAGCATTACCCTCAGTTTCTTCCCATTTTTGTTTCTAGGGTGGTAGGTTTAGAATTTGAGCCTTGCCTAAAAAGGCACTATGGGGGTGGCAAGAGCCTTAGCCAATATCCGAATCCCAGGGTGACAGGTGCAAGCCGTCCCTTGAAGCAGCGTGGCTTGTCAAGCATGTCATCCCAGGCAGACAGACACTGGATCCCCTTTGAATGACACCAGACATTAAGCCAATTGTTAAAGCTGATCATCTTGTCTCTATATTGTGGCATCATTCTTGGTGAAGGAAGGATACTGCTCAGGGTTAGGGTCATACCTGCCTGGGCTACATAATCAGAGAGCTCCTCTATGTCTCTCTTCATGTAGTCCAGGGAGGTACGTCTCAGGTCGTTCACACCAGCATGGACAATGACTGTGTCATATTTGTACTTGCCGTGGAGTGACCCGAGTGCTTGTGTTATGTGGCGGATTCTAGCGCATGATAGGCAGCTTACTGTGACCCTCTCCTTGTTCAGCCTGGTGAGTGGGACGTCAGTGTGTCTGACTATGGAGTCACCTATGACAAGTATGTTTGGTGTTGTATTTGGCCTTAAGGGCTGTGACTGCTTTGCACACTGCTTTTGTGGTTTATGTGTTGCTTGTGGGGTGTCTTGAGGTAGCAGTTGTTTGGGTGTCTGCTTTGGAGGCCTCTGCTGTTTAGGTAAATTTTACTCAGAGCCTCCAGTATGTCTTTGTGTGTTTATGTGTTTGATTCAGTGGAGTGGTAGCATTATGTGAGGCTGGTTTTGTGGTGTGTGTAGTTGCCTTCTCCTCCTGTCTGGTCTTGTCAGTCCTGAGTTGAGAGAGCTCAGCCTCCAGTTTGGCTAAATAGCTGCATCTCTCTCAAGTATTTGTGTTATGTGGGAGGAGGAGAGGGTTGTCTGTGTACATGAGGCAGTTATAACATTGCCTCAAGATTCCCAGATTCACCAGCTGGACCGGAGAGGAGATTGACAACTGACCTTTGGACATGCTAGAATAATATTGGGAAATCCTTAATTGAAAACAAGGGCCAGTGGGGAGTGAGGGTGTAGTGCTTTTAATTTTTAGTGCTGACTTATATAATTGCTTTAGTGAGCAAGTGCCAGGTAACTTGAGTGCAATGTGTTACAAGTAACTAAATGCAAAAACGACAAACAGTAACTTTAAAATGGGGATCCCCTGTCAAGGGAGGCCCGATGTCTGGCCAATATACCAAAGCCTTTAGGTGGATGTTGTTGCACCGTATTTATGTATTTATTTTTTTCATTTTACATTTGTTAACCGGGTAGTGTCCAGCTGGGCAAATAGCCCGTTTTCAGTGGACACCTGGGGAGATGAGCTCCATAACAATAGTACAAAAAGATTACAAACATTTTTAAAAGATTTACAAACAATATACAAAAAGTTTGACAGTTGCCAGCAGTCACAATTTACAAAAAGGTGAATGTAAAACGGAAAACATTGCATTTCTTAAACCTTATTACAGAAAGTAATATGAAACGTATTAGATATAGAACTAAAAACCATTGTGGTATTTTCATTTGATAAAAGTAAGACAAAAAGAATAGAAAACATTTGATCAAAGGCATGAGAAACTAGTCAGGAGTATTACAGGAGCCATAGCCATTGTTGAGTAAGGTATTCATTTAGGAGTTTTTTGAAGCTGTGGTGATCTGTGTTTTTTAAGATGTTCTGAGGTAATAGGTTCCACTGTTTGGCTACTTCGAAGGAGAAGAGTGTGTCACCAAAGTAATTATGGGGCTTTGTAATCTTGAGTATAAGTTTATCGGATGATCTAAGGGTCCTTGGGTATGTCACATGTATGCTCCCATTGCAAGGAGTAGGGTATAAAGGTGATGTCCAGACTTATCATACTCAGAACTTTTTTGCCATCAATCTAAACACCATCTTTGGTAGTCTTTTTGTTCACCCTAGTTGTTGCTGTTTACCTAGCCATTCAGTTAAGAGCCCTGTTGGTATTTTTTGACTTATCCTTTTTTGCTTTTAACATTTGTGGTGGTGTGGGATGTTCATCGTGTTTCACTGTTGCAGTCATTACTCTTGGGTTATCCTGCTGGCAGGCGACCCGTGGTCTACCAGAATTCCAAAGTCTAGGTCCGGCGTCGGTTGCTGTCGCCTCTTCCCTGACGTCAGTGCGCCAGGGATATAAAAGAAGCAACCAACGCCATTTTCTTCAGTCTTTCTTGCCGCGTGGTGCCCGAAGCAAAAACAATTCGCAAGTGCCGGTCAGCCGACTCCTGAGATTTTCACAGATGAATTTCAGATCCGAAGTCTTCAATAAAACTAAGTACCCCGTTGGAGAAACTTTTTTTTCTTGCTCCAGACCGATGTCAGAAAAAGTTAACAATTGTATTTCTTGTGGGAAGCAATTAACTCATAAGGATTATTATTCTTACTGTATTCCTTGCCTAGGCCCTGATCATAACGTTGCTAGTTGTCAGTTTTGTGCTAGATTCAAGAAACACACTATTAAGCGCCGCTTTGATTTTGCTTATCATTACTTTGGCCGAAAATTCAATTAGATAATGCTGTCGGAACAGCCGATGACCGGAATTTCTAAAAAACGCAAGGAAAAGGAGAACGACAGGCATCCGAGATCCAAAACCGAAGATGAGGCTTCCGCTAAGCAAGTCACCGGTTCTCAGCGTGGCGCTTTCGCAGCCCCTGACACCTGCTACCTCAGAGCCACAGGCCGCTGACTACTCCCACGTGGAGCCAGCTTAGGCCTCTGGATACTCAAGGTATTGGACACTCGGAATTTTCTCCCTCAGATGGGTCCGGAGCTGCTGAGCAGGCATTGGCTTCTGAGGGATTATTCAGACCAGCACAGTTATATGTAAAGCCTGCCTCAGCTTCTAAAGCAAAGACTACAGCAGCTTTAAAGACAAAGAAACAAGTACAGCATTTTTCACAACAGACTTCCTTGCCTAAAAAACAGATGCTCAAAATGGCCGAAGACCTTATCACCTTGATCAGGGGTTCCCATCCCCCTCCTGACAAAAGGCCTAGGCAAGAGACAGACTATGACTCTTCAGATCAGGTTTCCATTTCCTTTGATTCCTCTTCTGTACAGGAATATTCTCTTCCTCCCTATGAGGATTCTGATGCTGAAGAATCCATTCCTTCAGCCTCCCCTCCTGAGGATTTTTCTTTTGGAGAAACCCTGCATTCCATGAGGGAACACTTCCACTGGGAGAGCCAAGGTTATTCAGAATCAAAGAAAAGGCTCAGAGATTTTTTTTTACTTCCTCAGCAGAGGCCTCTTGCTATTCCCCCTGTGCTAGACATTGTAGATGTATTTTCAGAGTCTGGCCTTTCTCCAGGATTCCTTAACTCCAGCTCCTGTTAAACCAGACGGATATTACAAGGTTCCTGATGCGCATAAATTTCCTTATAAAAACCCTACTGCTGACCCAGAAACTATTTCTCAGGGTCCCAAGGGGGTTAAGGCCGCTACTACTAAAAACCCTGTCCCTTCTGACAGGGACTCAAGGGCCCTAGACAGATGGGGAAAAAAGGTTTACACTTCTGCTACTTTGGCTGTGAGGGCTTTAAATTGTCAATTTCATATGATTAAATATCAGCAATACTTAATGTCTCTGTTGAAACAGAAAATGTTGATTAATTCTGATTGTACAGAAAATAAGGAACTTACAGGATTTATTGCTTGCAACTGAACAAGTGGGAAAGCATGCATTGCAATGTGGTTTTGACTCTCTGGAGGCCTCCTGCAGGGCCGCAGTTACGGGTTCCGTTATTAGGAGGCACACTTGGTTAAAGGAACAAAATCTGCCTGATCATGTTAAAGCAAAATTATTAGATGCTCCATTACAGCATGATACTTTATTTGGTGTTAAAGCAGAGGAGGTTTTGAAGAAAATGGAGGACAAAGCGAAATCTATGCAAGCAGTAAAGGATTTCTTACAGGTGCAGCCACCAAAATTTAGCAGGAACTGGCCTACAAAAAATTGTCCCTTTCCAGTGTCGGACAGGCCACAAAGAGGCAGATACAGACGTCCCAGAGGCAGATCCCAGCCCCAGGGCTCATACAGGCCTAAACAGTGGGGGTGCTTCTACCTCCAAAACTGGAGAAGACAAAGCTCAGCCATACAGAAAACAGTCACAATGACTTGCCTCTGCCAGCGCCAAGCACTTACCTTCTTGCAGCCCCCTTAGGGGGAAAGCTAGCACTTTTCTTTCAAAATTGGCACATGATCACCCAGGACAAATGGGTATTGAATATAGTGTCCCAGGGCTACAGGTTCCACTTTCACACCCTGCCAAAGGCAAAAGGTATGCTAAACCTGCCACTCAGTCAATGGTCAGAGGCACAAAAGCAAGTTTCGAGCCTTATGCAAATGAAGGCCATTCAGCAAGTACCACGACAAGAGCAGGGACAAGGATTTTACTCAAGACTTTTCTTAGTCCCCAGACAGGACAAAACCTGGAGACCAATTCTGAACCTGTCTGTTCTAAACACATTTCTGGACGTTCCAAAATTCAAAAATGTTAACTCTGCAGCAGCTTCTGCCCATGCTGGGCAAGAACGCTTGGCTTGTAACTTTGGACCTAAAAGAGGCATACCTGCATATACCAGTCAGACAATCCTGCAGAAGATACCTCAGATTCATAGCTGGCTCAAACCACTACCAATTCTCTGCACTGTCCTTTGGCTTATCTACTGCGCCCAGGGTCTTCACAAAATGCCTGGCACCAGTAATAGCATTTTGCAGACAGAGGAATTCAGATTTATCCCTTCTTGGATGATTGCCTTATACAAGCAGAGTACAAGGACACTCTACTAAAGCATCTGGCATTGTTAAAAAGATTATTAATTTGCCTAGGGTATACAGTAAACGAAAAGAAATCAAAACTAGTACCCTCTCAAGAGATAATATTCCTGGGTGCAAGCTTAAATACAACTGCTCAGATGGCTTATCTCACGCCAGAAAAACAAAGACAACTAACTACTTACTTCAAAATGTTGGCAACAAAGACCCAGTTATCTGCAAGAAAAATTCTGCAGGCTATGGGCTACATGGCATCCTGCATACTACTAATTCCATATGCCAGACTGCATATGAGGAAACTTCAATGGTACCTAAAAAGTGTCTGGACTCAACACTGTCAAAGCCTGGAAACATTAATTACCCTCATTCCTTGCCTGCAACAGGAGTTTTGATGGTGGGCTCATGCCTGTCACCTCAACAAGGGACAGCATTTCACTCTACCCACAGCCAGGCAGTCAATAACAACAGATGAATCAGACTGTGCCTGGGGAGCACACATGACAGGAAAACGTATTCAGGCCACATGGCCCACAAGCCAAATGCATCTACATATCAAAAAGAGATGCTAGCTGTTCATAATGCCCTGACAGCCTTCAAGGATTTACTCCATCCAGGCCAACTACTGATAAGGACGGACAATACTACAGTCATGTGGTACATAAACAAGCAGGGAGGCACACATTCCTACCCTCTCTGCAGACAAGCCGTAACTTTATGGAACACAGCATTGACTTATCAGGTTCACCTGCAAGCACAATTCCTGCCAGGAAAGAACAATTCTGGCAGACGAACTAAGCAGAAACCTTATGGATCCCCACAAATGGAAATTGGATCCACTAGTCTTCAGCATGATAATAAAGAAATGGGGATGCCCAGACATAGATCTATTTGCCTCCTCTCACAACTATCAACTACAAAAATTCTGCACAAGGACTTATCACAAGCAAGCATGGAAAGTGGATGCTCTGTCATTCAGCAGGAAAAGTCTAACAGTAAATGCCTTTCCTCCTCTGCCTCTACTCTCCAAGGTACTCCTAAAGGTCAGACAAGAGAAGCCAAAAATGATCCTGATTGCCCCAGACTGGCCACGCCAGCACTGGTACCCAATCCTAAAACGCTTGTCTCAAGGCCCAGCCTGGATACTGTCTCTTATTCCTCACTTACTGACCCAGCGAAACAATCAGATTCTGCACAGCCAACTCAGGACCTTAAATCTGGCAGCATGGCGGATAACGTAACCTTTCAAAACACACCTCTTTCTAAAGCAGAGATGGATGTTATTTTGGAGGCCAGAAGACCCAGTACCAGAAAATCTTATGTAGATAAATGGAAAAGATTCTGTGCTTGGAACCAAGCACAAGGACTTGACACATCTGTACCAAATATTCCTCAGATTTTACAATACCTAACTGAGATGCTGAACAAAGGCCTATCCTTTTCATCAATTAAAATTCATGCCTCAGCCATTTCAGCTTATTACATTACGGAACCTCTTATTTTTTCCCATCCATTGATAAGACAGTACCTCAGAGGGGCCAAAAACATAAGACCTCCAAGGAGAGCCGCCCCAATACCTGCATGGGACCTCAATTATGTCTTGGAAAAACTCACTCTACCGCCTTTTGAGCCAGCCAATACAGCTGATATAAAGTTTTTATCTCGGAAAACCGCTCTTCTCCTAGCAATAACCTCTGCAAGACGCGTTTCAGAGTTGCAGGCACTCATGCCTGTGGAACCTTTCATTATTTTCCACCCAGACAGGGTTTCTCTAAGAACGAACCCTACATTTATGCCTAAGGTAGTGTCCAATGTGGCTCTCAACCAAAACTATTCATTTGCCTACCTTTTATCCAAACCCACAGAATAAGGGTGAAAGACTTCTGCATTCCTTGGACATACACAGACAACTACGCTTCTATTTGGACAGAACTAAAGCTTTCGGAAAAACTGCGCAACTTTTAGTGGCATTTGCTGCAGGATCTCAAGGAAAGCCTATCTCAAAACAGACTATTTGAAAATGGATAGGCCACTGCATTCGTTTCTGCTACTCACAACATTGCAAATCAGTGCCCAAGGCCATTAGACCTCATTTTACCAGGGTTGCAGCCACTTCAGCAGCCTTTCTCAGAGGAGTACCAACCAAAGACATTTTAGAGGCTGCAACTTGGAGTTCAGTGCACACTTTTACAAAGCACTGCCATTTACCTCTCTACTCTAAATCCAGAGCAGGCTTCGCCACTGCAGTTTTGCAAGACCTTATAGCCTCTCCTAATCCTCTTTAGGCCCAGTCACCCAGCCTTAGCTTTGGGATTCAACCCAAGAGTAATGACTGCAACAGAGAAACACAATGAACACAGTACACTTGTGTACCTACCATAAATGTAGATGTTCGAGTGTATTCACTGTTGCAGTCCAGGTTACCCTCCCTCCATCCCCCTTTTCTTTGCTGGGACTTACCTATACTTCTCTATCTTATACAACCTATGTGGTGTATTTGCTTGTAGATGAAGGAAATGTTTATTTTACCACATGCATAATTATTGGCAATATATTTTTACCCTATTTTGGGGGCACCTGACATCTGGGGCAAGAAAAACTGAAGAAAATGGCGTCGGCTGCTTCTTTTATACCCCAGGCGCACTGACGTCAATGAAGAGGCGACAGCAACCGACGCCGGACCTAGACTTTGGAATTCTGGCCGACCACGGGGCGCCTGCCAGCAGGATAACCCAAGAGTAATGACTGCAACAGTGAATAGACTCAAACATCTACATTTATGGTAGATACGCAACTGTACTTTTCATGTCATCCAGAAAGGGTAACTGCCAGTGTGGTGGACTGATTCCCCATTACGACAGTCACAAGCAGTGCTTGTTTTATTCAGGAGCTTCTCACGACCATATGTCCTTAACTATTTGTCAGGCTTTTGATCCAAAGAACTTACATAGTCATTTTACTCTCTTGCCTTTTATCTTGAAAACCAGTGTCTAAAGCTTTTAATTAAAAACACTATGCAAGGTACTTCCCGGCCTGAGGGTCAGCCATCTTTGAAGAAGCCCGAAATTATTCTTTGAGAATACTGTTGCTGTTATGATGGAGTACTTCAAGTGCGATTGCACCCAGGCCTCTGACATCCAAAAGAGATACTGTGCACTTCTACAGATGGAATCTCCTAAACCATCTGCAGTTCCTCCAGTGTTGTCAGCACTTTTGGACACCACATCTGCTGCCTGTGTAGTGCCTGACACTCATCCTCAGCCCCTAAAAAACCTGATATGTTATACAAGGTGCCTACGAACTGCAAATTAAGTGTCCCTCTGCTGACCCTTGTGTGGTTTCAGTCTCAACTGATAAGCCTTCTAAGCACCTTCCATCTAATAAGGATAATAGAGCTATGGAAAGATTGGGTAAAAAAAGTGTATACTGCTGCCACTTTGTCATCTTGGGCTATTAATTACTAAACCCACATGACCAGGTATGACTTGGATTTCCTTTCTCTGGTAACTAAGGTTGTGATTGATATACCCGATTCAGAAGTGAAAGCTTTTTCCTTGCTTGGGTCCACTTCAGAAGTCACTTGTCACTCCTTAAATGCAGTCACGATGCTGCTGCTTTTGGTTCTGTGATGATTTATTCTTGGCTTCATCTTCAGGCCTCATTTGATATTAAAGCCAAACTTATCTATGCTGGTCTGGATAATAAAAAATATATATTTTTAGGACAGCTTCTGCTGGTCTGTCTAAGTCCTTCCAGGATAAGGGTAAGGCCATGCAGGAAATCAAGCATACATTTGTCTCCCCTATACCCAAATTTCAGTGGAATTACCTTTCTAAATCTGTCTTTGTCCATAGGCAGACTCGTCAACCTCCCAAATGTAAGAGGGGTTCCAAGTGTATTCCTCTTGAGTTCACTAAGATTCAGCATCTCAGAAGCCTTCCTTCCAGGACAAGCCTGTTTCTGTGACATTTTTCCTCCTTTTCTCCTTTGTCCAATCTCTGTGTCTGCCTCTCTCTCAAACTGAACACCACGCCTCGCAAGTACAGCATGCACGGCCAAACCAATAGTAGAAAACACAAAAGGCCAGCATAAATAGTCCAACGCTTTATTGGAAGATATAGAATGGGACATAAAAATGTCCCAACAATAAATCCAACCTTCAGACCGGTTTCGGCAGAATGCCTTCTTCAGTGAAGGATAAAAAATACTAGGAATGAAACCTCATACATATTTATAGAGAATATCAGCCAATGGTATGATCCAACCCCTTCCTATCTAATGAATATTAATTAGATTTCAGAACTACAATAGGAAATACTTATAAATCATAAACAAAATAATAATAACAGTTGTAAATCCATACTAATTTGAGTATGCATATTAGTTATGGAAGGACTGATGAAAATAAAAACAACATATTAAATAAATAAATGTACATCCATGAGCCAAATTCAATGGGGTTATTCAACAACTAAAACTCACAAAATAAATTTTTAATTACAGCCAAAAACAACACATGTAATATGCATATATATATATAAATATATATAGTAATTGTTTATAAAACTTGTATTTATGCAAAAACATGTATATAAAAATGTCTGATATGTTTAAAGGATTATCCAATACGGCCTGAAATAGCATTGTACCTATAGGTTCCAAGCTGAATGTAATTATATTTATCATAAATGGTCATTAAGACCAGGAGGAAACAAGGCTCCAAGATGGATAATCCAATATTTTTCTTTATGACTGAGTATGTTTTGCCATCCTTGCTGATGGCTCCTGTCCCCAATGATCCTGTCAATTGCAGTAAACATAAACTTAGCTGAAGGATGTTAAGTTGTATGTTGAAAAAGCACATTTGTTGGCTTTTTATTCTGTATGTCGCTTCGGTGTTCTCCTATTCTAATTCGAAGGGAACGCGATGTTTTGCCCACATAAAAAGCTGAGCACTGACATGTGGCCAGGTGCATCACCCAACTACTTGAACAGTTACCAAAAATCCTTAAGTCATAAACTTTGCTCGTGTTAGCACTACTAAATTGTTTGATCTTATTTACCTGATTACATGATATGCAGTGGCCACACGGAAAAGTTCCCAGGAGTTCGTCCCCCATAATGGTTAGTTGTTTGTATTTTGCCCCTCCTCTTTCCTCTCAGTCCTTCCAGGATAAGGATAAGGCCTTGCAGGAAATCAAGCATACATTTGTCTCCCCTATACCCAAATTTCAGTGGAATTACCTTTCTAAATCTGTCTTTGTCCATAGGCAGACTCGTCAACCTCCCAAATGTAAGAGGGGTTCCAAGTGTATTCCTTTTGAATTCACCAAGATTCAGCATCTCAGAAGCCTTCCTTCCAGGACAAGCCTGTTTCTGTGACATTTTTCCTCCTTTTCCCCTGTGTCCAATCTCTGTGTCTGCCTCTCTCTCAAACTGGCCACAGATCACCTCAGACTCTTGGGTGCTGTCTGTCATCCTTCAAGGGTATTTCATGATATGGAAATCTCTCACCCAACCCCCCCCCCCCTTCGGGCATTCCCCTTCCTCCTCCAGACAAGCTCTCTTTTTCCAGAGGTTTTGGAGTCCCTTTCTGGTCGGGGCACCATTCATCCTCTTCCGGCCACCTATGTGGGAAGGTTTTTTAGTCAAGGATGTTTTTGGTTCCTTGGAAGGATGGGACTTGGAGACCAGTTCTGGACCCCTCTCTCTCCAACAATTTTCTCAAGGTCCTTTCTTTCAGACTTTTTCCTCCTCTTCTCCGCCAGGCTTTCTTGGTCTTTCTAGACCTAAAGAATGCTTATCTTCATATCCGTATTCACCCTGTGTTCTGGAAATTTTTGTTTCTCTGTTTCTTCCTCTCATTTCAGTTCTCTGCTTTGCCCTTTCGCCTTTGTCTAGAGAGACCAAGAAGACTTTTGGGAGAAGAGAGAAAGTCTGAAGACTAAGCATCCTGAAAGAGGGGACCTTGAGAAAAGTGTTGAGAGAGAGAGGGCCAGAACTGGCATCTTTAGGAAATTTACATTCCTTCATAGCACAATCTAGTGGCAGACTCTGAGCAAGTTCAGAACAGAGGCGTTTATGAATGGATGCTTCACAGATATGCATTTCTGGACATAGTCTATTGGTGGGGTATTCCACTGGTAGATCATTTTGCCTGATCTCTGAACAGGTAGCTACCTCTATTCTGTTTGAGAATAGTAATTTCTGACTTGGTAAGTGGACAACCCTGTCTTTTCCTTCCTTTGCTGCTAAGAGTTCTGCACAAGATCAAGCAGGACATTCCCAAAATATTGTTGGTAACTCCCTTTTGCCCCAGGCAGCACTAGTTCCCCCTTTTTCATCTGGACAGGGGCAATTACCACAAGTTACCTCACTGGGTGGATCTTCTCACACGACAAGGGATCTCTTCTCCAACCTTACCTGTCCGCTATTCATATGACACTGTGAGTGATAGGGTTTTGATCCCTTTCAGGCATCTCTTTTTTGAGTGCATGCTTTGGGACGTTCTTCGTGTTTCACTGTTGCAGTCATCACATTTGTGTTATCTACCTGCAGGTAGCCCTCAGTCGGCCCGAATACCAGAGTCTTGGGATTTCTGCATCTGATGCGGTCACCTCTTTCATGACGTCAGGTCGTCAGGGGTCTAAAACATGCAACCGATGCCATTACATCAGCTTTTCTTGCTGAGCGGAGCCCGAAGCAGAAGCAGTTTGCAAGTGCCGGTCGGCTGCTACCTGAAATTTTTGTTATTCATGTTTCAGACCTGAAGTCTTAAGCCAAGTACCCTATTCGGGATCCTTTTTTCTTGCTCTAACTGATGTCAGAAAAAGTTAATAATGGTCTTGCCTGTGGAAAGCAAATACCTCTCAGAGATTTTCAGTTACTGCGTCACCTGTTTAGGCCCAGACCACGATGTTCCTCGCTGTTAAGTTTTGTGCCCTGTTCAACACCTGAACTATTTGTCATCTGGCTAGCTTTGTCGCTAAATTATTTTGCTCTCGTTCTCCGTATTCCGAAATGGCTTTAATAAGCCATCCGACTACCGATCTTCCAAAAAAAGTAAGGATAAAGACAGAGACGGACCACATAGGTCCAGAACTCCAGACAATGCTTCCGTTAAGCTAGTCGCCAGTCTGCGGGTACTCAGTGAGGCACTTTCACAGCCCCTGATACCTGCTTCTACAGATTCGCAGGCCTCTACTTAGACCCATTCGGAGTCCTGTATGCCACGAGATGCTTCTTTGACTATGGAACCTGCTGATGTCTCTACTTTGGATGGGTCCAGAGCCGCTGTGGCTTCTAACGGTGTATTCAGACCTTCCGATATTCGTATTAAACCCACTATTTTTTTCTGAATAAAACTACCATATTTCTCAGGCCCAGAGTTCGGACTACGCCTAGGAAAACTATGATCAAAGCACATTCTCAAGCTCCCATTCCACAGAAACAAATGCTTAGAAGAATGCCTGAAGACCTTATTACTTTAATTAGGGGAAGCCAGCTTTCCCCCTCTAAAAGGCAAAACATTGATTTTCCTTCAGATTCTACAGATAGAGTCTGATGACTCTGACCCCTCAGATTACCAGGACATACCCTTGTCTACCTGTGAAGATTCAGATGCAGAGGATTCCATTCTCTGTGCCCCCCCCCGAGGACTTTTCTTTCGGTGAAACCTTGCATATACCCTCGGAGAGCATTTCCACTGGGAGTGCCAGGACTACCCAGAGTTCAAAGAAAAGACTCAGGGAATTTTTAAACTTGCCTCAGCACAGGCCTTTAGCTATCCCCCCTGTTCTGGAAATTGTAGATGTCTTCTTGGAATCCAGTCTTACCCCTGACACTTTGCCACCAGCTCCTAGAAAGCCTGACAGGTACTACAGAGTACCTGACTCTCACAAATTTCTATTTAAAAATCCCACTGGGGATCTAGAGACCATTTCCCAGGGACCTTAAGGTATTAAGGCTACTACAGCCAAAAACCCTACCCCTTCGGACAGGGATTCTAGGGCTTTAGACAGATGGGGGAAGAAGGTATATACCTGTGCAAGTCTTGCCATCAGAGCTTTAAATTGCCAGTTTCACATGTTGAAGTACCAGCAGCATATTATGGAACTAATTAAACAAAAAATTATGTTGATTCCTGATTGTGCAGAACATAATGATTTACAAGAGTTAATGCATTCTGCAAACCAAGTTGGAAAACATACTTTGCAGTGTGGTTTTGATTCCTTAGAAGCATCTTGCAGGGCTGCTGTTACTGGGTCTGTTCTTAGAAGGCATGCTTGGCTTAAGGAACAAATCTTGCCAGACCATGTCAAAGCAAAATTACTAGATGCTCCATTAAACCAAGAACATTTGTTTGGCACTAAAGCAGAAGAAGTTCTTAAAAAGATGGAGGAAAAAGCTAAATCTATGCAAACTGTTAAATATTTCCTACAGGTACAGCCACCTAGATTCTATAGGCATTGGCCTTCTAAAAACTGGTCCTTTACAGTCCCTCCCAGACCTTCTCAGTCCAAACCCAGGGGCAGCAGACCACCAAGACTGCAGTCTCAGGGTATGCACAGATCTAAACAATGGAGTGCTCCCACCTCAGAAACAGGGAGAGGTAAGCCACCCTCTTATGGAAAAAGTTCACAATGACTTGTCCTTCATCCTCCCCAGCAATGCCCAAGTACTTGCACCCCTAGGAGGAAAACTCACCTTGCATGCAAAAAACTTGGGAGTACATTACTCAGGACAGATGAGTCTTAAACATTGTATCCAAGGGATTCAGATTCTACTTTCACTCACTGCCAACCCCAAGAGGATTGCCAGACCTCCCCCCAAACCAGTGGGCAGAGGCCCAAAAGAAAGTACTTTCTCTTCTCACTATCAAGGCTGTTCAGACTGTTCCAACAGAGCAAAGGGGACAAGGTTTTTACTCCAGACTGTTTCTGGTGTCAAGAAAAGAAAACTCTTGGCGCCCTATCCTGGATCTGTCAATTCTCAACACCTTCCTGGTGGTACCAAAAGTCAAAATGTTTACTGTCCAACATCTGCTTCCTATGCTAGTGAAGGACTCCTAGCTGGTCACCCTAGACTTAACGGAAGCTTATCTGCACATCCCCATAAGGGAATCTTGCAGGAAATATCTACGTTTCAGGGCAGGCTCTATGCACTATCAGTTCTCTGCACTTCCCGTTGGCTTATCTACTGCGCCCAGGATATTCACAAAATGCCGGGCTCCAGCCATTGCACACTGCAGGCAGAGAAAAATTCAAATTTACCCATACTTGGACGATTGCCTGATTCAGGCAGACAGTCAGGAATTGCTACTTCAGCACCTGACATTTGTAAAGAGACTCCTAACTTCTCTGGGGTATACCATCAACGAAAAGAAATCGCATCTGGTACCCAGTAAAAAAAAAAAATTTATTCCTGGGAGCAAGCTTGAACACAACTTCCCAGATGGCATTCCTCACTCCAGAAAAACAGGTTTATTTGACAAACTACTTAAAACTAGTGGCAACCCAAACCCAGCTCTCTGCAAGAAAAATACTGCAAGCCCTAGGGTTCATGGCCTCATACATTCTCCTAATTCCATATGCAAGACTGCATATGAGGAAACTTCAATGGTACTTAAAAAGTCTCTAGTGTCAACATTCTCAGGACCTGGAAACAGTGATTCCTATCATTCCTTGCCTAAGGACAGAGTTCCTTTGGTGGGCAGAAGCCTGCTGCCACAATGAGGGACTCCTTTCACTCAACCCCCCACCGCCCGAACCCTGACAACTGATGCATCAGACTATGCATGGAGGCTCATTAGGCAGGCAAATGCATTCAAGGCAAATGGAGCCCAGGACAAATGCACCTGCATATCAATCAAAGCAAAATGTTAGCTGTACAGATTGCACTGACAGCCTTCAAATACCTTATCCTTCCATGACAACTCTTGATAAAGACAGACACCACCACAGTTATGTGGTACATAAACAAACAGGGAGGAACTCATTCCTATCCACTCTGCAGGTTAGCCATGCTTCTGTGGAACACTGCCTTGAGCAATCAAGCGCACCTGCAGGCTCAATTCTTGCCAGGCAAATAAAATTCACTGGCAGGCGACTTGAGCTGAAATCTAATGGACCCACACGAGTGGAAACTGGAACCCAACTTATTCAAGCTTCCAATCCACAAGTGGCAGACACCAGAGGTGGACCTCTTTGCTTCCCCCCAGAACCATCAGTTGAGCAAATTTAGCACCAGAACTCCCCACGGCCAAGAATGGAAAGTGGATGCCCTATCCTTTACATGTGAAAACCTCTCAGTCTGTCTTTCCCCCTCTGCCCCTCCTCTTGAAAATACTACTCAAGATCAAACAGGACAGGCCAAGGACAATCCTGATTGCACCAGACTGGCCACAGCAGCACTGGTACCCACTTTTACTCAGTCTGACAGCAGTGCCACCATGGCACCTGCCTCACACCCCTTCCCTGCTGTCCCAGCAGGAGGGCCAGATTTTGCATCCTCAGCTGCAAACCCTGACCCTAGCAGCCTGGCTCATCCACTGAACACATCACCAGCAACCCTCAGTAAACAGGTGCTGGATGTCATCCTTGAGGCAAAGAGACCTAGTACTAGGAAATCCTATTCAGAAAAGTGGAAAAGATACTGTTCTTGGAGCCATTCTCAGGGAAAAGACACAACAGTGCCCACCTTATCTCAAATCCTAGATTATCTAGCAGAACTGCTCCACAAAGGCCTATCCTTCTCTTCAATTAAGATTCATGCCTTTGCCATCTCAGCTCATTACAGTACTGAACCACCTCTGTCCTCTCACCCTCTGGTCAAACAGTTCTTGGCAGGAGCCAAAAATTTAAGACCCCCCATGAGAGCTCCCACTCCAGCCTGGGACCTTAACTTTGTACTGGAGAAGCTCCATGCTTCCTCCCTTTGAACCTGCAGCTACAGCAGAGTTAAAATTTCTCTCTTGGAAAGCAGCCTTACTTGTAGCCATCACTTCAGCAAGAAGAGTGTCTGAATTGCAGGCCCTTTTGGCCGTAGAACCCTTCATTATATTCCATTCGGACAGGGTATCCCTCAGGACTTAACCCATCATTTATTTCCAAGGTTGTATCTAGTGTGGCTTTAAACCAGTCCATTAATTTGCCAACCTTGTTCCCTAATCTTCAGAATCAAGGGGAAAGGATCCTGCACTCCCTGGACGTGCATAGGCAGCTTAGGTTCTACCTGGACAAGACTAAACCTTTTAGAAAATCTGACCAGCTGCTAGTCAGCTTTGCTACAGGGGCAAAGGGCAAGGCCATTTCAAAGTAAGCCATTTCTGAATGGATAGCACACTGCATCCATTTCTGCTACAAACACCATGGAAAACCCACCCCACAGGGGATCAGAACTCATTCCACTAGGGCTACCTCAACCTCTACAGCATTTCTCAGATGAGTCCCTACCAGGGACATCCTGGAAGCTGCAACCTGGAGTTCTGTACACACCTTCACCAAGCATTGCCACTTGCCTATCTTTACTAAATCCAGAGCTGAATTTGCCACAGCAGTCTTACAAGGCCTGCTAGCCAGCCCTAATGCTTCTTGACTGCCTCCACCCTTCCATAGCTTTGGGAATCAACCCAAGTGTGATGACTGCAACAGTGAAACATGAAGAACATAGTACAGTTGTGCACACTTACCATAAATGTAGATGTTAGAGTGTATTCACTGTTGACGTCCTGGTTGCTCTCCCTCCAGCCCCCTGACTTCTCTATACTTCCTACTATCCTTTTTTTTGGCCATATCTTATAAAAGTGGTATTTACTTTTTACTGGGGGTGTTCCACACCATGCAATTGCTTCATGTTTTGGGGGCTCCTGATATCTGGGGCAAGAAAAACTGATGTAATGGTGTGTGCTGCATGTTTTATACCCCTGACGACCTGACGTCATGGAAGAAGCGACAGCATCCGACGCAGAAATCCCAAGACTCTGGTATTCAGGCCAACTGAGGGCTACTCTGCAGGCAGATAACCCAAGTGTGATGACTGCAGCAGTGAATGCACTCTAGCATCTACAGTTATGGTAAGTGTACACAACTGCACTACTCCTTGTCTATCCATCGTCCTGATAGTGTTTATAATGATGAAATGGGAAAGCAAGCTTATACTTCGGATATATTTACCCTAAGGGTGTTGAATTATTTAATGTATATGAATTGCTTTTATATGGACTTTGCAAACCAGGCTGTTTAATAGTTTGACGAAGCTTTAGTAAGATTCCTAGAAACAATTGCAGGCTACCCAGGAAGTGATGTTGAATATCGCAAACTTCTTAATGTTTCTCAATAATGCGGCATATGGCGCGATAAGAGCAGCAAACACTGCTACTGTGCCCTATCATGCCTGGCTCAGCTTAAATGATTTCGTAGATAACTTCACCAACGCATCTTGTGATGGCACGACTTACTTTGGTCTAACGGTGAAAGAAAGATTCAGTGTGAAGAAGGTGAGACCTTGTCTGCCATTAGAGTTTGATCTGCGACAAACTTTTAATAGGAATCAGTAGTACTCCAAGTTGATGTGATTTAGAAAATCCCCAGTGCAAGGCCTTCGGTTCTGTTTCAGACAGGAATGGTTGTGGAAGAGGTGGTTCCCCCAATGGGCAGAGATCTAGTGGTTGATTAGGACTGCAGGCTCAAGATTTTCTTGGCCCCTATCTAGAGAAGTCAGAATTAGTGGCCTTGAATGCATGACTGACTGCCCATCTCAGGAAGCAGTCAAGGGTGTGTGTGTGTGTGTGTGTGTGTGTGTGTGTGTGTGTGTGTGTGTGCGCGCGTCTCTCCAGTCAATTTCGTGGTTGGACATCACACAAGACAAATGGATAAGAGGCATAATTTTTAAAAGCTATTTCATTCCATATTCTCTTCCACCTCCCCCCTCAAATGTTGCCAGTCTGAGGAGGCATTCCACCCCACCAGTATGAAGTAGCAGAGAGAGAGAAATTTTCTTTAAAAAAAAAAAAAATAAATAAAAAAAAGGAAGAAAACAGGAGATTCCACCTGACGAAAGAGGTTCAGGAACCTATTCTAGATCCTTTTTATTTCCCATAAAGAACAAGTACCGTAGGCTGATTCTTGGACATCAGAGGTCTAAATCAGTCATCAAAAGGACCCTATTCAGGATGGTCACAATACAGGCTATTCTCCCTTGTTATAAGCAAGACTGTTGGATGTGCTGCATAGACCTCCAGGATGCTTATCTCCACACAAAATTGCCAAGCACTTCAGGAGGCATCTTTGCCTCTGGCTGGGAGCTAGTTACTTCCAATTCCTACAGTTCAGAGCCTTGCCCTTTGATCTCACCAGAGAACCCCACCCCCATGTTTTCATATATATATATATATATATATATATATATATATATATATATACACACAACCAGTTCCTAATTGCAAAAAACGTTGGCGTCCTTACTGTAATCCAGCAATTACTTTTTACAGCCCTACCTATCTTTAGGTATATTCTTCATTCTTGAAAAGTAATGTCTCCACTCTGTTACTCTAACTCTGTATCAGTTACTGCTTGAATGCAAAAGCTAGTATCAAGAGTTTTCATCTAGAGAGAACATAAATGTTAAGATTTTTAATACTTATACTGTCCTCCAACTGCACTTATTCTGGAAGTGTTTGGCCTGATGGCAGCCTCCCTGGCAGTTTTTTTCCACATCTGCCAACATATGAGGATCCTTCAGTGGATACTTTCTGCCCAGTGTTCATAGCTGTCAGGCACACCTGTCCTTGATGTGTATGACTTCAGATTGCAAGAACCTCAATTCTGGTAGATGATCTCACCAAGTAAGCTAAGTTGCTCCTTTCTTCTGTTTCCCCAAGCTGTGATAGTCACCACAGATGCTTCATTTCTGGGTTGGGGTGGTGGGGGAGGACATTTTGAGGGGAGAATGGTCCAAGATGTATTGATTTAGAGGCCAGTCTTCACATTCATGTCAGGAGATGAGTGATGCTAGTGTTACAAAAATTCCAGGACCTCATTCCTCAGGGGATGGTATCAATTCAGTTGGACAATGCTTCAGTAGTGTGGTATGTCAACAAGCAGGAAGGAACCAAATCTTGTGCACTTTGAAGAGAGGCAGTGAGGGTTTGGCAGTGGATTGTCAGCACTTTCTGGTACCAACATACATTCTGGGGAAAGCCAACTACTTAGCTGTGACAGACTCAGCAGATCTTTTCTGATGCATCTTGAGTGGTCCCTCAATCAGTGTCTCAGCACATTTTCAGCCACAGGGGCACATCCTGCTTCAATCTGTTTGCCATTCCTGCCAAGATGAAAGCAGCAGCCTGTAGAGATGTAGCCCACGATATGCCCTAGTCTCAGTGGCCTCTGTCTTAATGTATGACCCGCTGATTCCCCTCATTCCCAGGTTGCTTCAGAAAGCAGTGCAATGGAGATCTACCATAATTCTTATTATTCTCATTATTCTCCTGTGCCATAATTCCTATTATTCTCCTGTGCCCTAGGCGAGTCTGGATGTCCTTCAAGAATGCAACTGCAGTCATAACATGTGGGTTGTCCTGCCTCAGGCAGCCCTCGGTCGGCCGGATTCCAAAGTCTGGGTCTGACGTCGGCTGATGTCGCATTTCTCTCCGACGTCAGAGCGGCTGGAGTACATAAGCATCAGCCGACGCCATTTTCTTCAGTCTTTCTTGCCGCACGGTGCCCAAAGCAGAAGCAGTTCGCAAGTGCCAGTCGGTCAACTCCTGTATTCTACGATACCAAAGTCATCAAAAAAGCTAAGTACCCCGTTGGGGACCTTTTCTTGCCTCAGCCGATGTTAGAAATTACTGAAAAAGTTAACAATTGTCTTTCTTGTGGTAAACAAATACCTCATAAGGATTTCCACTCTTACTGCCTGCCTCCCTTGCCTGGGCACAGACCACGATGTCTCGGCCTGTGTAGCCTGCGCTCGCTTCAACAAGCGCACTCTCAGGCGCCGGGCGGAGTTCTCTGAAGATTTTTTTGACTATAATTTTGTTTACACCATGCCGTCGGATCTTCCGACATCGCAAACTCCCAAAAAGCGAAAAGACCGGGACCGACATCCTCGGCCCGCGTCTACCACCGACTCCACGCCAAAACCTAGCGCGAGTGCTCCGGTTCCCTCTGAGACGGTCTTTCCACCGCTCCGAAACGAAGACACCGCATTACCGACGACTCCGATTCCAGACATTACTCAGACGCCAGTTATAGATTTTCCTCCGGATACCGAAACCGAGGAAATGCCCGAGACCATTGCTGTAGACAAGGTCACTCCTGCACGTGGAGCTGCCAGGCCCCCTATGGCCATGTCTATTAAGGCCTACACTAGGGCTAAGGCAGCCAGCAAAACAAAGCATATTACTTCTAAATCCTTACCTCAGCCAATGCCAGAGGCACAAATTATGTCCATGGCTGCTGATTTAATTTCCATGATTAGAGGTTCACAGGCCCATCCTGAGAGAGGATCCCAGCCTCCTCCTGATAAAAGGCCCCGGGTTGAACCCTCTGACCCTACTCCTTCAGATGAAGATTCTGAGGGCTCTGTGCACTCTGATAGCCAGGAAGAGCTCTTTCAGACCTATGAGGACTCGGATGCAGAAGATTCCATCCCCTCGGCCTCCCCTCCTGAGGATATTTCCTTTGGGGAAGTTCTGCACACCATGAGGGAACATTTCAAGTGGCAAGGTCAGGAATATTCTGATTCTAGGAAACACCTTAGGACTTTCCTTAAGAAGCCTCAGCACAGGCCCTTAGCTATTCCTCCTGTACTTGATGTTCTGGATGATTTGTATTCTGACTCTAGTGCTACCCCTGATTCTCTTCCTCCTGCTCCAGCCAAGCCAGACAGGTATTACAGGGTCCCAGAAACTCATTCCCATTTATTCAGGGCCCATACTGTTGATTTGGAAACTATTTCACAGGGGCCTAAAGGAGTTTCAGCCTCCACCTCAAAAAATTCTTTGCCCTCTAACAGGGAAGCTAGGTCATTAGAGAGATGGGGCAAAAAGGTTTACACATCCACTACCTTATCTATGAGAGCTTTAAACTGCCTTTTTCATATGTTACAATATCAGGATTATCTGTTAGAAGATTTACAAAAAAACATTAGCCACTCCTGATCCTTTAGACAGGAAGACTTTGCAGGAAGCTGTACATAACACTCAGCAAGTAAGCAATCACTTCCTGCAGTGTGGATATGATGCACTGGAAGCTTCATGTAGGGCAGCTATGACAGGGGCAGTCATTCAGACATGCTTGGTTAAAAGATCAACCTCTACCAGATCATGTAAAAGCAAAACTTCTGGATGCACCTTTGGAAAAGAACAAGCTTTTTGGTGCAAATGCTAAGGATGTGTTAAAGACCATCGAAGAAAAAGCAAAATCAGTTCAGACTGTGAAAGATTTCCTCCAGGTTCAACCCCCCAGATTTCAGTAGGAATTGGCCTTCAAAAAACTGGTCCTTTCCTAATCCAGAAAAGTTTCAAAGGGGTAAGAACAGACGTGGCTGAGGAAGAGGCCAATACAGAGGCCCTTACAGGGGACGACAATGGCAGCCAGGAAACCAAAGAAGTGACGCAGGGGTTTCACCTGCCCCACATCCACAATCTCAATGACTTTCCTCTACTACCGCCTACCAGGGAACAACTAGAAGCTCCCTTGGGCGGGAAATTATCTCTGTTTGCAGAAAACTGGCACAGACTGACAAAGGACAAATGGATTTTGGACATTATAGACCGAGGGTACAGGTTTCATTTTCATACCTTACCAAGAAAACAAGGCATGCCAAACCTACCACAAAATCAGAGGGCAGAGGCTATCAAGCAAATCACTCTGCTTACTCGAATGAAATCAATAGAAAGAGTTCCACAACAAGAACAAGACCCAGGGGTTTTACTCAAGACTATTCCTTGTTCCAAGAAAAGAATCTCAATGGAGACCAATACTGGACTTGTCCGCATTAAACACCTTTCTCATAGTACCAAAGTTCAAAATGCTGACTCTACAGCAACTCCTTAACATGCTGGGCAAGGGGTCGTGGCTGATTACTCTGGACCTCAAGGAGGCATACCTGCATGTCCCTATCAGACACAGCTGCAGAAGATACCTCAGATTTCTTGCAGGGCCAGAGCATTATCAATTCTCAGCATTGCCATTTGGCTTCTCTACTGCGCCCAGAGTATTTACAAAATGCCTGGCTTCAGTAATTGCTCATTGCAGGCTCCAGGGTATACAAATTTACCCGTACCTGGACGACTGCCTCATACAAGCGGACGACAAATTGATGTTGACAAAAAACCTGGATTATGTCATACGATTACTTCAAGCTCTGGGATACACAGTCACCTTCCAAAAGTCAAGACTGCAGCCATCCCAGCAAATAATCTTCTTAGGAGCCAAGCTAGACACAGCCTCTCAGATGGCTTACCTGACAGAAGACAAGCAAGAGAAGTTAACTCATTATTTCAAACGTTTAGCAAAACTCACCCAGATGACTGCAAGGAGATTCCTACAGGCCCTGGGTTACATGGCATCCTGCATTCTCCTGGTTCCATTAGCAAGACTACACATGAGAAAGCTTCAATGGTACCTAAAAAGCATTTGGTCTCAACACAGCAACAACTTGGAGACAATCATACCACTCATTCCATGCCTACAAAAGGAATTCCTATGGTGGGCCTCGGTGAGCCAGGCAAACACAGGTATGTCATTCAAAAAACCACAGATAACACAGACCATGACTACAGACGCCTCAGACCTTGGATCGGACATGGAAGGCAGGTGTATACAAGGACAATGGTCTCCAAAGGAAACACATCTGCATATAAACCAAAAGGAAATGCTGGCAGTAATGCATGCCATCGAGGCCTTTCAACACCAACTCCAGCAAGGCCATTTAATGATACGGACAGACAACACCACTGTAATGTGGTACATAAACAAGCAGGGGGGCACCCACTCTTACCCCCTTTGCAGACTGACAATGCAGCTTTGGGAGAAATCACTGAGCCTAAACATCCAGTTACAATCCCAGTTTGTTCCAGGAAAAGACAATGTGTTGGCGGACAGCCTAAGCAGGAATTTCACAGATCCACACGAGTGGAGGTTACATCCGAAGGCCTTCAGACAACTCACTTCAACATGGGGCAAGCCAGAAGTGAACCTATTTGCCTCTCACCTCAACCATCTTCTACCAAAATTTTGCACAAGGACATACCATCCAAAAGCTTGGAAAATAGATGCCCTCTCATTCAACTGGAACTCCCTAGCAATCTATGCATTCCCACCTCTGCCACTGATGACCTCAGTATTACTAAAGATCAAAGCAGAGAAACCCAAGGGAATCATAATAGCTCCGGACTGGCCAAGACAACACTGGTACCCACTACTACGGAGCATATGTCACACCAGGAGGTGGGCCCTCCCCCAGTGGCCTCTACTTTTGACTCAACACAATTTCGAAACACTGCATCCAAATCTTCAGACACTGCAGCTAACAGCCTGGGAGATCCCATAAATAACTTCAGCTGATCTCTCTCCAAGGAAGGTTCAGCGGATACTAACAGAGGCTTGAAGACCATCCACCAGAAAGGTTTACTTAGCTAAGTGGAAAAGATTCAGCAATTGGAATACCAGCAAGGGACATGATGCATCATTGTTGAACATCCCACTCATCTTGGAATATTTGGCAGATATGTTAAAGAACGGCCTCTCATATTCTTCCATAAAGATACATGCATCTGCTATTTCAGCTAGATACAACACTGATCCTCCTGTTTTTTCTCACCCCTTACTAAGGCAATTCCTCAGGGGAATCCAAGAACATTAAGCCACCAAGAAAGGCCCCAGTGCCAGCCTGGGACCTCAATTTTGTCTTAGAAAAACTGACTCTACCTCCATTTGAGCCAGCAGCTTCAGTTGACTTGCATTTTCTCTCATGGAAGACAGCTTTCCTGTTGGCAATTACCTCAGCAAGAAGGGTTTCGGAGCTACAGGCCCTAATGGCAATACCACCCATTATTATTTTTCATAGAGACAGGGTTTCATTAAGGACCAACCCTACTTTTATGCCAAAGGTGGTATCTAGGGTTTCTTTAAATCAAGCCATTCATCTGCCTGCTTTCTTCCCCAATCCTGAGAATAAGGGGGAAAGACTGTTGCATACCTTGGACATTCACAGACAACTTTGATACTACCTGGACAGAACCAAGGCCAGTAGGAAGTCTGAACAACTTTTTGTAGCTTACGCCCCTGCAGTCCAAGGAAAAGCAATTTCAAAACAGACTATTTCTAAATGGATTGGACATTGCATCAGATTCTGTTATTCCTTTCATGGAAAGACTGTTCCAGCCAATGTCAGACCACATTCCACCAGAGCTACAGCATTCTTAAGAGGGGTGCCTACCAAGGACATTCTAGAAGCTGCTACATGGAGCTCCGTGCATACATTCTCCAAACACTACAATCTCCCTCTATACTCCAGATCCAGAGCAGGCTTTGCTTCGGCAGTCCTGCAGGGTTTGATTGCCACACCATCTTTTTCCTAGAGCATTCCTCCTCCCCCAGCTAAGCTATGGTATTCTACCCACATGTTATGACTGCAGTTGCATTCTTGAAGGACATAGTACAGTTTTGTACCTACCATAAATGTAGATGTCCGATAGACATGCAACTGCAGTCGGGTTTTCCCTCCCTCCATACCCCTCTATGCCTAGGGTCCACTCCTATACCTGTTACTCTTAGCTGGGGATATCTGTTATGGTGTATTTGTTTTATTGCTCATTTATTTGTTTGGAATCCTGTTTTTGTCTTCCAATTTGATTACAGCCTTCCTTGGAGGGCACCTGGCATCTGGGGCAAGAAACACTGAAGAAAATGGCGTCGGCTGATGCTTATGTACTCCAGCCGCTCTGACGTCGGAGAGAAATGCGACATCAGCCGACGTCGGACCCAGACTTGGGAATCCGGCCGACCGAGGGCTGCCTGAGGCAGGACAACCCACATGTTATGACTGCAGTTGCATGTCTATCGGACATCTACATTTATGGTAGGTACAAAACTGTACTTTTCTCCTGCTGACTTCTGTTCTGAAGGAACATCACTAGATCTTAGATCTGAAACTGGACCTGCTTTTTTGCCTATCTGGCCAACCTCATATATTGATGATCTCAGTCTCAGACTGATTTCATGGTATCTGCAATTCCTGTGATGACCACAAATTCTTCCCTATCGCATTTGGTGATCCACATCATGTTAGCTTCCCATAAACATTTTACTCAACGTGCTTAAAAACAAGTGGAAAAGATTTTCCATTTTGGTCTCTCTACATAACCTTAGATGCCTTTTCTGTCCCATTGTCACAGGTTTTGCAGTTTCAAGCTGCTGCATGTGTTTCTCTGTTATAAAAGTCCAGCTAGCCTCCATATGTAACTTTCAAACTGGTTTTCACAGTTATTCCCTGATTTCTCATAGACATTGTAAAAGCTTTCCTCAAATTACTTTTTTATGCTTTGTCCCCCATAACAGTCCCTACCTCTCTGTGCATATAAACATGTTTTTCAAGGCCTTAATGAAATTTCCCTTCAACCATAGATCTTAATTTGTTTTGAAAAAACTCTTCTTGGTGGGTATTACATATACCAGGAGAATTTCAGAGTTAAATGCTGTGTCTTCGCTGTTGCCATAGTTTGTGTTTCACAAAGATAGGGTTGTCTTGAGCACCAGTATTTCCCAATTTTACTAATCAGAAAGAATATTTTTTATACTCTGGGCAATCCACAGATAACTCTGATTCTATATGCACAAAGTGAAAGCTGTCAGAAAAGAGACTCAGATGTTTCCTTTGCTTCCAACAAATTGGGTCAGAAGGTTTCTAAACCGTCCTTGTCCAAATGGTTGTCAGACTGTATATCATTTATGTAGCTAAGAAGCAGGTACTTCCATCTAGACCAAAGGCTTATTCTACCAGATCAGTAAATGTCTGCTGTCTTTTTAAAAAGTTCTACAGTAGAAGAGAATTTGTACAGTGGCTACATGATTTGCCTTACATACATTTGCCAAACATTACAATCTAAACATAATTTGTAGGTCTAGAGTTTCTTTTTGGCCTTCTCTCCTGAAGGGTTTCATTACATGACATCTAAAAAAGAAGGCAGCATGGTATTCTTTCCCTTGAGTCATATCAGGCAGACTAAAAGGATATAAAGGTAATCTATTACCCATGACAGAGTATCCTTTTCATCTTTGTCCGTCCACTAGAACATCCCTCCACCTATGCATTTTCTACATTCAGGTGCGTTTCTGCAGTTTTGTACAGGCAAACTCAATCTGAAAGCATTATGGTTGAGTTAAATTTAACATCTTGAGGTAGAGCAAATGACCAGATTGGATCAGACAAGCAGCTTCAGTCCCATGAGTTGTATTGCCTGGACAAGGGTAACGGGATCCTTCATTATGGTAAGTAAATAACTCTGTTTTTTTTTTTCTTTACCCATGCAGGGTCTTTTTGGCTGCTTAAAACTGTGGAGCCACAGTCTTGGGCAATGTAGCATAATTTATCAAAGGCATTTGACAGCTGTGAGTGGCACTGACAAAAAGGCAGGAGTCAGAACTGGATGTATCAGAGTTAAAAGATGTTATGATTTGCACTGGGTGTGACAGGATTAAGAATAAGTATATTAGAGGGGTCAGCCCAAGTTGCACAGTTTGGAGACAAAACCAGAGAGGTGAGATTGCGTTGGTTTGGACATGTGCTGAGGAGGGATGCTGGGTATATTGGGAAAAGGATGCTAAGGATGAAGTGCCAGGTAAGAGGAAAAGAGGAAGGCCTAAGATAAGGTTTATGGATGTGGTTAGAGAGGACATGCAGGTGGTTGGTGTGATAAAGCAAGATGCAGAGGACAGGAAGAAATGAAAACAGGTGATCCACTGTGGCAACCCCTAACCGGGAAAAGCTAAAAGAAGAAGATTTGACAACTGAGTGTCTTGGCCACCTGCTGCATAAGAGCTGACAATAGTGCCCCATCCTTTAGATAGGATTTATTTACCAGCTCTGTTTTGAATTTACAGTGGATATAAAAAAGTGTATACACCCCTGTTAAAATGCCAGTTTTTTGTGATATAAAAAAATGAGACCACAGTAAATCATTTCAAAACTTTTCCCACCTTTAATGTGACCTATACCCTGTACAATTCAATAGAAAAACAAATCTGTTAGAGGAAAAAATATATATATAAAAAAAAAGTACAATAAGCTGGTTGCATGTGTGCGCACACCGTTAAACTAAAACTTTGTTGAAGCACTATTTGATTTAATTGCATTTACCTTTTACCTAAAAACTACTTTTTAATCAGTTTGCACCACAAACTGTCTTAGGCTTTACCTACTTGTCAAATGCACTTTTTCAATAGAGGCATGGAGTAGGCTTCGGGCTCACAAGTTCTTCCCTCCCTGATCCACAAAGTTTTATGGGAATCTTTGGTCTTAAAGCCGGTTTCTTCTTTGATGCAACTGCTGTAGCTGTTTCATGTGCCTTGGACTGCTTATTGTGGCTTTTCTATTCCTCTGTTGGCACTTCTTAAGAGGCCACAAAGGAACTGATTAGAGAGAAGCACATCCTCTGCTGCTGTGTTTGGTTGTCATCTTCAGGCAAGTGAGAACTGCACTTGATTTTGTCAGAGGAGAGAGTGTGCAACTCTACCACAGCTGCCCCTGGAAGCTTGCTTCCTGAAGAAGGGACTGTGTTTTTTTTGGAGTCTCCCCCAAGAAATGAAAACATAAAAGTTGGGCATATTTCTCCTCCTGTTTTACATGGTATTGTAAGAGATAATTGGCTGGGTTTTACTAGCTTTTCAGTATGTCCTTCATGGATGCATCTGCAGTCATAACAACTGGGTTGTCCTGTCGTCAGGCAGCCCTTCGGTCGGCCGGATTCCAAAGTCCGGGTCCGCTTGCTGATGTCGCACTTCACCCGACGTCATCTCTGCTGGTCTTCGGGTATAAAGGCATCAGCCGACGCCATTTTCCTCAGTCTTTCTTGCTGCGTGGCGCCCGAAGCAGAAGCTGTTCGCAAGTGCCGGTCGGTCAGATACAGAGATTACTACTACCGAATACTCCTTCGAAGACTTCTAAAAGCTAAGTACCCCGTTGGGGACTCTTTCTTGCCTCCGCCGATGTCAGAAAAAGTCAATAACTGTTTAACTTGTGGGAAACAAATACCTCATAAAGATTTCCACTCTTACTGTTTGCCTTGTTTAGGCCCAGACCACGAGCAGCCTGTTCGCCTGTGCTTCTTTCAACCGACGAACGCTTAGACGCCGGTCGGAGTTTGCTGAACAGTTTTTCGGCTCTGAATTTCATTATGCCGCCGGATCCTCCGACTACCCAAATTATTAAAAACAAAGAAAAGACCGACACTCGCGGTCCGCGGTTTCGCCGAAACCATGGTTAAGCAAACTGCGAGTGTCTCTGTTTCGCCAAACCGAGAAAACTGATCAGAGTACAGCCGAATCAATGACTACTACTGAGGTTCCGGTTACCTTACTTGAATCGGCCTCAGAAATTTTACCTACTACAGTGGTTACTAGTGACTTATCAGACACCATCCCTTTGGATGTCTCTACCCCAGCACGTGGTGCTGCTAGGCCTCCTGCAGCCATGTCTATTAAGGCCTTCGCCAGGGCTAAAGCAGCCAAATCTACTAAGTCAGTGCCTGTTAAACCCCTCAACCAGGCCCACTTCTAGTTCACAAATGCTTACTCTGGCAGAAGATTTAATATCCTTAATTAGGGATCTCAATCTCACCCAGACAGGGCCTCTCAGCCCCAGAAAGAGACCTAGAGCAGAGCCCCGAGCCTGTGTCCTCTGATGATTCTATGGAAGACTCGGATATTACAGACCAGCCAGAGGCTCCTTTCTCCAATTTTGAGGACTCAGATGCTGAAGAATCCATTCCAGCTGCTTCCCCACCAGAAGAATTCTCCTTTGGGGAAACCTTACATGCCATGAGAGAACATTTCCAATGGCAGGAACAGGATTTTTCAGACTCCAGAAAAGACTTAGCACTTTTCTGCACCAACCACAACACAGGCCCTTAGCTATACCTCCTGTCCTCTCTGTTGTGGACGATGCATTTAATGATGTTTACCTCCAGCACCTGCCAAACCAGATAGATTTTACAGGGTGCCAGACACTCATCATCACCTATACAAGGCCCCTCTTGCAGACCCCGAAACTATATCCCAGGGCCCTAAGGCAGTAGCCTCAACCACAGCAACTAACCCTATTCCTTCTGAAAGGGAAGCCAGGTCTTTAGACAGATGGGGCAAAAGGTTTACACCTCTGCTACTCTCTCAGCTAGAGCTTTAAACTGTCAGTTTCACATGATACAATACCAAGAGTTTATGCTTGATCAGTTAACTAAAAAGCTATCCTCTGATGACTCTATAGATAAGAAAATCTATTAGAAATGGTAAATAACATACAACAGGTTAGTAACCATTCCTTAAAATGTGGCTATGATGCACTGGAGGCTTTATTTAGATCAGCCATGACTGGCACAGTGATAAGAAGACATGCATGGCTGAAGGAACAAGTTTTACCGGATCATGTTAAAGCTAAGTTATTAGATGCTCCTATGGATAAGACCAGTTTGTTTGGTACACCTGCCCAGCAGGTAATGAAGAAAATGGAAGAAAAGGCAAAATCTGTACAAACGGTTAAAGATTTCTTGCAGGTTCAGCCCCCAAGGTTTAGCAGGAACTGGCCTGCCAAAAATTGGTCCTTTCCTGACTCCACAAGATCCCAAAGGGGCAGGAATAGACGTTCCAGAGGCAGAAATCAAACCAGAGGGGGTGCCTACAGAGGACGACAGTGGCAAGGTAATAACAGAGCCACAGGCACAGCCACTACCACTACAACAGGGCAATCACAGTGACTTGATTCTAACTCCGCCTACCAGGGAACAAATAGCAGCACCCTTAGGCGGAAAATTAACCTTATTTTCAAAGAACTGGCACTATATCACAAAAGACAAGTGGATTTTGCAAACCATAGACCAAGGTTACCGGTTCCACTTCCACACTATACCAGTCAAAAGAGGAATGCCAAACCTACCTCCAAATCAAAAAACAGAAGCTGTACAGCAGATAATGCAATTAACAAAGATGAGAGCTGTGGAAAGAGTACCAATACCAGAACAAGGCAAAGGATTCTACTCCAGACTATTCCTAGTTCCAAGAAAGGAAAAAGCTGGAGACCTATTCTCGATCTGTCCACCTTAAACACATACATCATTGTCCCAAAATTCAAGATGCTGACCCTACAGCAACTTCTTCCCATGCTGGGCAAGGAGTGTTGGCTGGTAACTCTAGATCTCAAGGAGGCATACCTGCACGTCCCCATTCGACCAATTTGCAGAAGATACCTCAGATTTCTTGCAGGATCAGAGCACTATCAATTCTCAGCATTGCCCTTTGGCTTATCTACTGCGCCCAGAGTATTCACAAAATGCCTGGCATCAGTAATCGCCCACTGCAGACTACAGGGAATCCAAATTTATCCATACCTGGACGACTGCCTGCTACAAGGGACAACAAAAGCAAGCTGACAACAGATTTACAAAGGGTCATTTACTTGCTACAAGCACTGGGATACACAGTCAATTTGCAAAAATCAAGGCTGATTCCATCCCAAACAAGGACATTCTTGGGCTGAATTGGACACAGTAAAACAAATGGCATTCCTAACTGCAGAAAACAAAAGATCTCCCTCTTTACTTCTTGGCACTAACAAACCACAGCAAGCTAACAGCAAGAAAAGTTCTGCAGGCCTTGGGCTTCATGGCATCATGCATAATCTTGGTTCCACATGCCAGACTGCATATGAGAAAACTACAGTGGTACCTAAAGAATTTATGGTCCCAACACAGGCACAGCCTAGAAACTGGAATTCCACTAATTCCATGCCTAAAACAGGAGTTCCTATGGTGGGCTCAAGCATGCCAGTCAAACCCAGGCTTACCCTTTCACAAATATCAAGCAAGCCAAACCATCACAACAGACGCCTCAGACCTAGGATGGGGGGCTCACATGCTGGACAAATGCGTGCAAGGATTGTGGACGCAGGACCAACTTCACCTGCACATCAACCTAAAAGAAATGCTGGCAGTAAAACTGGCAATCCAAAAATTCAGACCATTTCTCAAAGAAGGCCATTTGATGATAAGGACAGACAACACCACAGTCATGTGGTACATCAACAAACAGGGAGGCACTCATTCAATACCCCCTATGCAGAATGACTTTGGACCTTTGGAACCTGGCACTCAGCTACAACATCCAGTTACAGACAATGTTTGTACCGGGAAAGGAGAACACTCTAGCAGACATGTTAAGCAGAACCACCTCGGATGCTCACGAATGGATGCTACACCCGGACATCTTCAAGACCATCGCAAAGAAATGGGGAATGCCACAGATAGATCTATTCGCTCCCTCTCAACCACCAGCTCAAAAATTCTGCACAAGGACATTCCATCCACTTGCATCGAAGTGGATCTCTCCTTCAGCTGGAAAGGCCTGACAGCATATGCATTCCCGCCTCTTCCCTTCATACACAAGGTATTACTAAAAATCAAGGAGGAACGTCCAAGGATAATCCTGATAGCTCCAAACTGGCCAAGACAACACTGGTACCCATTGCTGAGGAGCATGTCTCGGGACAAAATGTGGTCAATACCCCTGATGCCTTTGATGTTAACTCAGAACAACTACAGCATCATGCATCCAAACCTAAAAACGTTGCAGCTGACTGTATGGCACATCACATAGCAGCAACAATTCCAGATCTCTCCCAAAGGGTTAAAGACATTATCCTTGAAGCCCGCAGACCTTCAACAAGAAGGAACTATGCAGGGAAATGGAAAAGGTTTGTCATTTGGAGTGCTGAAAGAGGGAAGGATGTGTCAATATAGATATGCTAACATTCTGGAGTACTTGGCAGAGCTTCTACATACAGGCCTGTCCTATTCCTCCATCAAGATACATGCATCAGCTATTTCAGCAGAATACAGCTTTGATCCACCTGTCTTCTCACATCCTCTACTCAGGCAGTTCCTCAGAGGGATCAAGAATGTAAAACCTCCTAGGAAACCACCACTGCCAGCTTGGGATTTGAACTTTGTGCTAGAAAAGTTGACACTGCACCTTTTGAACCAGCAGCAACAGCAGACCTACAGCATCTTTCATGGAAAACTGCTTTCCTACTGGCAATAACCTCAGCAAGGAGGGTTTCTTAACTTCAGGCCCTAATGGCAGTACAACCCTTCCTAATCTTCCACCAAGACAGAGTGTCCATGAGGACTAATCCTACATTTATGCCTAAGGTGGTATCCAGAGTGTCCTAAACCAGGCAATCCACCTACCTACCTTCTTCCCCAACCCACAAAACAGAGGGAAAGAATGCTGCATACCTTGGATGTACACAGACAGCTACGCTTACTACCTGGACAGAACAAAAGTAACAGAAAAACTGACCAGCTTTTTGTAGCCTATGCAACAGGAAGGAAGGAAAAGCAATTTCCAAACAGACAATCTCCAAATGGATAGGAAATTGCATACGATTCTGTTACTCCTTCCATGGAAAACCAATTCCACAGAACATACGACCTCATTCTACAAGAGCAACAGCCACTACCACAGCCTTCTTATGAGGAGTGGCAACCAAGGACATTATTGAGGCGGCTACTTGGACCTCCGTGCATACATTTGCCAAGCATTATAATTTACCTCTGTATTCCAGATCCCGAGCAGGGTTTGCCACTGCTGTACTGCAAGGGATCCTAACCACACCATAATCTATTCTTCCTCCTCCCTAGTTGGCTATGGTATTCTACCCAGTTGTTATGACTGCAGATGCATCCATGAAGGACATAGTACAGTTTTGTACCTACCATAAATGTAGATGTCCGAACTGGATAGCATCTGCAGTCAGGATTACCCTCCTCCTTCCCTCTGTGGTACTCCTAGGGTATTTACCCTCCTAATAGCTAGCTGGTGGGGAGTCTCTTATGGTGTATTTGTTTGTATATATGTACATACATGCTTATTTTTTGTGTTTGCCTTCTATCCTTTGGGAAACATTGGCATTTTTACCCAAAATTTAGCCTTCCAAGAGGGCAACTGGCATCTGGGGCAAGAAACACTGAAGAATTGGCGACGGCTGATGCCTTTATACCCGAAGACCAGCAGAGATGACGTCGGGTGAAGTGCGACATCAGCCGAAGCCGGACCCGGACTTTGGAATCCGGCCGACCGAAGGGCTGTCTGACGACAGGACAACCCAGTTGTTATGACTGCAGATGCTATCCAGTTCGAACATCTACATTTATGGTAGGTACAAAACTGTACTTTTTTCTGTCTTTACATTCCGAGTCATCCCTGAGTTGTAAAATAATTTGCTCTCCAATTCTACTTCTCACCATGAAGGGTAGAAATTAGATTTTCTCAAGTTCGTATAGGAGAGAAGTCAGATTCTGAAGAAAGCTTTCATTCATATTCCCCAGCTAATGACTTTTTCTAATAATTGTTATATTTTATATAATGTTATAGATTTTCTAATAATACCACCTACCACCCAACACTACAACCTGTGAGAGATGCACTTACATAGCCAAAATGGAAGCAAAGCTCTCTCCACCCAAGATTGTGCTAAACAGTCAAGAGGAGAAGGTTAAAACCCACACTACACCTCAAGCAACACATAGCCCTTCTAAACCCGCACCACCAACACCCACATATAGCAACACTAAATCCACATATGCAGAGGCCCTTAACTGTAACCTGCCCAAGCAACAAAGACCTCTGAAGCTGAAATGCAAACAAACACCAATCACAACCAATGTGTCACATAGTTCACAACACCAGTGTGCCACCCAGCAACAAGCCCCTAAGGCAAGACAATGTACCTAACACTTTAGTCATAGGTGACTGTATAGTCCGGCACACTGATGTCCCTCTCACCAGGTTGAATAAGGAGAAAATTTTGTCAGCTGCCTGTCGGGTGCCAGGATTCACCACATAACGCATGCACTCAAGTCACTCCACAACAAAAACAAATATGACTCTGTCATTGTCCATGTTGGAGTGAATGACTTGAGATGTATCTCCCCTGGACTATATGAAAAGAGACATGGAAGAGCTCTCGGATCATGTGGCCCAGGCAGGTATGACCCTAGCCCTGAGTAGCATCCTGCCTTCACCCAGAATGATACCACAATATAAGGATAAAATGATTGACTTCAACAATTGGCTAAGCTTATGGTGTCATTCAAAGGGGATCCAGTATCTGTCTGCCTGGGATGACATGATTGACAGACCACGATGCTTTGCCAGAGATGGTCTGCACCTGTCGCCCCTGGGATTCAGGTTACTGGCTAAGGCTCTTGCCACCCCTATAGTGCCTTTTTAGGCAAACTTCAAAGGACAAAACCACCACCATAACAGGTACAAGCATGCAAAATCTGAAGGTAATGCTACTCAATGCTAGAAGTCTAAACCTCAAAATGCACTCTCTCGAGGCACTCCTAAAATGGAGAACATCGATATCTGTGCAGTAACTGAGACCTGGTTCAAGGCTCCAGAGAGCACCCCTGCAATACCAGGCTACAACTCTTACCACACTTTTCGCCACCAAACCAGGACCGAAACACTAAAGGTGGAGGAGTGTCAATATTCACCAAGGATATTCACACCACCAGGCTAGTTGGCCAACACAATGTGTCTGAAATTCTCCAAGTGCAACTAACACTAGGTAAGACTGCAATCCAAATTGTAGCTTGCTACAGATCCCCCACCATACCCCAAGATTCTCACTACACCTTTTTAAACATACTGGAAAATATTAAGATAGAACCAAACACCCTAATACTGGGTGATTTTAACTACCCTGCCATTAACTGGGAAAACTACTCATGTCCCAACACCTTTGCGCAACGGTTCTTGGAATTCATAAATTCCAACGCCCTGGATCAACTAATCCATAGTCCCACCAGGGGCTCCAATATCCTAGACCACCTGGTCATTACCAACATGGCAAATCAATGCTCCATACCTATGGTCACCCCCTCGTTAGTCAGGTCTGACCATAAGCTAATCACCCTTAACATCCACATGCCACCCCCACCCCCCCTAAAGCAACCACCATAAAAACTTCTCCAAAGCCAACTTCATGCTACTCAAGTCAGAAGTGACAAACTTCATGACACCCATGCAGACGGGAACTGAAAGTTCAACTGCTGAATCCTACACTAAGGCACTGTACGAGCACATCCACTCATGCATGAATCGTGCCATCCCAAATAGAACCAAAATGCTCTCATCCAAAAAAAGGAAGCCAATCTGGTGGTCCCCTGCCATAAACAAACTTTACAACAAAAGGAAGAAACTTTTGCAGAAAAGAGGAAAATCCCAGGATGCAAAAAACTCCCTTACTAGCCTCAGTAAGAAACTGAGATGCCTCAAAATCCTCCAAAGCTAGTTATGAAAATAAAATTGCCAAAGATTCCAAAGACAACCACAAAGCATTCTATAACTATGTCAAGAATCTAAATGGCAATGCTCAGATCTGCTCTGAGCTAAAACAGAATGGCAGTAAATATACTGATCCAAAGGATATTGCCAATATCCTGGCAGATCGATTCAGTGCCAACTTCACCCCCCTCTCACCCCCTAAATGGCCCATCTCAATACCGGAAGATTGCCAAATTCCAGTAATAACGGCCACACAGGTACAAAACGCACTCTCTAAAGCCAAGAATACAGCATCCATGGGACCAGATGACATCCCGGGCTGTGTACTACATGAACTACAATATGAACTGGCACCTCACCTAAGTGTCATGTTTAATCATAGCCTCACCTCAGGTTTCGTGCCCACTGAGTGGCGCAGAGCTACAGTTATCCCAATCCACAAGGGGGGATCCACCTTGGATCCCGGAAACTACCGTCCCATCAGTCTGACAAGCCTTATCTGCAAGGCCATGGAGCATATTATCATGGAACTTATAAACAAAGACATTGGCAACCTTCAAACACTGGACCCCACCCAGTTTGGGTTTGTGAAGGGCCGATCTTGTCTCCTGAACCTGATTGACTTCTTTGAATCAGTCTCCAGAGCCATGGACAAGGGTAAGGTGGTCCACACAGCCTATCTAGACCTTGCCAAGGCCTTTGACACCATCCCCCCCTCTGGAATCATAGATAAACTTACTAAGTTTGGTATTAATCCCCATGTCACCCAATGGGTTGCTAAATGGCTTACTGATAGAACCCACACTGTAAAAGTAGCCAACTCCAAATCCAGCTCCAGACAAGTGACAAGTGGAGTACCTCAGGGTTCAGTCCTGGGGCCGCTCTTGTTTGGCATCTACTTCTCTGAAGTACAGGTCAATACTAAGGGACTCTGGCTAACAAAGTTTGCAGATGACTGCAAACTGGGAGCCATTATTGAATCCCCAAATGATGTGGATACTCTACAAAAGGGCCTTACAGAAACAGATGCTTGGTGCCAGAGTCATGGGCTCAAGCTCAATGCCAAGAAATGTATTGTTATCCCCTTTGGGAAAAAACATGTATCCATGAATTACCATATAGGTGGCAGTACACTAAACACAGAAAGTGTGATAAGAGACTTAGGGACACAGGTGGACAGTGGTCTCACCTTCGATAACCACATCGCCACAACAGTCAGGAAATCCTTCTATGTAGCACACCTCATCACGAAGGGCTTTTCATCCAGAAAAAAGGAGGTCATTGTCCCACTGTACTCATCCCTCATTAGACCCATTATAGAATACAACGCCCATTTGGTATGTACCTCTCAAGACATCTGCAACAACTGGAAAGGCCTCAGAAATACCTCACTAAAAGAATCACAGGCCTAAAGCAGATGCCCTATGCTGACCACCTTAAAAAACTCCAGCTATACTCTGTCGCATATCGTCTACTCAGAGGCGATCTCTGCTTAACATACAAGGCCATGTCAAACCCAGAGCTGTTGGACATGCTACACTTAAAGAAATCCCAATCCCTCAGAGCTACACGCTCCAGGGATCTAAACCTTGTCATCACAATAAACAAAACATGCTGGAGGGATAGGTTCCTGACCCAGAGACTCCCCAGACTCTGGAATAGATTGCCCATACATGTCAAGCAGAGTGCCTCTTTGGACCTCTTCAAGAGGAACCTTGACGTTTGGATGGGAGAAAGGAAATTCACCCCAGGGATCACGTCAGTCGCCCTGCTAGACAGGGGTCCAGGAAAGTAAATAATGTGGGAAGAAATAGCCAGGGAATTGTTATGGCTAGGCTTGTATAGGCCCTAGGGCTGATAGCCTAGTACCAACCTATGAACCTATAATGTTATAATGAAGGAGTTTTCAGTGGAAGCAAGTAGTAGTACTGGAATCCCAGTAAGGATATGGCTTATTACAGGTGGATTTTTCTCACCCTGTGGCTGTTTCGCCAAAAGTTTTTGTGGCAGCAAGCAGTTTACCTTGACAGTTGATCTCCTGCCCCCTATAAGTCTGATAAATTATATAAGGTACCTGAAACCCACAAATATATATCTTCCTTAACCTAGATCAGACACTGCAGTGATATCTCTATCAAAAAACCTCTGCCAAGCATCTTTTGACAGATAACTTTATTCCTTCTGGCAAAACGGAAAATGTGTTGATAGGTTTGAGAAGAACGTTTACTACTACCACCTAAGCCATCAGAATAGTGAATTACATGTCCAAGTTCCTGCTTGTTTCTTTTGATGATACGAGAATATTAATTGCTGACCTCTATTCAGAGACACCCTTTCTCTCTGGTAGCCAAACACACTTTAAGATGTTCTTATGACACTACTTATGCTGTATCTAGAGCAGCTACTACTGGGTCAGTTATGAGGAGATTTGCATGGCTACATTCCCAGAATTTAACAGGATGTCACAGCTGAGATCCTGAATGCCCCCTTGGATAAAGCAATATTATTTGGTCCATCCTCTGCTGAAGTCTTTCAATTATTTGATGGAAGAAGAAAATTAATTCAGGTGTTACCCAGATTTTTCAACTCACCATGCCAAAATAAATCTAAACTTTCCCCAGTTCAGGTTTCTTTTGTAGGAACAAAATAAATCTCAGCAAGGCACATGTAAACATAATTTAAGAAAGTAGTAACAGGGAGGTTAAACAGTATCTCTACCCAGAACAAAGGTCAGTCTAAAAAGGAAGATTGACTGTGTCCCTTCAGCACTACTCGTCATACTTGAAACAAAAAGCCAGCCTTGGCCAGCTGTGCCAATTGTAACTAGAGCTTGTAATTAAATCCACCCCCTGGTATTTTACATTACACAAGCAGTCAGCCATTATAGTCTTTGGGCTTTTGGAAGGCTAGAAACAAAGCATTTGGACTACATTTTGCATCCAGGGAAGTACATTTAACCACTTCTAAAGTACTGATCTGATCTTACCATGTAAATACGTTTTTGTTCTGAATCTGAAGTTAAAGCTATTAATTTAGTTATCCCTTTTTAGCAACCGCTCCTGTTCTGGAAAATACTACCAGAGCAGGCCTTTCACTTATGATTTCCTTCTCTCCCTACCTATACTCTGATGTAACTTTATGGTAGGGAAGGCATCTCTAGCCTGCAATCCAAATGTTGTCTTGGCCTCTTTCCACTCTTTTACTTTTCCCTTTCTAGTTATTTGCTCTCAATACCTTGCTTTCTTTGCCAGCTTTCTCCTGTGTATTCCAGCCCCCACTTGCCTATTTTCTGTACTTCTGCTTGCAGTCATTTCTGTTGGCAAAATCTTTTCTCCATTCTCGTGTTGCTTTGGTTCTGCTGATTTATGATTGTAATGATGTGTATGGTGGTGATTGTTCTCCTTAAGGATCTGCATTCAAAATCCACTCTGTCCTTGTTTCTTAAACTTCCCTTTGTGCTACTGTGCGTGACATGTAATGGAAGTTTGTTCCAGAGATTTAGTTCCTTTAACTGGGTATTTGTGGTACTGTTTGTTCTGTTTAGGAATAGGTCGTCAGTTTGTTTTTTTTTTCTTGGCTTGAAAGGCTAGGCACCGATTTCCATGGAGGAGTGTCTGAGTACAGAGTGAGGGCTGCCAGTGTGTGCTGTTTAAGATTTTTGTGGTCATTCTTCTTTTTAATCAAAATTTTTCTGAGGTGTCTCAAGTAGAGTGATGTGGTTAGATGGTTAACCTGCCAAAAGGTGCATTATATTCAGTAATGGCTCAGATTTAAGGAGAATTATGACTACTCTGGATCCAGTGATGATGCCTTTGGAAAATAAATGAGCCAGATAAACAGCTTTCCAAATTACTGCAGAAACATGGTGGTCAAATGATAAGGAATAATCGAGTGCCTAGATCCCTTACAACAGTGTCTTACTGGAGGCACGTCACCAGTATATTTTCATAGGTGATCACTTGTCTGCTGAGTGACCACGGGGGGGGTATTTTTAAGCCTAGCCATGCTTCCCAAGAGAAGGAATCAAACTCTGTACCATGTGGCTGAAAGGTAAACACTTGACCCCATATGCCAGTAATTATGCTATGTTTCTTCACATTTAATTTGAGACCATTTTCCTTAAACCTGTTGTTAACATAGTCTAAGCTGTGTTTGTGCAGTTGAGGTTTGAGAAATAGATGCCAAATGTGAGAGATCATAACACTGAACCTCGCGATACATCACTGGTAACATTTTTGCTTTCGGAAGTGGCACTTGCAACTCTAACCACAGGGACTGTTGTCAGAAAACTAGTTAGCTATCCACCTAATAACATAAGGATTCATATTCAGATTTGCAGTTGTCAGTAATACTTGCATTGGAAGAAGTGTCAAAGGCCTTGACCAGGGTGAGATATGCTGAATGTACTGCTGCATAACCATTGGATAGTGGTTTTGCTGTATGTACCGCATAGCCACGACCAGTGATTCAGTTACTTTTTCAAAGAAATGAATGAGGTTAGAGGCAGAACATTACTTTGACAAATTTGAATTGATGAGGGTCCAGGATAAAGAAATTTTGAAGGTCATGATTATTGAGTTCTGAGAGAGTATGCTCCATAGCTTTACATATGAAACTAGTGTGGCAAGTAGGTCTGTTGTTGTCTGGGCCTTTAGTTGGACCACCTTTGTGTAATGGAATTACAATGGCTGTTTTTAAGCTTCAGAAATGTAGACAGCGGAGTGGCTTAAATTAAAGAAGTTAATTAGGGGCTCTGACAGGCCATATTTGGCATGGATAATCAGTTAAGCTGTATATTATCAAGACCCATGGATGAGGTGCACTTAGCTTTTGAAATGGCTGAGAGAACTTGCCCCATAGTAATTAAAGGGTGGATGTTTGGGATTGTAGAATCTGTGGAGTATCTGTAACTGTGAGTGTTATAAAATTTTACACTAAATTTGTCTGCTAGAATATAATCTATTTTCTTTGGGTTACTGTGAGTAGTAGTATTGTGGACTAGTTCTGAGCATTTTTGGAACTTAGTTCTTAACTTCCTGATGTAGTTAAAGAACGATTTGTAGATTGTATACATTTAGTCTGTCCAATCCAATATACGAGTTCTTGAGCCCCAGTGCGATCGTGCTGATTTAGTACTCTAACCCAACTTCAATTCCTTCCTAAACTTTTTCAGCCGTAATGCCCTGCTTCTGCTGAACTAACTCTGATCCTGCTTGCCACCTCTTGGAGAAGCATCATGGATGTTGGCAGATAAGTGCTATGCCTCTTATTTGTAATTTCAAGTTAGTTGAAAGGAGATGTCTGCAGCCCTTTGTTATATAGAATTTTCTTTCTATACTAGTTTGTATAGACTGTTTTGACTTTTTCCTCTGATTTTGAAGATTTTCTTTAGCCCTTCTATTGGTGGCCTTGTGCCATCTTGTCACCCATTCCTTTCGTGTGGCACTTAGCTTATTAAAACCTTTACAAATGGTTTGTGTGTCATTCTCTCGATGCCAGTATTGTAGGACTGTATGTGTATTTCTGACTTTTAGGTAAGAATAGGATTGTGTATGTATGTGTGTATGTGTATGTGTGTATATATATATATATATGTAGTGGTAAACCATCTTTTGGGGGGGGGCTGCATTCCACTGAAGGAACTGACTTGGCCCTCCCTGCTTCTCAGCTGGATCTCCCAGTACTTTTTTGCCTTTGTGGCTCCAAACTCATTGTCACTTCACTACCCCTTGTCCCAAGTGTTCTGTCCATCCAGCTGCTTCATTCTTCAAGAAGATACATTGGATTTTTGTATTATCTTAACTGTTATGGTTTATTTCATTTTGGTTAAACCTTGTACTAGAAGAATACAACTAAGATTTCACTGTTTAACTCTGGCTAAGTGTTGTGTCTTGATTTTACTACAAGTATATCAGCATGTTTCTGCTGACTTTTTACTCTAGGTTTCAGTAATAGCAACTAAGTGTAGCAATTGTATAAGCAGATGCCTGCTGCCTGTTAGTTTCACTGAATCCTACTGTAAAACAATCTTTTTTTTTTTTGCTGTTTGTACTGCAGTTACATCATCTAAGTATTTTGCCATCTGGCTAAGTGTTTATTTTGTTTTCTCCCTGCTAATCTGTAGTGCATATGTTTGTTATGAATATATAAATTTCTGTCCCTCCTACTGAAGGCTTCTATTGTAATACCTGATTTTGTGTTTGCATGAACAGTTAACTGGATATTGTAGGCAATTTGTTAATACATGAGAGTTTCTGTTTGTAAAGAGTTTTGTCATTGACTAAGGCTGCTGCTTTTTTTCATATATGCTACACACTTTAGCTGGCTGCCTTTTTCTAAGTGCTTAAATAGCAAATTTGCAGACTGTATATTGTATAGCAAAGAGTGGGAACTAACAGGCTTGCTACCTGTCTAACATCTGTAAACCTACATTTCAAGTAGCCCCATATTTGCATGCAAACACATCTCTTGTTAGCTTTTTCTCTTTCTCTCCTCTACTGTGGAAGCCACCGTTTTTGTTCTTAGTAATCACAAACTTGCATACCTACAAATATATCCGGTAAGCTTTCGTATTCTCCTGTTTAAAGGCTAGAAAGGTGTAATGCACAACTGTGAAATATAGTGCACTACTCTTGTTTGCCAAACGTTACTTAATGTGGATGAGTATAGACAAATAGTAGTGTACCTATCTAGTTCAACCATCAAGATATCCTTATTAACTTTCTCTCTCTATACCAGTGAAACAACTGAATACCTAAAGAACGTGCACAGCTGAAGTTCACTTGCAGTTGCAGGAGTTCACAAGGGAAAAGTACACGAAGTTAAATCTATGTAAGACATTCATAGACTCAGACTAATAATTTAATTTGTAAGTCATGCACTAGTGTGTTCTATTTGTAGTGTTGAATCTGCTGGAAGGATATCCCTACCCTTACAGGCCTTTTACTGCTGAAGGGGAAGCTACATTAACAATTCAGCATATTTTACTCTTAGTGTAATAGATCCCTGGGAAAGACATTGACAATCCCATAACTGTAAAATTAGATGCTGTGACTCAGGTCACGTTTTAGAATTCAATCACCTTGTCTTTGTATTCAGGAACATTCTACCTCACTGATTGTTTATGATGGTAAACCATCTGTAGGGTTTCTTCCCACTCCATTCGTTTTCCTCACTCTGGTCCTCTGCCCTTCCACCATATCCCACCCTCCCCAGCACCTCTACTCATATCCCAAGCAAACCACTCCCCCTGATTCCTCTGATCCAGTTATATACAACTGTACCTTGTCCATACGCACATTTCATTCACACCTTACCTACTTTTATTTAACCAAACTTATTTGCTTCCCCATGCATCCATCAACTTGAATTCTCATCCCCCCACCATAATTCTTTGCATCTTACTCTGTTACCATCACAATACTATCACCACCTCAGTGTCTTACATTAACTCCAGGCTTTACCACCTTCTCTTCTGTTATACACATGAAGTAACATTGTGCCATAATTGTACTACTGACCAGTCACATTTCCCCCACCCCTCCTTATCACAAACCACAGGGCAAAACACTTAACCACATTGTCAAAACCCACCCTGAAGTCAAAACATTTCCAACCTTGGCTTCAGCTGCACACATATCACTAGATAGTCTCTGTTTATACTCGATATTACATTCTAACACACAAATACCACTTTTACTATTGTTAAACTCACCATCATAGTTGACATGCTCCTCCTACAGTGCTTAGCTTATTTACTCTTTATTCTCAACCTCGCTGCAGCTATATCCTCGCTTACCCCCACACATCAACAACCTCCTCCAACCACCACCCCAATAAACAACACAGCTTCGCACATATCTCCTCTCAACTTTTCCCCTATATCCTCTCATATTATTCAAGCCACAAATTGGACGCCTCACCTCGTACAAAACCACAGTTGACACCAGTATAACACCTAGGAATAAAAAACACTTCCCATGGTACGCCTTCCTCATTAGCTACCTACTCAGATGTGGAGACATGCATCCTAATCCTGGCCCACCCTCTAAGCCTAACCAAAAGAGTAACCTCAAAAATGTAAGCATACTTATGCTGAACCTTAGAAGTATATGTAATAAAATAGCCCAGTTGCATGCCTGGATTGATCAAAATAAACCTGACATGCTAGCCCTTACATTAACATGGCTACAACCCAGTATAAAAGACTCAGAAATAATACCTCTAAACTTTGCAATAACAAGAAGAGATCCAAAAAAGGGGGGAAGATAGCACTTCTATAGCCCTCTACACTCAACATCACACCCTGCACCAGTAATACTTCATTGCTGAGGTACTAATCTCCTTTTTGAACCTCAATATATCAAAAAGAATTTGCATCATAGTAATATATATCCCACCAAGTAACGATGCACCAGTGTTGGAAAATATTTTATCCTGGACATCCCAAACAATAAACCTTGAAACAATCTTAGGTGACATAAATATAGATTGGCAAACCATAGCTTCCGACTCTCCCACAAATAGTACAAATTTGTATGCTTTTTTCTCAGCTTATCAATGCTCCAACAATATACAAAAAAGATCTTGCCTGCCAATCCACCTTAGACTGGATTCTGGTATCCCACCCTGCCAATTACCCCTCTTCTGGTACACTGACCAACTCCATGAGTGATCATCTACCAGCTTATTCCCTCAGAACAAACTCCCAACAACTGAGTACACACTATAAAATCAGTTAGGAATGCAACAAATTTTTTGTCAGCATAAATTCAACAATCTCGTACAGGAAATAGACTGGACACCCCTTAAACAGCTGCCCCTTAATGATGCTGTACTATACTTTAATAACACCTTCCTTCGCATACTTAATACACTAGCTCCCATTCGTATAAAAAAAATCAAAAAGAACTCCACACCATGGCTCTCTAAGGAATGTAAACACCCGATGAAGCAAAGGGACCTAGCCTGGTCAACATGAAAACAAAACAAAAATGAACAAAATCATGTTAATTTCAAAACACTATGTAACAAAGTAACAAAACTAATCAACAGAGATATAAAAAGTCATATTCCCAGCTTCAACTCCAGCATAAAATCAACCCCAGTAAATTTTGGCACTCCATGTCTTCTCTACTTAACCCTGGAAGAAACGGAGCGCACACCCTATCACCAGGTACTCCTCCATCACAAATAGCCGTAAACAAGTATGTCAAAAAATCAATTTCAGACCTATTAACTAACACCCCTAATGCTGGATCCTCCCACCCTTCAACCTATTCAGACATCAACCTCAGGCCATCAAATACTTTTAACCTTGTCATTACTAACCTCCCTACTCAACAAAATGTCGTACAGACCCCATTCTCATTTCAGCCCATAGCCACTGACACCATTAAGAAACTGCTACAAAAACTAAAACTCTGCTCTCCCTCAGCTGATAATCTCTCCCCATACTACCTCAAACTGGCTGCTAACTCAGTCCGATTACTCAATCAGTATCCTTATTAAATAGATCTTTATCGGAATCAGAAGTACCTACCATATGGAAACAATCTCACATCACCCCCATCCACAAAGGAGGTAACTCTTTTGATCCTTCCAATTTTTGTCCTTTAACCATCTTGTCAGCCATGTCCAAAATTCTTGAGAGAGGTGTCCATTAGCAGGTGATGCAATATATATTGCAAAACAATCTTTTAATCAAAACCCAACATGGCTTCCAGCCTAGCCACTGCACAGCTACAGCCCTATTATCTTTTACAGACACCATGAACAAGGCCAGAGATGCAGGATGCTATACAGCCTCAGCATTCCTTGATGTCCCCAAAGCCTTTGACACAGTGTTTCACCCCTTACTTTTGAACACACTGTCTAACCTAGCTTTCTCACATAATGCAGTAAAATGGTTTCAGAGCTACCTCAACAATCATAAACAAGCAGTGAAATGGTCCATTGAACTCTCACCCTTCCTCCATAACCCTACTGGAGTCACCCAAGGCTTCATCCTAGGACCCCTACTCTTCAACATTTTCACAAACAACCTTCACACTGCCTCTCACCCTGGGACCCTCATTCAGTACGCTGATGATTCCACCATAATCTGTACTGCTCAGTCACTACCAAAACTACTTTCAAAAACTCAACAGTCCTTTACTGCAGTCCAATCCTGGCTAAGAAATGCCCAACTCTTTCTTAATCCAAAAGACAAAGCTAGTACTGTTTTATCCCAAAAACACTTCCATTGTCACTGATCATTTTAACATTCTTGCATCTGACAAACACTGTCATAGAAATAGTGCAGGAAATCACACTTCTAGGTGTTATCATTGACAATAAACTTTCATTTGATCCCCATATACAGCAAAATTTAAAGAAAACGCATCAAAAACTGGGACTCTTATAGTAAAATCAACATTTCTTTACAGCAGCAACCAAAACTACCCTTGCAAAAACATTTTTACTTCCCTCCCTTCTTTATGGTGCCCCTATCTTAACTAACTTACAAAATTCTACCTTAAGCAAGTTGGAACAGTGCTACAACAAAGTTGCAAAGTTTGCCACAAACTCTAAATATCACACACACCACTGTAAATCACTCCTAGAATTAAACTGGCTTGAACTCCCCAACCAACTTGCCTTTATTCAGCTATCCACCTTGCACAACCTTATTTTCAAGCCTACTGCCTGCCCTGCACTAGCCAATCTATTCACAATCTTACACACCAAATTGAACCCTATGATCAGAAGACAAAAATCTCTTGGCTATCTCAAAACCCACAAGAAAACCTGGTCACACTCTTTATTCATGCTCTCTCTCTATACCTTGGAATTCAGTACCTCTAGCTACCAGGTTTATGCCTAGCTTAACCCATTTCAAAGCCTCTTTAAAACTCATCTCAAAAATACACGGCTCTGCTCCTGCATAAAGCCTGCTTAATGCTTAGGTCTTCCTCTCTCTCTCTTGCATTTCAATCTCTCACAGACTGCAAGATCCTAAGGCTCTTCTAACTCATTCTCTGCTTCTATACCATATCCATAAGCTTACTATTCAGGCTTTGTTGCTTCTATTCTTCTTAACTTTCTCTCACTATCTGTCTGCATCACTAACTTTTTGGCTGCTATTTTCCATAACCGAAACTAACATTCTAGTTTGCATGTTGTTAGTCCATGTCGCACATTGCACTACCTACGTACTACTTTTTTTGGACACTGTCTACATCATATATGGTGAGAGTGACTATTATTTTCTGTAATGTTTCAACTGTATGGAATTGTTTAGATGTGTAGTAATCTATTGCAACATCTTGTAGCAGTTTCTTTCAGCTTATTTTTTGTACAGTATTTCTAATTTTTATTGTATTGGATTGTACTGTATTTGTATTGTACTGTATGTGGAGCTTTTCTCCCTGGGCCTCTGCTGAAAATGGGTTCTGTAGACCCAGTCAGACCACCCCGGTAAACAAATGTCAGAGTGTGTGTGTGTGTGTATATATATATATATATATATATATATATATATATATATATATATATATATATATATATATATATATATATATATATATATATATATATATATGTATATATAGCCAGCAAAAGTAGCAAATTGTACTATTCTCTGGTTTGGAGACTTTAAAAACTCCCTTATCAGCCTCAACAAAAAGTTGAGATCCCTCATCAAATACTCTAAAGCTAGCTATGAAAACAGAATTGCTGCAGATAGACAGCCACGTGGCCTTCTATAGTTATGTAAAGAATCTCCACAGCAATACTCAGATTTGTTCGGAGCTATTGCACAATGGCACCGCCTATACCGAGCCAACAGATATTGCCAATATACTGGCCGACAGATTCAGTGCCAACTTTACCCCTCTCTCCCCCATCAAAGGACCAATCACAATACCAGTAGATTTCCAGGCACCCAGTATTACTGCTGCACAGGTTAAAACAGCACTGTCTTAAGGCCAAGAATACAGCTTCTATGGGACCTGACAATATCCCTGGCTGTGTTCTACATGAACTACAGACCTATGATTGAGTACAATGCCCCATTCGGAATGTATCTGACCACCACCTGCAGCAAGCAGAAAAGGCCCCAAAAAAAGTTAAACCAAAAAAGAAGGAAAAAAAAAATATGTCTTTATGCTGCTGCTGAAAGAAAACTCAAGCTCTCTCTCAGTCTCATCACTGCTCTCAGGCCTGGTGCATAGTGCCCCACATATAAGGCAATGTCAAACCCTGATTTGATGAATATGTTTCACAAAAAAAATCTCCTCTTCAGAACCACACAGGGCGGACTTAAAAACCTTATTACGGTTATTAATAGAACATGCTGGAGGGACACATCATCATCCCAGACTCCCTATGCTGCTGGAACAAAATCCGTAATGTGAGGAGGCAGAGCACCCTTCTGGCCTGGCTGGGGTCTTGTGACCAATGGATGGGGATATGATGGGGGACCCAGGATTACCCCAGGGATTACTCTTGTGCACAGCAGACAAAGGCACAGCAAAATAATATAAATAATTTTAAAAAATTAAAGAAAAAAAACTATAGGCTAGGCTAATAAATGCCTAATAAATGCCAGCCTAGCTGTAGCCTAGTATGAACCTATGAACCTATGAACTGGCACCTCACCTGTATGCCCTGTTCAATCACAGCCTCACATCAGGCTTTGTCCGTACTGAATGGCGCACTGCTACAGTCATCCCTCTCCACAGAGGAGGAGCGACTACAGACCCTGGGAACTATCACCACATTAGCCTGATGAGTCTGCTATGCAAAGCTATGGAGCGCATCATCATGGACCTAATAAATAAAGGGTATAGGGAATCTCCAAACTCTGGATCCCACTCAGTTTGGTTTTGTGAAGGGTTAGATCATTAATGCTCAACCTGTTTGACTTCTTTGAGTCAGTCACCAGAGCTGTGGATGAAGGCAGGGTGGTTTATACAACCTCCCTTGATCTGGCCAAGGCCTTTGATACCATTCCCCACTCAGGAATCATAGAAAAGCTCACTAAGCTAGGCATCAAATCCTATATCACTAGGTGGGTTGCAAAATGGCTCACAGATAGAACCCACAGTGTGAAATTAGCTGACTCCAATTCAGACTGCCGACCAATCACGAGTTGAGTGCCGCAAGGTTTGGTCCTGGGTCCTCTCCTGTTTGGTATCTACTTCTCTGAAGATGTTCATCGTGCATACAGCTGCAGTCATAACAGATGGGTTCTCCTGCCATCAGGCGGGTCCTCGGTCGGCCGAATTCCAAAGTCTAGGTCCGGCGTCAGTTGTCGTCGCTTCTTCCCTGACGTCAGTGCGACAGGGGTATAAAGAAACCAGCCAATGCCATTTTCTTCAGTCTTTCTTGCCGTGCGGTGCCCGAAGCAGAAGCAGTTCGCAAGTGCCGGTCGGCCAGCTCCTGAAATTACGAAATTTGGAAACCGAAGTCTTCTTAAAAGCTAAGTACCCCGTTGAGGAAACTTTTCTTGCCTCAGACCGATGTCAGACAAAGTTAATAATTGTATTTCTTGTGGGAAACAAATACCGCATAAGGATTTCCATTCCCTCTGTATACCTTGTTTAGGCCCAGACCACGACGTCTCGGTCTGTCGCTTTTGTGCTACATTCAACAAACGCACTATTAAGCGTCGGGCGGAGTTCGCCCAGCATTATTTTGGAAAAGCATTTAACTATACTATGTCGTCGGATACTCCGACTCCGGTTTTGTCTAAAAAACGCAAAGACAAGGACCGACACACGAGGTCCGCGGCCTCTACCGACACCACGCCAAAGCCGACTACACGTGGTTCGGTTCTCAGTGAGGCGCCTACGCAGCCCCTGATTACCGGCGATACTTCTTTGATGGTGTCTCCTGTGCCTGAGGTTGCAGGCTCCACGGCCCACACCCCGACTACAGATACCAAAGCCACTCTTGGCGTTGAAACTCAGAATGTGGACAGGTCCACCTCCACTCAGGGTGTCTTCAGACCTTCCTCTTCTTTCTCCATCAAGGCTTTCACAAAGTCTAAAGCAACCATGCACCCTAAGAGACCAGCTACACAGGGCCCATCTCCAGGCCCCATGCCTAAGAAACAGATGCTTAAAATGGCTGAGGATTTAATTACTCTAATCAGAGGCTCTCAGCCCCCACCGGACAAAAGGCCCAGAGTGGAGGAAGATTCCCCCTCCTCTGATCAGGGCTCCATTATTTCAGAGCACTCTGATGATGAGGAACATTCTTACTCCCCTTTTGAAGACTCTGATGCGGAGGAGTCCATCCCTTCTGTATCCCCCCCTGAGGATTACTCATTTGAGGAAACTTTGCATACCTTAAGGGAACACTTCCAGTGGGAAGGCCAGGATTATTCAGATTCCAAGAAAAGGCTCAGGGAATTTCTCTTGTTACCTCAGCATAGGCCTCTGGCTATACCTCCTGTCTTGGACATCCTAGATGATGTTTACTCTGAGGCTTGCCTTAACCCGGACTCTCTACCTCCAGCTCCAGTTAAGCCTGACAGGTACTGCAGGGTTCCTGACTCACACCAATTTCTTTACAAAAGGTGTGCTGCTGACTCAGAAACAATCTCACAGGGCCCCAAGGGAGTTAAGGCCTCCATTGCCAAAAATCCATTGCCTTCCGAGAGAGATTCCAGATCCTTAGAAAGGTGGGGGGAAAAAGGTATATACCTCGGCTACCTTATCCATGAGGGCCTTAAACTGTCAGTTTCATAGGCTAAAATACCAACAGTTTTTGTTATCACAATTGAAGAGTAAAATGTCACAACCTGAACAACAGACTTAAAGGAGTTGCAGGATTTGATGCATAGTGCAGAACAAGTGGGTAAGCATACCTTACAATGTGGTTTTGATGCTCTAGAGGCCTCATGTAGAGCTGCTGTTACAGGATCAGTCATACGTAGGCATGCCTGGCTCAAGGAACAAGCCTTGCCTGATCATGTCAAATCTAAATTACTAGACGCCCCTCTTCAAAAGGATGTACTATTTGGTGCTAATGCTGAGGAGGTATTAAGGAAAATGGAGGAAAAGGCAAAATCACTGCAAACTGTGAAATAATTTCTACAGGTTCAACCCCCACGTTTTAGTAGAAATTGGCCTTCCAAAAACTGGTCCTTTCTTGCCACAGACAGACCCCAAAGAGGCAGATAAAGGCGCCCGAGGGGCAGAGGACAATCCCAAGGCTCGTATAGAGGCAGACAGTGGCAAGCTCCTACACAAAGAGGTGGTGAGGACAACTTGCAATCTTTCAGAAAGCAAACCCAATGACTTTCCCCTTTGCATGCCAACCAGGTTTCAAATGGCAGCCCCCTTAGGAGGAAGGCTGGCATTATTTTCTCATGTTACAAAGGACAAATGGATCCTGGACATTATAAACAGAGGCTACAAATTCCATTTTCACACCCTTCCAAAAATGAGAGGCATGCCAAACCTGCCACACAATCAAAGGGCAGAGGCACAAAAGCAAATTACAGATCTCATAAACATGAAAGCTATTCAAGAGGTACCTATGCACGAACAAGGTCAAGGTTTTTATTCCAGGCTATTTCTGGTGCCAAGGAAGAGAAAAGATTGGAGACCTATTTTGGATCTATCCATCCTAAACACATTTCTACTCGTACCAAAATTCAAGATGCTCACTCTACAGCAACTTCTTCCCATGCTGGACAAGGAGTCTTGGCTGGTAACATTGGACCTCAAGGAGGCATACCTGCATGTCCCAGTCAGACAGAATTGCAGAAGGTACCTCAGATTTCTTGCAGGTTCAACCCATTATCAATTCTCTGCATTGCCCTTTGGCTTATCTACTGCACCCAGAGTATTCACGAAATGCCTGGCATCAGTAATTGCCTACTGCAGACTTCAAGGGATACAAATATATCCCTGTTTGGACGACTGCCTGATCCAAGCGGACAGCAAGCACATTCTTCTGAAACATCTGGCTTATGTAATAATGTTATTGAAATCTCTGGGATATACAGTCAACAAAAAGAAATCAAGGCTAATACCCTCTCGGAAGATAATTTTCCTGGGTGCCAATTTGGACGCAAACACCCAGATGGCCTACCTCACGCCAGAGAAGCAGGGGCAGCTAATACAATACTTCAGAACACTAGCAAATTGCACCAGGCTAACTGCAAGGAAAATCCTGCAGGCTCTGGGATTCATGGCATCTTGCATCTTACTAATCCCATGTGCAAAGCTGCATATGAGGAAACTACAACAGTACCTAAAAAACATATGGTCTCAACACAGCCACAGTTTGGAAACAATAATACCACTAATTCCATGTCTGCAAAAGGAATTTCTGTGGTGGGCTCAAGCATGTCAAACAAACACAGGTCTTCCATTCAGCAAGCCTCAAGCAAATCAAGTCATCACAACAGATGCCTCGAACTACGCCTGGGGGGGCGCTCATGACAGATCGGTGCATTCAGGGCAAATGGTACCAAAAAGAAAAGCACCTTCACATCAATCAAAAAGAAATGCTAGCAGTAATAAATGCTATGAAAGCTTTCAAGAACCTTCTACAACCAGGTCAATTATTGATGAGAATGGACAACACCACAGTCATGTGGTACATAAACAGGGAGGAACACATTCTTAACCCCTATGCAGACTGGCCATGTCACTTTGGAACATGGCCATGGATTTACAAATGGAACTACAAGCACAGAACTTGCCAGGCAAGGAAAACACACTGGCAGACAACCTAAGCAGGAATATGACAGATCCACACAAATGGAAATTGCACCCAAAAGTTTTTACAGAAATAATCCAAGAATGGGGAAGATCTAGATCTCTTTGCCTCCCACAAGAATCATCAATTGACAAAATTCTGCTCAAGGATCTTCCATCCAAAGGCCTGGAGAGTGGGCGCTCTTTCTTTCAGTTGGACATCAATGACAGTTTATGCCTTCCCTCCTCTTCCTCTGCTGCCCAAAGTTCTGTTAAAGACCAAAGCAGACAGACCAAAGATGATTCTCATTGCTCCGGACTGGCCAAGGCAACACTGGTACCCACTCCTGAGGAGCCTGACGCATTCCCCACCCTGGACCCTGCCTCTAATGCCTCTTCTTCTGACTTAGCACAGTTTCAAAATTCTTCACGGCCAGCTAAAAATACTGAATCTAGCCGCATGGAGGATTCCTTAGCATCTCAACAGGCCCTACCTCTCCAAGGAGGTGCAGGAGGTCATTTTGGAGGCCAGAAGGCCATCAACTAGAAAAGCTTACTCTGCAAAATGGAAACGTTTTTGTGTCTGGAATGAGAAAAAGGGCCAGGATCCTGGAAAACTGAATTTACCTCAAATACTACAATATTTGGCTGAACTGCTAAGCAGTGGACTTTTTCTCCTCCATCAAAATACATGCCTCAGCCATTTCTGCAGAATACAACACTGATCCACCTTTATTCTCTCACCCTCTCTTAAGACAGTTCCTCAGAGGGGCTAAGAATTTAAGGCCTCCAAGGAAACAACCAATACCTGCTTGGGATCTTAATTTAATTCTGGAAAAATTGACCTTGCCTCCTTTTGAGCCAGCTGCCTCATCAGATTTGCAATATTTGTCCTGGAAAACAGCTTTCCTTCTGGCTATCACCTCAGCTCATAGAGTTTCAGAACTACAGGCTCTCATGGCTGTCCAGCCTTTTATCATCTTCCATCAGGACAGAGTTTCCTTACGAACCAACCCGTCCTTTATGCCTAAAGTGGTATCCAGGGTAGCTTTAAATCGGGCCATACATTTACCTACTTTTTATCCTAATCCTCAAAACAAAGGGGAGAGATTACTACATTCCTTGGACATCCACAGACAGCTGCGTTATTATTTGGACAGAACAAAGCCTTTCAGAAAATCAGAACAGCTCTTTGTGGCCTATGCGGTAGGAGCTCAAGGGACACCAATTTCCAAATGGATAATCTCAAAATGGATAGCCCACTGCATACGCTTTTACTATTCCTTTCATGGCAAAACTGTTCCTACAGGCATTAGAACTCATTTCATCAGGGCCACAGCCACCTCTGCAGCCTTCCTCAGAGACGTTCCTACCAAGGATATTTTGGAAGCAGCCACTTGGAGTTCTGTGCATACCTTCTCCAAGCACTACAACCTACCATAATACTCCAAATCTAGAGCAGGCTTTGCCACTGCAGTCTTTCAGGGCATTTTGGCTCCTCCTAGTTCCAACTAGTGCCTACCACCCCTTTCTTAGCTTTGGGATTCTACCCATCTGTTATGACTGCAGCTGTATGCACGATGAACATAGTACAGTTTTGTACCTACCATTAATGTAGATGTTAGAGTGCTAATACAGCTGCAGTCCAGGTTTCCCTCCCTCTTTCCCCTCTTGGGACAGGCATATAGGCTAACACATCCTCATACAACCTGATTGGGGTTTTCATTTATGATGTATTTGCTTGCAACTACTGTATTTTGATTATATAGCACTGCATTATCACACAATTTTATTATTGCCTTCCTTCTGGGGGCACCTGACATCTGGGGCAAGAAAAACTGAAGAAAATGGCGTTGGTTGGTTCCTTTATACCCATGTCACACTGACGTCAGGGAAGAAGCGACGACAACCTTCGCCGGATCTAGACTTTGGAATTCGGCCGACCGAGGACCCGCCTGACGGCAGGAGAACCCATCTGTTATGACTGCAGCTGTATTAGCACTCAAACATCTACATTTATGGTAGGTACAAAACTGTACTTTCAGGCCAACACGAAGAGACTCTGGCTGACAAAGTTCACAGATGATTGCAAGTTGGGAGTCGTAATTAACTCCCCAAGTGATGTTGACATCCTACAGAAAGGCCTCACTGAGACCAGTGACTCGTGTCAGAACCATAACCTTAAGCTCAATGCCAAAAAATGTCGTCATCCCTTTTGGGAAAAACCCGGTTCCCATGAATTACCACATCGATGGTAGTCCACTGAACACAGAAGGCGTTATAAGAGGTGTGGGAACACAGGTTGACCGCAACCTCTCTTTTGACCACCACATTGCCACTGTGGTCAGAAAGTCCTTCTATGTGGCACATCTCATTACTAAGGGATTTACATCCAGGAAGAAAGAGGTCATTGTCTCCCTCTACTCTTCCCTCATTAGGCCATTCATGGAGTACAATGCCCCATTTGGCATGTACCTCACTAGACACCTGCAACAACTGGAGAGGCTGTAAAAGTACCTCACAAAGAGGATCCTGAGCCTTAAACACTTGTCTTATATGGACAGACTAAAAAAAAACTCCACCTATTCTCTGTCTCATATCGCCTACTTAGGGCAATCTCTGCTTGACTTACAAAGCCATGTCTAACCCAGCTCTGCTAGAAATTTTACATCTAAAGAAATCCCAGTCCCTCCACACTACACGCTCGAGACCTCAACCTCATTACCACAGTCAACAGAACAAGTTGTAGAGAAAGGTTCATAACTCAGTAGAAAGGTTCATAACTCAGTGACTGCCCATGCTATGGAATAGACTTCCCATACATGTCAAGTAGAGTGCCTCAGTGGCCCTCTTCAAGAGAAATCTTGACGAGTGGATGGAAAATAGAAAATTCGCCCCGGGGATCACTCCAGTGGCTCTACTTGACAGAGGCACTGGGAAATAAGGTCGGTTGGCACGATGCCAGGGTAGTCCTATGGGCTAGGCTTGTAAAGGCTCCAGGGCCATTAGCCTAGTACACACCTATTAATGGTGGGATCTTGCAGTTAGAATATATAATTAGTTGGGGGTGGGGAGTTGCCTCCCTGCAAAAACCTGTTTTCTTTTTAATTTTGTTTTAAGGTTTTTGCATGCACCCAGATTGATGATTGGCTCATGCTTTGTACCTTGTCAGTGTGTATAATTTCAGTCATTTGGTGTAGACATTATTCACTTCGATATTCATGTCATTCGATAAAGGTAAATAAATCCATATACATAACCACACACATTTATCTACATACACAGATATAGACAACTTTGTGTGTGTATATGTGATGCGACTCCATGTTTACTAACCTTAGCTATTGTGATCTGTCGCAAAGCCATGAAGGTATGGCAGTGGGTGATGACCTCTCACCACGTCTGACTTCAGCACACATTCCCTGGAGTTTCAACAGCCTTGGGGACAGGCTCAGCAAGAATCTCAACTTGCCTCATGAGTGGTCCCTGAATCCAGCAATAGCAAGGGCAGTTTTCAAATGCATGGGTAAATGCACAGAACACCAAGTCCAGTGACTATTTTGCCTTCCTCCATCAGGCAGAACTCCCAAGGATGCTCTGTCCAGTTATTAACCTCCGTGTCTACACCTATTCCTCCATCCCACTCATGACGAATTTCATACTGAAAGCCATTCAGTACTTGGCCAGAGTCATCCTCATTGCTCCATTTTGACCCAGAGAGATTTGGTTTCCCCTCCTGTGACCCTGCCTGAAGGAACCCCCATGGTTCCTCAGTCTGATACCAGATCTCATCACTTGTGTATCTGGAGAGCTTCACCTTGAACCTACCCAGCCTGAAACTCACTGCATGGTTTCTCCAATTCCAGTGATGTCATAAGACACTTTCCACACTAATGATACTCAACACATACGGCTGCTCAGAAGTCTTGTACAAGTAAAGTGCATCACAGTAAATGGAAAAGATTTATTTGTGTGGAGTCTCGTAACACAGAACCCTTCTCAGCACCTGTGGGGAATGTTCTCTACTTATCTTCATTTTCTTCCTTGGCACCTCATAAGTTATGCATAGTCTTTCTTAACGGTACCTTCTGTTTGAGGCCTCCCATGAAGGATTCAGCTCCTGCTTGGGACTTAAATTTTATCTTGAAAGCTTTATCCAAACCACTATTTGAGCCAGACGCATCTGCTGAAGTAAAATTCTTATCTTGGAAAATCATCCAGTTAATGGCCATCACTTCGGCCAGGAGAATTTCAGAATTACATGTTCTCCTCTGTGCCTCCATACATCATATTCCATAAGGATAGGGTTACTCTGAGAACTTTTTTCCTAAAGTAGCTTCCTAGACCAGCCTTTTGCAGCACATACATACTCCAATGTTTTTTCCTAATTATTAAAACAAAGAATACACTTTGCATACATTGGATGTGCATAGACAGCTTCACTTCTACGTTCATGGAACAGCTCCCTTAAGGAAAGATGAATGGTTGTTTCCTTCTCACATAAATTGGGCAAGAAGGTGTCGAAGATTTCTTTGTCCAGATGATTGTTGGACTATATTTCCTTTGTCTACACATCTCAGAATAAAAATCTGCCATGTAAATCTAAAGCTCATTCCATTAGGGCCGTAGCAACTTCTGCAGCCTTTTTTTATGTCTCTATCCGTGGATGAAATTTGCCAAGCGTATATCTGGTCTTTAGCATGTACCTTTGTCAAACATTACAAGTTGGACTGTATTTCCAGAGTCAAAGTTTCTTTTAGGGTTTCCATCCCTGTGGTTTTCCTGTCTTGAGCCAATACAGAAGTTGGGTAGCTGGAGATTCTGACTCGTATGTCTAATCAGATGCACTTCATGAATTGAATATGAAAGTTATGTACTTATTGAAAATCTACCATGCCAGAGGTCATTGACCTGTACCTCAGATAAGATGCATTCCAGTGCCTTTCCATTTTCCTGTTCTTTGTGTCTGCCCCACAACCCCACTGAGACACTTAAGTTTCTGAAGCTGCTGTATTATTGGCTTTATTTGATTGGAATCCTCTCTAGCTAGCCTGCTTCTTCCTTGAAAAAGGATTTTCTCTGCCCTCCAACCTTTATGGTAATCTTTCCAGAGTCTTTTTCTCCACTCTGTCATTGATATTGCCTGTTGTGCAAGTTATTTAAGTACACTTCTCACCCATTGTTTTCCATTGGTCTATGGTACTGAGTGCCCACCCAGCAAACCAGCATTGCTCTTGAGTAAACCTCCTTTGTTACACATTGTTTCCTGCTCATTTTTCCAGAGCCCAGCAAAGCTTTGCGCCTTAGCTTGTGTTCCAGAAATGTTGTTGGATTCAATGCCATCCAGGCAAAGCAGTTTTGAATGTTAAATCGCACTTGCTTAAGTTATTTTGAGTGGTCACTACTGTTTCCTGTTTTTATGTCAGTTTCACTGTTTTTGTTAGAGCGCAAACAAAAAAAAATTCTTCCTCTCACTGTTACTGTTGTAAGACAGTCTTGAAATCATCCTCAGCAGGGAATTTCTAGCTAGCTGTTTAATTGGTTTGTGGTAACTTTGGACTTGTGGCTTGGTTTCCTCTTCATGTGTCTTTACATTAGAAGGAATGGGTTTATTCATCTTGTGGCAGGTGTTTGCTTGAGTTGGGAAATGTACAAAAGGATTTGTAGTGTAGTCTTTTTATTGGCAAGAAGGCTCATTAGTTAATTTTCTGATTTTTTTTTTTGTGCTGCTTTAATTTGCACAGAACTACTCTCAGCACAGTTGTGGTTAGCAGTTCCCAGTACAGTAGCAAACACCTATAAAACAGTCCACTAAACTGTACTTTGTAAAACAGTAAGTATAGGGCAAATACCTTGCACACCAACAAGCTTAAAACAGCAAGTTGGGAATAGAGTGGCAGTACCTGTAGATTTAGTACACTTAAGTATTGTGTAAACATTAAAGCTACTAGAATTTAGAACTGTTTACCATAATCTGCCCCAATAAAGCACCTTTATTAGTCTCCACCAACAAAGTACCATTAATAGCTTCAAACCACAATACACCACGCTCATGTAGCTCACCAGTCAAAGGATTAGACAGCTTGGATATGCAGCTTTCCTAACCTTTGTAGTCAGCTTTGTGGATATGGGATTCTTGAGACAAAATATCAGTTTTCATGTTTACCAACAATGACTTAATCCTTAAACAAACAGTATGTGGGAGGTGTACTTGCACAATGATGCTGGAGGCTAAATTCTTGCTTACAAGTGCACATCAGGTTGTTGAAACCATGCACACAACAGATTAACATGCTGAGGCACTTGAAAGCAATCTTACTAAAGAACAAAGATTGCCCAGAGTGCCCACTGTCAAAGCTATGCCTCAGCAAGCCCAAAGGCATTAAAAAAAAAAAAACTACCACACATCCAGAAATGCTCAATGAAGCCCCCAACACTTAAGCCCCTAAGGAAAGCGAACACACTTCCCAGGACCATGATCACAGGGGACTCCATTGCAGGGGTGTAGCCAGGATTTTCAAATTTGTACTCACAACTCCCAGACTGCTGCCACCTCAACAAGCCACACCCACATTAACACTGCGAACCAAGCCACACCCCTTTTATATTGCTGATCTCTGAACAGATCACTTGGAAGTATATGCCAGGATAGTAATTACACGATGCATGAACATTTTCATTCCAAAGGTACATATTCCGTAAGTAAAAAAACAGAATACCTTTCCATTTACACTAGGACAGATCAGTTTACCCCCCAAGATTACTCTTCTTCCCCTTGCAGCCCCTAACCCCTGTAGTGGCTCATTACACCTCCAGTGATGCTGCTGACTAAAGGACTGTCAGGGTCTAGGCATCACATGCTCCTCAGTGTTGTGGCCTGTAGGTACAACATATAGTGCTCTCCCTAGGTAACATCCAAGCTATGAGCCACAACTACCTCCATTTCATCAGCATGGGTCACCTGGCAATGCATGATCACTCCTATGGCCTACAGTCACACTAAGCTTTTTGGAATGGTAAACCTTACATTCCCAAAAGCAAATACATTTTAGCTGGGCTAAGTCATACTGCCACTGACACTTAATGAAGATGTGTACCCATGGGGAGTCAGTCAAGCAAAAAGTAAAGCTGTTGAAAGTTACATCCTTACTACCCTACATATGAATCTCAAGCCTTTGCTGAAAGGAAATTGGTTAAAGCAAGAAAATTACCCTAGGCCCCAGAACCACTGGAACTGTACATGCTCTAAGGCACTATTTTAGAGTTGTTTCTAGTCTTATGATCCAGTGATAGTCTGAGCAAAATTATTGGAAAGAAATGAAAAGAAATTTAACAGAGATAATTTTTTTTCTAAAGCATAATGTTCAGAGCTGACACAATACCACCCAATATGCTAAGAAGACAACAGCTTAAAGACAAAAAGCATATCTGCAAATGCAGGCTGCCTCCCTACCCTGCCACAAAATGAAAACAGTCACTTTATGTATAGCCCTATGCTGTTACACGCTGAAAGAACAAATGACACTCAAGTTTCATTGTGAAAAATGTTAAAGAAAAAAATACCACACAATTCTCGGCTCCCTTGCAAGCTAGTATAAATGATCTTGTGTGCACATATCTGAGTAGTGCTGATTTCTGACTATGCTGAGTAGAGAGCATTAGTTGGGGATGGGGTCCCTCTACTAAGCCTGTTTCAAATTTCTACTGTGCAGAATAATTTACTGCCAAGCTGTATATTTAAATAGCTTCATAGACACATCTCCCCCCCTCCAGAAATTAACACAACACTAAATTCAAAAATAAAGCCCTGTGGGAAGCATAATAAAATAACAAAATAATCATTGCATGCAAAACTAAATGTAACTCAGAAAGCCAAAAACATTTTTGCCAAACTAAACAAGGAACTCAGAACTGTGATTAAATCAGCCAAAGCCTAATGTGATGTAAAATATAAACCCAGGTGAAAGATAGCCACATAGTATTTTTTTAACTGTGCTAGAAATCTCAATGACTGGCACTACAGTGAGCTGATAACAAATGATATCACATACTTGGACCGGAGGATATAGCCAATCCACTGGCAAACTAATTCAGATTGAACTTCATCCCCCCCAATCTTCCAATATTCTCACATCAAATACCTGCATCTGTAACCCCCTCAAATCTCTCAACAATTTTTGAAGTTACTAGCTAAGGCCAAGAAAATAATGTTTGTTGGGACTGGATAACATACCAGGCTGCCTACCGGTTCACCTGAACCTGATATGTTGTACCCCCTACAAAGGCTATTCAGTACATATCTAAAAATAGTTTTCATGCTGGATGATTGAAAGACTGGAACAGGGACTTCAGTGGGCCCTGGCAATTCTATACACATAAGCCTTATTAGTCTCATATGGGAGCTTATGAGAACAATGATCTGTCCCTTGATCACCACATATTCACTATTGTAAGGAAGTTCTTGTGTCATTGTACAGCTTATATCTAAAGGTATAGCATTTATATTCAGGCACATAATTGTTTCCCTCTACTTGGCACTCATTAGGTCAATCACTGAGTGTAATGCCCCTTCTGGTATGTACCTGTCCAAACACTTGTCACAAGTGGATGTCATCTAACTCTCAAACATTTAAGAATTATTCCAAATCAAAGCTCCTACCATGGTAAAAATGTTCATCCCCCCAAGCCATGTGAACTCTGCTACCAGTTTGAAATTGTTTACAGAAACCATATACCATCATGTAAACAGTTGTACCCACAAGGAATTAGCAGAAAACTAACTTGAGTAACAAGCCACCCTGGTGGAATCCCAATATCAACAAGTTGTATTACAAAAGGAGGGCAATTATGGCCAAAATAGGAAGTGCAATACCTAGCAAGGTGAGAAACCACTCAAACTAAATCATCAAGCCCACCAAAGCCAAATTTGAGGCAGAAATATCCTCAAAGACAAAGGATATAACCACAAGGTCTTCATCAGCTTTGTCTGCAACCTCAAAGGTAACACAACACTGTACTGAAAAATTGTAAATGGAACCACCTAAAAGGAATCAGAGGATATAGCAAACCTGTTGACTGATAAATGTAATCCCAATTTCACCTCTTCTTTCCCTCATTACCTCTCAGGAGACACCCCCGACCGTAACTCTTCTGGCTATCACTAGCAAACAAGTCTTCAATGCACTCTCTAAAGCAAAGAATACTACATCAATGGGCCCTGATAATACCCTGGGGTACCTCTTGGATAGCATGACATATAAGCTATCAAATGCTCTAAAATCACTGCTCAGCATTAGCCTTCTAACTGGCTTCATGCTTAGTGAATGGAGGACTGCAACAGTTAATCCTCAACACAAGGTTTGGCCTTCTATGGACCTGGATAACTACAGACCATAAGCCTTACTAGTCTTGTATTTTAAGTAAAGGAACCTCCTATTTACTTCTACAGTGATTACAGATATTGAAATAAAATAGCACAAGCACTGATAGCCATTTGCTAAACAGTCTCACATTGCAAACAGACTTGGCATGAGCAGCAAACTTCTATGCCCTTGCAACTCACATTCATTGAAATGGCATGAAAACCCATATTAAAATGCATCTGGCCAGTGGAGGATTAAGTTTACCTTTGAGTTGTTTTCAAACCATAGGCTCCTTCCATTCATTTATAGGGCCATGCACACGTGTTCTTTGATTCAGCTTCCTGATTTATTAAATTGTATTCCTTGTGTAATACAGCACCATTTATTAGAATTGCATTTTAAATTTGTAGTTATGAACATTCTTCTAGTAAACAATGAAACAAAACATATAAACCAATAATGAAAAAACTACCCATTTCAGAAAATTTCAACCATAAAAGGTCACTCAAATGTCACTCGTTACAATCCACCAATATTACTCAATAAACACAATGTCTACAGAATTTAAAAAATCATCTGAATAATTCCGCATTAGAGAGATCTGTAACAAATAAAGAGGTTGCTACTGGCAAACAACTTTACATTTCAGTGTTTCATCTGCAAATTCAGTGCCTGCTACCCTTGAAGAATTGCCTATGGAACATTAAAAAAATTGATAAGGTGGTAATATTGCAATAGGGAATGACTGAAGTGACAAGTGCATAGTTACTATGCATCTCATACAAAGGAGGACACACTCAGGAGTGCAGAACTCCTATCCCCCCGTAAAATGCACCAAATAATTAGCAATCAGAATGGCACTACAGTATCAGCACTCCATCTACATGGTGTGGAAGTAGAATCCACAGCCTTCGGCACCAAATGCAATTATGCTTCTAACACTGCTTTCAGATTCTACAGCGCAAACAGTGACTGCCATTTGCTAAACAAAACAGTTAGTTGCATATTGAAAACAGACTTAGCATGAGCAACAAGTAAACTTATCTTCCCTTAACTCACAATTCCATGAAAATGAAATGAAACTCATTCCCCTGAAAAACTTAGTTCTCTGAAAATGTATTGAAACTCTAACTCACAAGTCCGTCGGCAGTTTTGTAGTTGCTATTGAGGATTCAGACTCTTGTCTCCTGTAACCAAGTTACAGGGTTAAACCTGATCAAGTTAATTGGCTGACCTGCCCTCCCCTAAACTAGAGCATTACACACCACACCTCTCACCTCTTAGCATAAGAAATCTGGACAAATCCTAAAATAATGGGATGACAAAGGCCCCAAAATGGGGACAGATTTTAAATATTACTCTTACAGACTTAGAAAGTTGCTAGAATAACAGCGTTTGTCTTAGCATGCATTTTCTAAAGGAAATGAAGTCTAAAACTCAAATTAATGATATTTAGTTATTTCAGTCCTCAAATGATTTGTCAGAAAACCACAGATATTGAGAAACAGGCCAAAAATATGAGGCCAAAATCAGGACATTCTGCAAAAATCTGGACAGTTGAGAGGTACACATATATCTGTCTCTTAGCGCAAGAAGTCTGGACAATGCCTGAAATAAATGGACGTACAATAGCCCAAAATAGGGATCATGCCTCTCAACCACCTCAAGCAAGAAATCTGGACAAAACCAGTAGTAATGGGTGAACAAAGGCCCAAAAATAGGGAAACTTTTTTAAATATTGCCCCTTACAGACGTAGAAAGTTGATATAATTACAGGTTTTGCATTAGCATGACTTTTCTGAAGGATACAGAGTTTGAAACTCAAATGTCTGTATTTATTTTCTCACTTCAATCCTTAATGGTTAGCCAGTAATTTGGAAAACCGCCAATTTTAGGAGAAATGGAACAAAAATATGAGCCAAAATCTGAACATTCTGTGAAAATCTGGACAGTCGAGAGGTATGATAGGGATAGATTTTAAATAGATTCATAGCGAATTACTAGGCTAACAGCTTAACAGTCCTTGAAAACCTATGCAATATAACTTGATTTTACCCAGTATATGGCCCCCTAGGGGCAAGAGGATGGCATGCGTTTGTGTTTATGCCTTGAGTATCTTACAGATGGCCCCTGTTCATAAGGGACATATGCACTACCCCAGGTGTGAATTTGTGATTCCCCATCCATTGATCCAAAATGCATTTGAAGTGGGCCAGGGAAGGGCTCTGCGTAATGTGAATAGGAAGCCTCTTCCAATGAAAGGACAATCTCTGAGACACGTGTCTGTCTCTTACATGTTTTATTTGAGTCGCTGATTAAGTTTAGATCCCTAGATCAGGTGACCCTCATGCTGTTTGACTTGTAGATGTGTAGCAGCTTCATCAGGGCAGGATTGTAAGTGCCTTGAAGGTCAGAGATAGGTCACCCCTTAATAGTGTGTAGGAGACAGAGTAAAAGGACAGGACTTTGTCTAAACGCACAGGACATGTTGTTTACGCCTTGTATTTTCTTTGTGAGGAACCTCTGAGGTCACTCCAGCTGCTGTAAGTGCTTAGTCATGTACATGCCAAATGGCACATTGTACTGGATTACTGGTCTAATGAGGGCTGAGTATAGTGGGAATATAATTTCATTGGATCTGGATACCATCCCTTTAATCTTAATTTATATCATATATTTAATCTTCTACATCTGATACCTTGTCCTTAGTTTGGTAGACTTAGGCATTGTTTTCTTTACCGGTGCAAATGCTAGTGTAGTGAGGGTGTTTTGTGCTGTACATATGTATTTGCATTCTGCTTATCACATGTGTTTTGAAGTAAGGAGGTAGCCTTCAAGTTCAGTAAATACTTAAATCTCTTGCATATTAAATCATTAAATTAGACCCATAAAAGGAGTTACAGACTGAATTTTACAATAAAACCTGTAGCTTAACTCTTCACTTTAATTTGGGTCCTTATCAAGAAGTTTACACCACTGGTACTATTCAACCTTCTTAATTTATTTGTTAATTGGGAAAGCAAACTATTCTACTGCAAGCACTTTTCAACCGTGACTGAGCCAAAAGGGTTAACAGTAAATTTAATACGTATTTTTCTGTCACTACTTTAACCACTGTATTTCAGGAGAAAACTGGAACACACACAAAAAAGTTAATCACACAATCAATTGATAAATAAAAATCCCTAGCGGCATGGGAAAAACACGCAAGTTCTACACAGACAATAATTTATAATCCTTCGATTTTGGGTCTATAAGGCAAAAACATTAGCACCAATGGTTCTCTTTTTGATAGGATGCACTACAACAGAAATGGGACAAATAACAACTAGTGTCCCTCGATAAGCGACCACACACACACACACACACACACACATCAGTATTTTATTAAATGTGTGGCTAGATAAAACATAATGAAAATTCTATTTTGCAAACACTTTTAAAGAAAGATGTCAGTTCATTATTAGCACAAGTACTATATATCTCTAAAACAATGTCTAGGCCTTAAACTGCCTAGTTACTGTTTTGGTCATGGTTATAGGATGCATGGTCATGGAAACAGGAAAGCTACACAGGTCATATGCCATCTGCCGCCCCCTCAGCATGTTCATCCTGCAATGTGCATGCCAATTGTAAAAAGTGAGACCCCTGAGATCCTGTGCCAACTACCTAACTTTTAACCAGCCTGTGAAAAACTACAGTTAGTCGGAAGCCCAACAGCTGCTTTCCACCTCTGAAATCAAGAAAACGTACAAAAGACTTAAACTGCAGTGTAATAAGTGAAACCACTGAGATCCTTCACCATCTACCTAACTTTTAACCAGTCCGTGAAAAACTACAATCATTTGGAAACCCAACAGCTGCTTTCCCCTTCTGAAATTAGGAGAACCTAGAAAAAGACTGAAACTACACTAGGTATGTTTTCTAAAAGAGAGCAATATTTAATCATTAGAATCTGCACTTGTATATACAATTTGTTAATCACAAGTCAACTTATATGGTGCACACTGCCAGTGAACATTGTTAAGCTCTAAGTCGGTTGGTAATTAATGGCACTTCTAAATCATAACAACGTTGTGTTCATTACAGGGGAACTCTTGCCATCACTTAGCATACAAATCTTCAGCCTGACTGAATATTCTCCTGTAGCCTAATAACCACATATAATTGAGATACCAACTGTGAACCTCCTAAATAGATACATGCATAGCATCTCAAGTCATAGTCCCTTTAACATAAAATAAATCCATCTGAAAACTCCTTAATTTAGTGTGGCAATTCTGATCAGGGAATCTACTCACCTAAGTAACATGAAATTTCAGGAGAATTCTGTCCCATCCCATTTGCCTTTACGATTCATAGCAGATTACTAAACTAATGGCTATTTTAAATTCCACGCGAGAGTGGGAAATAAGTTTACATTCGCATTAGCGTATGTGCTGCGCACACATGGCTTTCCTTAAAGGAGAAGACTCTTCTTTAGCTTTTCCCCTGGATCATAGTGCCTGCCTTGTGCTACCCCTCCATACAAACACTGTACTGAAGTGCGTACAGTGAGTATGCCTCCCGACGTCCCTGCTCCATTGTAAAATATACTGATGACCCTCTAACTATACTGATGACCCTCTAACTACACTGACTGAACTATGGTTAGTTGCTTATGTGGAGTTAGGATCTGCCAAATCTTATACGCCATCAAGCCATTACAGCACAGGTACCACTGTGATTCCATCATAGTCCATGTAGGTGTAAATGACCCGAGATGTACCTCCCTGGACTGTATGAAGAAAAACATTATGGAGCTCTGACTGCGTCTCAGGCTGGTATGAGCATAGCATTGAGTAGCATTTCACCATCACCAAGGGTGATGCCACAATATAAGCAAAAGATTATTGATTAACAGTTGGCTGTATTTTTGTGATATTCTAAGGGGATTCAGTATTTTTTCAGTTTGGGAGGACATGGTTAACAGACCATGCTTATTTGCAATGGATAATTTGTACTTGTCCAGTAGGCATTTGAATACTGGCGAAAAATTTATCCACCCCTGTAGTGCCTTTTTTAGGCAGTGCTAAATTGACAAACTACCAACACAGCAGAATCAGCTTAACTGAACCTCAAGGTGTTACTGCTCACTGCCAGGAAATTAAATAAAAAACTACACTCCCTCCTCACACTTGAATATAGACATCTGTATAGTTACTGAGACTTGGTTTAAAGTGGCAGACAGTACCCTGACAATGCAAGGTTTGTGTCTTCCACACTTTGGGTTAAAGGTGAAGTTGTCTAGATATATATCAGTAAGAAGTGTACCTCTTGGTTGGTCAAAACAGGATGACACACAGGAGTTCCTCTTTGTGCAGATCACCATAGACAAAATCCCATATCCTAGCCAGCTATAGGTCACCCTCCATGTCCCAAGAAACTCACAATGCATACTTGGACCTACTGGAGATTCGTCATCCAGACTAGCACCCTGCGCATGGGAGACATTAATTACCCTTCTTATAGACTGGAAATCCTGCACAGCCACAAATCAGCAGGCATAGAGATTCCTGAACTTCATAAATACAGTCTTTGAACAAATAGAGAATGCGCCCAGTAGGGGCTCCAACATACTGGATCTTGTACTCTCAAATATGGGAGAAAGCTGCATGCCCCCTCAGTGTCTTGTCCTCCCTGGTATGGTTTTACCATAAAGCTATCTCCTTTGAAATCAACTCTGCAGTTCCAGTAAAGCCAGTAACAGGAGCTATTCAAAAGCAAACTACCTTTTATGAAGTGATATCTTTTTCAAACTTCAGTGCCCCTCCAAACCCCGAGGACACAACAGCCTACTCTGAATTGCTCTCAAGCTCTCTGTACAACCATGTCATAGAGGCTGTTGTACCTACCAAAAGTAAACCCAGAACTAGCCCCAGTAACAGTCTACCATTGTGGCAGCCCAAATTAAATGGAATGTTCAACAAAAGGCAAAAAATCATGACTAAAATCAAGAAGGATAATTCCCATAAAGATAAAAATTCTGTCATAGGCAACTAGGGCTAATTAGGTAAAACAATCCAAGTTTGAGGTTGAGATTGCCTTCCAGGTGAAAGAAAACCATAAGGCCGCCTTCAGCTGTGTCAGAAACATCAAGGGGCAGCACACAGCAGTGTGCAGAATTGGTGGTTAATGGTGCTGTATTCATCAAGCTTAGCGATAGAGCGAACCTGTTAGAAAGATTTAGTTCCAACCTTACCCCCGTCACCCCCAGAAATACCTTCAAACATAACCCCTCCAGCTGTAACTAATAAGCATGTACTGGCTGCACTTGCTGAAGCCAAGAACACAGCCTCAGTGGCCCCAGAGAACATCCCAGGATGTCTCCTGAACAGTCTAAAAAAAGACTTATTAGGACCCATGGAGTCACTATTTAACTATAGTCTTAAAGCAGACTTTCTGCCATGAGAATGGATGGCTGCAAAGGTCATTCTCTTCATAAGGGCTGAGCTTTAATAGATCCTGTAAACTACAGGTCCATTAGTCAGACAAGTCTTGTTTGCAAAGCCACAGAAAGAATTATTATGAAATTATCGACAGACATGAGACCTCCAGACACTGGATACATCCTAGTTTGGTTTAGTCAAAGGAAGGTCATGCTTGCTGAACTTGATAGACTTTTTTTGAAAAGGATAAGGCAATGGATGAGAGGAAAGAGGTGCATACCACCTACCTAGGTGTGGCTAAAGCATTTGATACAATACCGCACTCTGGTATTGTCAGCCAACTTATGGGACTAGGCTTAAACCCTTTTATAACACTCTGGTTACTAAATGGCTTATGGATAGGACCCAAGAGGCCAATAACCAATGGAGTCCCTCAGGGCTGTCCACTGGGCTGCACATGTTTGGCATCTACTTCTTGGAGGTCCAAGCCAATGACAAAGGTCTCTGACTGACCCACTTCACAGATGATTACAAACTGAGAGCAGTTATTGAATTCCCTCAAGATGAGAACACCCTTTAGGAAGGTCTGGCACAGGCAAACACTTGGTGCCAAAGTTGTGGCTTAAAACTTAATGCCAAGAATTGCATTATATAGTACCTTTTGAGAAATCAAACACCCCAGTAACTACATCGGTAAAAGATCCCTAAAAGTTGGTTTACTAGTCTGGTGTCTAGGAACTCGTATAGATAGTAACCTAGCCATTGATCATTGTATCCGAGGTAGCAAGAAAACCCTTCTGTGCTTTGCAACTTATAAGCAAGGGTATTTCATCTAAGTTCAGAGACGTTCTTACCACTGAACTCTGCTCTCATCAAACCCATCATAGAGTGTAATGCCCCCTTCAGTAGGTACTTGACCAGACATATGTAGCAACTGGAATGCCTACAAAGGTTCTTTGCGAAAAGAATACAGGGAATAAACACCATGTTCAACACTGATCATCTTAAAGACACCTGTCTCTTTACTCAGTATCATACAGAATTCTAAGAGGTGATCTTTGCCTGCTATACAAAGCATCCCTGGATCTTGTTTTGTTGAACCTTTTGCACATCCAGAAAACAAACAACATTAGAGCTACTAGATCAAAAGACTTAAATTTTGCATGGGACATAAACAGGATATATTGGAGAGACAGATAAGTTTCTCAGAGAAATCCCATTCTCTAGAACATGCTGCCCATATATGTTTGTTTACATTTGATAACCGGGTAGTGTCTGGCTGGGTGAGAAGCCCTTTTTAAGCAGAGACCCGGGGAGAAAAGCTCCCAAGTGAAGTTACAATAGTTAAACAGCATTATATAAAGTATCTTACAAAGATATTAAAATAAAGACTGTAGTACAGTAGACTAAATAGCAATACAAAAGTATACAATATATAGTAATGCAAAAGTATAGCAAAGCTAAAACAGTACACAGTAAGAGTTTAAAAATGTAAAACACAAATCATACTGTATAATAGTCAGAGACTTGCGTATACACTAAAATCAATACCTCAAGTCATATTTACATTCATAGTATTTTACTTTTGCCTTAAAAAAAAAAAAGTGTTGCTAAGAATTAGGTTGAGTGTAGAGAATAATCTTAGAGTACAGATGTAGGAGAAGAGGAGGTGCAGGAGCATAGCCAGTGATTTGAGAAATATTCTGTTAGTAGCTGTTTGAATTTTTGTGTGTCAGAAGTGGATGGAATGTGCTGTGGGGGAGAGTTCAGGTTTTGGCTATATTATGAGAATATAAGGAGTCCCCATAAGAGTTGTGGGTTTTGCAGTGTTTTATCTGCTAACCTCAGCGAGGTAAGGTTAGAATAATGCTGAACAAGGTCAGATAGGGGTGATCAGTAGTCAGGCTTATGGACAACAGAATGGACTTTATTAACTGGTTGAGGGTGAGTAAATTAAGGAGTTTGATCCAGTTGAGTTGATGTAGGGCAATACAGTGATGGGATCTATGGGGCGAGGTTTGCAGCAAATTTAGCTATTTTATTATTACAGGATTTGAGGTTATTTAAGTCTGATTTCCGGAGGTTTGTAAAGACTTGTGAGCAGTAGGGAAGGGTGGATAGGAGATGAGTCCTAGCTGTAGTTATTCTGGCATGATTGTTTAGAAATGGTTTAGCTCTATACAATGCACCAAGTTTTATATGAACTTTTTTGATTGTTGGAGCAATATGTCAGATTTTATGCTGCTGTCTAGGGTAACACCGGGGAGTTTAGTGTATTCAATGGGTTCAATTATAGTGCTGTTGGAGGCAAAGATAGATGTGTTGGGGTGCTTTTTTGGAGGAATTAGAGAAAACCATGAATTTGGTTTTGTTTGGGTTTAAAATGAGTTTATCTGATGGGAACTTAATCGATGTTATGGAGAGCAGCCTGAATTTTTTCTTGGGGTTTGTTTAAGGTGGGGGCAGAGCAGATAAGGGAAGCATCATCTGCATATTGAATGATGGCGGCAGGTATAGCTGCGGTTATAAAGATATTTGTAAAAATGATAGAGGACTGGGCCCAGGATAGAGCCCCGTGGAACGCCAGCATTAATGGGTGATAGGGATGAAAGCTTATTTTTCCATAAGGTGGCTTGTTTATGGTTAGAGAGAGAACTGTGAAACCAGCCTAAGCTTTCAGGGCTGAAATTAAGAGTGGCTAGTTGAGGAGAATTTGATCGGATACTGTGTCAAATGCTTTTGCCATGTCGAGGAAGGTAGCAGAGACGAGGTAGTGGTTGTTTTTGAGTTGATTTACAGTATTGGAAAAACTTATGAGTGCAGTGTTAACACTGCTTTCTCTCTACGCATAGTACTCAGTGTTGGATAATAGATTATTTTGAAGGAGGTAGTCTAGTATCTGTTTATGTAGACAATTTTTCTAAGATTTTGGCAAGTGGGGACAGAATAGCTATGGGTCTATAGTTGGAAAGGTTGGTAGAGGGCCCTCTTTTATGGAGGGGTATTATGTGGGATATTTTCCAAAGAAGAAGAACATAATCTTTAGAGATGGAGCGGCTAAGAATCGATATAGGTTAGGCGATGGATGGAGCAACAATTTTTAGGAATTCTTAGCAACTCAAAATAACAGTCAAACTGCAAAAAAAGAAGCCAAGAGGTCGATCCACCATAAAACAAATGATTTGAAATCCAAAGTCCACCTGGAACAAATACAGTAAAAAAATTGTTTTATTTTAAGCCACAAACAAGTAAAGCTTTTCTTCGGTGACTCCTCACCAACTTCAGAAATTTAAAATATTGCGCCACTAACATGGCTTACTAAAATACAAAACTGAGGTCACGTGATATCAACACGTTCTCATCCATCAAAAATTAAAATTTGAATAAACTAATATAAAATAACATAACCTACCACATACTACTATACAAATAAGGCTTTTAAAAAACAATTGTAACAAAGGCTGGCAAACCAGTCGCTACCTTATATTATGTTATATTTACACTGAAGTAGCGTTAGGTACTGACACCATGCCAGTTTGGCTACAAAAAGAGAGCTAAAAATGAAAAAATTTCTGTGATGTTTAAAATACATGCAAATTAATTTCAAAAACCTTAATAGAATAGAATTAAAGAATAATAAATAATAAAATGACAATCTTTATAGATGAATTAAATGCATGACTAATAGGTACCTTCAACCGTATATGAAATTTAAAACGAAAACCCCCTTAATAAAATTCTACCTTTCCAAACTTCTCATTTTCAATGCACTGGAGATGGACAACATACAGCCTGGATGGTGGTAGGCTCTCGATTTTAGCTGCCGTAACAATTCCTTAAATTCCAGCAACAATGAATCAGGACCCCCCTATTGTTGGAAACAAACTGATCTATTACTGTAAAATTAAATTCATGTTTAGGGCACTCCTTAATATGCTTGGCCAGTGCATTGTCCATTTTTTCTTTTTTGATGGCATACAAATGTTCATAAAGGTGCTCCTGTAGCCTCCGGTCCATTTTGCCTATATAAAAAAACGGGGCATAAAGAGCACTTAGCTAGATAAACCACATGTGCACTGGAACAATTAAATCTCCCCCTGATATACTTGGTTTCCCTGATCGTAAAGTGAGTACCTGCTTTAACAAAACGGCAATATTTGCACATATTACATTTAAACATTCCTGATGTTGTGTTGATGGATTTGGGTTTCATTTCTAAGATGTTCTTTAGATTGAGCCCTCTCCTAAAAATTACTTTTGGGTTTGTTCCTAACTGAGAGGAAACTTGGTTGTCAGTGCTAAATAAACACCAATTTTTCTTAGTGATGGAAGCAATATCTCCCACATCAACATTATAGGTGGTAATAAAACTACAGGTGAAAATATTGTTGGCAGGAATATTCTGTAATAGCGAAACCAGTTCTACAGTAGAGTGGCAAAGAATAGGGAGATATACCCCATTCTCCCTCTTAGAACGTACCTCGTTACACAGTTCTGCTGTCAAACCTCCTAGGTACCCTCTGTTCAAAAAAAGATCTTGAATGAAAAGACATTCTTCCAAGAATTCGCTATGTCTTTTTACATGTCTATTTTACAGTAATAGATCAGTTTGTTTCCAACAATAGGGGGGGGGGTCCTGATTCATTGTTGCTGGAATTTAAGGAATTGTTATGGCAGCTAGAATCGGAAGCCTATCACCATCCAGGCTTAAATAGTATGTTGTCCATCTCCAGTGTATTGAAAATGAGAAGTTTGGAAAGGTAGAATTTTATTAAGGGGGTTTTCGTTTTAAATTTCATATACGGTTGAAGGTACCTATTAGTCATGCATTTAATTCATCTATAAAGATTGTCATTTTATTATTCTTTATTTCTATTCTATTAAGGCTTTTGAAACGAATTTGCGCATGTATTTTAAACATCACAGGAATGTTTTCATTTTTTGCTCTTTTTTTGTAGCCAAACTGGCATGGTGTCAGTACCTAACGCCGCTTCAGTGTAAATATAACATAACATAAGGTAGCGACTGGTTGGTTTGCCAGCCTTTGTTACAAGTGTTATTTAAAAGCCTTATTTGTATAGTAGTATGTAGTAGGCTATGTTGTTTTATATTAGATCAAATTTTATTTTTTCATAGAAGGAGAACGTGTTGATATCATGTGACCTCAGTTTTGTATTTTAGTAAGCCACGTTAGTGGCGCGATATTTTAAATTACTGAAGAAGTTGGTGAGGAGTCACCGACGAAAAACTTTAGTTTGTGGCTTAAAATAAAACAAATTTTTTACCATATTTGTTCCAGTTGGACTTTAGATTTCAAATAATTTGTTTTATGGTGGATCGACCTCTTGGCTTCTTTTTTCGCAATTTTTAGGAATTCACCTAGTAACTGATATGCTGAAAGAGTACAGGGTTTTATTTTAGTAAGGAGACTTTGTATGTACTTGGTTTGAATTGGTCTAAAAGAGAAGTATTGGGGTCTGCAGGGGGGTATGGGGAGTGCGAAATTGGAAGTATTAAGTACTGAGGTAATAGAGGAGATAAAGTGGGTGTTGAATTGGGTGGCTATGCAGTCTATAAGAGAGGTGGGTAGTTGGCGCTGGGGTGGTAGGCTTTCCAGGGTTAAGAAGGAGATTGTTTGCCAGAATCTTTGGGGATTGTTTTGGTATTCTAGTTGGCATGATTGGAAGTAGGTTTGTCATGTTTTATTTGCTTTTTAGCAAGATTTCTGAGTAGTCGGTAGGAGGCCTGATTGTTAGTATTTTTGTTGTAGTAAGGAGTCCATGCTTTATCCTGGTGTTTAAGTAGAAGAATAATTTCTTTAGGTTAATAAGGAAGTTGCTTGGACCTAGCACAAATTTTCCTGATTGGAGCAAGCTTATTGAGTATTTGCAGGAAGGTATTGTTGAAGTACTGCACTGCAATTTCCAATTGTAGGGTTGTTAGAGGTGACCAGCCCTGTTCACTTAACAGGGTGTTTAATAGAGAGGAGGAGAATTGTTTTTTATTGCCAACATGTTGATAAATGGACTTGTTGATGCTCTGTGTGCGTTTTCTAATTAGGGTGGGCAGGGGTCACTTAGGGAATCAGGGAGGCATCCTGCAACATAACTGTTTTTGGATTTTTTTTGTTAAGATCCAGTCAAGTAAAGAGTGCTTGTTGGTAACTTTGTCAATACGTGTTGGTTGGAAGATATTTTGAGTAAAGTCATATAGATTAATGAAGCTGACAGGGGTTTTGGAGGAACAGGAAAAACTGTCAAGATTAGTCTGTGTGTTATAGTTTCTTGAGGAAAAAGTGGAGGAGGCTCATATTTTAAATGAGACTGAGGTTGTTTGCAGGGGGAAGGTAGATGGCTATTATAATAATGGATTTATGAGGGTTGATATGTAGGCATGCAGGTAAGATTTCAGCTGAAGGAAGATGTCCTTCAAGGATGCATCTGCAGTCATAACATATGGGTTGTCCTGCCTCAGGCAGCCCTTCGGTCGGCCGGATTCCAAAGTCTGGGTCTGGCCTCGGCTGATGTCACACTTCACCTGATGCCATAGCTCCTGGGGTATAAAGGCATCAGCCGATGCCATTTTCCTCAGTCTTTCTTGCCGCTGCACCAAGCAGAAGCTGTTCGCAAGTGCCGGTCGGTCAGATCCAGAGATTTCAGCTACCGAAGACTTCTAAAAAAGCTAAGTACCCCGTTGGGGACTCTTTCTTGCCTCAGCCGATGTCAGACAAAGTAAATAATTGTTTAACTTGTGGGAAACAAATACCTCATAAGGATTTCCACTCTTACTGCCTTCCTTGCCACGACGTATCGGCTTGTTTAGCCTGTGCTTCCTTCAACCGACGGACACTTAGACGTCGGTCGGAGTTTGCTGAAGAGTTTTTTGGTCCCGCTTTTGCATATAAAATGCCATCGGAGACTCCGACTACACATTTAGCCAAAAAACGCAAGGAAAAGGACCGACACTCACGGCCCGCGGTTTCGGCTGAAACCACGGTTAGGCCTACCGCGAGTGTCTCTGTTTCGGCTGAAACTGAGTCCTCGGTTCTTCCTTCGGCCGAAAGCATGCCTCCCACAACCGAGGCCTCACAGGCCCCGGCTGAGTCGGCTACGGAAATTCATACCGAAGAAGCAGGCACACAGGAATTGTCCGACACCATTCCGTTGGACATCTCTACTCCTGCACGTGGGGCAGCTAGACCCCTTGCTTCTATGTCTATTAAGGCCTTCTCCAGGGCTAAAGCAGCTAAACCTTCCAAGGCCTTACCTACTAAAGCTCCCTCTCACAGACCTTCCTCAAGTTCTCAGATTCTCAGCCTTGCTGAGGACCTTATTTCTCTGATCAGGGGATCCCAACCTCACCCAGACAGGCCCAAACAACCTCCTCCTGAAAAAAGGCCTAGGACTGAACCCCCTGAACCTCTCTCCTCTGACTATTCCTCGGATGGATCAGAGTTATCAGGCCATCAGGAAGGATCATACTCACCTTATGAGGATTCTGATGCAGAAGACTCCATTCGTTCTGCCTCCCCCCCCCCCCAGAAGAATTTTCATTTGGGGAGACTCTACACTCAATGAGGGAACACTTCCAATGGCAGGGTCAGGATTTTTCTGATTCTAGGAAAAGGCTAAGGACTTTTTTGCACTTACCACAGCATAGGCCTGTAGCCATACCACCTGTACTATCAGTTGTTGATGATGCATACAATGATGCCAGTTCTGCCCTGATTCTCTTCCCCCGACCCCTGCCAAACCTGACAGATATTACAGGGTCCCGGATTCTCATTTCCACTTGTATAAGGCCCACGCTGCAGACCCAGAAACCATTTCTCAGGGCCCTAAGGGTGTTGCAGCTGCCTCTGCCAAAAGCCCCCTACCCTCTGAAAGAGAATCAAGAGCATTAGAGAGATGGGGTAAAAAGGTTTATATATCTGCTACTCTTTCTGCCAGGGCTTTAAACTGTCAATTTCACATGATACAGTACCAGGAATTTTTGTTAGATCAGCTGAATAAAAAGCTTTCCTCTCCTGAACCTTTAGACCGTAAGTCCCTTCAGGAGTTGGTACACAACTCACAACAGGTCAGTAATCATTTCTTAAAATGTGGCTATGATGCACTGGAGGCTTCATTTAGATCAGCTATGACTGGAGCAGTGATTCGAAGGCATGCCTGGCTAAAAGAGCAATCCTTGCCAGACCATGTTAAGTCTAAACTCCTAGATGCCCCTATGGAGAAACAAAGTTTATTTGGCTCCCCTGCACAGGAGGTTCTAAAGAAAGTGGAAGAAAAAGCAAAATCTGTGCAAACAGTCAAGGATTTTCTGCAGGTCCAACCTCCGAGGTTCAGCAGAAATTGGCCTTCAAAGAATTGGTCCTTTCCAGACACCTCCAGAGCACAGAGAGGCAGAAATAGACACCCAAGAGGCAGAAGTCAATCAAGGGGTGCCTACAGGGGCCGTCAGTGGCAACCTGACAACCAGAGGAGTGCCGCCACAGCTACGACTGCAACCACTTCCACAGGACAGACACAATGACTTGACTCTGATTCCGCCTACCAGGGAACAACTGGAAGCACCCTTGGGCGGAAAGTTAGCTTTATTTTCAAAAAACTGGCATTGCATTACAGGAGACAAATGGACTTTGCAAACAATAGACAAAGGCTACAGGTTTCACTTCCACACACTACCAAAAAAGAGAGGAATGCCAAACCTTCCAGCAAGCCAGAAGCTCTAAAACAAATCATCAACTTACTAAGGATGAGAGCAATAGAAAAGGTACCACCTATGGAACAAGGCCAAGGATTTTACTCCAGACTATTCCTTGTACCAAGAAAAGAAACTCAATGGAGGCCTATTCTCGATTTGTCCGCACTGAACACATATCTCATTGTACCAAAATTCAAGATGCTGACCCTACAGCAACTTCTTCCCATGTTGGGCAAGGAGTCTTGGCTGGTGACTCTAGATCTCAAGGAGGCATACCTGCACGTCCCCATACGACCAGATTGCAGAAGACACCTCAGATTTCTTGCAGGATCAGAGCATTATCAATTCTCAGCATTGCCCTTTGGCTTATCTACTGCGCCCAGAGTATTCACGAAATGCCTGGCATCAGTAATTGCACATTGCAGGCTTCAGGGAATTCAAATATACCCATACCTGGACGACTGCCTAATACAAGCGGACAACAAGACAAAAATAATAAAGGATTTGACCTATGTCATAACTGCTGCAAGCCTTAGGATACACAGTCAACATACAGAAGTCAAGACTAGTGCCATCCCAAAGGATAACTTTTTTGGGTGCAGAACTGGACACAATAACTCGAGATGGCTTTTCTCACAGAAGAAAAACAAAAGCAACTTCCAGTTTACTTCATGGCATTGACAAGACAAACTCAGCTTACTGCAAGGAAAGTCCTGCAGGCCCTGGGTTACATGGCATCCTGCATAATCTTGATCCCGCATGCCAGACTGCATATGAGAAAATTACAATGGTACCTAAGGAATGTATGGTCTCAACACAGACACAGTCTAGAAACCATGATACCAATCATTCCATGCCTGAAACAAGAATTCCTGTGGTGGGCTCAGGCCTGCCAGACCAACAGAGGGTTGCCTTTCCACAAACCACAACCAAGGCAGACCATCACCACGGACGCCTCAGACCTAGGCTGGGGGGCACACATGGAAGACAAGTGTATCCAAGGCCTATGGTCCCAAGATCAGCTGAATCTACACATAAATCTAAAGGAGATGCTGGCAGTGAAGCATGCAATCAAGGCATTCAAATCATTCCTCCAGCAAGGACACCTGCTGATAAGGACGGACAATACCACAGTCATGTGGTACATCAACAAACAGGGAGGCACGCACTCCTACCCTCTATTCCGGATGGCAATGGATCTCTGGAACCTAGGCCTGAATCTCAACATTCAACTGCAGGCCAGATTCGTACCAGGAAAAGAAAATTCACTAGCAGACAGATTAAGCAGAACTACCACGGATGCTCACGAATGGATGCTGCATCCAGACATCTTCAAAACCATAACAAAGACATGGGGAATGCCAGAGATACACCTGTTTGCCTCCCCACTCAACCACCAACTGAAGAAATTCTGCTCAAGAGAATACCACCCACAAGCCTGGAGGGTGGACTCCCTTTCTTTCAGCTGGAAGGCCCTGACAGTTTATGCCTTTCCACCTCTCCCATTGATGCACAAAGTTCTACTGAAGATCAGGGAGGAACAGCCAAAGGTAATTCTGATAGCACCAGACTGGCCAAGGCAGCATTGGTACCCGCTACTGAGAAGCATGTCTCGGACGAACTCATGGCCTCTACCTCTATGGCCTTTACTTCTAACACAGAAAAACTACAAGATCCTGCATCCAAACTTGAAAACACTGCAGCTAACTGCCTGGAAAATTGCATAAAGCAAAACCAACCTGTTTTATCTCAGAGGGTCAAGGACATTATCCTGGAGGCTCGCAGACCCTCCACAAGGAAAACATACTCAGCCAAATGGAAGAGATTCCTCATTTGGAGTGCATCAAAGGGAACAGATGTCACACTGGCAAACCTAGCACACATCCTAGAATACTTAGCAGAACTGTTCCACAATGGCCTGTCCTATTCTTCCATTAAGATTCATGCTTCAGCAATTTCAGCAGAGTACAACATGGATCCTCCTATCTTCTCTCAACCTCTCCTCAGACAATTCCTAAGAGGAATCAAAAATGTAAAACCTCCAAGGAAACCACCTCTGCCTACATGGGATCTCAACTTTGTGCTGGAAAAATTAACACTTCCTCCTTTTGAACCAGCAGCATCAGCAGACTTACAGTTCTTATCTTGGAAAACTGCCTTCCTTCTAGCAATCACTTCAGCAAGAAGGGTATCCGAGTTACAGGCCTTAATGGCAGTGCAGCCTTTCCTTATCTTTCACCAGGATAGAGTGTCTCTGAGAACCAATCCTACTTTCATGCCAAAGGTGGTATCCAGAGTATCCTTGAACCAAGCTATTCATTTACCTACGTTCTTCCCTAACCCACAGAACAGGGGGGAAAAACTACTGCACACCTTGGATGTACACAGACAACTGCGCTACTATCTGGACAGAACTAAGACCAACAGAAAAACTGACCAGCTTCTGGTAGCATATGCAACAGGAGTGCAAGGAAAAGCAATTTCCAAACAGACAATTTCAAAATGGATAGGAAATTGCATTCGATTCTGTTACTCTTTTCATGGAAAGACAACTCCTGAAAATATCAGGCCTCACTCCACAAGAGCTACAGCCACCACTACAGCTTTCCTACGAGGAGTGGCTACCAAAGACATTTTAGAAGCTGCTACTTGGAGCTCCGTGCATACATTTGCCAAGCATTACAACCTTTCTTTATACTCCAGATCCCGAGCAGGTTTTGCAACTGCAGTTTTACAAGGGATCGCAACTACACCATCATTATCTTAGTGCCTCCTCCCCCAGTTTGGCTATGGTATTCTACCCATATGTTATGACTGCAGATGCATCCTTGAAGGACATAGTACAGTTTTGTACCTACCATAAATGTAGATGTCCGATAGGTATGCATCTGCAGTCAGGATTACCCACCCTCCTTCCCCTCTGTGGTATTCCTAGGTACTTACCCCTCTCTTGGCTAGCTGGGGGAATCTATTATGGTGTATTTGTTTGTATGTATATATGTATATATACTTTTTGATTTCTACTGTTTGGAATTTTCTACTTTTATCCAAATTTAGCCTTCCTAGAGGGCACCTGGGGCAAGAAACACTGAGGAAAATGGCGTTGGCTGATGCCTTTATACACCAGGAGCTATGACGTCGGGTGAAGTGCGACATCAGCCGAGGCCAGACCCAGACTTTGGAATCCGGCCGACCGAAGGGCTGCCTGAGGCAGGACAACCCATATGTTATGACTGCAGATGCATACCTATCGGACATCTACATTTATGGTAGGTACAAAACTGTACTTTGTGGTGGGAAGTGGCAAATTGTACTAAATTTAGATGGTCCTTAAACATTATAGCAATGCCATTACCGTGTTTGGATAATCTATCTAGTCTGATAAGACTAGCCAGGAGGAAGAAATTCTTCAGTTTTTGTGTGGCTTGAGCCAGGTTTCGGTAATTATAGCTATGTCAGGATGAGTACAGGGCCAGGGCAGCATGAAATTCCTGAACTTTGTTAATAAGGTTTCTAAGACTGAAATGTAGTACAAGTAGGTCAGAGCAACCACCTTTTAGTGGTGGGTTGTGAAATTTTAGTAATTATTTTAGGGGGATCTAGTGAGAGGTAGTTGACTGAGAAGGGCCTGGGTTTGGGTCTATATCAGGTTGAAGTTTAATCAGAGAGAGATACTGGTGTGTGAGGAATTTTAGTTTGAAGAAAAGTTTTCTCCGTTCATTGAAGGAGTGGAATGGCTTATGGAGTGAAAGTATTTTGAAAGAGTAATAAAGTGATGTACAAGTATTGATTAACTGAGGGGAGATGTGAACAGTGTCCCAGGTGTTGCAGTGAGTCTGTGTGATAGGCAGAGTTGGGGAGGTGGTAGTGAAAGAGATGATAGGAGTGATAGGAGGTCATATGCAGGGTTAGGATTGGTGAGGGTAATAAGGGTGAGAGAGAGACTGATGGCTTTTATTAGGTTCATTATAATGGAATGCGACTACTGATAGATCAGTTAGGGTAAAAGTATGTGAAGTAGAATTACTCCCTAACCCTATTTTAGTGCAATTTGGACCAGTGGATGAGTGGTCAGGAATTCACCCTCGGTCTTTTGCTTATGTCTGTGGCAAACAGAGGCAGTCAATAAATCACCTTCTGTATAAATCAAATTTGTGGATCACATTTTTGGTTGCACGCCAAGGCTTAAAAGAGGCCCTAGTGGTCATTAGCCTAGTGTACACCTTTGAAACTTGTGTGCCATGTTCCTGAGGGCAAAAGCTTCAGATTGTGCTGCTGAAAGATGTCTGCTTAGCCTGCAGAGAAACTCTGCATAAATGTGAAGATGTGTACAGTGAAACTTGCACCAATAAACTCTGCGGATGAGAATATTGAACTGAGCAGTAAGTATGGTATCTAAACTACAGGAAAGAGCTTATGCTTTATCATTTTGCAGGTAGTCTGTGAATGGGAATAGATCTCAAGTCATACTCGACATCTTCAAGCAGTTTGCCTGTGAAGAGGAGTTTTTGTGTCAGATTCATTAAGCAGAACAGTGACCTTTGCTCATGGGTACCTTAAGACAGGATTCTGTCTTTTGAAAAACTCATTGACTGAACTTTTTATTATGAAGGGCAATATGCTGAGTAAACTCAGATTCACTGTACAGCACTTAGCTTCCCATTTTCCAGTGCTCCAAGCTTTGATGTAGCTGCACATTAGTACTGACTGAGTACATCAATACAGTGTTAAAGGTATTGCATTGTACTTACAGAACATAAGAGCTAAAATGATATATATTTGTGTATTTTTTCTGATATTGTAAATATTCTGGCACATGTCTTAACTCGAGCCAGCAACTAAGCGCTATGTGTATACCCAGTTGTTTTTTTTTTCCCCCCCCTGAAAAGTTTGCTAGCAAACTGAGAGCTTTGTATTGATTGACAGGGTCCAGAATTACGATGTTCATGTTTCACTGTTGCAGTCATTACACTTGGGTTATCCTGCTGGCAGGCTACCCTCAGTCGGCCTGAATTCCAAAGTCCTGGTCCAGCGTCGGTTGCTGTCGTCTCTTCCCTGACGTCAGTGCGCCAGGGGTATACAAGATGCAGCCAACGCCATTTTCTTCATTCATTCTTGCCGCGTGGTGCCCGAAGCAAAAGCAGTTCGCAAGTGCCGGTCGGCCGACTCCTGAGATTTTCGAATTTGAATTTCAGAACCGAAGTCTTCAGTAAAGCTAAGTACCCCATTGGGGAATTTTTTCTTGCTCCAGACCAATGTCAGTAAAAGTTAACAATTGTATTTCTTGTGGGAAGCAAATACCTCATAAGGATTTTCACTCTTACTGTATTCCTTGCCTAGGCCCTGACCACAACGTTGCTAATTGTCGGTTTTGTGCCATATTCAACCAACGCACTATTAAGCGTCGGTTTGATTTTGCTTTACATTACTTTGGCCGAAGGTTTAACTACATAATGCCGTTGGAACAACCGACGACCGGAATTCATAAAAAACGCAAGGACAAAGAAAAGGAAAGGCATCCGAGGTCCAAAACCAACAACGAAGCCTCTTTTAGGCCAGTCGCTGGTTTGCCGGTTCTCAGTGAGGCGCTTTCGCAGCCCCCGACATCCACTACCTCAGAGCCACAGGCCGCTTCCAACTCCCACGTGGAGACAACTAGGCCTCTGGAAACTCAAGGTATTGGGCCTACGGAAACTGTTCCCTCAGATGGGTCCGGAGCCGCTGAGCAGGCATCGGCTTCTGAGGGTGTTTTCAGACGTACACAGCTTACTATCAAGTCCACTTCAGCAGCCAAGGCAAAGTCTAAAACACCATTAAAAACAAGAAACAAGTACAGCATTCTCCTGGACGGTCATCCATGCCAAAGAAACAGATGCTTAAAATGGCCGAGGACCTAATTACTGTGATCAGGGGTTCCCATTCCCCTCCTGATAAAAGGCCTAGACAAGACACAGACTTGATTCCTCTGACCAGGTTTCTATTTCCTCTGATTCTTCTTCAGAACAGGGATATTCTCTTCCTCCCCATGAGGACTCTGATGCTGAAGAATCTATTCCTTCAGCCTCCCCTCCTTTTGGGGAAACCCTGCACACCGTGAGGGAGCATTTCCATTAGGAGAGCCCGGATTATTCAGAATCCAAGAAAAGGCTCAGAGACGTTCTTTTACTGCTTCAGCACAGGCCCCTTGCTATCCCCTCTGTACTGGATATTGTTGTTGATTTTTCTGAATCTACTTTGTTTCCTGATTCTTTACCCCCTGCACCAGTTAAGCGAGATAGGTACTTCAGGGTCCTAGACTCTCATAAATTTTTTTATAAAAACCCTGATGCTGACCCAGAAACAATTTCTCAGGGTCCCAAAGGGGTCAAGGCTTCCACTGCAAAAAAACCCTGTTCCTCTGATAGGGGATTCTAGAGCACTGGATAGATGGGTGAAAAAAGTTTACACTTCTGCTACTTTAGCTGTAAGGGCTTTAAACTGCCAGTTTCGCATGCTTAAATATCAACAATACCTAATGTCTTTGCTAAAACAGAAAATGTTTACAAGCTCAGAATGTCCGGACAATAAGGAAATGCAGGATTTATTGCATGCAGCTGAAAAAGTGGGAAAGCATACTCTGCAATGTGGCTTTGATTCATTAGAGGCTTCTTGGAGAGCCACAGTTACAGGCTCTGTCATTCGAAGGCATGCTTGGCTAAAAGAACAAAGTTTACCTGATCATGTTAAAGCAAAATTATTGGATGCTCCATTACAGCATGATACTTTGTTTGGTGTTAAGGCAGAAGAGGTGTTAAAGAAAATGGAGGATAAAGCAAAATCAATGCAGACAGTAAAGGATTTCTTACAGGTTCAGCCACCTAGATTTAGCAGGAACTGACCTTCTAAAAATTGGTCCTTTCCAGTGTCAGACAGTCCACAAAGAGGCCGATACAGACACCCAAGAGGCAGATCTCAGCCCCAAGGCTCATACAGACATAAATAATGGGGTGCTTCAGCTCCCAAAGGCAGAGAAGACAAATCACAACCTTTTAGGAAACAGTCCCAATGACTTCTGTTTACAAAAGTCAAGCACTTACCTTTTGACAGCACCTTTAGGGGGAAAACTAGCACTTTTTTTCACAAAATTGGCACAGGATCATCCAGGACAAATGGATACTGAATGTTGTTTCTCAGAGTTACAGGTTCCTCTTTCACACCCTACCACGGTCAAAAGGTATGCCAGACCTGCCACAAAACCAATGGGCAGAGGCACAAAAACAAATTTCCGCTCTCATGGACATGAGAGCTATTCAAAAAGTACCATAGCAAGAACAGGGGCAAAGATTTTACTCGAGACTTTTCTTGGTACCCAGAAAGGACAAAGCCTGGAGACCAATACTGGACCTGTCAATTCTAAATACTTTCCTGGATGTTCCAAAATTCAAAATGTTGACACTGCAGCAACTTCTACCCATGTTGGGCAAGAAGGCTTGGCTAGTTACTTTGGACCTCAAAGAGGCATACCTGCATGTCCCAGTCAGACAATCTTGTAGAAGATACCTCAGATTCATAGCTGGCTCAATGCATTACCAATTCTCTGCACTGCCCTTCGGCTTATCTACTGCGCCAAGGGTCTTTACAAAATGCCTGGCACCAGTAATTGCATTTTGCAGACAAAAGGAAATTCAAATATATCCCTACTTGGACGACTGGCTTATTCAAGCAGAGAGCAAGGACATTCTACTAAAGCATCTGGCGTTTGTAAAAGATTTACTAATTTGCCTAGGGTATACAGTAAATGAAAATAAATCAAAACTAATGCCCTCTCAAAAGATAATATTCCTGGGTGCAAGCTTAAATACAACTGCCCAGATGGCTTATCTCACGCGAGACAAGCAAAGGCAACTGACTCATTACTTTCAAAATTCTGCAGGCTTTGGACTTCATGGCATCTTGCATCCTGCTAATTCCATATGCAAGACTGCATATGAGGAAGCTACAGTGGTACCTAAACAGTGTATGGACTCAACATTGCCACAGCCTAGAAACAATAACAACTCTTATTCCCTGTCTGCAACAGGAGTTTTGATGGTGGGCACTGGCCTGTCACCACAACAAGGGACAGCCTTTCACTTTACCCACAGCCAGGCAGGCACTAACAGATGCATAGGATTATGCCTGGGGGGCACACATGGCAGGAAAATGTATTCAGGGCACATGGCCCACGGACCAAATGCATCTTCATATCAAACAAAAGGAGATGTTAGCTGTACAGAACGCCCTGACCACCTTCAAGGACCTACTACATCCAGGACCACTATTACTAAAGATGGACAATACTACAGTTATGTGGTACATAAACAAGCAAGGGGGAACACATTCCTACCCCCTCTGCAGGCAAGCCATGACTTTGTGGAACACAGCACTGATCTGTCAAGTACATCTGCAGGCACAATTCCTACTAGGAAGGAAAAATACTCTGGCAGACGAACTAAGCAGAAACCTCATGGACCCTCACGAGTGGAAACTAAATCCGCAGGTCTTCAGCATGATAACAAGGAAATGGGGATGCCCAGACATAGATCTCTTTGCCTCCCCTCACAACAACCAACTACAGAGATTCTGCACAAGGACTTATCACTCACAAGCATGGAAAGTGGATGCTCTTTCAGCTGGAAAACCCTAACAGTTTATGCCTTTCCACCACTGCCTCCTTCCCAAGGTGCTCCTAAAAGTCGGACAAGAGAGGCCAAAAATGATTTTGATTGCCCCAGACTGGCCACACCAGCACTGGTACCCAATCCTAAAGAGCTTGTCTCAAGGCCCAGCCTGTACTTTACCTCTAATTCCTCATCTTCTGACTCAACGATCCTGCACAGCCAACTCAGAACCTTAAATCTGGCTGCGTGGCGGATAATATAGCCACTCAGAACATACCTCTCTCTAAAGCTGTTATGGATGACATTTTGGAAGCCAGGAGGCCCAGCACCAGGAAATCTTATGCAGAAAAATGGAAGAGATTCTGTGCTTGGAACCAGGCACGAGGACTTGAACCACTTGTTCCAAATATTCATCAGATTTTGCAATACTTAACTGAGATGCTGGACAAAGGCCTATCCTCATCAATTAAAATCCATGCCTCTGCCATTTCAGCTCATTATAATACGGAACCTCCTATTTTCTCTCATCCACTGCTAAGACAGTACCTCAGAGGGGCAAAAAACATAAGACCCCCAAGGAGAGCACCGATACCTACATGGGACCTCAACTTTGTCTTAGAAAAGCTCTCACTACCTCCTTTTGAGCCAGCCAATACAGCTGACATCAAATTCTTATCATGGAAAACTGCTCTGCTCCTAGCAATAACTTTATCAAGAAGAGTTTCAGAGTTACAAGCATTAATGGCAGTGGAACCTTTTTATCATTTTCCATCTGGACAGGGTTTCTCTAAGGACAGACCCAACATTTATGCCAAAGTTAGTATCCAGTGTGGCTCTTAACCAAACCATTCATTTGCCAACATTTTATCCAAATCCCCAGAATAAAGTAGGGAGACTTCTGCACTCTTTGGACATACACAGGCAGCTGCGCTTCTTCTTGGATAAAACAAAAGCTTTCAGAAAAACTGAGCAACTGTTTGTAGCATATGCTGCAGGGTCACAAGGAAAGGCTATCTCAAAACAGACTATTTCAAAATGGATAGGACACTGTATTCATTTCTGCTATGCACAGCATGGCAAATCAGTGCCTAAGAATATTAGGCCACATTCTACCAGGGCAGCAGCCACTTCAGCAGCCTTTTTCAGAGGAGCACCAACCAAGGAAATTTTGGAGGCTGCAACTTGGAGTTCAGTGCACACTTTTACCAAGCATTATCACTTACCTCTTTACTCTAAATCCAGAGCAGGCTTTGCCACTGCAGTTCTGCAGGGCCTCATAGCCACTCCTAATCCTATTTAGACCCAGCCGCCCTACCTCAGCTTTGGGATTCAACATAAGTGTAATGACTGCAACAGTGAAACACGATGAACATAGTACAGTTGTATACCTACCATAAATGTAGATGTTTGAGTGTATTCACTGTTGCAGTCCAGGTTACCCACCCTCCACCCCCCTTTTCTTTGCCGGGACTTATCTATACTTCTCTATCCTGTACAACCTATGTGGTGTATTTGCTTGTAGATGAAGGTATTGTTTTTATTTTACTGTATGTTTTTATAAGCAATATGTATTGCCTACCTTCTTGGGGGCACCTGACATCTGGGGCAAGAAAAACTGAAGAAAATGGCATCGGCTGCTTCTTGTATACCCCTGGCACACTGACGTCAGGGAAGAGGCGACAGCAACCGACGCCGGACCAGGACTTTGGAATTCAGGCCGACTGAAGGTAGCCTGCCAGCAGGATAACCCAAGTGTAATGTCTGCAACAGTGAATACACTCGAACATCTACATTTATGGTAGGTACACAACTGTACTTTCTTGCAGCAATTACTCCTCTTTTTAGTTTGACTGTTTGCACAAGACATGGCATGTTCTGACTGGCACTGTTTAATATCAGAATGATACATAGGTGGCATTTTCTGTTAATTCAAATGTTGAAGCTGTTTTGACAAGTGCAGATTAACATACTTTAAATGCAACCATTTATTTCATTTTACACTACTTTTACATGCAAGTAGCCGAGTTTGTGTTGTGTCCTGAACATTTAAAAAAATAATACCCAACATTGCAGAACTGTAGCCCTTTAGTTGTATTTTAAGATGCCTAGTACAGCTCCCTGATGTTGTGCCTCTCTCTTCAGAGGAGCAAAAAAGTCCTCTAAACTCATAAAAAAATTTTTTTTTTTTTTAACAAGTGTAATCACTCATTTGCTACTACTGTAACAAGCAGCTTGGTACATTAAAAATGCCACACGCCAAGTGCTGAAGGGAGGCAGTAGCACTTAAGCCCTGACTGCAGATAAGATTATTAGATACGAGCATTAACTGGCTCGTAAGTTTGCAGTGCCACCCAATTGGCATGTAATGATTGCATCCCTTGACTCCATACACCTGGGGCATCTGTCCCCTTTGCCCCCACCCTACCTACTATTTTTCCTGCAATTAGGTGAAATCCAGGTTGACCTGCCTAGCTGAAAATAGAATTGTGACCTTTTTCAAAACAAGTTTAAAATTGACTTGTTAAACAAATTAAAAATGTACAGAATTATGTAAGATTTTTGTTTTTGTGTTATGGCAGAAACCTAGAGAAATGTTACATTTTTTTGTTACTATGAAAGATTAAGCTTCGTCTTGTATGCATATGTATTATTTTATATTGGTGTGTCCTAGTAGCATTCCTTGAAAATTTTGTACAAGTATGTTGGACTCTATTTGGAAATATAACTTTGTAGAGAATGGTTTGTGGTAAGGGTTAAAATATCGTTTTGCCACTTGGCAGTAGTTTCTTGGCTGGGGATACTTGAGATGTTGGATGCTGCACTCCCCATTGCCCAGTGTTTGTGAAGTATGTTGGGGGGGGGGTGCACAGCACCTTATATTCCTTGCTTCAGTGATATGGTCAGATTTTCATTTTTAGGACTAAAACATCACTTGTCACCTGCCCTCATTTTCTGAATGTTATCACCACTTCAACACTTAGTGGGTAATGGAAGGTGAAATTTGCTTTGCACTTTGTGCGTTGAGGGATATTGGTCATTTGATACTTTCTTGGCCAGGTCACTCACACATCTAAACCACGTGTTTGGGTAAGGTACACCATGAACTGTACAGCTGTCCTGTGTACCACTCATCTGATGTTTTGCCTGCTGTTCTCAAAGTCAGAACCACAGGACAAGAACTGTGGAGCACACCAGAATTTTTAAGTTTATCCCTGTGGTTTTGACTTTTTCAGTGGTTATAAGCAGATGAGCAGGATTTGAGTGGTTTTGGGCTGTATCTCCTATTCTCAGCAGTTTCTTGATTATTTTAAGAAAAAAATAATTATATGTTCATAGGCCAGTACTAGGTTTTTGATCTAGGGGACCATTAGTAGCCACCCATAGTACCCTATATACTCTGTATTCGTTGACATGACTAATTTATACCTACTTTTGATCCCTTTTAGTGAGGGAGCTGTCTTAGACCCACTGTATATTTAGAGTTGCCCATCTATTTGCCCAGGTTATGCTTAAAAAAGGTGAGGGATCTACTTTGTTTTACACCCAAAGAAATCCATTCCATAAATGAAAGAATAGGGTCTTGATGTCAGTTTTGGCATCAGAGAAGTAAATACCAAAGATAAGTAGTCCTAGGACTGATCTCTGGGAGACATCACTGGTAACTGTTCTTTTCAATTAGAGCATGCTTCCCACACTAATGGACTGAATTCTATAAGTTAGCCAGTTTGCTATCCATTGGGTAACATGGGGTTTACATTTTATTTGGTTAGCTTGTTGATAATGTCCAAATGTGGAGTGCTGTCTAAGGCCTTGGCAGATCTAGGCAGGCAGTGTTAACAAATTTACCAAAGTCTAATGCATCACTGACATGTTGAAAGAAGCCCATCAGGCTCAGGAGGCATGATGTGCCTATAACAAAGCCAAAGTGGCTTAAGTACAGGGCTTTTTGCACGGTGTAGGTCCTTGTTAGGTTTTATAATCATGCATTCCATTGCCTTGCAGATGAGGCTGGTGAGGCTTCTAGGTCTGTAGTTTACTGGATCAGTAGTAGACCCCCCCCCCCAATGTGGAGTATCCCACTCCTATTCCTCTGGCACAAATCCACTGGAGTAGCTGAGATTGGCTAGGCACAGTAGCGAGTCTGTCAGACAGTGTCTGGTGCAGACGAAAGCAGCCTGGCACATTATCAGGACCCATGCCTCATATTTGTGGCTTGAGAGAGAGAAGATTTAGGATGTGTTCATAGGTGATCAGAGCGAGTGGTGTTGAGGAAAGTTAGAGTGATTATAGGGGGTAAAGGCAGAGATGAATTTGTTTTCCTTAGAGTAGTCTGTCAAGACAGAAGAGTTTTGTGGCAAGTCAGGGTTTACCCTCATACTGCACGATACTGAATAGTGGTCAGGTTCGCCCAATGGCATGGTATCTGTTGGTATTGGACATAAGGTGGCAATATTGGTGAGAACTGGGGTCAATATTTTTTGTACCCCTAGTTTGGACTTGAACCACTTGGTCTAGGGAGCTAACAATGAAGTCCAGGAATCTTTGAAAGTATTTAAAGTGGTATAGGTTTCCCAGTTAATGGAGGAATAGTTGAAGTCTCCCAAGAGAATAGTGTTAAACTTGATAAGTAGTGATGTCCGTTTTAGATATACCTCCTGGGCTGTAGGTGACATGGGGAGAGTATGGTTAGTTGGTACAGAATTCGGTTTACTGTGAAAAGGATATGGAGAAGTTCAAGGTCATTGTCCTGGTTTGAGTCTGGAGATGAGATGGCTTCTTAGGGGTACACATACGCCACCTCCAATAACACTATAATTTTCTGTGATGAGTCTAAAATAGTGTTATAAACCCTACACAGTTTGGGTGCTAAGTTGTCTCCCTGTTCTGAAACCATGTTTCTGTAATTACACAGATGTCTAAATTTTCACGTGTTAAGAATGCCTGGAAGGAGTGCAGTTTCTAGTTTATGCTTCTAGCATTGAGCAGAGCTACCTTTATATAGTTTTGATTCGGTTTGTTAACCGTCCCTTAAAAAAGACATTAGAGAGGAGGAAAAGGTCCCGGGCCAAAATTCCAAAGCCATGAGTTCAGAGTTGCAGGCCATCTCTAGCAAAGCTGCCAAGGTTATTGATCATCTCTTCCCTGGCTGTTACACATTGGATCCTCGTCAGATGACATAAATAGCTAAGCCAATCTTTTGCTTGTATATTGACAGCATTCTTGATTATGGTAGGATACTGTTCAATATTAGTTTATCACCAGTTTTAGGTGTGTATTCTGTTCATATGATGGTTGTCTTCGTATGATCCTTTACGGTATGTCTCAAGTCATTCATTCCCTTGTGTGCAAGGACGGTCAAATGTGTACTTGGGATGAAGGGACTTGAAGGCTCTAAGGACACAGTGGATCCTGGCACATGAGGCAGCAGGCTTTGCTAAGCCTGGTGAATCTAACTATGGTGTCACCTATGACTAAGATGTTACAGAATTTACTGTTTCAGCGTTGCTGTCTTAAAGACTTCGGCTTGTCAGTTGATTGACCCACTTTTTGTAGTTTTATTTTCTTTAGTGTTTGTGCATGTTCATCTGTTAGTGACACTGAGTGTTCTGTATACCGGACTGCCTCCGTGGAGACGTTTGTGGTTTAGCCCGGGAGTTAAGTAGCTCAGCATAAGATGGCTTATTTGGTTGCCTAGGACATTGGGGGGCATGAATATGTGAGGGTGGGTAACAGAGCAGACAGCATGTTGAGTGTAGTCTACAGTCTTTGAAGAGAAGCTGGGCCTCCCAAGCTTGTGTATGTTTGCACCTGTCACACACAGGATAGATTTTAAGAAGTTTCAAAGCATTGTCAGTGAGCACAAGGCAGGTCGTGCTTTGCTGCAGTGTTTATGTTGCTGTCAGGCTGGCAACAGTTGAAGTAAACTGTGAATCTGATATTGTTAATCCTCGTTCATTCCTTACGTACGGGGTAACGGTTCCAACCTCGGTACCCAGCCAGCCATCTTCCAAGCTTGCGTCAGCTACAAACTCTCGAGCTTAAACTCTTACCCAGAATTCCCCTCTCCCTGTTACCCCAGATTTCGTTTGCCGTGTTGCCATTCGGTGCTGTCAAACTACTTCTCTTGAGCCAAGTACAAGATTTGTTGTCATTCTAGTCTATAAATATTTTTTTCTCTCAGAAAAGTTTCTAAATTGTTTTCTCTTACCTTATCGCATTTAGCGACCATCTCTTCTTAAAATTTTTCAATCTTTTTATTGCGAGGTATTTCTATTATACCATCGTTGGTAGCCCCCTTTTCTTCTTTACCTTCGGTTATTTCTTGTACCATTGCTGGTATTTTTTCTGATTTCATTCTTTTCTGTCATGGTAAAAAAGGTAGTCCAGGATTTAAGACATGTTCAGATTGTGGACATAAATTACCTACTTCAGATGCACATTCTCTGTGCGTCTATTGTTTGGGTGTGCCTCATTTATCAGTTGATCTGCCTGTGAAATTTGTAAGAACTTCTCTAGCAGGACGTTTATCGAGAGGAAAAATAAATTATTGCTGAAGGGTTACTCAAATCTCCTTTTTCAGAGGCTATTTCTCGGTCGGAGGCTTCAACCCCTCCAAGATTTCATAAGAAAAAGACTGTTGATCTTTCAAAGGCCAAATCTCTTCCTTTGTCCCCGGCTGGGGACTCCCATCAACCGAGACCCAAGAAAACTAAGCTTTCTACTTCGAATCTGACTCTGCTCCAGCACTTTCGATGCCTACACCCTTGGCGCCATCTGTGACTTCGGCACTGACTGTGCCCTTTACCGTATCGGTACCAAGGGGCTCCTCGGTCCAGACCTCTCTACTGGCACCGACTATTCTGTCGGCGCAGACTGTAATCACATCGGCTCCGATACTTTACCCGGAGCTGACAACTCACTCACTGACACCAATTTTTTCAGTCCCAGTCTCGGCACCGACAACCACTTCAGCACCGACCTTACTGTCTGCACAGACCATGACACTGATGATTTCCTCGGTGCAGACACCTGTAGTACAGTCTCTTATGGCACCATTATTTTCAGTGCAGACTGGTAATGTGAACACCGAGCTTGTCTCATCTGTGGATAGGCCTGACTCCCCCTCAGCCTTGTCCGTGAAATCCAGTAGAAGCCTCTCTAAACACAACATGTTGTGTCTTGTGGATCAAGTGCTTTTGGCCAGGGGTATCCCACCCCCCAGGACTTATCCTTCCTTGGGAGGTGATCACCCTTTGCCAAAGACCCCTACTTACTCTCCTCCTTCATTGCCTTTGAAGCCCCTTGATATAGCACAGTCTTCCCCCTCTATGGTTCCCTTTATGGACCTCACTAAGGAACCGCAGTTGCCTTCATGGCAGGAGAGTTTTGCTACGACCCAGGATGTTAACTGTAGCATACGTAATTTGGCATTTCACAGCCATCCAGGGACTCCGAGTTAGGCTGAGCCACTTAGGGGAGGGGTGACCCCTGTCCATGACACTCACCTCTCTTCAGGTGAACCCGCCTTCCCAACTAATGGAGAAGGCTTTGGCATCTGCTGGTGATACTGTGCTGTCAATCTCCCCGCCCTCCTCTGGACCCACTATGTACACAAGTCACTCCTAGCGGACACTGGGCGCAAGGGCCTCATGATGTACTCCCACAGGAAACCCCTTTTGCATAGTCTTCCCCAGCTTCTCCCTCTGAGTAAGTTCATCGCAAACACTTGTGCAAGAGGAAGCACATGGACTCCACTGAGGAGTCCCTCACTGAAGACACAAATTTTGATGATGGCGAAGGGTCCCCTCGCTCACCCTCTGAGGTATCCTTTGGTGATATCCTCGAAATCCTTAAACAGAACGGTGACTGGCAGCCCTTTAACCCGACCTCTGAAGAATCTGTGTTCCTGCAGGCTTTTTGCACCCAGCCCACTACATCCTGGGTTACTCCACCTGCCGACGAACTGGTCCGGCTCATCGTGCAGCGTGCGTGGAAGGCTCCTGACACCATTGAGGCCATTCCCCAGAGGCCATATAAAATTTTGTCGCCTCCTGCTACTGACCTCCATTGGTCCAAAGGTCTTCTTGTAGATGCTCTGGTGGTGGCGGCTGCAACCAAGAAAGACCTGGCGGAAGAGGAAAGCCAGACTGTCCATCCGCCCAACAAAGAGTCACGGGCTCTGGACAGAATAGGGAACATACTTTTGCATCAGCGACCTTTGCAATCAGGTGCCTGAATTATATGGCACACTTCACCAGGCTTCAAGGGGATTTAGTGTCTGAGCGCTCTCAAACTTTGGCTGGTGCCGTGTCTGATGAGGTCCATGACAAAGTGGCCTCTCAGCTGGCTAACATTGAATCGATATCAAACTCCTCCATGCACCTGATATCTCACTCATCAGAAGGAGCAGCTAGAGCGGCGAGTTCAGGCGTAGTTTTGAGATGGCATGCTTGGATACTTTTGTGTAATTTCACGGAACCCTTCAAGGCTTCCTTTCTCAAAGCTCCCATTGAAACCTCTTCATTGTTTGGACCCAAAGTTAAAAGCACACTGGCCAGATGTGAACAGGATGGTAAGACCCTTTCTGCCGTAGGTGTCCGTTATTCTTCCCCTCAACATGCTTTCTCCATAAACCAGAAGAGTGGGAAGATATGGTACAAAAAGTCTCAGGGTCCTTTCCGTGACACACGGGCTGAGTTCTCCCCTAGAGGCAGAGGGGGAAACTCACAGGGAAGACGCCTCATTTGGGGCAGAGGGGGTTCACATAACTAGAGTTCCAGGGACTCATTTCCTGGAAAATCCTATCAGTGCTCATGAAGAGCGGCCCAACTCCTTTCCTCTGGAGGTGGTTGGGGGTCGTTTCTCCTTGTACCCTTCTGCCTGGCCAACCATCACCACCGACTCTTGGGTACAAAGGATAATAACCAGAGATTACCATATTCCCTTTGATCTTTGTCCTGCCCCCCCAACAAACTTACCCGACGTTCCACCCAGTCAAATGGAAGAAGCAGCACTAGAGATAGCAAAGCTGCTAAGAAAAAGTCATCCAGATAGTCCCTCCAGACCAGGTAGGATCCGGATTCTACTCGACATTTTTTGGTGCCAAAGAAAACCGGAGACTGGAGACCAATTTTGGATCTCAGTGTATTGAACAGGTTTGTAAGAGTACAAAAATTCTGGATGGTCACAATACAGTCTATCCTCCCGCTTTTGGAAAAAGATGATTGGATGTGCTCGATAGATCTTCAAGATGTGTACTACCACATAAAAGTGGATAGGCCATCAAGAAGATTTCTGCACCTCCGTGCGGGTGCCAGTCACTACCATTTCAGAGCACTGCCCTTCGGACTCTCTACAGCCCCTAGAGTGTTCACAAAGTGCATGGCAGTCGTCACAGTTCACTTGCGACTACAAGGATTCCAGGTGTTTCCATACCTGGATGACTGGCTCATCTCCACCCCCACCAGACATCTATTGGAAGAAGCCCTGGCATACTCTCTCCTCGTTTCAAAAGGCTAGGCATAACCATAAATTGGCAAAAATCCTATCTCACCCCATCTCAGTACACAGAGTTCATAGGGGTCATCTTGGATACAAAGAATTGCAGAGCATCCATTCCAGAGCACAGAATTCTAAGGATAAAGCAACAACTGATCCCAATCATTTAAAGGGAGAAATCCACAGCTTACTCTTTCCTACAGCTGTTGGGTTCCATGGCAGCCTCCATCACCATTGTCCCCCTGACCAGGTTTCACGTGAGGCTTCTACAATGTTTACTGCTCACCCACTGGTATCCTTTTCAGCATCCGCTTTCAGCCAAGATTCGAGTAACTCACAGGTGCAAACAGGATTTAAATTAGTGGATGACCAACAACCCATCACAGTGGTCTTGCCCCTTCTCCCCTCAGCAGCCCAAGGCTACACTGACCACAGATGCCTCCCTGATGGGGTGGGGGGGGGGCTATGTCAGGGTCAGACAGTCCAAGGCACTTTGTCCGAATTGGAGACCCAACTGCATATAAATGTTCTGGAGCTGAGGGCGGTGCTTCTGGCGATGCAAGAATTCCATCCCCTGCTGCCTTCTGGGACTATTGCGATTCAATCAGACAACACGGCTGTGGTCTGATACATCAACAAACGGGGCAGAACCAAATCTTACCCCATTTGTCGAGAGGCCATGAGGATATGACGATGGGCGATGGCTACCAACCGTTTTCTTCTAGCAACGCACCTTCCCAGGAGTTCCAACGTGATAGCAGACAGACTCAGCAGGTGCATTCTACAACCTCACGAGTAGTCCCTGAATCCCTTGATAGCGGCGGAGCTCTTCCACCACTGGGGCCATCCTTGCTGCGACCTCTTTGCATCTCCTACCAACTACAAATGCAACAACTACTTCGCCTTGATTCCCCCTCCGGGCCAGTCACCCAGGGACGCTCTAGTCCACAATTGGCCCTCTGCTCTTCTTTAAGCTTTTCCACCTCTTCCTCTCATTCCCCAGTTTCTGAAGAAAGCCCGTCAATTGAAGAGCAAGGTGATCCTCATAACACCATATTGGCCTTGTCAGATTTGGTTCCCCTTCCTTTGGCCTCACCTGCTAGATCAACCATGGATTCTCCATCCCACCCCGGGGTTGATCTCCCATCCGCAGAGTCTAATTCATCCCAACTTGGACAGCCTGAAGCTCACAGCTTGGCTTCTCCAATTCCCTTGATTACTAGGCAGAATGATCTTTCTTTACCAGTACAGGACATTCTTATTGCATCTCATAAGTCTTCCACTAGAATTACTTATCTAAGCAAGTGGAAAAGATTTACCTTTTGGCTGAAAGAAAAGCAAGTAGACCCCTTTTCAGCACCAGTGTCGATAGACCAGATTAGTAGGCTAGATGCTCTAATACTATCTGCCTCTACCATTACAGTTCATTTGGCTGCTATATCCAATTTCCATGAGGGTGTCCAAGACTCCTCTCTTATGTCACACAAGTTATTCAAGACCTTCATAAAAGGTGTGAATCATCTGAAGCCAACCTATTCAACCATGGGACCTGTCATTAGTTCTGCAAGCTCTGACAATGCCACCTTTCGAACCAGCTTCTTCATGCGACCTCAAATATTTGTCATGGAAAACCTTGTTTTTGGTCACCATTACTTTTGCCAGACGTATCACTGAGCTTCAAGCCTTATGCATCAAGAGTCCATACTTGATTTTTCATGGAGAATAGTGTCTTTGAGAACTAATCCTTCCTTTTTGCCAAAAGTGCTCTCTGAAATGTCCATTAATCAAACCATCGAATTGCCAGTTTTCTTCCCCAGTCATTCAAACAAAGGAGAGTATTGCCTACTTACCCTAGATATTCACAGGCAAATTCGCTTCTACTTGACCAGGACTAAGGCCTCTCGTAAATCAGACCAGTTATTTTTGGCCTATTCTGGACCTAGATTAGGTTGTGCTGTTGCTAAGGTCACATAGGCTAGATGGTTAAAAGACCTTGTGACCTTCATTTATACACAACGTAATATTCCATTGCCGACTACCATAAAGGCTCAATCGACAAGGTCGGTGGCAACTTCTGCTGCCTTCCAAGCCAGAGCTTCTTTACATGACATCTGTGCAGCTGCAACTTGGGCTACGCCTCATACCTTCATCCATCATTACAAATTGGATTTGGCCTCCAGGGGAAGAGCATTTTTTGGTTCTATGGTGCTCAGGAATATCCTTCCATGAGAGCCTCCCAGGAGTAGAGGTAGCTGGGGACTCTGTCCCGTACGTAAGGAATGAACGAAGATTAAAAATATCAGATAAAGAAGTCAGATACAAGGAAGTCTTACCATAATGTTCCATCTGTAATTGTGGTCCTCGTTCAGTCATTACGACCCTCCCTCCTTCCCCCTCCAGTGGCTTCTAGTGGATCTCACCATCCGCTTCTCTTAGGTCATTTGACCAGAGGTAGCCTCTACCTTCTTTTGATTTACAAACTCAATCTGAGGTAACAGGGAGACGGGAATTCTGGGTAAGAGTTTTAGCTCGAGAGTTTGTAGCTGACGTGAGCTTGGAAGATGGCCAGCTCGGTTCTGAGGTCGGAACTGATGCCCTGTATGTAATGACTGAACGAGGATCAACAATACAGATGGAACATTATGGTAAGACATAACTTCTTTTTTTGTGATATTTAGTGCCTGGTGAAATAAACAGTAGTAATGAAGTGAATTTGTAGGAAGGGTCTGTGTACTAGAACACTAGGATGAGCAGATTTTAAGAAGTATTGAAGTAAGGGTTAAACCTTCTAGGTAGTGCACTAAGCAGGCAGGAAGACTGTAAGAGAGGTAACTTGCGCTTACCAGTCTAAAGGAAGGCATTTCCCAGTTTGATCTGCTAGTATAAGCAGGTGAGTTGAGACTGGGAGGAGTTTCCAAAGACACTATAGTAATGACAGCCAATTCAACAGCTGCATTGGTTGGCTGGTTGGGCATTCTGTATTCTAGTTTTGTGGAGTAGAATGCGAGAGGTGAAGTATTTAATTAGCTTACACAGTTGATTATTTTGTGCTTACTGATAATAGCAATGAAAGAGGAGCGTGAGGGAATTTGGTAGTCAAATTAAAATTAGTGGCAGACAGTGGAGACTCTGCTTTTAAAGTCGCATCAGGGTGTGGGTGGTGGAAAAAAAAAAACATCCAAACAGATCTGTAACAAGCCAGATGAAATCAAGCAGTGAAACATGGAACTTTGACCTTCCTATTGCATAAGCTGTGTACTACAAAACTGAGGCCTAGTATCTGGCTGAACAGTGTTCTAATTAAGGAACAAAAGTAATGTGCTTTCAATAAAATGTTTTAAAAACAATTTTAGCAATAGGAATATTTGCACTAAATAAGTGCAGTGTATTTTTTTTTAACTTTCGTGTTGTAAAAATGGAATAAAGATGTATCCACAGCAGTAGTCTTTACTGTAGGTTAGTCATGATGGACATAAGCAAACGCCAGGCCTTACTATAGACAGAAGTAAAGACCAGATGAGCAAGCGAAGAAAAGCCAGCCAGCAAAACAGACCTGTAACAACCTAGATGAAACTCAACACTGAATCTTGTAGCAATATAACCTCACTATCACAAAGGCTGTGAACTATAAAACAAACTGTTTTAAGGAAGAAAATAATGTACTTCTAGTAAAATGCTTAAAAAAAGTAGCAATAGAAATATTGCACCCGAAGTGCAATGTCATTTTTACTATTCTATTTATGTAGAGATGATCTGTGGTGGTGGTGCTGCGGTAGCGTTGTCACCTCACAGTTAGACGTTGCTCGTTCGATTCTCAGTTAGAGCGTCTTCTGTGTAGCGACATGCGTGAATGGGCGTTCCTTCGTTGAAGGTTGTGCGTTAGGCCCGGCAAGCCAGTCCGTACAAATCTACTGCCAATCATTAGCGGACCGGAGTTCCGCTGTGGCGACCCCTAACCGGGAAAAGCCGAAAGACACAAACAAACATTTATGTACAGATACTCAAAAGAACAATTGGCTGTTAGATCATCTAGTGGTGCAGCAGTAGGCTATGCTGCTTTGTAATGTTTTGTCCCCAGCTTGGGTGCTTTCCTCGCAAAGGCTTTATGCCCTACTTATGTCCTCATGGATTTTTGCTGTGTACTTTTCATCCCAGAGCCTTAGAACCATTGGTGATCCTTTGAATTGCTTCTTGGTAGGATGTCATTTGGGGTGTGTGTGTTTGTGGGGGGGGGGTGCTGTGTGCACTTGCTGTAGAAGATTATCACCTTATTCAGGGTTCGTTTTTCTGCCTTGCCAGTAGAGGGTCCATCTCACCTAAGACCCAGAATTGGGTAAAGTGGCTATCAAATTATGAATGAGCATAAGAAACTGATTCAATGTTTATTATAGTGCTTCTGCACAAAGCATTTTTACAGGTGAAAAAACTGCTTAAAAATAGGTTCAGGCTTAATTGCAAGTCATTGTAATTTCCATTCACAAATGTGTGATTTGATTTGTGTACAATGATTGTGGTATGAAGGGGAGAATTCATTTTCTCTGAGTTAGTGATGTCTGAGTGTGTTTAAGTAGCAGGATTGAAAGGGGAATCAGGCCCATTCTGCAAAAATGATTTGAATAAAGCTGCAGATTATTCCATTGCAAGTTCAGTACTTCATTATTGCTGTTCTGGTTGTCAGTAACTCTTGTATCAGACTTGTCGTGAAGCTGATAAAAGTGGTACTTAGATGTTTTTCGTGTTTCACTGTTGCAGTCATTACATTTGAGTAATCCTGCTGGCATGTTGCCCTCAGCCAGCCTGAATTCCAAAGTCTTGGGTCCTGCGTCGGCTGCTGTCGCCCCTTCCCTGACGTCAGGTCGTCAGGGGTATGAAAGAAGCCGCCGACGCCATTGTCTTCAGTCTTTCTTGCCGCATTGTGCCCAAAGCAGAAGCAGTTGGCAAGTGCCGGTCAGCCGACTCCTGAGATTTTCGTGTTTGAGCTTCAGATCTGAAGTCTTCAATAAAGCGAAGTACCCCGTTGGGGAAACTTTTTTCTTGCTCCAGACCGATGTCAGAAAAAGTTAATTGTATTTCTTGTGGAAAGCAAATACCTCATAAGGATTTTCATTCTTACTGTATTCCTTGCCTAGGCCCTGATTACAACGTTGCTGGTTGTCGGTTTTGTGCTAGATTTAACCAATGCACTATTAAGCGTCAGTATGATTTTGCTTTAAACTTTTTTGTATGCCGGTTTAATTATCTTGAAATGTTGTCAGATAGCCATCCGACTACCGGAGTTTACAAAAAACGCAAAAAAAAGGATAGAGAAAAACAACCGAGGCCCAAAACTGACGATGAGGCTTCTCCTATGCCAGTCACCGGTTCTCAGTGAGGCGCTTTTGAAGCCCCTGATGCCTACTACTTTAGAGTCATAGGCCACTACCGACTACCACGTGGAGTCGGCCATGCCGCTGGATACTCAAGGTATTGGAGCCTCGGATGCTAATCCCTCAGATGGGTCTGGAGCCACTGAGCAGGTATCTGCTTCTGAGGGTGTATTCAGACCTAAACATCTTTACATTAAAACGACTTCAGCTTCAAAGGCAAAGACTAAAACACCTTCTAAAGCAAGGAAACTCAAGAGCCATGTGGACTGGCCTGTCTGCCCAAAAAACAGGTGCTCAAAATGGCCGAAGACTTTATTACCTTGATCAGGGGTTCCCATCCCCTTCCTGATAAGAGGCCTAGGCAAGACACTGACTATGAATCTTCAGATCAGGTTTCTATCTGATTCATCTTCTGATAAGGAATATTCTCTTCCCCCCTATGAGGATTCTGATGCTGAAGAATCTATACTTTCAGCATCTCCTCCTGAGGATTATTCCTTTGGGGAAACCTTGCATACCATGAGGGAGCATTTCCACTGGGAGAGCAAAGATTTTTCAGAATCTAAAAAGAGGCTCGGGGATTTTCTTTTACTACCTCAGCACAGGCCTCCAGCCGTTCCACCTGTTAGACATTGTAGATGTGTTTTCGGAGTCCAGTCTGACCCCTGACTCCTTACCCCCAGCTCCTGTTAAGCCTGACTGATATTACAGGGTTTCTGACTCTCACAAATTTCTTTTTAAAAACCCTGCTGCTGACCCAGAAACTATTTCACAGGGTCCAAAGGGAGTTGAAGCTTCCACTGCAAAAAACCCTACCCCCTCTGACCGATTCAAGGGCACTGGATAGATGGGGAAAAAAGGGTTTACACATCTGCAACTTTGGCTATAAGGGCCTTAAACTGTCAATTTCATATGCTTAAGTATCAGCAACTTGTCATGGGATTGCTTAAACAGAAAATGTTAAATTCTGAATGTGCAGAAAACAAGGAAATGGAGGATTTATTGTATGCAGCAGAACAAGTTGGAAAACATATTTTGCAATGTGGTTTTGATTCTTTGGAGGCCTCCTGCAGGGCCGCAGTTACGGGTTCTGTAATTAGGAGGCATGCTTGGTTAAAGGAACAAAATCTGCCTGATCATGTTAAAGTTAAGTTACTAGATGCACCTTTACAGCATGATACTTTGTTTGGTGTTAAGGCAGAAGAGGTGTTAAAGAAAGTGGAAGACAAAGCTAAATCTGTGCAACCTGTCAAAGATTTTTTTACAAGTACAGCCACCTTGGTTTAGTAGACACTGGCCTGCAAAAAATTGGTCCTTTCCTGTGTCAGACCTCAAAGGGGCAGACTGAGATGCCGTAGGGGCAGATCCCAGGCACAAGGTTCTTATAGGCCCAAGCAATGGGGTGCTTCTACCTCCAAAGCTGGAGAAGATAGATCACAAACATACAGAAAACAGTCCCAGTGACTTCTTCCTACCGGCACCAAGCACTTACCTTCTGGCAGCACCATTAGGGGGGGAAATTAGCACTTTTTACTCAAAATTGGCACATCATAACCCAGGACAAGTGGGTTCTAAACATAGTGTCACTAGGCTACAAGTTCCATTTCCATACTCTACCAAAGGCAAACGGCTGGCCAGATCTGCCAAAACATCAATGGGCAGAGGCACAAAAACAAGTCACATCCCTCGTGGACGTGGGGGCCATTCAACAGTTACCAGAGCAAGAGCAGGGACAAGGATTTTACTCAAGACTCTTCTTGGTACCCAGAAAGGACAAGGCCTGGAGGCCGATATTGGACCTATCGATTCTGAACACTTTCCTGGATATTCCAAAATTCAAAATGTTGACTTTGCAGCAACTTCTGCCCATGCTGGGCAAGAATGCTTGGCTTGTGACTTTAGACCTAAAAGAGGCATACACCTGCATGTTCCAATCAGACAATCATGCAGAAGATACCCAAGATTCAAGGCTGGTTCAATAGGTTACCAATTCTCTGCACTGCCCTTTGGCTTATCTACTGCGCCCAGGGTCTTTACAAAGTGCCTGGCACCAGTAATTGCATTCTGCAGACAAAGAGGAATACAAATATATCCTTACTTGGACGACTGTCTCATTCAAGCAGAGAACAAGGATATTCTTCTTCAACATCTGGCATTTGTGAAAAGACTTCTAACATGGCTAGGGTACACAGTCAACAAAAAGAAATCAAAACTAGTACCCTCACAAGAGATAACATTCCTGGGTGCAATCTTGAATACAACTGCCCAGATGACTTGTCTCACACCAGACAGACAAAGGCAACTGACTACCTATTTCAAAATGTTGGAAACAAAGGCCCAGTTATCAGCAAGAAAAATTCTGCAGGCTTTGGGCTTCATGGCATCCTGTATCCTAATTCCATATGCAAGACTGCATATGAGGAAACTTCAATGGTACCTAAAAAGTGTTTGGACTCAACATTGCCACAACCTGGAAGCAGTTATTACTCTCATTCCCTGCCTGCAACAGGAGTTTCGATGGTGGGCAAAGGCTTGTCACCAGAACAAGGGACAGCCATTCACATTACCTTCAGCCAGGCAGACACTAACAACGGATGTATCAGACTATGCCTGGGAAGCCCACATGGCAGGAAGATGCATTCAGGGCACATGGTCCTCAGACCAAATGCATCTACATATCAATCAAAAAGAGATGTTAGCTGTTCAACATGCCCTGACAGCCTTCAAGGACCTACTTCATCCAGGACAACTACTGATAAAGACGGACAACACCACAGTCATGTGGTATATAAACAAGCAGCGGGGCACACATTCTTACCCCCTTTGCAGACTAGCCATGACCTTGTGGGACACAACTTTGACTTACCAAGTACATCTGCAGGCACAATTCCTGCCAGGAAAGGAAAATACTCTGGCAGACTAAGCAGAAACCTCATGGATCCCCACGAGTGGAAGCTGGATCCACAAGTCTTTAGCATGATAACAAGGAAATGGGGATGCCTGGACATAGATCTATTTGCCTCCCCTCTCGATTACCAACTAAAAAGATTCTGCACAAGGACTTATCACAGACAAGCATGGAAAGTGGACGCCCTCTCTTTCAGCTGGAAAAACCTATTAGTATATGCCTTTCCTCCACTGCCTCTCCTCCCCAAGGTGCTCCTAAAGGTCAGACAGGAGAAGCCAAAGATGACACTGATTGCCCCAGACTGGCCACACCAGTACTGGTATCCAATACTAAGGAACTTATCTCGATACCCAGCTTGGACCTTACCTCAAATACCTTGACTACTGTCCCAGCAAAACAATCAGGTCATGCACAGTCAACTCGGGACATTAAACTTGGCAGCATGGTGGATAAATGTAGTCGTACAAAAAACATCTCTCAGTAAAGCTGTAGTACTAGAAAGTCTTATGCTGGAAAATGGAAGAGATTCTGTGCCTGGAACCAGGCACAAGGAACTGATGCAGCGGTACCAAATATTCCTCAGATTTTGCAATACTTAACTGAGATGCTGGACAAAGGCCTATCTTTTTCATCAATTAAAATTCATGCCTCTGCCATTTCGGCTCATTACAATACAGAGCCACCACTTTTTTCTCACCCTTTATTAAGGCAGTACCTCAGAGGACCCAAAAATGTAAGGCCCCCAAGGAGACTACCAATACCTGCATGGGACTTCAATTATGTCTTGGAAAAACTCACCCTACCTCCTTTTGAGCCAGCTGCTACTGCTGATATGAAGTTTTTATCTTGGAAAACAGCTCTGCTTTTAGCAATTACTTCTGCAAGATGAGTTTCAGAGCTACAGGTGCTCATGGCTGTGGAACCTTTCATCATTTTTCATCCAGACAGGGTTTCCCTGAGGACAAACCTAACATTTATGCCTAAAGTAGTGTCCAGTGTGGCACTTAACCAAGCCATCCATCTGCCAACCTTTTACCCAAATCCACAGAACAAGGGGGAGAGAATTCTGCATTCTTTGGATGTACACAGACAGCTTGGATTCTACTTGGACAGAACCAAAGCTTTCAGGAAAACAGCAATTACTAGTGGCATAGTCTTTCCCTGTGATCCTGCAGCATATCTCAAAGCAGACTATTTCTAAGCGGTTAGGCCACTGCATTCGTTTCTGCTACTTGCACCATGGCAAGCCAGTGCCTAAGGGCATTAGGCCTCATTCCACCAGAGCTGCAGCCACCTCAGCAGCTTTTCTCAGGGGAGTACCAACCAGAGACATTTTAGAGGCGGCTACTTGGAGTTCAGTGCACACCTTTACAAAGCATAATAATCTGCCACTCTACTCTAAATCCAGGGCAGGCTTTGCCACTGCAGTTCTGCAGGGCCTCATAGCCGCTCCTACTGCTGTCTAGTTCCAGCCTCCCAACCGTAGCTTTGGGGCTCTACCCAAATGTAATGACTGCAACAGTGAAACACGAAGAACATAGTACAGTTGTGTGCACTTACCATAAATGTAGATGTTCGAGTGTATTCACTGTTGCAGTCCAGGACCCACCCGCCTTCCCCCTTTTCTTTTGGATCTTATCTTTCTTTCTCTGATTTGTACTACCTATGTGGTGTATTTGCTTATAGACGAAAGTTTGGCTACCCTTTTTGGGGGCACCTGACATCTGGGGCAAGAAAAACTGAAGAAAATGGCGTTGGCTGCTTCTTTTATACCCCTGACGACCTGACGTCAGGGAAGGGGCGACAGCAGCCGATGCAGGACCCAAGACTTTGGATTTTAGGCCGGCTGAGGGCAACCTGCCAGCAGGATTACCCAAATGTAATGACTGCAACAGTGAATACACTCAAACATCTACATTTATGGTAAGTGTACACAACTGTACTTTTTGCCTGTTTAATGCATTTAAATCCAGTAGAGTTTATAAACATACTAGACTAAATAGCAGTAGTGAACTTAGTAGAGAAGTGTAATTGTTTAAAAATTTGAACTGAAGTTTAGAATTGAAAACTGACGCCCTGCTAGACAGGGGTACAGGGAAGTAAATAGTGTGGGATGAAATAGGGAATTGTTATGGCTAGGCTTGTATAGGCCCTAGGGCCAATAGCCTAGTACCAACCTATGAACCTGAAAATATTGCTTAAATGCATTTATTTTGTATATAGCGAGTAGTGTATATGTCAGGACATAAAGCAAAAGCTGTAAACAAGTGGTTTGTGTTTTTATTGTTTTAACCATTTGCTGACAGCACTGACTCAAATTTGGCTTATAAATCCTTTGAGTTCTGCAGGATACTTTGAGTGATTTGTTGCACAGCTATGGATAAATAATTCCCTTCCCTTCACTTCCAGGTTCTGGCAAGCAAGGGCAGTTGAAAGTTTCCTTAGAGGAGTAACATCTTATGCTGACCAAATGTTCTTACTAAAGCGAGGACTTCAGGAGGTAAGTGCTATATTTTCTTTAAAGATAGTGTCCATTAGACCGTATCTTTGTGGATATAGGATTCCCCTGCTTGGACTGTATGGAAGTCCATCTTATTGGGAGGCCTTCCCAGTAATGATTGTGCATGCTTTTTGTACATGTATGGTAAGACAAAAGACATGTGGCCTTAACTCAGTCTGTCTATTGTAAGTACCTTCTGTTTTCTCAGCATTCTGTTTGGTTTCTTTTTGATGCATTTTTTTATTTACCTTTTGACACCTGTTGCTTATGTCCATGCACCTAATAGAGTACTTGGCCTTTTAGAAACTGGGGTGCTTCTTATGGATTCTCTAGTTCTACTGTGAGATTTAAAGGTGGTAGTGGGAAAGAGATACTTGTGTGTGGATAGGAGTAATCGCTTGCCCAGTATGAACATGAGTGATGAATTTACGTGTAGACTTGTATACTAATCTTAGATTACCCATAATGTGAGCACAGGGATTCACATTACATGTACTTGGTAAAAGAGCACTTTGGGCCAGCGTTATTGCGTGACTTTGTAGTAGTGTCTTCAGCACTGGTGCTGTATTTTAGAACACTTGTCATGAGATGTGCTAGGCTATCAGCTTATCACTGTGTGGTAGTTGGAGCAGAGGCTGAAGAGAGAAAATGATACCAAAAATGCCTAGTCATTACTTATTTGCATGTTGAGTTTAGCCCCCACCTCACAAAGCTTTTTAATTATGTCTTGCAAGGTTATGAGTGTGGAGGCCAGAGAGGGGTCCTGTTCAATTCCTCAGCCTTGTTCCCTCTGTAGTTACAGTGCGTTTCTGCATTCTGGTATTTTTTTTTTTTTTTTTTGTTTGCACCTTTGTCTTTATCCACCCCCTCCATTAGCATATTTTATTGTTTAGTTTATCTACATTCTGCTAGTGTTTCTAGTACTGCTCATCTACTGTTTTTAGTTTTATTTTTCATAATTTATTCTAATGTTGTCCAGACACTAGAAACTAGTGAACGTGGTCATCACCTTAGCTCCCTTTTCTTGTCAGTGAGTTGTCTGCAAGGGCGGGCTCCTCCCTTGTCCCATATGTTCATGTTCCTTTGAGAAGTAATCTAGATCTTGTTGCTGCCATTGCTGCCATGACATCTCCAAGCAAGCTTGAGCATTTTAAGTGTTTATCCTTTTGGGTGCAGGTAGGTGTTTTAAAAATAATATAACTTTAATACTATTGCTAAACTTTCTGTACATGTGCTTTTCTTGTTTTGGTTATTGCTTAGATTTCCTTCCTGATCTTTTCACACATCACCCCCATACCCTGTGTTTCCAAAAAAAAAAAAAAACTTTGCCTATCCACTCTATTTTAAATTTTAAAAGCTGTGATATTTTATAATATTTTTTGGAAACTGGAACAGTTAGTGATATGTTTCTAACTTGGTTGATGTTTTTGTTGCGGTTATGTTTGACCACAGTTGCTGCTTTCAGTAAATGCCAAGTTGTAGATTGCATGGTAAGAAAAGTTGAGGCCTCCAGCTTTAAAAAATGCCCCCAATGCAGACCTAAAACCCCTCAGACACTCATGACATGTGCTTGGGTCTGTTTTTCGATGAAAAATTTAGATGCAAAATGTGAAATGTACAGGAACTTCAGTTCCAGGGTGTGCTTGACTGCCTTAGGATCCCTTCAGGTCACAGGTTCTGGATAAGGTCCCTGACTAAGACAAGCTTGCAAGGTGCCCTTAAAAGTAGGAAAAAAGCAAGACCAGCAACTTAGGAATCTATATCCCCCAAAAGATTTTTCCCACAAAGGTCCTGTGGACATCAGTTTCCACCCTCCCACCTTGAGACCGTCCTCTTTTCCAGTTGCTTTTTTCCACCCTAGGTTGATAACATCCTACCGATATTAATCATTCTGCCTCGCTGGCATTTTGGGTTGTCTGCCACAGTAACCCAGTACTGGTGATCTTTCCAAAGGTCAACCCCCCCCCCGTGACAGCTGATTGGCTCAGCATATCCTGTGAAGAAAGCCTTCAGTTGTCAGAGGAAGTGAGTGTTCAGTCATTCTGCCATCCAAAAAAGAAAGTCTTCTGATACTTAACAGGATCCAGTGCTGTTTTTTATGGCTTACTGCTCAGATAAGTACAATGTTTTTCGTGTTTCACTGTTGCACTTATCACATTTGGGTTATCCCTGCCAGGGTAGCCCTCGGCCGGCCCGAATACTAGAGACTTAGTATTTCTGTGTCAGTTGCTGTCGCTTCAGGACTGACGTCAGGTCGTCAGTGGTATAAAGTAAGGCAGCCAACGCCATTACATCAGTCTTTCTTGCAGTGGAGCCCGAAGCAGAAGCAGTTCGCATGAGTGCCATTCGGCTGCTACCTGAGCTTTTGTTTCTGAATTGAAGTTTAAGTCTTCTAAAGCCAAGTGCCCCATTGTGGATCCTTTTTTCTTGCACTAAACGATGTCAGAAAATGTTAATAATTGTCTCACCTGTGGAAAGCAAATACCACAACGAGACTTCCACTCTTACCGTCACTTGTCTAGGCCCAGATCTCATTGTCCCCTGTTGTCGCTTCTGTGCTTTAATGCCAGAACTATCCATCCTCTGGCCCTTATTGTAGCCCGATATTTTCGTTTACAGTCCTTTAATTTCAATATGGCTTCGGTAAGCCATCCAACAGCAGATCTTCCAAAAAAATGTAAAGATAAAGACAGAAACAGACCGCACAGGTCCAAACCTACTGACGACGCTTCCGTTAAGCTAGTTGTCAGTCTTCCAATAGTGAGGTGCTTTTGCAGTCCCTGATGCCCGCTTCAGTTGATTCGAATGTTGCTACCGAGATGCTTTTGAAGTCCGGTATGCCGCAAGACTCTCCTTTGTGGAAGGATCCTGCGGTCGTCCCTACCTTAGATGGCTCCAGAGCCACTGAGCAGGCACTGGCTTCAGAGAAAGTCCTTCGCACCACCGAATCTCTACACTAACGTCTTTCGCGATTACTGTTCTTTCGAAAAAAACAGAGTTCCTTAGGCCCAAGGTTTGAACCACACCCAAGAAACTGACTACCCACTCTCAGGCACCTGCTACCGTGCTTCAGTCTCAAATGCTTAAAATGGTGGAAGACCTTATCATGCTGATCAGGGAAAGCCAAGCTACCCCCCTCAAAAGGGAAAAGAGGTCTGTCCCCAGTAGTTTTGTCTGAACCAAAGTCAGATGAATCTGATGCATCTGACTATGAAGACATGCAAACCCTCTCCACTTATGAGGATTCTGATGCAGAGGACTCCATTCCTTCAGCCTCTCCCCCAGAGAATTTTTCCTTTGGGGAAACCCTGTATACTTAAGGGAGCATTTCCAATGGGAGAGTCAGGACTACCCTCATTCTAAAAAGTGACTAGGGGAATTCCTAGACCTTCCGCAACACAGACCCTTGCCTCCCCTCCCCAGTCCTGCATGTAGTGGATGATGTTTTCCTTGAATGCAGCTTGACTCCTGATGTCCTACTTCCTGCTCCCAGAAAACCAGACGGGTACAACAGAGTCCCTGACTCTCACAAATATCTTTTTAAAGTCCTACAGCTGACCCTGAGGTCATTTCTCAAGGGCCTAAAGGGATTAAAGCAACCTCTGCTAAGAATCCCCCCCCCCCAGACAGGGATTCCCGAGTATTGGACAGATGGGGGAAAGAAGTGTGCACCTCAGCTACTCTTGCTATCAGGACACTAAACTATCAGTTCCGTATGCTTATCAGCAACATACTTTGGAACTCCTTAAACAAAAAATGTGTACCTTTCCTGCTTGCACAGAATCTAAAGAATTACAAGACTTAATGCATTCTGCAAGTCAAGTAACTAAACACACTTTGCACTGTGGTTTTGATGCCCTAGAAGCTTCTTGCAGGGCAGCAGTGACTGGATCTGTCACTAGAAGACATGCATGGCTTAAGGAACAATCCCTGCCAGTCCATGTCAAATTTAAATTGTTGGATGCCCCCTTGCACAAAGATAACTTATTTGGCACCAAGGCAGAAGAGGTCTTAAAAAAGGTGGAAGAAAAAGCAAAATCTATGCAAACAGTTAAAAATTTCCTACAGGTCCAGCCCCCTAGGTTCACCAGGCATTGTCCCTCCAAGCACTGGTCCTTTCCTGCTCTGAGTAAACAGGTCCAGCCTAGACCCCTTGGAAGCAGACTCCCCAGACAGCAGCCTCAGGGAATGCAGAGATCTAAGCAGTGGACTACCTCCACTTCAAAATCAGGGAGTTCTAAGCCACCTCCTTATGGAAAGCACTCACAATGACTCACCCCCTCCCGACCTCCCCTGTGCCCACCATCACCAGCCCCTAGGAGGGCAACTCTCCTTTCACTCAAGCACCTGGGCCACCATTACCAAGGACCAATGGGTTCTGAACATTGTGTCTCAGGGATACATATTCGCATTCCACACCCTTCCAACCCCAAAAGGATTCCCAGATCTACTACCAAATCAGTGGGCAGAGGCTCAAAAGCAAATCTATTCCCTGCTTTCTTTGAGGGCAGTAGTGCACTTTCATACAAAACAGATAGGCCAAGGCTTCTACTCCAGACTTTTTCTGGTGCCCCATCCTCTATCTATTCATTCTAAACACCTTCCTGGTGATCCCAAAATTCAAAATGCTCACCCTCCAGCAGCTGCTGCCCATGCTGTCCAAGGACGCCTGGCTAGCCACCCTGGATCTAAAAGAGGCTTACATCCACATTCCAATCAGGGAATCATGCAGAAAATATCTCCGCTTCAGGGCAGGATCTCAACGCTTTGAGTTCTCTGCGCTTCCCTTTGGCTTATCCACTGCTCCCAGAGTTTTCACAAAATACCTGGCTCTGGCCATTGCCTTTTTCAGACAAAGAAATATTCAAATATATCCCTGCTTAGACGAGTGCCTTTTTCAGGCAGACAGTCAGGAAAAGCTGCTCAAGCACCTGGCCTTTGTAAAGAACCTACTAACCTCTCTAGGGTACACAATCAACGAAAATAAATCAAAACAGGTGCCCACCCAAAGGATAATGTTCCTGGGAGCAAGTCTGGACACAGTATCCCAGATTGCATACCTTACACCAGAGAAAAAAAATTTCCTGTCATCCTACTTCTCTCAACTGCCCCCCAGGCCCTAACTTTCTGCAAGGAAAATCCTGCAAGCTCTGGGGTTCATGGCATCGTGCATTTTCCTCATTCCGTATGCCAGACTGCATGTGAGGAAACTTCAATGGTACATAAAGAGCCTTTGGTGTCAACACACTCAAGACCTGGAAGCTCTTCTAACTATAATTCCTTGGCTCAGAAAATAATTTATTTGGTGGGCAACACCATGCTCCCACAACAAGAGACTGCCCTTCTCCCCACACCCTGCCACCCAGACACTAATCACAGGCACATCAAACTACTCTTGGGGTGCTCACCTGGAAGGCAGGTGCATACAGGGCCAATAGAGCCCACAACAAATCCCCCTGCACATCAGTCTAAAAGAGATGGCTGTGCAGCACACCTTGATAGCTTTTAAACCCCTTCTCTCTCAAGTGGTTTTCCTGATCAAAACAGACAACACCACTGTGATGTGGTACATCAACAAGCAGGGAGGGACTCACTCCTACCCTCTGTGTAGGCTGGCCATGGCCCTTTGGCTGACTGCCTCTTCCATGCAATTGCATCTGTTAGCACAATACCTGCCAGGCTCTCTCAACTCCCTAGCAGACCAATTAAGTAGAAACCTTCTGGATCCACACGAGTGGCAGCTCAACAGAAGTACCTTCACCCTAGTAACTCAGAAATGGGGAACCCCGAAGGTCGACCTCTTTGCCTCCCACACCAACCATCAACTCAGCAAATTCTGCAGCAGGGAGCATCACTGCATGGCTTGGAAAGTGGATGCCTTGTCCTTCCCCTGGGTCAGCCTCTCAGTCTATGCCTTTCCTCCTCTTCCTCTTATCCTTAGGGTATTGCTGAAAATAAGGGAGGATAAACCAAGGACCATTCTTATAGCTCCAGACTAGCCCTGACAGCACTGGTACCGCTTGCTGCACAGCCTGTCCCCGCTGCCTCCATGGCATCTTTCTCAGATTCCAAACCTTCTAACCCAGAGGGAAGGGGAATTCATGCATCTCCAATTGCAGACACTCAGTTTGGCAGCTTGGCTTATTCCCTAACCCAGAACCAATCTGCCATCCTCTAAACAGGTTCTGGATGTTATCCATGAGGCCAGATGACCTAGCACCAGAAAGTCTTATGCAGAGAAATGGAAACATTTCTGCACCTGGATCCAGGCTAAGGGGGCCAATATGGCACAGCCCTCCATCTCTCTCATCCTGAATTACTTAGCTGACCTACTACACAGTGGTCTCTCTTTCTCCTTTATAAAAATTCATGCCTCTGCTATTTCTGCTCACTTTCCCACTGAGCAGCCACTTTTCACACACCCTTTGATTAAACAGTTCCTCGTTGGGGCTAGCAGTTTGAGGTCCCCAGAAGGACACCAGCTTGGGACCTTAACTTCGTCTTGGAAAAGCTCACCCTGCCTCATTTCGAACCAGCTTCTTCTGCAGAGCTAAAATTTCTCTCCTGGAAGACTGCCTTCCTCTGGCCATCACTTCAGTCAGAAGGGTCTCTGAGCTGCAAGCACTCATGGCTGTGGAACCGTTTATCTTCCATGCAGACCGGGTATCCCTCAGAACTAACCCATCCTTCATGCCCAAGGTGGTGTTCAGTGTGGCTCTCAACCAATCCATTAATTTGCCCAACTTCTTTCCTAATCCCCAGAACAAGGGGGAAAGGATTATTCACTCTGTAGATGTGCACAGACAGCTCAGATACTATATGGACAGGACTAAATCCTTCAGAAAGTCTTAACAATTGCTGGTTAGCTTTGCTACAGGTGAAGAAGGCAAAGACATCCCCAAGCAAACTATTTCCAAATGGATAGCACACTGCATCTATTTCTGGTACAAACAGCATGGTAAGCCTCCACCCAAGGGGGTCAGGGGACACACCACCAGAGCAGCCTCCACCTCTGCAGCTTTCCTCAGAGGAGTCCCCACCAGGGACATCCTGGAGGCTGCCACCTGGACATCTGTTCACACTTTCACCAAGCATTACCACCTGCCTCTCTTCCCCAAATCCAGGGCAGGGTTTGCCTCTGCAGCATTGCAGGGCATCCTAGCCAGCCCCTAGCTTCCTTGACCGTCTCCACCCATGTCTTCATCTTTGGGAATCTATCCAAATGTGATGACTGCAGCAGTGAAACACGAAGAACATAGTACAGTTGTGTACACTTACCATAAATGTAGACATGAGTGTATTCACTGTTGTAATCCTGGTTTCCCTCCCTCCATCCCCCTTTTTTCTCCTCCTTTGGTTACCCTCCTACCTTGTTGTTCTCCTTTCCTTACAAAGGACATATTGGTATTTATTTTCCAATGGTAGGGCTCTTCCACCAGAACATGGCCTCCTACTTTGGGGGCTCCTGACAGGTTAGGGCAAGAAAAACTGATGTAATGGCGTTGTCTGCCTTACTTTATACCACTGACAACCTGACGTAAATCCTCAAGCGACCCTAACCGATGCAGAAATACCAAGTCTCTGTTATTCCGGCCGACTGAGGGCTACCCTGGCAGGGATAACCCAAATGTGATGACTGCAACAGTGAATAACACTCTAGCATCTACATTTATGGTAAGTGTACACAACTGTACTTTTTGGGGACCCCCTTCCTCTCAATTATTAGATATGTTGTTTTCTTGTTTTAGTTTTGTGTTCAGTATTTTTAATATTTTGTTGATATTTACAGTAATTCCTGTGAAAATTTCTTCTTGTAGTAATGTTTATTTGGCTTCATCTTTGACAAATGCTTCTTTTTACTGTTTGAGGAAAATTTTAGTACATCAAAAGTGCAGTGTATATGTGTGCTGTTGGATACTGACTGTCTCATGTAGTCAGAACCGCAAATTAAGTGCACCTGTCTTTACTATTCATCTGCTTTATTTTCATCTTTTGATAGCAAATTATTGCAGAACCTGGATTTTTTTCAGCATTTATACATTATATATATATTATGTGGTTGAATATACTGTGGATGTTTTACTTTTGACAAGAAAATATAGTTTAAATTTCTATTAAATATTATGTTATGGCAGTTTAACATGGGTCAAGTATGCGGAGCTAATTTTTAATCCTGGTATGGCACATTGGTTGATTTGGTGTGTGCACGGTGTGTACTGGAAGTTCTGTAATGTCTGTATGTCAGTAAATTAATTCTGAACATATTCCGGACTTTTTTGTGATAAAAACACAGGCTTGGCTTAGTTTAGTTACCTCGGAACATACTTATTACTGGAAACTTTAGTTTAGTTTAGTGGTATTGTTCAAATAATGCATTAGCTCACCAGCCATCCCTTCGTTCCTCTTCAGTATAATAAATATGTCATCCAAATAACGGGTGAAGCAATGAATTTTATTCCAAACCTGGTCATTCTTAAGTAAGAACTAGTGTTCCCAATACACCATAACCAAATTTGCAAAACTTGCCACTGCAAGGAGACCCCATTGCTACTCCACTTTTTTGTAAGTAATAATCACCCTCAAAAATAATATAATTATTAGGATCATATCCAAAAGTTCAGCTACCAAGGAACACCTCCAAAATAGAAGCATCCTTTTGTTAAAAAAAAAAAAAAAAAAAAGGGAAACTCATTGCATACCTAAGTTGTGTGGAATTGATGTATATAAATCCTTAACATCTACTGTTAGAAAATTGTAATTTTGTTAAATTAAGGACTGTTAATACTCTGGAAAAAGGACCATGAGTCCTTGCAAATGTGTTGTTCGGTTACCAAAAATGTTTTTTAAATATCAGTCACTTTTGCACAAGCGTATGTAATAAAATTTCTACCGTCCACAATAGGTCTTGAGTGGGGGTGGGGGGGGTGCCAGGTCTTTATGGACTTAAAGAATTCCAAAAATCACCGGTATCAAAGGTGCAGGCATTAAGTAATTAAAAATGTCCAGATCTATTCTCACTTCTATAAACAGATCATTAATATAATCCTTATCCGTTGATGCGCTATATTTACTTCATTTAAAGAAACTTGCTGGTAAACACTAGACCGTAAAATCTTCCTCTTTCTATCATCATAATCAACTGAGCCCATAAAGACCAGACCGCCCCCCTTGTCCGGTTTCATCACCCTAACTGATGATGCTTTCAGATTTTTCAAGGCCTCCCACTGGATTTAATTTAAATTATTCATTCTAGAGGGTCTGCCAGGCAATAAAGCCCAAACATCCATCTCATAAACCCATTCAAAAACTGCAAGGGGAAGGGTCTAAAGGTGGATTATAAACACTGGAAATCCTAAATTCAGTGTTAGCAGTTGACATAGAACCAAACATAATAGTCAAGTTAACTTTGTGTAAAAAGCTTCAAATTGGATAGTGTCCCTGCTAAATCTGCCTTTCGAGTAGAAACAAAGTTTGTTCCTTTCGCTAAAACATCAACAAATAGGGTTCAACAGTAAGAGGAGTAATTGAAAATGTTAAAATTACACTGTGTTTTTGGCAATTAAACAACTCTGTTCTTCAACAGTTTGTCCATTACTGCAAATGTCTATTACCTCCGTCGTTTGTTCAGTTTCCAATGGTTTGTTTTCTGTTTCTGAATCCGTTGCTGTTAATTCTTCTTGTTGGACTTGCCCTGTGAAAATTTGCATTATTGAGTGAGGTCCCCGGTTCTTCCTCATTACTCTGATACCCTTCATCTAGTTGGTTCCTCAAGTTATTTTGTATCTGAAGTTCATATTTACTAGATGAAAAGCGCTTAAGTAAACTTATTTCTTTGGTTGTTCCTTGTTTAATTTTATTCACACCAAGCCTCACCAAATCATCCCTCTCCCCAGCACAGAACAAAGTCTTCTTGGGATGCAAGATACGGACAGACCTGATGAAGGCTTTCCTCCCTCAGGAGAAGGAAACTTCCCTGATCAATCACTTCCAGGACCTCTTCCAGGTCAACTTCTTGTCAGCCAGGCATTTCATGCTCCTTCTGGGCCTTCTGGCAGCCACAATACCTATGCTGCCACTAGCCAGGATGCACATGAGAAAGAGTGGGATCTAAAGAATGTGTGGTCCCAACACAGCCACCCTCTAGACTTCCAAATATTGTTCCTGTCTTGCTTAAAGACGGAAGTGAAGTGGTGGATTCAAAAGATACAGCTGAACCCAGGCCTGACACTCCAACCCACCACACCAGCTCAGCGCATGCACACAAGATGACACAGGTCTGGGCTAGGGAGCTATCGTGAATGGCCTCAAAGTGCAAGCGCTCTGGCAACCATCCCTTCTGAGAGAGCACCTCAATGTAAGGGAGATGACTGCATTTCAGCTAGCCCTGCAGGCCTTTCTCTTTCAACCAGGCCCCCCTACAAATCTTCACGGACAATACCACTGTAATGTGGTACATCAACAAACAAGGGGGGACCAGGTCTTACCTACTCTTCAGAATAACAATGCAAGTTTGGGGAATTAGCTTCTCAGAACAACATATCATTGCAGGCAGTCTATATTCCATCCCAGGACAATCACCAAGCGGATGCTCTCAGCAGATCATTCTCTCTGCATCACAAGTGGATGTTTCACAGAAGTATTCCTAGACATTGTCCACCGATTGGGCACACCACAAATAGATTTATTTGCCTCCCCACAGAACAGACAATTGCAAACCTTTTGTACCAAGGATCCCTCCCCGCTAGCTTGGAGAGTGGCGCCTTCACCATCTCATGGAAGGGACTGTTTCTGTATGCCTTCCCTCCCTTTCCTCTCACTCAGAAAGTACTCCTGAAAATCAGGAGGGACGTGCTAAAAATCTTGCTGGTGACTCCCTTTTGGCCAAGGCAGCATTGGTTCCCCGTTCTTCAATCCCTCACCAAGGGCAATCACTGTAAGTTGCTCCACAAGGTGTATGATCTCACACAACAGAAGGGAACTCTAATTCATCCACACCTGTAGATGCTTTGCTTAACCCTCTGGGTGATAAACTTTTAGTCCCCTTCAGACACTGCTACACAGAGGACATGCCATCTCTCCTGTAGGAGACCAGGAAACCCAACACAAGGAGATCCTACATTTACAAATGTGAAAGGTTCTCCAAATGGTGTGTCCAAAGACAATAGGGCCCACTTTCAAGCAGATGTTCCTCTAGTCTTAACCTGTGTGTGTGAGCTCATATATTCAGACCTTTTATACTCTTCAGTGAAATTTTACTTATCTGCCATCTCTGCCTGCTTACCCTTGGACCCTCCTCTAATTTCCAGGCTGGATGTTAAACTATTTTTAAAAGGGGTCTTGAACATTAGGCCACCAAGGAAGCCTATCCCACTTCCTTGGGACCTAAATTACGTCCTGGAAAAACTTACACTTGCCCCCTTTGAACCAGCCAGCTCTGAATCCCTGCAGATGTGCACATGGAAGACATTCCTATTGGTAACCCTCACCTCAGCCAGAAGGGTCTCTGAGTTCTAGGCGCTCATGGCATCCCCTCCCTACACTATCTTCCACAAAGATAGGGTGACCCTGCCCACCAACCCCTCCTTCATGCCCAACGTGGTCAACGAACTATCACTAAATCAATCTATTCATTTACCCACCTTCTTTCCCTCGACTAAAAATGACAGTGAGACAGTACTGCAGTCCCTTTGTCACCAGGCAGCTAAGGTTCTATTTGGACAAAATTAAGACTATTAGAAAATCTAATCAACTCTGTGCCCTTCCGTCCCAGGGCCCTGGGCAAGGCAGTATCCAAGCAAGCTATCTCCTCTGGATTAGGAAAGCTATCTGCTTCTGCTATTTCTACCATGGAAAGCACTTGCATCAGGGGGTTAGGGTGCACTCTACTAGAGCATTAGCCTCCTCTTAGGCCTTCTCCAAGGCCCTGGACACAACTGCCATCCTTGAGGCAGTCACCTGGTCCTCAATACATACCTTTACCAGACATTACAAACTGGACCATATCTCCAGAGCCAAAACCAGGATTTGCAAGGGCAGTCCTGCAGGGATTTCTGGAATCTGCTACCTGTTGTTCCACCCTTCCTCATCCTTAAGCTGTGGTACTCTCCCTACAGTTATGAATGCTGCAACATGAGAATAGAAGGATATAGAATAGTTGTGTAAAATCTTACCATAACCATAGATATCCTTCTCTTCCATGTTGCAGTATTCATTCCCTCCCACCTATCCCCCTGCATTACCTTTCACCTGTCTATGGGACATCATGGGGCACTACCTAAACTATGGTCACACTCTGCAGTCAATTGCATTTCACTGGTCTAGAGGACATCATTTGGTACTACCTAGACTACTGTCCAACTAGGCAGTCAGTTCTGTGGTCTGTGCATGCAGACACCACATTTAAGACCCCTGGTTTATGGCCCTACATGTGGTGTCCCACACACTAGCAGCAACCAGGCTTGAGCTTTTGTCGGAGCTGACTGTCACTTCACCTGAGACGGAGGATCCCACAGTAAGAATACTGCAACATGGAACAGGTGGTCATCTATGTTTTTGGTAGGATTTTACACAACTATTCTTTCCCAATTACCTCTTTTTTCCCCTTCACACCTCCAACATTTGCTGTCTACCTCAGGAAAAATTCTATGGAATCTACTTGGGGTATAAAAATATCTATGTAGACATTTCCAAGCAAAATATATTTGGGAGACATGCATATATCCTGCTATTGTTTCTTTATGATTTGCTTATCCAGTCTCTCCTCCCAGTCTTCTCTGATTGTTATAGTTGTGCAGTATTTTGTACACACAATTAATTACACTGTTAATCTATTTTTAATGGCAGCTTCTGTTTTATATTCTAATAAAAAAAAATTATACCAGTGCTGATCTTTTGTCACCCCCCCCCATTTCTTTCTCTTTGTCTATACACTGATATCAGTCCTTGATAGGGAAGTCAGTCTCTAACCTACAGTTGAAATAAATTCTTGGTGTCTTCCCAGTCTATCATCTTTCCCTCTGTCGTTATTTACTCCCAATACCTTGGTTCCTTTGGCAGTTTTCTCCATTAAACTCCAGCCCCCTATTTTCTGATGTCCTTCAAGGATGCATCTGCAGTCCTTACATATGGGTTGTCCTGCCTCAGGCAGCCCTTCGGTCGGCCGGATTCCAAAGTCTGGGTCCGGCGTCGGCTGATGTCGCCCTTTCCCCGACGTCAGAGCGCCTGGGGTGTAAAAGCGTCAGCCGACGCCATCTTCCTCAGTCTTTCTTGCCGCGTGGTGCCCGAAGCAGAAGCAGTTCGCAAGTGCCGGTCGGCCAGCTCCTGTAACTTCAGCTACCGAAGACTTCAAAAGCTAAGTACCCCGTTGGGGACTCTTTCTTGCCTCAGCCGATGTCAGATCAAACGCTTAAAGTTAATAATTGCTTAACTTGTGGGAAACAAATACCTCATAAGGATTTCCATTCCTACTACCTCCCCTGCCTAGGCCCAGACCACGTCGTCTCGGCCTGTACTGCCTGTGCCTCCTTCAATCGACGCACTCTTAGGCATCGGGCGGAGTTTGCAGAGGAATTTTTTGGGGCTAGTTACTGTTATAATATGCCGTCGGAGACTCCGACTTCTCATTTAACCAAAAAACGGAAGGACAAGGACCGACACGCGGACCGTGGTTTCGGCTGAAACTACCCCTAGGCCTACCGCGAGTGTCTCGGTCTCGGCTGAAACCGAGTCCTTGGTACTTCCGACCGGCGAAACCGCACAACCGACAACCTCGGCCCCGGAGGCTTCTTCTGAGTCGGTAATAGAATTTCCCTCAGAAACTGGTGTTTTGGAAACTTCCGATACCATTTCCCTAGACAAACCTTCGCCAGCATGTGGAGCAGCCAGGCCTCCTGCATCCATGTCCATTAAGGCATTCACAAGGGCTAAAGCTGCTAAACAGCCAAAATCTCTGCCTCCCAGGGTTATTCCTCAGGGATCCACTACAGGTTCACAGATTTTAAGTTTAGCTGAGGACCTTATTTCCTTAATTAGGGGCTCTCAGCCGCGCCCGCATAGGGGCTCTCAACCTCCTCTAGACAAAAGGCCCAGGGTTGAGCCCACTGATCCCCAGTCCTCTGATGAGGCCTCAGATGGCTCTGCTCTATCAGACTACCAGGAGGAGGCCTTTACGGCCTACGAGGATTCTGATGCAGAGGAATCTATTCCCTCGGCCTCCCCTCCTGAAGAGCTGTCCTTTGGGGAGACCCTTCACTCCATGAGAGAGCATTTCAAATGGCAGGGCCAGGAATTCTCTGATTCCAGGAAGAGATTAAGGACTTTTTTGCATTTACCTCAGCATAGACCTTTGGCTATTCCTCCTGTTTTGAATGTCATTGATGATGTGTACTGAGTCTAGTATTACCCCTGACTCCCTTCCTCCGGCTCCTGTCAAACCCGATAGGTACTACAGGGTCCCGGACTCGCATCATTTCCTTTACAAGGCCCACTCTGCTGATCCAGAAACTATTTCCCAGGGCCCTAAAGGGGTTGCAACTGCCACTACTAAAATCCACTCCCCTCTGAAAGGGAGTCCAGGGCTTTAGAGAGATGGGGTAAAAAAGTGTATACTTCTTCCACTCTTTCTATGAGGGCATTAAATTGTCAATTCCATATGATACAGTACCAAGAGTATTTGTTAGATGAATTGCATAAAAAACTGTCTTCACCTGAACCCCTAGATCGCAAGTCACTTCAGGATCTGGTACATAACTCCCAACAGGTTAGCAACCATTTCTTGCAGTGTGGTTATGATGCATTGGAAGCTTCATGTAGGTCAGCAATGACAGGTGCAGTCATACGTAGGCATGCTTGGCTGAAGGAACAAACTCTGCCAGATCATGTTAAAGCAAAGCTTCTGGATGCGCCACTGGAAAAGCAAAAGTTATTTGGCTCCACTGCTCAGGAGGTCTTAAAGAAATTTGAGGAAAAGGCTAAATCTGTACAAACAGTCAACGATTTTCTCCAGCTCCAACCACCAAGATTCAGCAGAAATTGGCCTTCTAAGAATTGGTCCTTTCCAGACACAGAGATTTAAAAGAGGCAAGAACAGGTGTGCCAGAGGCAGAGGGCAAGCTAGAGGCTCCTACAGAGGACGTCAGTGGCAGCCTCCTAACCAGAGAGGTAGTGCAGGACCTACAACTGCTGCACAAGGACAGACTCAATGACTTTACCTTGACCCCGCCAACCAGGGCTCAATTGGAAGCACCTTTGGGCGGAAAGCTATCTTTATTCTCACAAAATTGGCACAGTATTACAAGGGACAAATGGACACTGCAAATAATAGACAAAGGATACAGGTTCCATTTTCATACATTACCAAAAAGAAAAGGCATGCCAAACCTGCCACCGAATCAAAGGGCAGAGGCTTTGAAACAAATTTACAACCTATTACAAATGAAAGCTATAGAAAAGGTTCCTTTCACAGAACAAGGCCAAGGATTTTATTCCAGACTTTTCCTTGTCCCAAGAAAAGAAAAACAATGGAGGCCTATTCTCGACTTGTCCGCACTGAATACTTATCTCATTGTGCCAAAATTCAAAATGCTGACCGTACAGCAACTCCTTCCCATGCTGGGCAAGGGGGCTTGGCTGGTAACTCTGGACCTCAAGGAGGCATACCTGCATGTCCCTATCAGACAAAGTTGCAGAAGACACCTCAGATTTCTTGCAGGTCCAGAGCATTATCAATTCTCAGCATTGCTCTTTGGCTTATCTACTGCGCCCAGAGTATTCACGAAATGCCTGGCATCAGTAATTGCACACTGCAGACTTCAGGGATTCAAATATACCCATATCTGTACGACTGCCTTATACAAGTGGACAGCCAACAAACTTTGGTAAAACACTTGAATTATGCCATCCGCCTACTTCAGGCCTTGGGATACACAGTCAACATTCACAAATCAAGACTTGTTCCATCCCAAAGAATAACTTTTCTGGGTGCGAAACTAGATACAACCACCCAAATGGCTTTTCTCACAGAAGAAAAACAGACAACTACCGGATTATTTTGAAAATCTGACTAAACAAACTCAGCTGACTGCAAGGAAAATCCTGCAGGCCATGGGTTACATGGCATCTTGCATTCTTCTGATTCCACAAGCAAGGCTGCATATGAGGAAGCTACAATGGTACCTAAGGAGTTTATGGTCTCAGCACAGTCACAGCCTAGAAGCTTTGATACCACTCATTCCATCCCTACAAAAGGAATTCCTGTGGTGGGCTCAAGCAAGCCAGTCAAACAGGGGTCTGCCCTTCAGCAAACCAATAACCAGCCAAACCATTACAACGGACGCTTCAGACCATGGATCGGGAGCACACATGGAGGGCAGATGCATTCAAGGACTATGGTCACAGAAAGAATAGCACATGCACATAAACCAAAAGGAAATGCTGGCAGTGATACATGCAATCGAGGCCTTCAAACACTTTCTGCAACAAGGCCACCTGCTAATAAGAACAGACAATACCACAGTTATGTGGTACATAAACAAGCAAGGAGGTACCCATTCCTACCCTCTTTGCAGGCTGGCAATGAATCTTTGGGAACTTTCCCTAAAACTCAATATAGAGCTGCAATCCCAGTTTGTGCCAGGAAAAGAAAATATACTGGCGGACAGCCAAAGCAGAAATATCATGGATCCACACGAATGGATGCTGCACCCAGACATCTTCCTTCAGATAACACAATCATGGGGGAGGCCGGACATAGATCTTTTTGCCTCCCACCACAACCATCAGCTGAAGAAATTCTGCTCAAGGACATACCACCCACAAGCATGGAAAGTGGACGCCCTCTCTTTCAGCTGGAATACTCTAACAGTGTATGCATTCCCACCTCTTCCATTAATGACCAAGGTCTTACTGAAGATCAGGACAGAGCAGCCAAAAGTGATTCTGATAGCTCCGGACTGGCCAAGACAGCACTGGTACCCACTGTTAAAGAGCATGTCACGCACGAAACCGTGGCTTCTACCACAATGGCCACTTCTTCTGACACAGCACAATTACAAAACTCTGCACTCCAGCCTGAAAACCTTGCAGCTGACAGCCTGGAGAATACCTTGACTCCTCACCAGGATAAGCTATCCAAGAGAGTGAAGGATATCATCATGGAAGCTCACCAGCCTTCCACAAGAAAGGCATATTCAGCAAAATGGAAAAGATTTCGCACTTGGAGCACCACAAAGGGCCTAGATGCGACAGTGATGAACATGGCACATATCCTGGAATACTTGACAGAAATGCTCCATAATGGCCTTTCTTACTCTTCCATAAAATTCATGCTTCAGCAATTTCAGCAGAATACAATACTGATCCACCTGTCTTCTCTCATCCTCTCCTAAGGCAGTTTCTAAGAGGAATTAAAAACATCAATCCTCCAAGGAAACCACCAGTGCCAACTTGGGACCTTAACTTCATGTTGGAAAAATTAACTCTACCTCCCTTTGAACCAGCAGCATCTTCAGAACTACAGTTCCTGTCTTGGAAGACTGCCTTCCTTCTGGCCATAACCTCAGCAAGAAGAGTATCTGAATTGCAGGCCCTCATGGCAGTTCAACCATTCCTTATTTTTCATCAGGACAGAGTCTCATTGAGAACCAATCCTTCATTCATGCCAAAGGTGGTATCCAGGGTCTCATTGAAACAAGCTATTCACCTGCCTACCTTCTTTCCAAATCCACAAAACAAAGGGGAGAAACTTCTGCATACCCTGGACATTCACAGACAGTTGCGCTACTACTTGGACAGAACTAAGACTTACAGAAAAGCTGCCCAGCTGTTTGTAGCATATGCTGCTGGTATACAAGGAAAAGCAATTTCCAAACAGACAATTTCAAAATGGATAGGAAATTGCATTCGATTCTGTTACTCTTTTCATGGCAAAACTGTGCCAGCTAACATTAGACCTCATTCCACCAGAGCCACAGCCACCTCCACAGCCTTCTTGAGGGGTGGCTACCAAGGACATTTTAGAAGCTGCTACATGGAGCTCCGTGCATACATTTTCCAAGCATTACAAATTACCCTTATATTCCAGATCCAGAGCAGGCTTTGCTACGGCAGTCCTGCAGGGCATTTTAGCTACACCATCCTTTTCTTAGATCCTACCACCCCCAGCTTGGCTATGGTATTCTACCCATATGTAAGGACTGCAGATGCATCCTTGAAGGACATAGTACAGTTTTGTACCTACCATAAATGTAGATGTCCGATAGGTATGCATCTGCAGTCAGGATTACCCTCCCTCCTTCCCCTCTGTGGTATTTCTTGGGTACTTCTCCCTCTTATAGCTAGCTGGGGTTATCTATTATGGTGTATTTGTTTTATATTACTGTGCATGTTTGGAATTTTTTGCATCTCTCCAAATTTAGCCTTCCTTAGAGGGCACCTGGCATCTGGGTCAAGAAAAACTGAGGAAGATGGCGTCGGCTGACGCTTTTATACCCCAGGTGCTCTGACGTTGGGGAAAGGGCGACATCAGCCGACGCCGGACCCAGACTCTGGAATCCGGCCGACCGAAGGGCTGCCTGAGGCAGGACAACCCATATGTAAGGACTGCAGATGCATACCTATCGGACATCTACATTTATGGTAGGTACAAAACTGTACTTCCCTTTTCCTGAGCCACCCTAGGATAAAGGTGCTAGGGATGCAGTCCCATCCAGCAAGACTTACGCAAGATAGGACAACATAACATTAAGAAGTTATGTACTCACCATAACGTTCCATGTTTGTTGTCTCTTGCCTATATTCTTGTGTCCCCCCCTCCTTCCTCCTCCTTCGTTCCTGGAGGAACAGGTGGATAGTTTTTATAGATGTGTATAGTTATGATCGTTTGGAGCCTCTGATTCTTCCTTTATATAGTCAGACTATCTATGTAGAATAATATGTAGGCATACTAAGTTGTTTTCGCTTGCAAACAGATCTGGGTAATTTACCCGGTGCGTCATGGGATAGGAGATAGCCTCGAGCCAGTGGAAGCTCTTGAGATTTTGTATTCAGCCAAGTCGGAACGGATACTATGTTCCGAACCCAACCAATAAGAATATAGACGAGATGGACAACAAACATGGAACGTTATGGTGAGTACATAACTTCTTATTTACAGTTTTGTAGATATCTACTGCAGGAAAAAAGGTTGCGTTTGTCCATAAGAGATGGGGATGATGCAGAAAGGAAAGGCAGGCCAATTTGTAAACCATTGAAAATTGTTTGCCACAGCACATTGTACAAGCAAGTATTGCAGAGAGAAATTCTGTTTGTGAATGAGAAATGGGGATGGTGATGCAAAACGGTCTTCTGTAAACCACTGAAAAAATTATCCGCCCAAGCTGTTTGTACTGGTGGGAAGGACTGCCTTGCTGATTGATGCCCTTAGAGTCTGCCGTTTGAGCTTGTTTACCTTTGTACTGCAGTGAATCAAGAAAAGTTGCTACCTTGTCCCATCACAATACTAAATTTTTTATAGGTTATCTTGAGTACTTTTGTTTCTCTGGGCATTTGTACTTTCAGCATTGCAAACGATACAAGTTTGCCAGATTGCTAAGAAAAACAAACCTGATAAACTTTGTGCATGCACTTTTGTATTAATGCACAGAGCAGCCTCATTTCCTCTGATCCCGTATACAAGTTTTTATGTCACACTTGCATGACAGACCATTAGAACACAGCAGTCCTGAACAAGTCCAAGTTATAGGCTTCTCAGGATCCTCTTTTATGATGGATTTGTGTGGAAGTATTTTTGAGACTCATTTCATGTATTTGCAGAGTACCTTAAAATGAAATGGCATTTTCTTCAGAAAGACCAGACTGTCTTCCTTCAAAAGTTATAAAACTGATGAGACTTTATAGGAGGCGAAAGTAGTAGAAATGTAGTTAAAACAGTTATGTATTTCTGCACATAAAGGTTTTTAATTTTAAGTAATTTATGGACAACTTAAGTGCATGTTAGTAATTCAACTGTGGCAGCTGATAATACTTCAGTGTTTCTAAATTTTTGCTGCTTTTTTTTTTTTTTAGCACATCCTTTACTGCATTATTGACAGTGAGTGCAAGTCTCGGGATGTATTACAGAGCTACTTTGACCTTCTTGGGGAGCTAATGAAATTTAATATAAATGCTTTTAAACGATTCAACAAGTATGTAAACACAGAAGAGAAGGTAAGCATTGAATTGCTTTCAGTCTTTTTTTAATTCATGTTTTGCATGAGAAATTTATCAGTAGTTTGTACAGTACTGGGTAATATACTAACGTTTACTGTTGCTGTCTTTTATGAAATTATTTTACGGTTTTGCAGAAAAATGCTGTGTTTATGGGTGAGAGAGGGAGGATGGTGATGTCTGCATGCTGACATCCCAGTGATTGGTTTAAAATGATTTGTACGTGAGATTAGGAGTATCCTAGCAGGATACTGCAGTTCAGATGGGATCACACTGGCAGTCTGTTGGATGTTACTCTGTGGTGGGCTTCTATTTTCTTTCACTTTCTAGATGGATTGATTTACTTAGTCAAACCACTGTCGAATGTTAACTCATTTCCGTATGCACATTACTATTTTTTGTCTTCCATGTGCTTGAAAAAAGTGAAAATAGAATGCTGCAGATCTGAGACTGTCATTGGAGAGGACCTAGACTACTGTAAATCTGCTTTTTAAGAAGAGAGTTGTATGCACTGCTCTTACCATTGACTTAGTCGCTGATTATGAATTTTGGAACCATCCCTTGGTTAGTTTTTAATGATGTGTAGTTTTCAGGATCCAAACTAGTATGTGACAGATGTTGCCACATCTCTGAAGTACATGGAATAGAAGAAAGTATTGAAACTGGGACAGTGATTATCTACAAAAAATGATGTGGACAGGCAGGTCTACATTAGCTCAGCGAAATGGCATTACAGCGAATGCCGATGTTCTTCGTGTTTCACTGTTGCAGTCATCACATTTGGGTTATCCCTGCCAGGGTGTAGCCCTCAGTCGGCCTGAATACCAGAGGCTTAGTATTTCTGCATCAGTTGCCGTCGCTCCAGGACTGACATCAGGTCGTCAGTGGTATAAAATAAGGCAGCCGACGCCATTACATCAGTCTTTCTTGCCGAGGAGCCCGAAGCAAAAGCAGTTCACACAAGTGCCGTTCTGCCACTACCTGAGTTTTTGTTTTCCGAATTGAAGTTGAAGTCTTCTAAAGCTAAGTATCCCGTTGGGGATCCTTTTTTTCTTGCTCTAACCGATGTCAAAAAAAGAGTTAGCAATTGTCTTGCCTGTGGAAAGCAAATACCACACTGAGACTTTCATTCTTACTGTGTCACTTGCTTAGGCCTAGACCATGACGTCCCCCACTGTCACTTTTGTGCTTTGTTCAATACCAGAACTATACGTTGTCAGGCCCTTATTGTAGCTAGATATTTTCGCTCTCAGTCCACGGATTCCGATATGGCTTTGGTAAGCCGTCTGACAGGAGATCTTCCAAAATAAAACATAAGGATAAAGACAGAGACCGACCGCACAGTTCCAAAACTACCGACTACACTTCTGTTACACTAGTCAATTCTCCGGTCCTCAGGTGCTTTTGCAGCCCTTGATGCCCACTTCTGTGGATTCGCAGGCCACTACTGAGACCCTTTCAGAGTCCAGTATGCCGCGAGACTCTTCATCAATTAAGGATCCTGTGGATGTCTCTACCTTGGATGGGTCCGGAGCCGCTGAGCAGGCACCGGCTTCCGAGGAAATACTTTGCACTACCGATTCTCAACACAGACCAACTTCTTTTGCGTCCACCGTTCATTCGAAAACTACTGGGTTTCTAAGGCCCAGGGTATGAACCACACCCAAGAAACCGACGACCCAGTCTCGGGCACCTGCTTCCTTGCCTCGGTCTCAAATGCTTAAATGGCGGGAGACCTTATAATGCTGATCAGTTGAAGCCAGGCTACCCCTTCCAAAAGAAAGAGATTTGTCCCTGCATACATTAAGGGAGCATTTCCAGTGGGAATGCCAGGAATATCTTCAGTCTAAAAAGAGACTCTGAATTCTTAGATCTTCCACAGCACAGACCTCTGGCCATTCCTCCTGTCCTGAATGTTGTGCATGATGTTTTTGTGGAATCCAGTTGGACTCCTGACACCCTTCCTCCTGCTCCCAGGAAGCCTGACAGAGTATTACAGAGTCCCTGACTCACAAATTTCTTTTCAAAAATCCTACTGCTGACCCGGAGGTCATCCCCCAAGGACCTAAAGGAATAAAAGCCACAAAAGCTAAGAATCCCACCCTCTCGGACAGAGATTCCCGCTCTTTAGACAGATGGGGTAAAAAAGTATACACCTCTGCAACTCTTGCCATTAGAGCATTAAATTGTCAGTTCTGCATGCAGAAATATCAGCAACATCCTATGGAACTTAAGAAAAATTATCTACCTTCCGTGACTGTGCAGAAAATAAAGAATTACAGGGGCTTATGCACTCTGCAAGCCAAGTCAGCAAGCATACCCTGCAATGTGGGTTTGACGCCCTAGACACATCCTGCAGGGCAGCAGTCACAGGTTCTGTGCATGCCTGGCTTAAGGAACAGACCTTGCCAGACCATGTCAAATCAAAATCATTGGATGCACCTCTGAACCAGGACAATCTGTTTGGCACCAAAGCAGAAGTTGTTTTAAAAAAAGATAGAAGAAAAAAGCTAAGTCTATGCAGACAGTCAAAGATTTTTTTGCAGGTGCAGCCTACAAGATTCAGCAGGCATTGCCCCTCAAAACATTGGTCCTTTCCAGTCCCCTCAAGGCCACCTTAAACTTGACCTAGGGGAAACAGACCCCCCCCCAGACTACAGTCTCAGGGTATGCAGAGAGCTAAGCAATGGAGTACCTCCACTTCACAAACAGGGAGTGCTAAGCCACCCCCTTATGGGAAGAATTTACATTGACTTCTCAACTCCTCCCCTCACCTCTGCCCTATTGCTCGTGTCCCAGGAGGAAAAGTTGCCGACCATGCAAAAAACTGGACCTCCATCACCAACAATCGATGGGTCCTCAACATAGTATTCCAGGGGGTACAGATTTTATTTCCACACACTGGCAACCCCAAAAGGGTTCCGAGACCTTCCTCCAAACCAGTGGGCAGAGGCACAAAACCAAGTTCAGTCCCTGCTGTCCATAAGGGCAATTCAAACTGTTCCGGCAGAACAGATAGACCAAGGTTTTTATTCCAGACTTTTCCTGGTACTCAGAAAAGAGGGCACCCGGCACCCAATCTTAGATCTATCCATCCTAAACACCTTCCTGGTGGTACCAAAATTCAAAATGCTCACTCTACAGCAGCTTCTCCGTATGCTGTCCAGAGATTCCTGGTTAGCCACCCTAGACCTAAAGGAGGCCTATCTGCACATCCCAATCAGGAACTCCTGCAGGAAAAATCTATGATTCAGGGCAGGATCTATGCATTGTCAGTTCTCTGCACTTCCCTTTGGCTTATCCACTGCTCTCAGAATTTTCACAAAATGCCTGGCTCCGGCTGTTGCAGACAGAGAAGTATTCAAATTTTCCCCTACTTGGACGATTGCCTGATTCAGGCAGACAGTCAAGAAAAGCTGTTGCAGCACCTGACATTTGTAAAGGACCTTCTAACATCCCAGGGTACACTATTAATGAAAATAAACCCAAACTAGTCCCCATTCAAAAAATTGTATTCCTGGGAGCAAGCTTGGACAGCATCCCAGATGGCATTCCTTACTCCAGCAAACAAGCCTGTCTGACAGGCTACTTCTCTCAAATGGCCACTAGAACCCAGTTATCTGCAAGGAAAATCCTGCAAGCTATAGGGTTCATGGCCTCTTGCATTCTACTAATTCCATATGCCAGATTGCATATGAGGAATCTTCAGTGGTACCTGAAGTCTTTGGTGCCAACATTCTCAGGACCTGGAAACTATCATACCTATGATACCTTGTCTAAGGAGAGAGTTCCTTTGGTGGGCAGCAGCATGCAACCACAACAAGGGGCTTCCCTTTACACAACCCCACGCCGCCCAGACCCTAACCACAGATGCATCAGACTATGCCTGGGGTGCACATCTGGACAGCAAGTGCATTCAGGGCCACTGGAACCCGAATCAAATTGTCTGCACATTAACCAAAAAGAGATGCTAGCTGTTCAGCATGCTCTGACAGCTTTCAGATCCCTACTGTCTCTGGGGCCTCTACTAATCAAAACCAACACCACCACAGAGGTGTGGTCCATCAACAAGCAGGGAGGAACCTGCTCTTATCCACAGCCTCAAACATGCATATTCACCTGCAAGCTCAATTCCTGTCAGGCAACCAAAACTCTGTGGCAGACAACTTAAGCAGAAATCTCCTAGACCCACACTAGTAACAATTAAACCACAACACCTTCAGCCTTGTGACTCAGAAATGGTGTACCCAGAAGGTGGACCTATTTGCCTCCCCCTACAACCACCAGCTCAGCAAATTCTACACCAGGGAACCTCACAGCAAGGTCTGGAAAGTGGATGCCCTATCCTTCCAGTGGGCAAACCTATCAATCTATGCATTTCTCCCTCTACCTCTTCTTACAGGAGTATTACTCAAGATAAGGAAAGAAAGACCAAGGGCAATCCTTGTTGCCCCAGACTGGCTGCGCCAACACTGGTACCCACTACTGGGCAGTCTGTCACTGTTGCCTCTGTGGCACCTCCCCCAGATCCCAAATCTCCTGACCCAGCAGGAGGGACCGTTCTTGCATCTGCAGACCCTGAACCTTGCAGCCTGGCTTATTCCTTGACTTCCCTCCAGTGGCCAGCCTAAGCAAGTAGGTACTGGATTGTCATACGTAAAGCCAGATGACCCAGTACTAGAAAATCCTATGCTGACAAGTGGAAAAGGTATTGTTCCTGGATCCAGACAAAAGGAACGGATCCAGCACAGCCCTCCTTACCTCTCATCCTGGATTTACCTAGCAGACCTACTCCACAGAGGCCTGTCCTTCTCTTCCATCAAGATCCATGCCTCTGCCATCTCTGCTCATTAAAGCACTGAGCCCACTTCTCTTCTCACACCCTCTCATTGAGCAGATGTTCTTAGTGTTTCACTGTTGCCGTCATTACATTTGGGGTAATCTGCTGGCAGGTTGCCCTCAGTCTGCCTGAATAACAAAGGCCTGGGTCCTGCGTCAGTTGCTGTCTCTTCTTCGATGACGTCAGGTCGTCAGGGGTATAAAACATGCAGCTGACACCATTTTATTCAGTCTTTCTTGCCACTCGGTGCCCGAAACAGAAGCGGTTCACAAGGGCCAGTCGGCCGACTCCTGAAATTTTCATATTCGAGTTTCAGAACCAAAGTCTTCAACTAAAGCTAAGTACCCCGTTGGGGAAACTTTTTCTTGCTCCTTACCGATGTCAGTAAAAGTTAATAATTGCATTACTTGTGGGAACCAAATACCTCATAAGGATTTTCATTTGTACTGTATTCCTTGCCTAGGCCCTGACCACAACGTGCCTTGCTGCAGGTTTTGTGCTAGATTTAACCAACGCACTATTAAGCGTCTGTATATTTTTGCTTTTAACTGTTTTGGTTCAAGATTTAACTGTCATGAAATGTCGTTGGTTAGCAGTCTGACTACCGGAGTTCACAAAAAACGCAAGGAAAAAGATAGAGACAGACTGTCGAGGTCCAAAACAAATGAAGCTTCTCCTAAGCCAGTCGCCGATTTGCCGGTACTCAGTGAGGCGCTTTCGCAACCCCTGATGCTCGCGACTTTTGAGTCGCAGGCCTCTACTGAGAGCCATTCAAAGTCCGGTATGTTGCAAGATTCTCAGAGTATTCAACCCGCTGATGTCTCTCCCTTAGATGGGTCCAGAGCCACTGAGCAGGCACCGGTTTCTGAGGGTGTTTTCAGGCCTCAACATTTTTATATTAAACCAACGCCAGCAACAAAAACAAGGTCAAAAACAACTTCTGTGTCTAAAAAAACGATGTATGAGCCACGTGCTCAGGCCCCTATGCCTAAAAATCAGATGATCAAAATGGCTGAGGAGTTAATTACCTTGATCAGGAGTTCCCAACCCCCACTGCTAAGAGGCCTAGGCAAGGCACTGATTATGAATCTTAAGATCAGGTTTCCATTTCTTCTGAGTCCTCTTCTGATCTGGAATTGTCTATTCCACCCTAATGAGGATTCTGATGCAGAAGAATCCATCCCATCTGCATCTCCTCCTGAGGATTACTGTTTTGGAGAGACTTTGCATACTTTAAGGGAACGTTTTCACTGGTAGAGTCAGGATTTCTCTGAATCAAAAAAAGAGACTTAGGGATTTCCTCCTTCTTCCTCAGCATAGGCCTTTGGCAATACCCTCCTGTGTTTAGACATTGTTGTTGATGTGTTCTCGGAATCAAGCATGGCTGCTGATTCCCTGCCTCTGGCTCCTAGTAAGCCAGACAGATATTACAGGGTTCCTGACTCCCACAAATTTCTTTTCAAAAGTCCTGCTGTGCTGATCCTGAGACTATTTCTCAGGGTCCCAAAGGTGTTAAGGCTTCTACAGCTAAAAATCCTACCCCTTCTGATAGAGATTCCAGGGCGCTGGATAGATGGGGTAAGAAGGTTTATATGTCTGCATCCTTGGCAATCAGGGCTTTAAACTGCCGGTTTCATATGCTTAAATATCAACAGCATGTTATGGGCTTACTGAAAGAGAAAATGATGTTGATTTCTGATTGTGTGGAAAATAGAGTTAAAGGATTTATTGCATTCAGCAGAGCAGGTTGGAAAGCATACTTTGCAGTGTGGTTTTGATTCCTTGGAGGCCTCTTGTAGGGCCGCCGTTACTGGATCTGTGATTAGCAGGCATGCCTGGCTCAGAGCAAAATCTGCCTGATCAGGTTAAAGCTAAATTGTTGGATGCCCCATTGCAGCATGATACTCTGGTAATAAGGCAGAAGAGGTTTTGAAGAAAATGGAAGACAAAGCTAAATCTATGCAAACTGTAAAAGATTTCTTGCAAGTGCAGCCACCCAGATTCAGTAGGCACTGGCCGACTAAAAAGTGGTCCTTTTCTGTGTCCAGCAGAGCCATTCGGGGCAAACCCAGGTGCTCAAAAGGCTCCAGATATCAATCACGGGGTTCTTACAGGTCGAAGCAATGGATTGCCTCCACCTCCAAATCTGGAGGAAACAAAGCACACCCCTACAGTAAGCAGTCTCAATGACTTTAGTCTACCATCTCCAAGCACTTATCTTTTGACAGCCCCCTTGGGGGGAAAACTAGCACTTCATGCTCAAAATTGGCAGTTAATTACCCAGGACAAGTGTGTATTAAACATAGTATCCCAGGGGTACAGATTTAATTTCCATACTTTGCCAATTCCAAATGGATGGCCAGATCTGCCACAAAACCAGTGGGCAGAGGCCCAGAAACAAGTCATGACCCTCATAGATATGGGGGCTATTCAACCGGTACCAGAAAAGGAAAAAGGACAAGGTTTTTATTCAAGACTTTTCCTGGTACCCAGAAAAGACAAGTCCAATACTGGACTTATCGATTCTGAACACGTTCCTCGACATTCCAAAATTCAAAATGCTGACTTTACAACAGCTACTGCCTCTGCTAGGCAATAATGCTTGGTTAGTAACTCTAGACTTGAGGCATACCTGCATATCCCAATAAGGGAATCATGCAGAAGATACCTCCGCTTCAAAACAGTTTTTTTGCATTACTAATTCTCTGCACTGCCCTTTGGCTTATCTACTGCACCCAGGGTCTTTACAGAGTGCCTGGCACCAGTAATTGCATTCTGCAGACAAACATTCAAATTTATCCTTATCTGGACGATTGTTTCATTCAAGCAGAGGACTAGGACACACTTCAGCATCTGGTGTTTGTAAAAAGGCTTCTAGCATGCCTAGGGTACACCATAAGTGAAAATATATCACAACTGGTACCCTCACAAATAATTACATTCCTGGGTGTAAGTTTGAATGCAACTGCCCAGATGGCTTACCTCACTCCAGACAAACAAAGGCAACTGACAACATACTTCAAACAAATGGCAACAAAAACCCAGTTATCTGCAAGACAAATTCTGCAGGCTTTGGGGTTCATGGCATCCTACATTCTACTAATTCCATATGCGAGACTGCATATGAGGAAACTTCAATGGTACCTAAAAAGTTTATGAAGTCAACATTGTCACATCCTGGAAACAATGATTCCTCTCATTCCCTGCCTACAACAGGAGTTTCTTTGGTGGGCAGAGACATGTCACCAAAACAAGGGACTGTCATTCACTCTACCGCCTGCCACTCAAAACCCTAACTACAAATGCATCAGACTATGCTTGGGGGGCCCACCTGGCAGGGAGATGCATTCAGGGCAAATGGAGCCCAAACCAAATGCATCTGCATATAAACTAGAAAGAAATGTAAGCTGTTCAGAATGCTCTGACAGCCTTCAAGGACTTATTTCATCCAGGGCAACTACTGATAGACAGACAACACCACAGTCATGTGGTACATAAACAAGCAGGGGGATACACATTCCTATCCCCTTTGCAGACTAGCCATGGCCTTGTGGAACACTGCCTTGACTTATCAAATACATCTTCAAGCTCAATTCCTGCCAGGAAAGCAAAATACTCTGGCAGACGACCTAAGCAGAAATCTTATGGACCCGCACAAATGGAAACTGGATCCACAAATCTTCAGTATGCTAGCACAGAAATGGGGGAGCCCAGACATAGATCTATTTGCCTCTCCCCAAAATTATCAGTTGGAATAATTCTGCACAAGAACCCATCACAAAAAAGCATGGAAAGTGGATGCTCTATCCTTCAGCTGGAAAAACCTATCAGTCTATGCCTTTCCCCCTGTGCCTCTACTCTCCAAGGTCTTACTAAAAGTCAGACAGGAAAAAACAGAAATGATCCTAATTGCTCTGGACTGGCCTCGCCAGCATTGGTACCCGCTTCTAAGCAATATGTCACACCTTCCTCCATGGTACTTGCCTTAAATACCTCATCTACTGTCTCAGCAGAACTATCAAATTCTGCGTACTCAGCTCCAAACTCTGAATCTTGCATCATGGCTAATCAACTAATTATTAAAATCACACCTGTCAGTAAACCTGTGATGGATGTCATTTTGGAAGCCAGAAGGCCTAGTACTAGAAAATCTTATGCTGGTAAATGGAAGAGATTCTGTGCTTGGAACCAAGCACAAGGAATAGACACAGCAAAGCCCAATATTCCTCAGATTTTACAATACTTAACTGAGATGCTTGACAAGGGCCTATCTTTCTCTTCAATAAAAATCCATGCCTCCGCCATCTCGGCTCATTACAACACAGAGCCTCCCCTCTTTTCTCATCCACTGCTTAAACAGTATCTTAGAGGGGCCAAAAACTTAAGGCCTCCCAGGAGAGCACCAACTCCTGCATGGGACCTCAATTTTGTGCTGGAAAAACTCACCCTGCCTCCTTTGGAACCAGCAGCTACTGCAGATATAAAACTGCAGATATAAAATTTCTATCTTGGAAAACCGCTTTTCTTTTGGCAGTCACTTCAGCAAGAAGGGTTTCAGAACTACAGGCTCTCATGGCAGTGGAGCCTTTCATTATATTTTACCAGGACAGGGTGGCCCTCAGGACCAGTCCTCCTTTTATGCCTAAGTTGGTATCCATTGTGGCTCTTAACCAGACCATTCACCTACCAACATTTTACCCAAATCTGCAGAACAAAGGGGAGCGGATTCTGCATTCATTGGACATACACAGACGACTAAGATTCTACTTAAACTGGACAAAATCTCTAAGAAAGTCTTAGCAACTACTGGTAGCATTTGCTGCAGGATCAGAGGAGAAGACTATATCAAGACAGACTATTTCTAAATGGATAAGCCACTGCATTCATTTCTGCTATTTGCACTATAGTAAATCTGTGCCCAGGGGGATCAGATCACATTCCACCAGGGCTGCCTCTACTTCAGCAGCTTTTCTCAGAGGGGTTCCAACCAAAGGCATTCTAGAAACTGCTACTTGGAGCTCTTTTCATACCTTCACAAAGCATTATCATTTACCTTTCTTCTCTAAATCCAGGGCAGGCTTTGCCACTGCAGTCCTGCAGGGCCTTATAGCCGCTCCTAATGCTGTTTAGTCCCATCCTCCCATCCATAGCTTTGTGATTCTACCCAAATGTAATGACTGCAACAGTGAAACATGAAGAACATAGTACAGTTGCGTACACTTACCATAAATGTAGATGTTCGAGTGTATTCACTGTTGCAGTCCGGGGTACCCACCTGCCATCCCCCATTCTATACCTTTTCTTTCCTTCACTATACTCAAAACCCTTTGTGGTGTATTTGCTTTTTAGTTGAAGGTAAAGTTTATGTTTCTAAAAGTGCATTTATATATGTTTACAGTTTATTTATTTATATATATATATATATATATATATATATATATATATATATATATATATATATATATATAGGTTTACTATTGAAATGTCAAACGGCACTACATCGACTGTACTATAGAACGGAGTTCGAAAATAGTAATGTCGACAACAAAAAAACAATCTAGGACTGTGTTTTAACATGGGTCGAGGTAGGGGAGATGTTTGTAGTTCTGAATAATACTGAACACCTACCTCGACCCATGTTAAAACCATTCCTAAATTGTTTTTTTGACGTAGACATTACTATTTTCGAACTTCCGTGTTCGACTATAGGGGCAAGAAAAACTGAATAAAATGGCATCAGCTGCATGTTTTATACCCCTGACAACCTGACATCATGGAAGAAGAGACAGCAGCCGACACAGGACCCAAGACTTTGTTAATCAGGCTGACTGAGGGCATCCTGCCAGCAGATTACCCCAAATGTAATGACTGCAACAGTGAATACACTCTTAACATCTACATTTATGGTAAGTGTACACAACTGTACTTTCCTGGGAGGGGCTAACAACCTAAGGCCAGCAAGAAGAGCCCCTACCCCTGCTTAGGACCTTAAGTTTGTGTTGGAAATGCTCACGTTACCCCCCCTTTGAGCCTGCAGTGTCAGCAGAGTTAAAATTTCTCGCTTGGAAAACAGCCTTGCTTCTGGACATCACTTCAGCTAGAAGAGTGTCTGAGCTATAAGCACTCATGGCTGTGGAACCCTTCATCAGTTTTCATGCTGAAAGGGTCTCCCTTAGAACTAATCCACATTCATGCCTAAAGTGGTGTCCAGTGTGGCTCTCAACCAATCTATATACATATGTTCATCGTGTTTCAGTTTTTATAAAGAAATCTATGTGAAATGGCTGCAACAGTGAATACACTCAAACATCTACATTTATGGTAGGTACCCAACTGTACTTTTCCCACCTTTTTTCCTAATCCTCAAAATAAGGGGGAAAATGATCCTGCACTCTAGACATGCACAGACAGCTCCGATTTGACATTGATAGGACTAAGCCCTTTAGGAAATCTGACCAATTTCTAGTCAGCTTTGCACCAGGGGCAGCTGGCAAGGCCATATCTAAACAAACCATCTCGAAATGGATAGCACACTGTATCCATTTCTTTTACAAACACCATGGGAAACCACCCGCTCTGGGGGTCAGAACACATTCCACTAGGGCAACTTCAACCTCTACAGCCTTCCTCAGAGGAGTGCCCTACCAGGGACAATTCTGGAAGCTGCAACTTGGAGTTTTCTTCATACCTTCACCAAGCATTACCACCTGCCTATCTTTTCCAAATCCAGGGCGGGCTTTGCAACCGCAATCCTGCAGGGCATACTAGCCAGCCCCAACTCTTCTTGACTGCCTCCACCCATTCTTCAGCTTTGGGAATCAACCCAAGTGTGATGACTGCAACAGTGAAACATGAAGAACATAGTACAGTTGTGTACACTTACCATAAATGTAGATGTTCAAGTGTATTCACTGTTGCAGTCCTTGTTTCCCTCCCTCCAGCCCCCTTGTCTCTCTCTGTCTCTCACTCCTTACAAGGCTTTTGGTATTTACTTTTTACTGGTAGAGTTTCTCCACCATAACTTAGGTCCCTATTTGGGGCTCCTGACATTTGGGAAAAGAAAAACTGATGTAATGGCATCGGGTGTCTGTTTTTATACCACTGACGACCTGACGTCAGTCCTGAAGTGACAGTAACTAATGCATAAATACTAAGCCTCTGGTATTCGGGCCGACTGAGGGCTACCCCTGGCAGGATAACCCAAGTGTGATGACTGCAACAGTGAATACATTCTAACATCTACATTTATGATAAGTGTACACAACTGTACTTTCTGTCCTTAGAAGGCATGCTTGACTTAAGGAACAGCCCTTGCCAGGCCATGTAAATTCCAAATTATTGGACACACCCTTGCACAAATTCAACTTATTTGGCACCAAGGCAGAGAAGGTCTTAAAAAAGGTGGAAGAAAAAACTAAATCTCTGCAGACAGTTAAGGAGTTCCTGCAGGTCCAGCCACCCAGGTTCAGTAGGCATTGCCCCTCCAAGCACGGGTCTTTTTCTGACCCCTCCAGGTCAGCTCATCCCAGACCCTAGGGAGGCAGATCCCCCAGACAGCAGCCCCAGGGAATGCAGAGATCTAAGCAATGGAGTTTCTCCTCTTCAAAACCAGGGAGTGCTAAGCCACCCCTCATGGTAAGAACTCACAATGACTTTCCTACCTGGACGGTAGGTGCATACAGGACCAATGGGAGCCCACATCAAATATATGTTAATCACTAGCATGATGTCCTGTTGTGTGTATATATATGTTTGTTAATCAGCATGTTGTTTAGATGTGTATATATACCATATATATGTATGTTCTACCTTTTTTTACTCTCATGTAATGTATTGTAATGTGGAGCTTTTCTCCCCGGGCCTCCACTGAAAATGGACCTGTGTCCAGTCGGACTTTCCCAGTAAACAAATGTAAAATAAAATGTGCACATCAACCAAAAAGAGATGTTAGCTCTCCAGCACACACTGACAGCTTTCAGACCCCTACTCTCCCTGGGGGCTCTACTGATCAAAACAGGCAACACCACTGTGATGTGGTACGTCAACAAGCAGGGAGGAATCACTCGTACCCCCTGTGCAGGCTCGTCATGACCCTTTGGCACACGGCCTCTGCCATGGAACTACACCTGTTAAGCACAATTCCTGCCAGGCTGTCTCAACTCTCTGGCAGACAACTTAAGCAGAAATCTTCTGGAACCACACAAGTGGCAGCTAGACCAAAGAGCCTTCAGCCTTGTAACTCAGAAATGGGGCACCCCAAAGGTAGACGTCTTTGCTTCCCACGCCAACCATCAGCTAAGAAAATTGTGCACCAGGGAGCCTCACTGCAAAGCCTGGAAATTGGAAGCTCTATCCTTCCAGTGGGTCAATCTGTCTGTCTATGCATTCCTCCTCTACCACTTATTACAAGGGTACAACTCAGAGTAAGGGAGGAAAAACTGAGGACAGTCCTGATTGCCCCAGACTGGCCACGCCAGCACTGGTACCCACTGCTGTGCAGCCTGTCACCTCTGCCACCATGGCATCTCCCTCAGATCCCAAGACTCCTGACCCAGAGGGATGGAGAATTCATGCATCCTCAATTACAGACTCTCAGTCTGGCAGTATGGCTTATTCCCTGACCACTGCACAAGCTGCCAATCTCAGCAAACAAGTTCTAGATGTTATACATGAGGCCAGATGCCCTAGCACTAGAAAATCTTATGCTGACAAATGGAAAAAGTTTTGCACCTGGATCCAGGCTAAGTGAGCCGGGATGGCACAGCCCTCCCTACCTCTCATCCTGGATTACCTTGCTGACCTACTACACAGGGGTCTATCCTTTTCTTCTATTAAAATTCATGCCTCTATCTCTGCTTATTTCAGCACAGAGCCACCTCTTTTCTCACACCGTCTTATCAAACAGTTTCTAAGCGGAGATAACAACTTGAGGCCACCCAGAAGAGCACCTACCCCAGCTTGGGACCTAAACGTTGTGTTGAAAAAGCTCACCCTGCCCCCCTTTAAGCCAGCAGCTTCAGCAGAGTTAAAGTTTCTCTCTTGGAAGACCGCCTTGCTTCTGGCCATCACTTCAGCCAGAAGAGTATCTGAGCTACAAGCACTAATGGCTGTAGAGCCCTTCATCATTTTCCATGCTGACAGGATCTCCCTCAGGACTAACCCATCCTTCATGCCAGAAGTGGTGCCCAGTGTGGCACTCAACCAATCCATTAATTTGCCCACCTTTTTCCCTAACCCACAAAACAAGGGGGAAAGGATACTGCACTATCTAGATGTGCGCAGACAGCTCAGATTCTACCTAGATAGGACTAAATCATTTAGAAAGGCCGATCAATTGTTAGTCAGCTTTGCTGCAGGAGCAGAGGGCAAAGCCATATCCAAACAAACCATTTCCAAATGGATAGCACACTGCATCCATTTCTGCTACAAGCAACATGAGAGACCTCCCCCCAAGGGGGTCAGAACACATTCTACCAGAGCAGCCTCCACCTCTGCAGCTTTCCTCAGAGGGTCCCCACCAGGGAGATCCTGGAGACTGCAACATGGACATCTGTTCATACCTTCACCAAGCATTGCCACCTGCCTGTCTTTTCCAAATGCAGGGCAGGCTTTGCCACCGCAGTCTTGCAGGGCATCCTAGCCAGCCCCCAGTCATCTTGACTGCCTCCACCCTTTTCTTCAGCTTTGGGAATCAACCCAAATGTGATGACCGCAACAGTGAAACACAAAGAACGTAGTACAGTTGTGTACACTTACCATAAATGTAGATGTTCAAGTGTATTCACTGTTGCAGTCCTGGTTTCCCTCCCTCCATCCACCTTGTCTGTCTGTCTCTCTCTCTCTCTCTCCTTACAAGGAACTTTTGGTATTTACTTTTTACTGGTGGTGTTCTTCCACCATAAACTAGCTCCCTTTTGGGGGCTCCTGACAGGACAAGAAAAACTGATGTAATGGTGTCGGCTGCCTTATTTTATACCACTGACGATCTGTCATCAGTTCTGGAGCGATAGCAACAGACACAGAAATACTAAGCCTCTGGTATTTGAGCTGACTGAGGGCTACCCTGGCAGGGATAACCCAAATGTGATGACTGCAACATTGAATACACTCTAACATCTACATTTATGGTAAGTGTACACAACTGTACTTTTCGCTGACACATATGCATCAAAACCCCATAAAGCAAAACCCCAGGTCACAGATTCTTTTCCCAGGCTGATCTGATATAGACCAAACAGGCTACTTCTGCATGCTGACATCCCTGTGATTGGTTAAAAATTATTGGTACACAAGTTAGGAGTATCCTAGCAGGATACTGCAGTTTGGATGTATCCAATTGGCAGTCTGTTGGATTTTGCTCTGTGGTGTGCTTCTGGGTTTTCCCTTTCTAAATGGATAGATTTGCTTACAGACAAACTACTGTAGAATGACACTGTATTAAACTGAAAACATTGCAAACAAATGTCCTCAGTTATAGAGCTTTGCTGTGGTAGATCTTTCTTTGTGTAGTTAGGGTAAGTGGTGGTGGTGCTGGTTTTTTTTTTTTGGGGGGGGTCTAGTCACTTGGACCAATAACATTAAGATGTTCTTCGTGTTTTGCTGTTGCAGTTCTAACTGATGGGATTACCTGCCATGGAAGCCCTTTTCTGTCCCGACTACCAGAGAATTTCCTCTTTCTCCTCCTCCTCCTGAAGCTGGTGGATGCCTGGCCAATGTCAAGATGTTAGGTGTAAAGGGAGTTAGCCAATGCCATAACCAGTTTGTTCTTGTTGTTGGAGCCCGAAGCAGAGTGCTAGTCAATGCGTTGGTCAGTCCGCACCAAAGAGAGAGGTATAAAGCTAATTTACAGGAGCTTTTCATATATTTCTTGACTAATGTCAGAGAAAGTTAATTGTCTCTGCTGTGGTAGGCAGATACCACACTGGGACTTTCACTGTTTCTGTGTAACTTGTGTAGACCCAGAACAAAATGTACCTGTTGGTTCTGTGGTCGCTTTAACAGTAGGACGATCAAGCATAGGGCTGAGATTTTAGCTAAGCACTTTAACGAATTGGTAAGGTTTTATCGTACAGTGCCATCTGCCGGTCAGGCTGAGGTTGATCTTCCTAGGTGTAAGAAGTAAAAGCGTCCAAAACATAGGGTACTGTGTGATGCTTGTTCACTGTCTGCTAGTCCACCTAGGTTTTCATCAGAGTAGGTGAGCTGCTTTCACTGTCACATCCGATGACAGAGTGTGGCACAGGCCTATATCAAGACCCATCCACACTTCTGGGTCCCTTTACTTTCACACAAGCTGAAAAACTTAGCTTGTCCCTTAGGTGTGGAGCTGCTTCACAGGTTCCAGCTTCTGACAACTGCACACAAACTGTCAAAGGGGGGTGTTCAGAGTCTGTTGTGAGGAGATCGCCTCTGTTCACCATTCCCAGGATTCGTCTGTCTGACTGCATCCCGCCCTAGTGCACACATCACCCTGAGACTTAAGCCTACGGCTTCAGATAAAAAGGTTGCATCCATCTGGCCATAGCCGAGGCATACCAGCTACTTCCAAACGCAGACCTATCAATATGACCTGGTTAGATTGGCTGAAAATTTGATCATCCTAGGCCAAACCAGATGCCTTTTATTCCCAGGTTCTACCCCTTGACCTTTTCCTGGTAAAAGGAAAAGGACATATCTCTCTCCAAGAGTCTTCTGATTCCTTTGACTGTGAGGATGACAATGATGAATCCATCTTTGAGGAAGGTTTATCCGATGAGAACCTTGCCTCAGCCACACTAGGCCACCCCAAGGAGTTTTCCTTTGGGGAGACCCTGCTCACCCTGAGGAAGCACTTCAAATGGGAAGATTAGGATTACACACAATTCAAGAGCATTAGGTTCAACACTTCCTGAGCATAAAACTCTTGCTGTTCCTCCAGTCTTAGAGATGGTGGACAGGGTTGCTGGGTTCTTCTTGAAGCCAGATATCCTCCCCTCTGGTCGTTAGAAACCAGCCAGATTCTAGAGAGTTCTGGATTACCACAGGCACCTTCTGAAGAATGCTGTAGCAAACCCTGAAGTGGTGACTCGTGGTCCTGAGGGAGCAGAAGCTGACACTTCGAAAAATCTTCTGACAGTGGACAAAGAAAGCAGAGCCTTGGACAAGTTCAGAAAGAAAGGTTACACCTCTGCTATCCTGGTCATGAGGGCTTTAAATTGCCAGTTTCATATGATGAAGAGATTGTCTTAGACCAGATGAAGCAAAAATTGGTGGGGGCTAAAAATAATGCCTTCTCCATGGAACTGATAGACTTGTGCAAATTTCCTTCTATTCCCATGTTGCACTATTTATAACATGAGGGAGATTCCGCCTAGGCGACACGAACCTCTGGGCAGTATACCAAAGACTTAAGCTACTACAAGGTCCTTGTGATGTTGCACATAGTACAGCCGAGCATCGGCTATAGAAGTGACATCTGCACATACCATCCTCAACATCTCTGCCGGTAGTCCAAACAACATCATCTAGCTGTCTGTTCGCCAAAAAATTATCTTCTTTCAAATAAGTGCCCCATTGGGGAATCTCTTCTACAGCTTTGCTACTGCATGCTTGTTAGAGGTTAATGTCATCCAAGAAGGGCAAGTGCCCCTATGGAAGACAAATTCCACACAGACAACCACAACCAGAGTGTCTCTTGTCTGGGGTCCAGTCACAATTGTAAGGCCTGTGCTGTTTGTCAAGTTTTCATCCCTAAAACTCTCCACAGTCATCTGTCCCCCTTTAATTTATACCTTGAGAATCAGAGACAGAAGTGACTAGCACTAGGTATGGAATGTGCTGCTGATCCATCAAGTGAGCCCCCGAAGGAGGAGGCAAAAAAGGTAAGGCCTGACTCGTCGGCTACACTTCTGATCTCGGACATACATTCAGGCCTTCACTGGCCTAGAGAGGGATGTACAGTGTTAGGTCCTCCTCCTTCAGCGGGCACTTGTACAGAAGCCGCTAGGGAGGGTTCCTACAGCATGTTCACAGAGGTTTTTCAGACGTCCGTTATGGACAGTAAGTGGGAACCACGGCTCATTCCTAACGTTCCTTGCAATACGTCTCCTCTTTCCATTGAGGTTGTGCTGACATTTGATCTGGAGCCCAGGCCTATGGCCGCTCTTCCTTCCCAGTCTTGGGTAGGCCTTCCTGTCGAGAGAAAACAAAAACATGTCTCCCAGTGTAGTCTTCCTCAGACCGCCAAGCCTTTTCTCAAGGGATTTTGAATGCTTTCATGACACTTAGGCCTTCCACCTTGCATCATCCTACCCCATCTGCCGAACTTGAGCCCGCTGAGGAAGATGTTTCATCCTCTGATGAATCCCTGGCTTACTCCACCCAGATTAATTCTCCCCTGTAATATGCCTCACCTGAAGTGGATTCCAATGGCAGGGATTCTCCTGCAGAAGATATTTCCTTTGGAGAAATTAAAATGAGGGACTACTTCAAGTGGGAAAGCTCACAGGTCTCAGAGGTACAAAAAGAGGTATTATGATCTCTTACAAATTGACACTCCTTCAGCCATCCCTCCTGTCCTGTCAGCCTTTCAAGATGCCTTTCTAGCAGCTTCTAAATATCCTTATTCTCAATCTCCTGCTGCTAAAAGGCCAGACATGTTTTATAAGGTGCCTGAGGACAGTAGTTACCTGTATAAATGTGCTCTTGCAGACCCAGCTATAATCTCTGTCCGCTGACAAAACTGCCAAATTACTGCCCTCTACCAGTCTCCTCCCCTCAGATAAGGAGAGTAAAATGATGGAAAGAATTGGAAAAAAGGTCTACACCTCATGCAATCTGGCCTTCAGTGCCATTAATTGTCAGACACGTATGTCCAAATATGTTCTGGCTGTTTTCACAGGCCTTCATATTACTGAATGACCTCCCAGACTATACAGCAAAAACCCAGCTTTAGTCTTTCTTGGTACTGTCTTCCCAGGTTATAGACATGCCATTAAGTGCGGTTGTGATGCAGCAGAGGTGTCTGCTAGATCAGCAGCATCCGGTTCAGTCCTCAAGAGATATTCCTGACTGAGGTTGTAGCCTTTTCCTAAGGATTTCAAGACAAAGGTATGGATGCACATCTGAACAACACTGCCCTTTTTGGTTTTAATGCTGCAGATGTCTTCATATCCCTTCAAGAGAAAGGAAAAGTACTTAAGGAGCTTCGTTAAGCATATTTGTGTCTCCCAAGTTCCTAACTTTAATATGAACTACCCTTTGAGAACTAATTTTGTTAGGAAGAAGACCTGTACACCTTCCCAGTAACACAAGAAGACCACATGTAGACCTCCTAGGTCTCCGCCATCTTTGGCTCCAATTGCACTTTTCTTAAACGAGCTCCTCAGAAATCCCCCCTTTCCTAGCATCTTTCTCACTCCCTTTCTGTTTGGGCAAGCGTTACTGCAGACAAATGAGTCCTGTCCATTGTTCTAATAGGATATTACATGACTTGGAAATCCAGTCCTCCCTTCATGGGGATTCCGCAACCTCCAAAGGACCAGATCCACCTTTTCCATCAAGTCATTCAAGACTTGCAGGCAGTAGGAACCATACAAGAGGTTCCTGCTTTGGAAAGAGGAAAAGGGGTATATTTCAGATTGTTCTTGGTTCCTAGAAAAGATGGCCCTTGGAGACCAATTTTAGACTTGTCCCAACTCTGTTTATTCCTTCAAGTGCCCTCCTTCAGAATGCTCACCATGAAAACTGTGTTCCCCTCTCTTGTTACCCCTAAGGCATAAAGGATGCATACCTTCACATTCCCATTCACCCTATATTCAGAAAATGTTTACATTTTTGTGTTGCTTCCTCTCATTTTCAGTTCTGTGCTTTGCCCTTTGGACTCTGTGCGACACCAAGGGTATTCACAAAATGTTTGGCTCCTGTCCTTGCTGTTTGCAGACAATAGGGAATTCTCATTTACCCTTACCCGGGTGACCTACTCATTCAAGCAGAACATTGTCACCTTGCAGTAGGGCCTTCAAACCACCATCTCCTTGCTCCTCAGTCTGGATTTCACCTTCAACTATGGCAAGTCTTCTCTAACTCCCTCTCAGGACCAGGTATTCCTAGGTTGCAGGATAAGAACCAACCTCATGATGGCTTTCCTGTCCTTTCAAAAGGTGCAGTCTCTGCAGACTTGCTTCCTCTACTTTCTCTGCCTGCCAGGGAATTCCTCAGGATGCTAGGCTTCATGGCTTTCGGTACTACCAATGCTACCCCTAGCCAGACTCTACATGTGAAAATTGCAGTGGTACTTGAATACACTCTGGTCCCAGCATGCTCATCCTCTAGAATTTGTCCTCTCACTTCTGTCTTGCCTAAAGAAGGAATTTCATTGGTGTATTCATCAAATTTCTCACAACCCAGGACTTCTGCTGCAGCCAGTGCCCCCCCCTTCAGAAAATGTTCACAGATGCTTCAGATCTGTGGTGGGGGGCAACATTGGGAAATCTAAAAGTCCAAGGCGTATGGTCTCTGTCTGTACGGAAGCAACATATCAACATCAAATATATGAGGGCTTTGATCCTGGCCCTTCAAGCCTTCAGGTTATCCCTGCTTCCAGGTCCTTTGAAGTTGTTTACAGACAGCACCAGAGTACGCTGGTGTGTGAGGAAGCAGAGGGGAAAAAAGTCCTACCTACTTTGCAGATTAGCTATCCAAGCAAAGATAATTTTAACTGCTGATCTGAAGTAGTTACTTCATTTGATCTGCAACCTGTGGGTGTCTGATCTGACCTTGGATCCGATCCGGCAGCTTTCCAAGCTCCAAGATCCGAGCTCCTAGCTCCTCCCCCCTACCCATAATACCCTGCTACTAACCACATTACCTCAGATCGTTTTTTGCCGCGGCTGAAGAAGCTTTTCTCTGAAGAGCTCCTGGCTGGGTGAGATCATTGCTGGTTTTAAACAATCTTTTTTTTCACAAAGTTGTTGTTGTGTGTGTGCTAGCCCTTTTTTCTACTCCTAGTGCTAGTTTTGGTCCCTTTTGTTAATTTTATTCGAAAGCTTACCTTCATTCCCCCTCCCCCTCCTAGTGTTTGGGTGTGTGTGTGTGAATATGTCTGAAGGGCCTAAGGCCGTTTTTTCTAAATGTACTGAGTGTGGCCACAAGCTTTCTCCAGCTGATGGCCACACTCAGTGCCTTTTGTGCCTGGGGGCAACCCATTTGTCAGAGGCCTGCCAGATCTGCGCGGCCTTTAACCCCCGGGCACTTCGGGATAGGAAGAACAAGCTAATCCTGGTGGGAAAGCTCCCCCAGGAGTCGGCTTCTTCTTCCTCTCCCGTTTGGGCTCCAGCTGCTTCGATAGCTTCGGCGCCATCTGTCCCCTTAGGTCTACCTGAGACTCAACTTCCCACTTCGGGTTTGAGCTCTGGGGAAACTAGTGCCTCTTCCCTTAAAGAGAAGAGGCACAAGGATAAAGAAGGACATAAGTCCCACAAAAGGCGGGCCGAACCTCATCCTTCGACTCCGCCAGTGAAAGTGCTTAGATCTCCCTCGAGGGTCTCCAGATCCCCCTGCTCTCTGCGCCGTTCGCCCTGTTTCTCGCCGGAGGAGGAGGATAGGTCTCCCTCGAGATCTTCGAGGCGGCCCTCCCGGCCCGCCTCTACTATTTCATCCAGGTCGACCCGAAGCATCTCAGAAGCGGATATGGATCGGATGATGCGTCGGTTCTTGCAGACCCAAATGCAGATGGGGATGCTCCTGCCTCCCCCTCCCCCCCCCCTCTGGGGGGGAGTGCAGCCCCCATATTTGCCCCGATCATTCCTTCTCAGACTCGTTTTCGGGTCTTGGAGTCATCGGATCCAGGCCCATTCGGACCCGGGGAATTGGTGCCGATAGCGGTGGTCTCTTCGCAGACTATACCTTCGAGCTTATCGGACCCGAGCTCTTGGGGCCGAGGGCTGAGCATCAGATCCGAGGGAGTTGCTGTGTCTTCGGCGCTGTTGGCTTCGGAGCACACCTCTGCCTCGGCGCCGACTGCATTGGCTCCGACCCCGATCCCTTCCTCGGATCCGAGGAGATTGCTCTCAGAGGCTGGCGAGAGTGGCTCTCCTTCGGCTTTTGAGGTAGTGGAAAGGGTACTGTTGAGGTCCTCCAGATCCCCGACCTGGGCTTCGGATCCACCCGTACCCCCACTGTATGAGGGTCTGTCTTCCATCATCCGTCCATCGGGACAGCCTGCCCAAGCCCTCCAGCTAGTTCCCGCGGAGGAACAACAACCCGTTGATGAGCCCTCTTCGGACAGCCGCACCGAGGAGGTCCCTCGGAAACATCGGTGCAAAAGGAGGCACTTGGACTCCCCCGAGTCCGTTACCACTGACACAGACTTAGATGATACGGAGGGTTCCCCAAGGTCACCCCCTGAAGATTTCTCCTTTGGAGACATCATGGAAATGTTGCGTATCAGAGGGGAGTGGTCAGCCCAAAAGCCCTCCCTTGATGAGTCCGTGTTCCTGGAGGCCTTTGAGGCAGGCCCATCTACCTCCTGGGTGTCCCCTCCGGCCGACCCCCTGGTGGACTTAATTACCACCAGGGCGTGGAAGGAGCCCGACACCGTGGAGCCAATCCCTAGGCACCCCGATAAAGTCCTCAGTCCCCCTACAGATAGACCATCTTGGGCCAAAGGAACCCCTGTTGATGCCATGTTGGTGGCGGTGGCCACCAGGAAAGAACTCGCGCAGGAGAGTTCTTCGGTTTACCCGCCGGATAAAGAATCTCGAGCTCTTGACCGGATCGGCAAGTGGATGTTTGCTTCAGCGACCTTCTCCATAAGGGCGCTGAACTATATGGCACATACAATTAGGCTACAGCGAGACTTGATTAAGGAATACGCTGCAGCCCCCCCGAAGTCCATGTCGGTCCCAGACCAGAAGGTTTTTGAGACTCAGATGGCCACTCTAAAATCCATCTCCAATGCATCTATGCGGCTTCTCTCCCACGCAGCGGAGGGAGCCGCTAGAACTAGCGGAGCTGGGGTCGTCTTGCGATGTCTCTCCTGGCTCCGTCTTTGCGACTTCACGGATCCCTTCAAGGCGTCCTTCGCGAACGCCCCTTTTGACGGTTCTGCCTTGTTTGCCAAAACTGTTCGCGACACGCTGGTCCAAAGCGAAAAGGACGGGAAGACTCTGTCTGCCGTCGGAGTCCGCTTCTCTAGTCCCCAAAGATCCTTCTCCAGGAATCAGAGGGGACAAAAGAAGCTGTGGTTCTGTAAGTCTCAGCAATCCCATCCTGCTGCGGACCACTCGTCCTCTAGAGGCAGAGGAGGACAAGGTGGACGCCGGCCCGGAGGCAGAGGGGAGCCGTGTAACTTCGGGTCTAGAGAATCTTTCTCGGACAGACCTGCGCAACAGCCCTGAGGGCTTGCCCGACTGTCCCTCTCTGGAAGCAGTCGGGGGGGGTGGTTGACGGAGCACCTGTCAAATTGGGAGTCCCTTGCATCAGATCGATGGGTGCTCCGGATCATATCCAGAGGATACTCCATTCCATTCATGAACCTACCCCCCAAACCCAGATGTCTCCCCGATGTCCCACCCGATCAGAGGGAGGCAGCAGCTTTGGAGATTTCAAAGCTGCTAAGAAAAAGAGCCATCCAGCCCGTCCCCCCAGATCAGTCCGGATTGGGTTATTACTCCAGGTTCTTTTTGGTGCCAAAGAAAACGGGGGACCTCAGACCCATTTTAGACCTTTCCGCTCTGAACCTGTTCATACCCAAGGAAAAGTTCCGGATGGTCACTCTCCAATCAATTCTCCCCCTTCTGTGGGAGAATGACTGGATGTGCTCGTTAGACCTCAAGGATGCATATTACCACATCTTGATGGACAGACGATCCAGGAGGTTTCTCCGCTTCCGGCTCGGAGCCAGTCATTATCAATTCAGGGTTCTTCCATTCGGACTCACCTCAGCCCCCAGAGTGTTCACCAAGGTCATGGCAGTGGTTGCAGCCCACCTGAGACTTCAGGGCATTCAGGTCTTCCCCTACCTAGACGACTGGCTCCTCACCGCGACCAACAGGCATCAGCTCTGTGTGGCGAGAGATTATGCTCTGTCTCTGGCCCACAACCTAGGCATCTCAGTGAAAGAGCTGAAATCCTGCCTGTGCCCCACTCAAGCCCTAGAATTCATAGGGGCCAAGTTAGATACCCGAATCTCCTAAGTTGTTCTAACATCAGCCATACTGAACAACTTGTCGTATCAGGTGTTAGCTCTTCTTCGGAGCTCTGCTCCTCCGGCGGAGTTAGTCCTGAGGGCACTGGGGTCAATGTCAGCAGTGATCGGTCTCACTCTTCATGCCCGTCTGCGAATGCGCATATTACAATGGACCCTTCTAGTCCAATGGTCCTTGTCAATTCACCCGTTAAGCACGCCAATACCCCTGAGCAGGATTTGCAGGGGCTCCCTTCTGTGGTGGTTACATGCGCAGGAACTCAGAGAATCGATGCCTTTTGTGATTTCCCCGGTCGAAGCCACGTTGACCATGGACGCTTCTCGCCTCGGGTGAGGGGGGGGGCATTGTTCAGGCAGATCCGTTCAAGGCACGTGGACTTCCCTAGAGACCGCATTGCATATGAATGTCCTAGAGATGAGGGCGGTGCTTCTGGCGTTGCAAGCTCTCCACAACCTTCTTCCCCTGGGGACTATTGCAATCCAGACGGACAACATGGCAGTAGTCTGGTATATAAACAAACAAGGAGGGACCAGATCTTACCCCCTGTGTCGAGAAGCCATGAGAGTGTGGGAATGGGCGATGTCCACCGACCGCTTTCTGATAGCAACGCACATTCCGGGACGGTCCAACATATTAGCGGACAAACAAAGTCGGGTGCTTCTCACTCCATACGAGTGGTCTCTGAATCCGTCTGTTGCAAAGCAGATCTTCCACAAATGGGGTCAGCCTCGCTGTGATCTTTTCGCTTCTCCTTTAAACACAAAATGCAGCGAGTACTTCGTGATAGTTCCCCCCAGAGGGGAAGACCCCCAGAGACGCTCTAGTCTATGCTTGGCCCCCCGGACTCCTTTATGCTTATCTCCCCTTCCCACTCATGATGAAATTCATCCAGAAAGCCTGTCGGTTGGGGAGCAGAGTTATCCTCATAGCCCCATTCTGGCCTCGACAGATCTGGTTCCCCTTTCTGCGGTCTCACAGTATGACTCCCCCATGGATTCTGGATCCCAGTCCAGACCTAATCTCGCATCCAGCGGGATGCCCTACCCTGAACCTGGTCAGTCTCAAACTTGCGGTTTGGTTGATCCAGTTCCATTAATGGCTAGGACTCCCGGTATCTCTTCCCCCGTTAAAGCCATTCTGGTGGCGGCCCATAAACCATCTACCAGAAAACTTTACAACAGCAAATGGAAACGTTTCTCCATCTGGGCCAAAGACAAAGACTTGGACCCATTTACTGTCCCTATTCTGACTATTCTGGACTTCCTTTCCCTGCTTTTTAGGCAGGGAGCAAGTGCCTCCACGGTTAAGGTGCAGCTGGCGGCCATCTCCCATTTTCATGTGGGGGACGGCATAGGCTCTTTAGCATCTACTAAGTTGTGCAAAACCTTCTTAAGAGGCGTTTTTCTTTTGAAACCTCCTGTAAAGACTGTGGTTCCCCTGTGGGATTTCACTCTGATATTACAAGCCTTGATGAGACCACCTTTCGAGCCTGCGGCCTCGGTTCCGTTAAAGTTCTTATCTTGGAAAACGGCTTTCTTGGTGGCTATTACTTCAGCCAAGAGGGTTTCAGAATTGCAAGCTTTGTGTATCAAGCCTCCGTACCTTAACTTTCACAAGGATAGTGTGTCCCTCAGGACTAATCCATCTTTCTTGCCTAAGGTAGCTACAGAATCAAATATTAATCAGTCAATAAATCTTCCTGTATTTTTCCCAAATTTTCACAACAAAGGTGAATACACGTTGCACAAATTGGATGTACACAGACAACTGTGTTTTTACTTGCACAGGACTAGAGAGTTTCGCAAGTCGGATCAGTTGTTTGTTTCTTATGCAGTCAGCCATGGGCAAGGCAATTACTAAAGTGACTGTAGCAAATTGGATCTGTCAGTGCTTTATGCAGGGATACACTTTGTCTGGCAAATCAGCTCCGATTGGCATCCGTGCTCATTCCACAAGATCTGTAGCTACCTCAACAGCCTTTTCGTCTAGGGTTCCAGTAGACGATATATGTTCAGCAGCTACCCGGTCCTCTTCTCATACGTTCATTTCTCATTACAAGCTGGATATGATTTCCAAGAGTAGGGCTTCTTTTGGCTCCGCGGTGCTTTGGAATATCCTTCCGTAAGGGCCACCCAGGTTCTTGTAGGTTAGCTGGGGACTCTGTCCCACAGGTTGCAGATCAAATGAAGTAACTACTTCAGATAAAGAAGTTATGTACTCACCATAACGTTCCATCTGAGTAGATACTTCATTTGACTGCAACCGACCCCCCCTGCCATCCCCCGAACCTGTCGGGAATTTTCTGATCACTCAGAGTTGGTTCTGTCTCAAGTTGGCGAGGTAAAAAAAACGATCTGAGGTAATGTGGTTAGTAGCAGGGGATTATGGGTAGGAGGAGGAGCTAGGAGCTCGGATCTTGGAGCTTGGAAAGCTGCCGGATCGGATCCGACACCCACAGGTTGCAGACAAATGAAGTATCTACTCAGATTGAACGTTATGGTGAGTACATAACTTCTTTTTACATCCCATCAGCTCTAAACATTCAGGCAGACACAGCAGATCCGTGACACAAGCCCACAAATGGATGATCACAGGATGCGTTTCTGGACATTTTCTACCAGTGCGGTGCTCCTCAGATGGATCTGTTTGCCTCCCCTTTGAACAGACAACTTCCAAAGCTCTATGCCAGAGTCCCACCTCCTCTGATTTGGAAGGTGGTGGACACCTTATCATCCCTCTGGAAGGGAATGTTTCTCTACAAATTTCCCCCTTCCCCCAAATTCAGAAAGTCGTCCTGAAAATACAGAAGGATAAACCAATAATCTTGTTGGTGACCCCCTTTTAACCGAGACAGCATTGGTTTCATCTTCTGCAATTAGTCAAGGGCAGTCATCACAAGTTAACTCATGGGGTAGATCTACTCAGACAAGACAAGGGATCTCTCATTCACCCACATTTGACAACACTAAAGCTGACCTTGTGGGTGATGGGCTAATTATTCTTTTCAGACACCTTTTCTTTGAGGACGTGCTTTTAGTCCTGCAGGAGGCCAGGAAACCTAATACAAGGAAATCCTCCTTGTATAAATGGAAGAGGTTCTCCATCTGGTGTCTTAATAAGAGACTAGATCCATTTTTATTGGATATCCCTCTAGTCCTTTCTTACTTGTGTGAACTGCTCAAGGCTACACTGGCTTATTCTTCAGTTAAAGCCCATTTGTCAGACATTTCTTTGTTTCTACCTTTGTCTCCCCCCTTAGCTTCTAGGTTAGAGGTCAAACTTTTCTTAAAAGGAGTCCTTCACATAAGACATTCCAGGAAACCTATTCCTCCTCCCTAGGACCTAAATTTTGTCTTAGAAAAACTGACCCAGACTCCCTTCGAGTCTGCTGCTTCCTCTTCCCCAAAAGTCTTCACTTGGAAAGATGTTTGGTTCTGCTAGATGAATTTCAGAACTCCAAGCTGTAATGGCTTCTCAGCCTTTTATGATTTTCCACAAGGACAGGGTGTCCCTAGGTATGAACCCTTCCTTCATGGCTAAAGTCGTTAATGACTTGTCTGTCAGTTCTATTCATCTACCCACCTTTTTCCCTTCTCCTCTAAACTTCAGTGAGAGGGTGCTGCACACTTTAGATGTACAGACAAACTTAGATTTTATCTGAACAAGACCAAACCCATTAGAAAGGCTGAGCAGTTTTTGTTTCCTTTCACCCCAGGGCACTGGGTAAACCTGTGTCTAAACAGACTGTTTCATCTTGGATTTCTAAGGCTCTTACCTTCTGTCGTCTCTCTCTCAGGGAAAAACTTTGTTCCACTGTTAAGGCTCATTCAGCTAGAGCTGTGGCCTCCTCTGGAGCCTTCTTTAAAGGATTGAACACTGCTTCTGTCATAGAGACAGCTACTTGGTCCTCTATTCAAACCTTCACAAAACACAAACTGGATTCTGTTTCCAGATCCAGAACAGGACTTGCTACAGGAATCCTGCATTGATTTGTGGAGACTTATTGTGCTCTCCCTCCCCCTTCTCACTCATGAGCTTTGGTATTTTCCCTCATGTTATGAATACTGCAACATGGGAATAGGACATAGAAAAATTGCGTAAAATCTTAATAGAACCATAGATGCCCTTCTCTTCCATGTTGTAGTTTTCTATCCCACCCTCCTTCCCCCTTGGTTCATTCTCTTCTCAAAGTTCTACAAAACTTTGTACTGGCATTACACAATTGGATTTATTGCCTTGCCTCATCAGCCATCCTGGAATTTAGTGTTCTTCCTTGGATATGTCTTTTGAGTTTTCCATTGCCTCTTATCCTTGGACTGGTGTTTTGACTGGGGCATTCACTTCTGAGGATGGTACATGTAGACGTCACTTATAGCCAATGCTCAGCTGCACTATATGTAGTGTCACATGTACCTTAAGTCTTTGGTATACTTGCTGGACGGTCAGGTCACCTAGGCAGAATTTCCCTCATTATGTTCATCGTGTTTCACTGTTGCAGTCATTACAATTGGGTTATCCTGCTGGCAGGCTACCCGCAGTCTGCCCGAGTTCCAAAGTCTAGGTCCGGCGTCTGTTACTGTCACCTCCTCCCTGACGTCAGAGTGCCAGGGGTATAAAAGATGCAGCCAACGCCATTTTCTTCAGTCTTTCTTGCTGCGCAGTGCCCAAAGCGAAAGCAGTTCGCAAGTGCCGGTCGGCAGACTCCTGAGATTTTCAAATTCGAATTTCAGATCCGAAGTCTTCATTAAAGCTAAGTACCCCATTAGGGAAACTTTTTTCTTGCTCCAGACCGATGTCAAAGTTAATAATTGTATTTCTTGTGGGAAGCAAATACCTCAAGGATTTTCATTCTTACTGTATTCCTTGCCTAGGCCCTGACCACGACGTTGCTAGTTGTCGGTTTTGTGCTAGATTTAACCAACACACTATTAAGTGTCTGTACGATTTTGCATTTCATTACTTTGGAAGAAGATTCAATTATATAATGCCGTCAGAACAGCCGACTACCGGAGTTTATAAAAAGCGCAAAGAAAAGGAAAAGGACAGGCATCCGAGGTCCAAAACAGATTACGAGGCTTCTGTTAGGCCTGTCGCCGGTTCTCAGTGAGGCACTTTCGCAGCCCCTGACGCCCGCTACCTCAGAGCCACAGGCCGCTTCCGACTCCACATGTAGCAGACTAGGCCACTGGAAACTTAAGGTATTGGACACACTGAAACTATTCCCTCAGATGGGTCCGGAGCTGCTGAGCAGGCATCGGCTTCTGAGGGTGTTTTCAGACCTACACAGTTATATGTAAAACCAACTTCAGCTTCAAAGGCAAAGACTAAAGCAGCTCTAAAGACAAAGAAACAAGTACATCATTCTCCTGGACAGGCCTCCATGCCTACAAAACAGATGCTTAAAATGGCTGAAGACCTAATTACTTTGTTCAGGGTTTCCCATCCCCCTCCTGATAAGAGGCCTAGGCAAGAGATAGAATATGAATCTTCAGATTAGGTTTCCATTTTCTCTGATTCCTCTTCTGAACAGGAATATTCCCTTCCTCCCTATGAGGATTCTGATGCTGAAGAATCTATCCCTTCAGCCTCTCCTCCTGAGGATTATTCTTTTGGGGAGACCCTGCATACTATGAGGGAGCATTTCCACTGGGAGAGCCAAGATTACTCAGAATCCAAGAAAAGGCTCAGAGACTTCCTTTTATTACCTCAGCACAAGCCCCTTGCTATTCCTCCTGTTTTAGACATTGTAGATGTATTTTCAGAGTCCAGTCTGTCTCCTGACTCTCTACCACCAGCTCCTGTTAAGCCAGACAAATACTACAGGGTTCCTGATTCACATAAATTTCTTTACAAAAACCCTGCTGCTGACCCAGAAACTATTTCTCAGGGTCCCAAGGGGTTCAAGACTTCTACTGCAAAAAAAACCCTATCCCCTCTGATGGGGATTCAAGGGCCCTGGACAGATGGGGGGAAAAAGATTTATACTTCTGCTACCTTGGCTGTAAGAGCTTTAAATTGTCAGTTTCATATGTTTAAATATCAGCAATATCTTATGCCATTGCTTAAACAGAAAATGTTGGCAAATTCAGAATGTGCAGAAAACAAAGAAATGCAGGATTTATTGCATGCAGCTGAACAAGTGGGAAAAGCATTATTTGCAATGTGGTTTTGACTCTCTAGAGGCCTCCTGCAGGGCCTCAGTTACAGGTTCTGTCATTAGGAGGAATGCTTAGTTAAAAGAACAGAATCTGCCCGATCATATTAAAGCAAAACTATTAGATGCTCCATTACAACATGATACCTTGTTTGGTGTTAAAGCAGAAGAGGTGTTGAAGAAAATGGAGGACAAAGCTAAATCTATGCAAACAGTGAAGGATTTCTTACAGGTACAGCCTCCCAGATTTAGCAGGGACTGGCCTACAAAGAATTGGTCCTTTCCAGTGTCAGACAGGCCACAAAGAGGCAGATCACAGCCAGAAGGCTCATAAGGCCTAAACAGTGGGGTGCTTCTACCTCCAAAAGTGGAGAGGAAAAATCACAGCCATACAGGAAACACTATCAATGACTTCTCCCTGCCAGCACCAAGCACTTATCTTCTGGCAGCTCCTTTGGGGGGAAAACTAGCACTTTTTTCACAAAATTGGCACATGATCACCCAGGACAAATGGGTCTTAAATATCGTATCTCAAGGCTACAGGTTCCACTTTCACACCCTGCCAAGGCCTAACGGTATGCCAGACCTGCCACCCAATCAATGGGCAGAGGCACAAAAACAAGTTTGATCTCTCATGGACATGAGAGCCATTCAGCAAGTACCACAGCAAGAGCAGGGACAAGGATTTTACTCGAGGCTATTCTTGGTACCCAGAAAGGACAAAGCCTGGAGACCAATACTGGACCTGTCTATCCTAAACACATACCTGGATATTCCAAAATTCAAAATGTTAACTCTATAGCAGCTTCTGCCCATGCTGGGCAAGAAAGCTTGGCTTGTGACTTTAGACCTAAAAGAGGCATACCTGCATGTCCCAATCAGACAATCATGCAGAAGAGACCTTAGATTTATAGCTGGCTCAATGCACTACTAATTCTCTGCACTGCCCTTTGGCTTATCTACTGCGCCCAGGGTCTTCACAAAATGCTTGGCACCAGTAATTGCATTATGCAGACAGAGGACTACAAATATATCCTTACTTGGACGACTGCCTTATTCAAGCAGAGAACAAGGACATCCTACTTACAGCATCTGGCGTTTGTAAAAAGATTACTAACAGGTCTAGGATACACAGTAAACAAAAAGAAATCAAAATTCGTACCCTCTCAAGAGATAATATTCCTGGGTGCAAGCTTAAATACAACTGCCCAGATGGCTTATCTCACGCCAGACAAACACAGACAACTGACTACTTATTTCAAAATGTTGGCAACAAAGACCCAGTTATCTGCAAGAAAAATTCTGCAGGCTTTGGGTTTCATGGCATCCTGCATGCTACTAATTCCATATGCAAGACTGCATATGAGGAAACTTCAATGGTATCTAAGAAGTGTTTGGACTCAACATTGCCACAGCCTGGAAACAATAATTACCCTCATTCCATGCCTGCAACAGGAGTTTCGATGGTGGGCAAAAGCCTGTCACCTCAACACGGGACAGCCATTAACCTTACCCACAGCCAGGCAGACATTGACAACAGATGCATCAGATTATACCTGGGGGGCCCATATGGCAGGAAGATGTATTCAGGGCACATGGTCCGAAAGTCAAATGCAACTGCATATCAAACAAAAAAAGATGCTAGCTGTTCAGCATGCCCTGACAGCTTTCAAGGATGTACTTCACCCAGGACAACTACTGATAAAGACTGACAATACTACAGTCATGTGGTACATAAATAAGCAGGGAGACGCGCATTGCTACCTACGCTGCAGACTAGCCATGAACTTGTGGGACACGGCATTAACCTACCAGGTACATCTGCAAGCACAATTCCTGCCAGGAAGGATAAATACTCTGGCAGACGTACTAAGCAGAAACATAATGGATCCCCATGAGTGGAAATTGGATCCACAAGTCTTCAGCATGATAACAAAGAACTGGGGGTGCCCGGACATAGACCTATTTGCCTCCCCTCACAACTTCGAACTACAGAGATTCTGCACAAGGACTTATCACAAGCAAGAATGGAAAGTGGATGCTCTATCTTTCAGCTGGAAAAACCTAACAGTGTATGCCTTTCCTCCTCTGCCTCTCCTCCCCAAGGTACTCCTCAAGGTAAGACAAGAGAAGCCAAAAATGATACTGATTGCCCCAGACTGGCCCCGCCAGCACTGGTACCCAATCCTGAAGAGCTTGTCTCAATGCCCAGCTTGGACATTACCTCAAATTCCTCACTTATTGACCCAACAAGACAGTATGATACTGCACAGCCAACTCAGGACCTTAAACCTGACAGCATGGCGAATAATGTAGCCATTTCAAAACACACCTCTCTCTAAAGCAGTGATGGATGCTATTTTGGAGGCCCGGAGGCCTAGCACCAGAAAATCTTATGCAGAAAAATGGAAGAGATTCTGTGCATGGATCCAGGCACAAGGTATTGACACGACTGTTCCAGATATTCCACAGATTTTGCAATACTTAACTGAGATGCTGGATAAAGGCCTTTCTTTTTCATCAATTAAAATTCATGCCTCTGCCATTTCAGCTCATTACAATACAGAACCACCTATGTTTTCACATCCATTACTAAGGCAGTACCTCAGAGGGGCCAAAAAACATAAGACCTTCAAGGAGAGCACCAATACCTGCATGGAACCTCAACTAGGTCTTGGAAAAACTCACATTGCCTCTGTTTGAGCCAGCCTCTGCAGCTGATATAAAATTCTTATCCTGGAAAACAGCTCTGCTTCTAGCAATTACCTCCGCTAGATGAGTCTCAGAGTTACAGGCACTCATGGCTGTGGAACCTTTTATCATTTTCCATCCTGACAGGGTTTCTCTAAGGACAAACCCTACATTTATGCCTAAGGTAGTGTCCAGTGTGGCCCTTAACCAAGCAATTCATTTGCCTACTTTTTATCCAAACCCACAGAATAAGGGTGAGACACTTCTGCATTCTTTGGACATTCACAGGCAGCTACACTTCTACTTGGACAGAACCAAAGTTTTCAGAAAGACGGAACAACTTCTAGTAGCATATGCTGCAGGATCACAAGGAAAGCCTATCTCAAAACAGACTATTTCAAAGTGGATAGGCCACTGAATTTGTTTCTGCTATTCTCAGCAATGCAAATCAGTGCCTAAGGGTATTAGGCCTCATTCAACCAGAGCAGCAGCCACTTCAGCAGCGTTCCTCAGAGGAGTACCAACCAAAGACATCTTAGAGGCTGCAATTTGGAGTTCAGTGCACACTTTTACAAAGCACTATCACTTACCTCTGTACTCTAAGTCCAAGACAGGCTTTGCCACTGCAGTTCTGCAGGGCCTGATAGCCTCTCCTAATCCTATTTAGCATCAGCCTCCCAACCTTAGCTTTGGGATTCAACCCAATTGTAATGACTGCAACAGTGAAACACAATGAACATAGCACAGTTGTGTACCTACCATAAATGTAGATGTTAGAGTGTATTCACTGTTGCAGTCCAGGTTACCCTCCCACCATTCCCCTTTTTACCTTGCTGGGACTTATCTGTAATTCTCTATTCTATACAACCTATGTGGTGTATTTGCTTGTAGATGAAGGAAAAGTTGATTTTTGTATATGCATGCTTATTGCCATAATTTACCCTACCATTTTAGGGGCACCTGACATCTGGAGCAAGAAAAACTGAAGCAAATGACGTCGGCTGTATCTTTTATACCCCTGGCGCACTGACATCAGGGAGGAGGCGACAACAACCGACGCCAGACCTAGACTTTGGAACTCGGGCCGACTGCGGGTAGCCTGCCAGCAGGATAACCCAATTGTAATGACTGCAACAGTGAATACACTCGAACATCTACATTTATGGTAGGTACACAACTGTACTTTGAGTACTGCAACATGGAAGTGAAGAACATCTATCGTTACGGTAAGATTTTACACTATTCTTTCCTGTTCTCAAGTAGCTAAGCACTCCTTGCACTGTGGCAATGATGCTGTGGAAGCGTCTGGCAGGGCAGTGGCTATAGGATCCATTGTTAGAAAACATGTAAAATCCAGTCTTTTGGATGGTCCTTTAGACAAAATGTACCTTTTTGACCCCATGGCTGAAGCAGTACTTAATAAGATGGAGGGTGAGGCCAAGTCCATGCAAACTGTCAAGGATTTTCTTCAGGTTCAACCACCACACTTTAGCTGCAGTTATCCTACCAAACACTGGTCCTTCCTGGTCTCCTACTCTAAGCCAAGACATAGGAGACCTCGAAGGGAAAGGAGTCTAAGGCAACACCAGCAACCTAAACGGTGGCAAGCAGGTTACAGTAGGCCTGTGGGACCCCGTCATAATTCTTCCTGAGACTTCCTTTCCTCCCACCCCTCAAGCCCCCCCAAAAGACTAGGAGGATGGCTATCCCTCTTCTTTAAACATTGGACTCTGATTACCAGGAATCAGTGGATACAGAAAAGGATAAAAAGAGGTTACGAACTTTGGTTCCGACAACCTCCACATCGAGAGTTTCCACCAAACCAAAAAACAGACCATAAAGCAAATATGACACCTGTGCACCCAATGTTCTGGTGGGCCAGTACCATATACATTACAAGGAAAGGGATTTTATTAAAGGCTCTTCCTCTTCCTCATCCCAAGAAGAGGATGCCTGGAGGCTTATTCTGGACTTGTAACAGTCAGTCAGGTTCTTCTTGCAGGTACCAAAATTCAAAGTGCTCACCCTTCAAAAATTGCTGCCCATAATTTCCCCAATACCTAGTTGGTAACCCTGGATCTAAAGGATGCATACCTCCACATTCCTATAGAAAAAAAAAGCTCGTGGGAGATTCTTGCCACTTCAGAGCAAGTATGAAGCATTATCAATTTTGTACTCTGCTCTTTGGCTTGTCGACTGCACCCAGGGTATCCACAAATGCCTATTCTCCGTGATAACCTTCTGCAGGTCAAAGGGCATTCAGATTTATCCACACCTAGACAAGATTGCCTCATTCAAGCAGCAAATCTAGCAAAACTCAAAGTGGATCTGTTTTACATCCCAAGAGATTCACTAGGATTCACCATCAATATCTAAAGTCTCAGACCATCCTGACAGACAAGGTTGTGTCCCTGGGGGCTTTGCTGAACTCCTGTCTTCAGAAAGCCTTCCTTCCTACAAACAACTACTTCCAAAAGCTCCTTCTCAGGAACTACCTCCCTGTCGGAGAGTTCCTCAGAGCTTTGGGTTGTGACCTTCTGCATCTTCATGATTCCCCTTGCCAGACTCCACGTGAAGAAACTACAGTCGTACCTCAGAATGTGAGGTGGCAGTACTCCCAATCCCTCAACTTCATGATGAAACTCCTCCCTTGTCATAGAAAAGAGTTTGTCTGGTGTGCCCGAGCCTGCTCCCTCAGTCTGCACCTTCCCTTCAGGATTTTTAATAAAACCAAAAACACACAGTAACGCACATTAACGCATATACTGCAGTACAAAGCGTTTTCGTCAGTAAGATAACTTGGTTTAAATGAAAATATTTCTGTTGCACCCCTACTAAAAATGAGAGCTGCTAAGTTATAGTTTTAAACACAAATTGAATTTTCTTTCAATATTTTAATCTACATAAATCATAGTTTCTCAAGTTGCTTGTCATTTATGTATGTATGGTTTTCTCTGAACAATTCACATTTTGACCACACGATGGAGCTCCTGTAGTAGGTTGTAGCATTTTTTTCATGTTCATCAGCCCACTCACTTTCATTCATTTTAAACTCATTTAGATTTTTATATATTTTTTACATTTGTATACACAAACGTTACTATGGATGAGAAATGTATTTATCTTAACATATTTAAGGTTTTATTTAATGTAGTATTTTAAGTGCTTTTTTTAAGATGAGGAGTTGCATGTTAGTTTATTCACTGTCTTTTTAATGTTTAGTCGTTTTAACATGAAACGAGCTTGTATATAAATTGGATGTTGGCTTTCAGTCCTGCATCTGATGAAGTCTTTGGAATACTGACAAAAATGCTTTGTACTACAGTGTATGCATTAATGTGTTACTCTGTGTTACTCTGTGTTTTTGGCTTTATTACAACATCAGACTTTTCTAGTGCTGGCTGTTCCTTTCCTGGATACTTCAGCTTGGTTATTTGGTACCTGGAACCTCATTGCTTTGGATTATTCCCTTCAGGATTATTTCTCAGAACTAAAGTCTGACCACAGATGGCTCGGACATAGCCTATGGGGCTCATTACAACAACCTGCAAATTCAGGGCAGATGGAACTCCCAGTTCAAAAACGCACACATCAACCAAAAAGAACTGATGGCAGTCCAAAAAGAGGTGATTGCTTTCAAAAACCAATGGGGAACCAGGTGTACTTCTAGTACAGATGTACAGTGCCACTGTTATGTGGTCCAAAAGAGGTGGGGGGGGGGGTTTGGCTCATTTTTGCCCTCCCTGTCGCCTATCCATGGATCTTTGCGAAACTGCAAACTCCCTAGGTCTGCACTTATTGGCTTAGTATCTACCAGGAGGGACAAATCAACCTGCAGATAACCTAAGCAGAAGCTTGTCAGACCCTCATGAATGGTAACTGCATTGGGAAGTTTTTCTCAGCATAGCCAGAGAAATTTTTTTGCAAACAAAGAAAGCTGTCACTTGGAAAAATTTTACTGAAACCAAGTCAGACTGGAAAACTGATAAGGATGCCGCCGCCTTCCCCTGGACAGGCCTGTTCCTCAGTGTCTTCCTTCCAATACCCTTACTACCCAGGGTACTGCTGAAGATACGGAAAGAAGGGCCAAAGGTCATTCTGATAGCCCCTTACTGGACAAAGCAGCACTGTTATCCCCTAATGCTTTGTCTCAGCAGGAAGGAACCATGGTTGCTGCCCCAGTGAGTGGACCTGTTAACGCAGAACAGGGCACCATCATACACCCCAACCTGAACACACTCAGATTAGCAGCTTGGATTATATTTTGTCACCCTGGAGGGTGACCTCCATCGACAAACAGGTCCTAGATATTCTAAAAGAAGCCAGGAGACCTAGCACTAGTAAATCTTACTCCGCCAAATGGAAGAGATGTACTATTAGGTGCAAGCAAAAGAGGCAGTACTCCAAGTTCAGATGCCTCTGAACCTTTCATACGTATCAGGACTTTTTGACAAAGGCCTTTCTTATTCCTCTATTAAAATTCATGCTTGAACAGTTTCAGCTTATCTGGCAAGTCAGCACCCTCTATTTTCCCATCCTCTCATGAAACAGCTCCTGAAGGGGGTTATTCACATTAGACCCCTGGGGAAAGCTCCAGTTCCCTTGTGGCATCTCTCTTTCAAACAGGAGAAGCTCACCTTCCCACCTTTTGAGTCAGCTGCCTCCGCAGACATCATATATTTGACCTGGAAGACAGCTTTCTTGCTAGCCATTACTTCAGCTAGAGAGGTAGCAGAGCTTCATGTCCTTAAGTGTGTGGAACCTTTCATCACATTCCACCCTGACAGAATGTTTCTTAAGACCAATCTTTACTTTGTGCCTGAAGTGGTTACAGAGATCTCTGTAAACCAGACCATCCACACACTTACCTTTTTTCCTAACCCTCAAAACAAAGGGAAAAGAATCCTTCATGCTTTGGTTGTGCATAGGCATTCTGACCAGCTTTTTGTGGCCTTTGCCAGTAGCTCTGAAGGGAGGTCAATTTCTAACTAAACAATCTCCAAATGGATCTCCCACTGTGTTTTGTTTTGCTGTAACCACTATGGTAAGAAGCCACCAAACTCTGTGAGGTTGCACTCCACCAGGGTCACTGCTACTTCTACAGTCTTCCTAAAAGGAGTGACCACTAAAAAGCATTTTGGATGCCACTACTTGGTCTTCTCTGCATACCTTTACCATACATCATCAACTTCTAACCTTTTCCATGTCTGCAGTGGGGTTTATCACTGCATTCTTGCAGGGTATCCTTTCTTCTCCATAAAACTTTCCATCTACCCTCTTATATTTAGGAATCAGCTCATCAATTAGGACTGCAACAGTGAAACACAAAGAACGTAGTACAGTTGTGTACACTTACCGTAAATGTAGATGTTAGAGTATATTTACTGTTGCAGTCGTCTTTCCCTCTCTCCTTCCCCTCTTGTCCTATAAGATTGAGGTGGGCATTCTCTCTAGATCCAGATTGTTTCCCTATCCACTGTTCAGACTATATTCTGGCCTATATTCTGGAGTTTTCTGGGCTAAGGCCTTTAACTGTAGGGCCCAGCTAGGGGCTCCTAATCATTGGTGATAAATAATTAATGAGGTTATGGCACTGGCTGACTTCCTTTATATCCAGACATCTTGACATTGGTTAGGGCATCCACTGGCTTCAGTAGGAAGTTCCCTGGTAGTTGGGCTGGCTAAGAGCTTCCACGGCAGGAAATCCCATCTGCTAGGACTGCAACAGTAAAATACACTCTTACTTCTACATTTATGGTAGGTGTACACAACTGTACTTTATGCTAAAGTTTGAGGAAATCGTTAACCAGCTAAAATAATTTACAGTTTGGTCATAACTTGCAGGAGACTTTTTGTATTCCTCTTGAACAACATTAGGAGGAATTGAAATTCTGACATATTACTTGAGGTTTCAGGCTAGAGCTGCCAATGAAATTCATCATGTTGCCTGATCTTGATTTCCTTTGCAACTTCCTTATCTTTACTCTGAAGTCCTTAACCATGTTGAAAGTATGTACATGTGCTTGATGGAACTTTTCTAGTTAATGTGTAAATGTAATGAATGGAAATTCATGAAATATTAACTAGCTTAGCTCAGTGTTTTCACTTTGCTGTACTTAGTATTTGCAAAGCTAACTTGCTCTAACTCGGATTCTGTTTGCTTATGATGTTGGAGTCTTATGACAGCTTGTCATGAAACCATTAAGTTGATTTTCATATTTCTCTTTATCTGATTAGTTTGCTGAATGTTGTAAGTTTTCTCACTGCTTCTAATGCAGTTTTAGAAAACCAGAAAAAATTCTTATGTTTTAAAGAAGAAACGGGTCTTTTTTTTTTTTTTAATGATTTCCCTCAGATTTATTTCCCATTGTGCTTTTGGCGATTTGCAGTTTGTGAATAATGTAGTGTGTATTTACGTGGGGTGTACTCAAATTTATTGTAATTTAAAACATCCAAGCTCATCACAGAATAAAACAACAAAATTGGGCATAAACCCACAAAAGGTTAGTTTGAAACATGCCAGCCAAACTTTCACGTTTCAGCTGGGTGTGGTATCTAGGATTTTAACTGTGCTTCGTACAGCACAACTGGAAGGTTCAAGCCCTTGCCTTCTACATACCTGTAATGATCAACAGAGCCTTCTGAGAAAAGCTATAATGCTATATAAAAATCTTAAGAACTATAGATAGTGAAATAATGGAGAACAGCATAAGTGTTTATCGTAAAGTCAGTTTTGCAATGGTAATGCAAAGTGCATTCCAGATCCCGAAATAAATTTCTACCTCATAGCAGTTTTTTTTTTTTTATTACTCGAGTGCCTTTTAGTCAGAATCCGCACAGTCGTCACTGTGGACGTTTGGGTTTTTGCCTGTTGCTTCAGCTTCTGCCCCCATCACAACAACATGTCTTACGTGAATTGATGACTGTCGTCATTGCCTGTAGGTTATGGGTGCATGTGCAGAAGTGAGTTGTTGCCCCTTCCAGGTTTACTGTCTGCTTTGCATCCACTGAATGCCAGGATATGCTCTAGCTCACTCTGCCTTAGGTTCATAGGTAGGTACTACGATATTGGCCCCAGGGCCTATATAAGCCTAGCCAAAACGGTACCCTGACTTTTGCCATCCAAGAAAATTATTTTCTTGTGCCCCTGTCAAGCAGAGCCACAGAAGTGATCCCTGGGGTGAATTTCTTATATTCCATCCAATCATCAAGATTTTTCTTGAAGAGTGCTAATGAGCTTTGCTTGGTATAGATAGGTAGTTTGTTCCAGAGTATGGGAAATCTCTGGGACAGGAATCTATCCCTCCAGCATGTTCTATTTATTGCGGTGACAAGGTTTAGGTCCCTAGACCATGTAGCTCAGAGGGATTGGGATTTCTTTAAGTGGAGCATGTACAACAGCTCTGGGTTTGAGTATGTTAGGCAGAGATCACCACGGAGTAGGCGATTTGCGACAGAGTAAAGCTGGAGTTTTTTGAGACGGTCTGCGTAGGGCATCTGTTTGAGGCCGGTGATCCTCTTTGTGAGGTATTTCTGTGGCCTTTCCAGTTGTTATAGACGTCTTGTGAGGTACACACCAAAAGGGGCATTGTACTCTATAATGGGTCTAATGAGTGATGAGTAGAGGGGAACAATGACCTCTTTTTTTTCCTGGATGAGAAACCTTTTGTGATGAGGTGTGCCACATAGAAGGATTTCCTGACTACTGTGGCGATGTGATTATCAAAGGAGAGACTACTGTCCACCTGTGTCCCAAGGTCTCTTATCACACTTTCGGTGTTAGACTACCACCTATGTGGTAGTTCATGGGTGCAGAGTTTTTACCAAAAGGGATGACGATGCACTTTTTGGCATTGAGCTTGAGGCCATGGCTTTGACACCAGGTATCTGTCTCAGTGAGGCCCTTTTGTAGGATGTCCACATTGTTAGGAGTTTTGATTATGGCTCCTAGTTTGCAGTCGTCTGCGAACTTTGTTAGCCAAAGACCTTCTGTGTTAGCCTGTACTTCAGAGAAGTAGATACCAAACAGGAGAGGACCTAAGACTGAACCCTGTGGTACTTCACTTGTCATTGGTCTGAAGTTGGATTTAGAGTCTGCTACTTTTGCAGTGTGGGTTCTGTCAGTGAGCCAGTTGGCAACCCATCTTGTGACATAGGGCTTTATACCTAGTTTAGTGATTTTATAATTTCAGAGTGGGGGATGGTATCGAAAGCCTTGGCGAGATCTAGATAGGCTGTGTGAACCACCTTACCCTCATCTACGGCTTTGGTAACCGCTTTAAAGAAGTCTATCAGGTTTAGGAGACCTGATCTGCCTTTTACAAACCTGAACTGGGTAGGGTCTAGAGTTTGGAGATTACCAATGTCATTGTTTATAAGTTCCATGATGATACGTTCCACAGCCTTGCAGACCAGGCTCGTCAGGCTAATGGGGCAGTAGTTCCCGGGGTCCGAGGTGGCTCCCCCTTTGTGGAGTGGGATAACCGTTGCTAAGCACCCATTCAGTGGGCACAAAGCCTGAGGTGAGGCTATGATTGAACATGGTACTTGGGTGGGGTGCCAGTTCATTCTGTAGTTAATGTAGAACGCAGCCTGGGATGTTGTCAGGTCCCATGGATGCTGTGTTCTTGGCTTTGGAGAGTGTTTTTTTTACCTGTGCAGCTGTGATTACAGGAACTTTGCATTCTTCCGGTATTGAGATGGGCCCTTTAGTGGATGAGAGAGGGGTAAAGTTAGCACTGAACCTATCTGCCAGGATGTTGGCAATATCTGTTGGTTCTGTATATTTAGTACCATTGTGCTGTAACTCAGAGCAAATCTGAGTGTTGCCATTGAGATTCTTGACATAGCTATAGAATGTTGCTTTGTCGTTGTCTTTAGAATCAATGGTGATTTTGTTTTCGTAACTAGCTTTGGAGGATTTTATGATTGATCTCAGCTTCTTATTGAGGCTGACCATGGAGTTCCTCCAATCTTGGGATTTTACTCTTTTTTTTTGCAGCAGTTTCTTTCTTCTGTTGTATAGTTTGTTTATGGCAGAGGACCACCAGATTGGCTTCCTTTTTTTTGGAGGGATAGCATCTTGGTTCTGTTGGGGATTGCACAATCCATGCACTCGTGTAAGTGCTGATAAAGTGCAGTTGTATAGGATTCAGCAGTCGTACCTCTATTGTCCGTCAGCATGGGTGTCATGAAGTTTGCCACTTCTGTCTTAAGAAGCGTGAAATTGGCTTTGGAGAAATTTTTTACGGTGGTTTCCCTAATGGGGGTGGGATGTGGATGTCTAGGGGGATTTGCTTGTGGTCTGATCTGACCAACGAGGAATTGACCTCTGGTGTGGAACACTGGTTGCCCATGTTGGTAATGACCAGGTCTAGGATATTGCTGCCCCTGGTGGGGGCGTGGATAAGTTGATCCAAGGCATTGGAATTTATGAATTCCAGAAATCGTTGAGCACTAGAGTTGGTACATGAGTAGTTTTCCCAGTTAAAGGTGAGGTCGTTGAAATCAACCATTATTAGGGTGTTAGGTTGTACCCTAATATTAAGCTGATAATGTGAGAATAAATTAATTTATCATCATGTGGATCACTGTTTAAGTGTAAAATTCCATGAAACCTGGGAAATACCTGCAGGCTAGAGTCAGACTAGCCAGATTCCCAGAGCATTCCCCATCAGACTAGTCTCATCTCTACAGCATAGATGTCAGACTGATACTTGGTATAAGGGGAAGAGGCATCCACTCCATCTTTTTTTCTTTTTTGCTCTACTCCTTTTGTTTAGTCAACATGCTGTGAGAGTATCCAGATTTTTGCTCTGCCAGATTGATAAGTGCCACTTTGGGGGAAGTTGTAGTCTTTTTCAGAAGTGTTTTTTTGATGATGTTTGTAATTAGTTTATTTAGCCTGTTGTGCTTCTCCCCAAGGCTATGATGTCTACTGTGATGGTCGTCAACTGTGTGCTTTGTAGTACAGAAATCCCACCAAAGGATTTTCCATTCAGTTTCTCTCGGTTAGGTGAAGAACGTCAAATTGAGAAGCATGGAGTGATCTTTTACAAAAAAGAAAAGACTTGAAGCAGAGCCAAGATTCTTAAGGCTTACTTGGCACATTAAAAAAAACTCTTCTTAGGCCTGAGAGCATTCACCACTTTTGACTTTAGCAGAGAGTTTCTCCAAAGTAGTCAGCAAGAAAGTGAAGGTAATGAGCCATAGGAAGACAGACAAAGTCCAGAAAGTAGCTATCCAAGAATAGGGCTTTGTGTGCAACGCCTTTGGTGGTCCTGCTAGACCCATCTAGACCTTGGGCTCTAAAGTGGCTTCACTAAGTAAGTGCATGGACCTGGAATTTAAAACACAGGCATCTTTGTGTCCTTTCTTAGGCCAACAGCGGGGGTAGTACATTTTTGATAAGACCTGGCCCCAGTTTTCTGTTAATTCTGCAGCTGAATGGCAGTTCTCAGCTGCCAGCTGTGGGTCATCCAACTGTCTCTCAAACCAAAAAAGATGTGTAGAAAGGCCTGCCTAAACTTTCTAACCTATCAGCGATTGTTACTGCTCTCAATAGGCTTAATCCCACTACCTCATGTTCAGGGCTTGCCACCTTTGAATTAAGCATTAAGCATCAAGCATAATGTCACACCATTTCCACCTCCATCTCCCCCAGCCATTTTTGACTGTCAAAGATTTGCTTGGGAGTATGTTGCTGCATAACAAAGTGCTGACCTCCCCCATCCCTCAGCAACTTAGCCCAGATTCTCGGGTGCACAAGTCCCTTTTAAGAAGATGCAAGCTCCCTTGCCCAAGTCAATGGCGGACGTTATGCATAAGGAAATTGACCTTGCCTTCACTTTACATAGTCTTTTTTTAACTTGGGATGTGGTACAGATAATGAAGAATCTCTTGTCTTTAGGCTCCCCACCTGAAGTTGTGCTTCACAAATGCTTGACCTGATGCAAGAGCAATTTAAGTGAGGATCCAAGGAGCCCTCTGTCTCCCACAGATGGTATGCATTGACTGGATGAAGTTCACCCCCATCTCTCTGTTATTGCAAACATCTGAAGACCATTTTCAAAATGTATCACTGGAGTGAGATTTTTAGCCCTGAGCACCTAGAAAGCCAGACCACGTGTGTATAGTGGAGAAGGCTAAAAGTCTTATAGCTGGCATCAGCTGCTATCTCATTGATTTGTGAAAGAGTTTGAGGCTGGTACCTGCCAACAGCAGTCTACCTGATGAGAAGAGCTTAAGACGGGTTTACCACGAAAGTTTATGCCACTGCAACACTGGATATCAGAGCCATTAAATGGTGGACCAATGTGCTGGAATACTAAGGGGATATTTTGAAGCAAGTTGAGGAAATACCCTAAAGGACTCCATTTTTAGGATGACACACTCCAGCCTTAAGGCTTTTCATGATGTGAGAAAGAATGCCATTAATTGTGGTATGATGCCATAGGTGCATTTTTCAGGGATGTTGCAAATGGAATTGCTTTCTGCATGTACCTATGGCTCAGGACTCCTCCCTGCTATATGATGTCAAGGAACAAGTCATAAATGACACACTTGAAAAATGTTTGGCTGTTTGGTGGCCCACTAGCACATGACGTTTTCCAAAGATTAGAAGGGAAGGATAGAATTATGCAAATGGCAAATCACTGGTTTCATCCAGTGCCATAAATGTAGTAGTAATTGCCCTACAGAGATATGTAGCTCTGTGACATAGAAGGATAAAGCTCTGCCTGTGACCCAGGTGATACAAGTTCTGATAGTGGATTGGATGCTGGTAGAGATGAGCAGGGTAGGATGGGTGTGAGTGGCATATACTCTCTCTCATCCTGGGGAAGGTTGATGGTGGTACAGGTCAAGTCAGTATGCTTCCTTTCACATGGAAGTTTGTCTGGTACCAGTGGTCACAGGACTAGAGGACATGGGCGTAAGAGTTTTAAGCCATTGATGGTAGCCCTCCTAGGTGCATAATTGTTCATGCACATGTGTGTGAGCACTGCAAAAGGAAGGCATAGGATACTCCTGCAAAGATGCAAGTGCACATGTCAGCTACTTGGAGAGGGGTTTAGGGTCATACATGTACAACTTCATTTCAAGGATAACAATTAAGGACAAAAACGCCACTTATGTTGCCAGTACGACCCCACTCCCCAAGAATGCTGTTACCTTCTGTGTAATGTTCCTGGGATGGGGAAATGAGTGAGCTTTGCTCTTAGCAAGCCTTATAGGAAACAGCTCTTAAGGGGGATAAATCATCCAAAGAGCAGGCCTTTTCTGTAGGAAACAGATAATGGCTAAACCAGTTTAAAAGTCGACTTTTAAGAAGGGCATTTGGAGAAAATGTAGATCCCAAGATAGGCTGCAGTGAAAGCCGGTGGAAATTTCCTACCCCTGCCTCCCACTGTCAGGCATAGGCAGAAGAACGAGTTTCTTCAAAGAACAGTAGTGTGCTGTGATAGCAGAAATATGGATGGAATAGGTGGTATCAAACAGGTTGAAAATAGAATAATGAGACTACTTTTCTGTCTTTCTGAGTATACTTCAAGTTCACACATTCCTGTTAGACTTGGTAGGTATAGTTGTAGGCCAGTTCTTAGCTTGTGTGACAATAGTGTGATTTCTCCCAACCAAAGCTGGCTTAGATTTTTTTATTTGTAGATTTTTCTGATCTCAAGAAAGGGCAGATCATGAAGACTCATTCTAGACATGTATGGCCAAAACAAATCTCTAAGGTTAAAAAAAAAAAAAAATGTTCGCTTTGCAAGCAGTTATGCCACTGCTGATGGTTCAAGCCCCCATGGTGATATTGAACATATGCGATGCATATCTTCACATTAGCATCTCCAAGTACACAAACAATTCCCATGGTTTGACTTTATTGCCCTTCCGGCTCTGTAGTCACACATTGTTCACTTGGTTTTTGGCACCTCTTTTTTGGCCACCATAATCTCAGAGAAGTTCATATTTACTTATATCTAAATAATATGAGTAGTTGGTGAAGTTAAACTTTTATCATCTGTTGCCGGATAAGCTTGGGGATATTGATCAGTTAACCAAAGTTGAATTTGCATCCATCTGAAACAAAGGTCTTTCTTTCTTTGTTTATTTGTATTTGTTTTCCTGGGTAGAGTACTGATCTCTGTGGACCTTTTTCAGATTCCGCCCAGGAGTGATGTCTGGTTAAGTAACTTGCTCAGAGTTGCACAGTTAGGCAATGGAAGCTGAGGGAATCAAACCTTGCACCAGTGGACTTCAGGAAATGGCTCATTAACTCCTTAATCCTTTAAGCCAACTGTCAGACATTTCTAGAAGTCTTTCTGAGTGTAAGTAGAGATGGGGTATTTCATACAGTAACATCAGAGACTTCCAAAACAAAAGACTGCTATAACTAATGCAGTTCCCACAGCACCCAAGAGACACAGCAACACCAGTGTCTCACCTACCAACTCAAGGCGTAACACTCAAAAATGTTCTCATCACTAGAGACTCCATAGTGAGATGCATAGATGCCCCACCCACCAGGCTAGATAAGGAGAAAGTAATGGTCACCTGCCTGTCCAGTGCCAGGATTCATCAGATCACGCATTCACTCAGGTCTCTCAGTAACAAGTACCATTATGACTCTGTCATAGCTCATGTTGGCATGAACGACCTGAGATGTACCTCAATGGACTATACGAAGAGAGATGATTGAGCTCTGAGTATGTGTTCCAGGGAAGTATGTCTGTAGCCTTAAGCAGCATATTACCTTCACCTAGAATGATGCCACAGTATAAACAAAAAAATGATAAATTTCAATAATTGGCTTAGTTTTTGGGGTCATTCAAAGGGGATCCAGTTTGTCAGCCTAAGATGACATAGTTGACAAACCTTGCTGCTTTGCCAGAGACTGTTTGGACCTGCAAAAGTAGACTTTCAGCTGCTGGCAAAGGCTCTTGTTTCCCCATAGTGCCCTTTTTATGCAAGGTCTCAAAAACAAAATTGCCAATGTGAAAATTGCCAACCATAACAAAATAAGGGTTGTGCTGCTAAATGCTATGAGCTTAAACCAAAAACTGCACACCCTGGAAGTACTTTGGTCACTGAAGGATGTCCTTCTATTCATATGCTGCAATATCCATAACATGGAGGAGTCCACCTCCGGTTGACTCGTAGGTCTGGCCATTTTACCAAAGTTAAATGCTACTACAAAGATATGTGCGTCAGCCCACATCACTCCGCGTACATCAGCCATAAATGAATGTCTGCTGTAAAGCGGACACCAGCATGCACCTACTTCAGAACTTCTCTGCCCGACTACCAGCTCCAGTCGTCACTCGCTTGAGAAAGTTGCCTTGTGCTTCGCCTGTGCTCAGATAAGTACCCCATAGGGGTTTTTTGTTGCCCTTTTTTACTGCTGTGTTTCTTCTGAGTTAATGTCAGGTAGAAAGGGCAAGTGTCAGTGTGGAAGGCAGATTCTACATAAAGCACGAGCTCTGTTTATTCTGCCTAGGCCCAGAACGCGACCATACATCGTGCGAGATTTGAAAAGCCTTGGTCCCTAAAACTCTTAGAAGTCGTCTCACTACACTTTGTACTTGGAGAATCCATGTCTGAAGCTCCTTGCGTGGGATATAGGTCCGATATTGGGACCTTCGGAAGACACCGGGAAACCTAGGCCTGAAACTATGGCTGCTCCTACTTCTCCAGACATTCCTCCCGAGGCCGATGAAGGCCTGGAGGCTGCATCACAAACCGCCAAACCTTTTGACTGGTACCATGGCAGAAGCTGTTGGGGAGACTGCCAGCATGTCCCTGAAGGGAATCACAGGTGTCGGACCTGTGCGCTGGGAGAAACCTCTGTGAATTTCTGAAGGGCTGTGTGGGGTTACTCAAGTTGTGGTCCAGGAAGATGTTCTTTTGGACACTGTGGAATGTCGCCCGATGTCCGCCCCCCCCCCCCCCACTACTCTTCACCGTTCATTGCAGGCTCCTAAAAAGAAGAAATGGAAAACTAAACCTCCTTCTCTGGTTCAACTATCTCTTCCCTCCGAACAAGCTGCTGACTGGCAGACCTTTACCCAAGGCCTTTTTAATGCCTTCTTGGCCTTATGGCAGACACCATCTCCTGTCCAGGCCCCTTCTCCCGCCACTCCTAAGAAAAGGCTTCTGAATATTTCCTCTGAGGATGAATCTCTAACCCACTCCTCTCAGGTTGCTTCTCCTCTGGGATATGCTTCCCCTGAGGAGGAGTCCAGTGAAGCAGACCCCCGGGGAAGATGTCACTTTTAGGGAGACCATTGTGCAAATGAAAGATTACTTCAAAAGGGATTCCAATCAGATCTCTGAGACACAAAAGAGATGTTATGATCTTTTACAAGTGGGTTTTTTTAATCCCTCTGCAGTCCCTCCGTTCAACCTGCTTTTTGGATGCCTTTTTGGCTTCTTTCAAATCCCCAGACTCCCAACCTCCTGCACCTAAACACCCTGACCGATTCTACAAAGTGCCTGAGGATGCCAAGTTCCTCTTCGAGGCTCCGTCAGCTGACCCATCCACCATTTCTATGGCTGCTGACAAAATGTTCAAATTGCTACCCTCCACTTCTTTGCTCCCCTCTGATAAGGAAAGTAGGATTATGGACAGATTGGGCAAAAACGCTTGTACTTCTGCCACCTTGCTGCTAGGGCCATCAGCTGTCAAACACACATGGTCAAGTATTCCTTGGCTTTGTTGACTGATGCCATCAAGCAAGTTGGAGAATTAGCAGACTGCCCTAACAAGTCCAGAATAGCTAGCCTTCTTTAATCCTGCAGCCAGGTAACCAGACACTCCATAAAATGTAGTTACGATGCAGTGGAGGCCTCTGCCATGGCGGCTGCATCAGGGTCAGTCCTAAGAAGATACACTTGGTTCAGGCTGCAGCCTTTGCCAGATGATATTAAAGTAAAACTTATGGACGCACCCTTAGATAACAAGGCCTTATTTGGTTTTGCATCTGCTGAGTTCTTCAAGGCCCTTCAGGAAAAGGGCAAAGAATTAAGACATTAGGCACATCTTTGTGTCCCCTATTCCCTGCTTCCAGAGGAACTACCTAATCAAGACAACCTTTGTGAGAAAGCCTTCTAAACGCTTCTAAAGGGAGAAAAGATACCAGAAAGCAGGCCCTCTCCAGATCCTCTCCTTCTACTCCTGCACAAAAACAGCCCTTTCAGGCAAAACCTGGTACTATGTAACTACCAGGCCCTAAACCCATCTCCCCCTCTTTCTCTGCCTAGCACCGTCTCTCCCAGCTTGGAAACGGATTACCCCAGGACTCCTTGATCCTTACTATTGCCAAACAAGGTTATTTTGTGACCTGGGAATCCAGACCACTCTTTCGAAGTATTCCTCAAACCCCCCCCCCCCCTCAGTCCAAATAGCCTTCTTTCCTCCAGTTCTGCATTCCCTGCTATACCAGGGCACCATTCAAGAGGTGCCTCCAGATCTAAGGGAAAAATGATTCTATTCCAGAATGTTTCTAGTTCCCAGGAAAGAAGGTCTTTGGAGGCCTACCTTAGACCTGTCTCATCTAAACACCTTTCTCAAGGTGCCTTCCTTTCACATCCTGATTCTTCCTACACTTCTTCCTCTAGTTCTCCCTAAGGCTTACATGGTTTCCTTGGACATAAAAGATGCCTACCTGCACATCCCAATCCACCCACTCTTCAGGAAATTCCTTCATTTGTGTGTGTGCTCTTCACATTTTCAATTCTGTACTTTGCTATTTGGCCTCTCTGCGGTCCCCAGAGTATTCACAAAATACTTGGACCCTGTCATAGCCTTGTACAGAATGCAGAGTATTCAGATCTTCCCTTACTTGGACAATCTCCTCATTCAGGCTTCATTCCAGGGTTGGTACAAGAGCATGTAAACTACACTATGTCCCTGCTAAAGGGTTTGGGGTTCACCATAAATCAACAGAAATCCTTTCTGACCCCATCACATGTTTTCCTCTGTTGCAGGATATTCACAGCACAAATGATGGCCTGCCTGACCCCAGACAGAATTCTGACCTTCACCACATATGTTCAGGGACTGATTCCACTACAATCCCTGTCAGCCAGAGAGTTCTTGAGACTCCTGGGATTCATGGCTTCCACCATCCCCATGATACTCTTGGCAAGGCTACACATGAGGAAATTTCAGTGGTTCCTGAGAGCAGTCTGGAAACAACACCTTCATTCTCTAGAGTTTGTGGTCCCCCTCATTCCCTATTTAACAAAAGAACTAAAATGGTGGCTTTCAGATTTCAAAAAGTCCAGGCCTTCCTCTCCAACCTCTTCTCAACCAGGATCTGTACACAGATGTGTCAGACATGGGCTGGGGGCAACCCCAGGGAACTGCAGAGTGAGAGATGTTTGGACCCCTCCCAGTGGAGGGAGCCATGTCAACATCAAGGAAATGAGGGCCTTGATTTTTGCACTACAAATATTCAAGCCACAGCTGTTACCAGGAATGCTGACACACACACAGACACTACCACGGTCCTCTGGTACATCAACAAGCAGGGGGGACATGGTCCTACATCCTTTGCATATTGGCTCTGTATGCGTGGGCGATTGCTCAGCAGAGCCAAGATGTTCTTCATCTCACATTGCTGCAGTCCCTACATATGGGTAGTCCGCTGTCCTCGGTCGGCCCGAATACCAAAGTATTAGGCTGACGTCGGTCAAGGCGCTTAAAACTGACATCAGGACGTCAGGGTACAAAAGCGCATGACCGACGTCATTTCCTCAGTCTTTTTTGCCGCATGGTCCGATGCAGAAGCAGCGCCGTTGCGTTCTGAAATTTTAATTTGGAGTTTCAGACCGAATCCAAGTTGGCTAATATTTTGGTTTTTCTTGCCTCAGTGTTTTACGGATGTCAGAAAAGTGAATAACTGTATTTCTTGTGGGAAACAGATACAGCATAGGGATTATCATTCTTTGTGTATTCCTTGTTTGGGGCCTGAGCACGACGTTGTTGGGTGTCGCTTTTGTGCTAGGTTCAATAACGCACTATTGCGAAGGTTAGATTGTGCTAGGCTGGTCTTTGGGAAGCGGTGCAATTATAATATGCCGTTCTCCGCGCCGCTTCAAAGACAAAGCAGTTATACCCAGGCAAGATGAGTCGTCCGTTCCGGACGCCGGTTCTTTAGAGGCTTCCGTGGAACCGGTGGTTCCCGGAGACTTCTCGAGTCTCAGGGGAGACTTTGATTTTGCAGGAGGTGGTCTCTCAGGAGGCAGGTCAGGCTGAAGGGGCTTCTCAAGTTACTGTACTCCTCCCTTCCTAGGGTGGTTAGGCCTTCTCCTTCTGTTTCCAAGGCTTCTCCCAGAGGCAGGCCAGTTTTGGCTTCTGTTGGTGTCACTCCTAGTTCAGCAGGGTCTGTGCCTAAGAAGCACATGCTTAAAATGGCAGAAGATTTGATTACTCTGATTAGAGGTTCTTTGCCCCCTCCTGATAAGAGGCCTAGGGTGGAGCCAGAGTTGGGAAGTTTTGAGCAGGCTTCGGATGTTTCAGAGTCTTCAGCTGAGGACTTGCAGGAGTACTCTCCTTATTCTGATTCTGATGCAGATGATTCCACTCCTTCTGCTTCTCCTCCAGAGGATTTTTCATTTTCAGAGACACTTCATTCTATGAGGGAACATTTTAAGTGGGAAGGTCAGGACTTCTCTGATTCTCGGAAAAGGCTTAGGGAATTTTTGCTGTTACCCCAACATAGGCCCTTGGCTATACCTCCTGTTCTGGATGTTGTGGAAGATGTGTTTGCAGAGGCTTCACTTAATCCTGATTCTCTGCCTCCTGCTCCTGTTAATAGGTATTACAGGGTGCCTGAGGCTCATAAATATCTTTATAAGAGTCCTAGGGCGGACCCAGAAACTATTAGTCAGGGACCTAAGGGTGTCAAGGCCTCTGTTGTAAAAAATCCGGTTCCTCTAGATAAAGAAGCCAGAGCTTTGGATAGATGGGGAAAGAAGGTCCATACATCTTCTACCTTAGCTATGAGGGCTTTGAATTACCAGTTTCATATGTTGAAATATCAAAACTTTCTTCTTTCTCAATTGAAGTCTAAGGTGGATGCTCTGGCGGAAGGCATTGAGTGTAAAGAATTACAAGATTTGGTGCATGTCTCTGAACAGGTGGGTAAGCATTCATTACAGTGTGGTTTTGATGCTGTGCAGGCCTCGTCTAGGGTGGCTGCCACTGGCTCAGTTCTTCTGGCTGAAGGATCAGAATTTATCTGACCATGTTAAGACAAGGATTTTGGATGCTCCTTTGCAGTCTCATGTGTTGTTTGGTTCACCTGTGGAGTCAGTCTTGAAGAAAATGGAAGACAAGGCTAAGTCTATGCAGGCTGTTAAAGATTTTTTGCAAGTTCAGCCTCCGAAGTTTAGTAGGAATTGGCCTGCTAAGGGGTGGATGTATCCTTCTTATGATTCTCAGTCTAGGGGTAGATCTAGACGTGGTAGGGGCAGAGCTCAGAGTTCTTTCAGGCCTAGAACAGGGAGTTCTCCTGCACAATCTTCGGGTGAGGGCAGGGGCCAGTCCGTTCGTAAACAGGCCCAATTACCTACTTTTTCAGCTGCCAGATCCTTCTTGCCTGGCAGCACCTTTGGGAGGAAGGTTAGCACTCTTCAAGGAAAATTGGATGTTGATTACCCAAGACAAATGGGTATTGGATATCATACACCAGGGTTACAAGTTTTATTTCCATACCTTGCCTCCTTTCAAAGGCATGCCGGACGTTCCTCCTCAGCAAAGACTAGAGGCTCACAAACAAATTTCTCTACTACTTCAAATAGGGGCCATACAACCGGTCCCTCTGCCAGAAGTGGGCCTAGGATTTTATTCTCGCCTGTTTCTAGTACCAAAGAAAGGAAACACGTGGAGACCAATTTTGGATTTATCTATCCTCAACACATATCTGGACATTCCCAAGTTCAAAATGTTGGCGTTACAACAGCTTTTACCTCTGCTGGGCAAAGATCACTGGATGGTGACTCTGGATCTCAAGGAAGCTTACCTTCATGTTCCTATCAGGCCCAGTTGCAGGAAGTATCTGCGGGCTGGGACTTCACATTATCAGTTCTCGTTGCCCTTTGGCTTATCTACTGCCCAGAGTGTTCACGAAGGTTCTGGCTCCAGTGGTAGCTTTCTTCAGGCTAAGAGGAATACAAATCTATCCTTATTTGGACGATTGCCTGATTCTGGCCCAAGAAAAGGACGAACTTCTTCATCATTTACAGTATGTGATGGCAGTGTTAAGATGCCTGGGGTATTCTGTGAACGAAATAAAGTCCAGTCTAGTACCCTCTCAGGACATGTGCTTTCTGGGTGTGAGACTGAATACAGCATCCCAGATGGCCTTTTTGACCCCGGACAAACAAAAGAATCTTTCTCTTTACTTACACCAATTGTCAGGCTGACTGCAAGGACAGTCCTTCAAGCCTTGGGGTTCATGGCATCTTGTATTCTGGTACTTCCCAATGCCAAACTGCATATGAGGAAGCTACAGTGGTATCTCAAGAATGTATGGACACAGCACTGCCAAGATTTGGACACTGTCATTCAGATATCTTGCATTCAAAAGGAATTTTTGTGGTGGGCTCAGGAATGTCACCTAAACAAGGGACTCTCTGTGACCCGGCCAGAGCGAGTCAGATTTTAACGACAGATGCCTCAGACAAAGCTTGGGAGCTCATCTAAATGGAAAATGGGTACAAGACGGCCTGCCAGACTTCAACATCTACATATCAACTTGAAGGAGATGTTAGCAGTCCAATTGGCATTGATAGCTTTCAAGGATTTACTTTTTCCAGGGCAGGTGTTGATTCAAACAGACAACACAACTGTCATGTGGTACATCAACAAGCAAGGGGAACATTCTTATCCTCTATGCAGACAAGCAATAATTTTGTGGGAGACTGCTCTCAGTTTACAGCTAAATCTTCAGGCAAGGTTTCTGCCAGGAGCACAGAACTCCTTAGCAGATGTGTTGAGCAGACAAATTATGGATCCCCACAATTGGATCCTCATGTATTTCAGAGATTGACAGTGTTATGGGGAACTCCAGACATAGATCTGTTCGCTTCTCCACTAAATTACCAGCTGCCAAAGTTTTGCACAAAAGGTTTCATCCCACAGCTTGGAAAGTGGATGCTCTCTCATTCAATTGGAGCAATCTTCCGTGTATGCCTTTCCACCTCTGCCTCTCCTCCCAAAGGTACTGCTGAAGGTCAGACAGGACAAGCCAAACATGATTTTAATAGCTCCAGATTGGCCTAGACAGCACTGGTACCCATTACTGAGAAGTCTGGTACAGGAGCCTCCATGGCCTTTGCCTTCGATTCCTCACCTGCTGTCTCAGGAGAACAGTCATTTACTCAATGTCAAACTTCATTCTCTACATCGGACAGCCTGGCATATTCTGTTTTAAACCCTGGAGGGTCTCAGCTTCCACAACAAGTTTTGAATGTTATTTTGGAGGCCAGAAGGCCTAGTAGTAGGAAAGTTAGATAAATGGAGGAGATTTTTATTTTGGAGTACAGCAAAGGACTTTGATGTTTCTAAACCTAATTTAAGTGTTCTTCAATACCTTACTCAGTTATTGGACAAAGGTTTGTCCTTCGCCCCTATAAAGGTGCATGCTGCAGCAATTTGTTCTCACTATCACTGTGACCCAGCATTATTTTTCTCAGCCTTTGTTTAAGCAATTCCTTAGAGGGCAAAGAATATAAGACCCCCACGTGAGCTCCTACTCCTGCTTGGGATCTCAATTTTGTGTTGGAGAAACTCACTCTACAACCTTTTGAGCCTGCAGCATCGGCAGAGTTGAAATATTTATCATGGAAGACTGCTTTTTTGTTGGCCATTACCTCTGCGAGAAGGGTTTCTGAATTACAGGCCCTTATGGCAGTTTAGCCTTTCTTAATTTTCCACAAGGATAGGGTGTCTTTACTAACCCTTCTTTTATGCCTAAAGTGGTTTCTAGTGTGGCTTTAAACCAAACTATTCATTTGCCTACTTTTTATGCAAACCCCAAAATAAAGGGAAAGGATTTTGCACACTTTGGATATACACAGACAGTTGCGATATTATTTGAGCAGAACTAAAGGGTTCAGGCAGTCTCAGCAGTTGTTTGTTTCTTTTGCTTTGGGTTCTCAGGGCAAACCTGTTTCAAAACAAACTATTTCTAAGTGGATTGGTTTTGTATTGCTTTCTGTTATTCCCATCATGGTAAGGAGATTCCAGCTGGGATTAGGCCTCATTCCACTAGGGCTACTGCCACTTCTACAGCTTTTTAAGGGGGTGGCTACTAAAGATATTTTGGAAGCAGCTACTTGGAGTTCAGTGCATACTTTCTCTAAGCATTACCACCTTCCACTTTACTCTAAATCTAGGGCTGGATTTGCCACTGCAATTTTACAGGGCATTTTGGCAGCTCCTAATGCTTTATAGTTTTGCCATCCTCCCTTACCTCTGCTTTGGGATTCTACCCATATGTAAGGACTGCAGCAATGTGAGATGAAGAACATAGTACAGTTTTGTACCTACCATAAATGTAGATGTTCAAGATCCACATTGCTGCAGTCCCTCCTTCCCTCTGTTGTTGAAGGTGGTGGTGTGGTTTGTGTTGTACATATTGTAAATATGGTTAGTGCAGTGGTTGGTTAGTTTTGCTGGTTTTTGGCTTTGGCCTTTCTTGTTAGGGCCTTCTGACATCTGGGGCAAGAAAAGACTGGTCATGCGCTTTTGTACCCTGGCGTCCTGATGTCAGTTTTGGACAGCGGTCTACCCATATGTAAGGACTGCAGCAATGTGGATCTTCGAACATCTACATTTATGGTAGGTACAAAACTGTACTTTTCTCTCTTGGCAGTCTACATACCCTCAGCTCAGAATGTGATGGCAGACTCACTAAGCAGGTCCATGACTCAATCTCACAAATGGATGTTACACAGGGATGTGTTCTTGGACCTGACCCATCGTTGGGGTACTCCTCAGGTAGACCTGTTTGCCTCTCCCATGACCAGGCAGCTTCCCGAATGCTGCACCAGGGTACACTTCGCTGGGGCTTGGAAGGTGGACGCTCTTTCTTTTCCTTGGAAAGGGATGTTTGCATATGCCCCCCCCCCCTTCCTGCTTCTAAAAGTTCTACTGAAATTTCAGAGAGAACAACCAAAAATCTTGTTGGTGACCCCCTTTTGGCCAAGACAGCACTGGTTCCCCCTTCTTTGTCATCCAGCCAAGGGCAGTCACCACAAGTTACTCCTCAGAATGGACATAATCACACAGGAAAAGGGAACTCTTGTACACCTTCAGATATCCACCCTGAGCGTAGTCCTGAGAGTGATGGGGCTTTGATTCACTTTAGACACCTTTACATCGAGGACATGCTAAAAGTTCTGCAGGAGGCCAGAAAACCCTCTACCAGAAAATCCTTTTTGTCCAAATGGAAAAGGTTTTCTGTGTGATGTCTAAAACAAAGCTTACAATCATGGTCTGCGGAGCCACCAGTGGTCATGTCTTACCTAAGTGAATTGATGAGCAGTGGCTTGTCATATTCTTCCATCAAGGTACATTTATCTGGCATCTCAGCATGTTTACGTTTGACTCCTCCCTTGGCTTCCAGATTGGAAGTCAAGCTTTTTCTGAAAGGGGTTCTACACATCAGATCTCCAAGGAAACCTATCCCTCCCCCTTGGAATCTTAATTTTGTGTTAGAAAAGCTTACTTTAGCTCCCTCGAGCCAACTAAGGGCTCTTCTCTACAGCACTACACATGGAAAACTGTCCTCCTGGTAGCTATCACCTCAGCCAAGAAGGGTCTCGGGACTGCAGGCTCTATTGGCATTTACCCCTTTCACAGTTTTCCTTCAGGGCAGGGTTTGCCTTCATACCAACCCAACCTTTATGCCCAAGGTAGTAAATGAACTGTCCTCCTTTCCTTCACCACAATCCCCTAGTGAAAGGATCCTCCACTCTTTAGGTGTGCACAGACAGCTCAGATATTAAGACCAAGCCCATCCGTAAGTCAGACAGGCTATTAATTTCCTGTCACCCAAGAGCCTTGGGCCATTCTGCTTCCAAGCAAACTATTTCCTCCTGGATTTCTAGAGCCATTACCGTCTTCTACACAGTCAATGGAAAAATCTGCCCTTTCCCATTGAGGCACACTCCACCAGGGTTGTCTCATCTGGGTCTTTCTTTAAAGATTTGGATACAACTTCCATTTTGGAGGCAGCTACATGGTCATCTGATCACACTTTCACCAAACATTACGAATTGTATACCATTTCCAGGTGCCGAGTAGGATTTGCCAGGTCTATTGTGCATAGATTTGTGGAAAATGTCTCTGTTCCTCCTCTCAATCCTTCTGTTACTTGAGCTTTGGCATTCTCCCTCATGTTATGGATACTGCAGCATATGAATAGAAGGACATAGAATAGTTGTGTAAAATCTTACTATAACCACAGATGTCCTTCTCTCCTATATGCTGCAGCATATCCCCCCCCCGCCTTCCTCCCTGATACTTGCCTGACTTCTGGAGACTCACTTCCTTCAGGCTGGTGCTTGGTGGCATTCAGTTCTGAGGTAGGTGCATGCTGACGTCCGCTTTATACCCGATATCTGTTTATGGCCGACGTACACTGAGTGATGCGGGCAGATGCACATACCTTCGCAGTAGCATTTAACTTTGGTAAAATGGTCAGACGTATGAGTCCACCGGAGGTGGACTCCCCCATGTTATGGATATTGCAGCATATAGAAGAGAGGGACATCTATGGTTATGGTAAGATTTTACACAACTATTCTATGTAGATATTTGTGCAGTCACAGAAACCCGGAACAAGGCCTTAAAGAATACCCCAGCCTTGCAAGGCTAAATTCCTTCCACACCTTCAGACCATAACATCAATGTGCGAGAAGCAGATGAACTAGTGTTTCTGTCTGTGAGATAAATTAATCTCCCAACTAGTTAGACTGGGCAACTCCATTGAGTTACTCCACGTTCAGATTACTGTGGGTAAGACCCCCATTCAAATCATAGTTAGTTACAGATTCCCCTCCATGGATCATGTTGCACATGAGGCCTACTTGACCAAACTGGAGTCAATCCAAATATTGCCAAACACTCTGGTTGTGGGGATTTTTTTAAGGCCTTTTACCGGGTTTCCGTGACTGCACAGATGTCTACATAAAATAATTGTGTAAAATTTTACCATAACCATAGATGTCCCTCTCTTCTGTATGCTGCAATATCCATAACATGGGTGAGTCCACCTGGACTATGGGTTCGGAGGGTGGCCTAATGGTTAAGGTGTTTGCCTTACAAACACAAGGTGCAGGGTTTGAGTCTCACAATGGATAATTGGCTAGGCTTGAAATGGCTTGCAAGGGCAGTTAGCTTAGTATTAATCTATGAACCTAACCTATGATTTCAATTATCCCACCATCAACTAGGAAACCTACTGTAGCCCTAACTCAGTATCGCAAAAGTTCCTTGGCTTTAACTCAATTGCCCTGGAACACATTGTTCATACCCCAGCAAGAGGAACAAGCATACTATATCTGGTCCTCACTAACTTGACAAACAGATGCACCACCGCAACTGTCAGATCCTCATTAGTCAAATCTGACCACAAATCAGTCTCCTTCGAACTTTCACAAAGGGTGAAGACAGAGTAAAAAAACTTCAAAGCAAACTGTTCTCTCCTAGGAGAAGGTATAAATGCATTCTATGCCCCTCCACCAGCTGGTGGTAACTACTTCAAAGCTTACACTGAAGCCTTGTACAGTCAGTTGTGTATAGGCTGTGCTGTTCCAGAGAGAATCAAAGCCAGAGCCCCAAGTAAAAACAAGCAGCCTGGTGGACATCCAGCATCAACAAACTTTTACAACAAATGTAGAACGTTACTGTCTAAGAAAACTAAGAGGAGGCCCCAACAGTGGAAAAGCACTCTCCTCACCCTTAACAGGCAAATAATATGTGAAATTCTCTAAGGGTAACTTTGAGAAAAACATGCCACTCACAGCTATGTACATAGCCTAAAAGGTAGGACCCAAGCTTGTGCCAAACTAGTGACTAACGGTATCACACACACTGATCCCGTAAAGATAGAAAACCTGCTAGTGGACAGATTTGGCAAAAATTTCACTCCCCTTTCCCCTCCAAACTTATCACAAACCTTGCCCCCAACTCCCCCCCCCCCCACATCTCTGAAGAGTAGGTCATTAAAGCCTTGTCCAAGACAAAAAGCACAGCCTCCCTGGGACCAGACAGCAACCCAGGCTGTCTTCTAAACAAACTAAAACATGCACTAGCATCACCATTAAGTGCCCAATTCAATCACAGTCTGACCACAGGCTTGGTTTTTGCAGAATGGAAAACGGCATCAGTTATTCCCCTCCACAGAGGTGGTTTTGCAACACACCCAGGGAATTATAGACCCGTAAGTCTGACCAGCCTCATCTGTAAAGCCATGGAACGGATCACCATGGACCTGCTAAGTAGACTTAGGCAACCTCCAAACCCTGGATCCGACCCAATTCGGCTTTATCAAGGGCAGATCCTGCCTGTTACACCTGGTGAATTTCTTCAAAAATGTGATTGGGGCCATTGATGAGGGCCAGTCTGTGTCCACAGCATACCTCGACAAAGGCCTTTGACACAATCCCACATTCGGGCATTACTGATAAACTTAGCAAACTGAATGTAAACCCCTCTGTTGTAAGATGGGTTGCCAACTGACTCGCCAACTGGTCACACACTGTCGAAGTGGGCGACACCACATCAAACAGACCTGTCACCAGCGGGGTGCCACAAGGGTCAATGCTGGGCCCCCAACTGTATGGTATAGACTTGTCAGAAGTTCAGGCCAAAACTAAGGGGCTGTGGCTGACCAAGTTTGTGAATGACTGCAAACTGGGTGCAATTATTTAATCCTCAAATTATGTCAGTATACTTCAGGAGGGTCTTATGCAAACCAGTGACTGGTGTCTTAGTCACGGTCTCAAACTGAATGCAAAGAAATGCTTCATTATTCCTTTCTTTGAAAACATTGTCCCTTCACACTGTCAAATTAACAACAATACGCTGTGTACCTAAGTAGTGGTAAGAGATCTTGGATCCCAAGCAGACTGCGACCTTAACTTTGACTACCATTTGTCTACTGTAGTAAAGAAGGCTTTCTACGTAGCACACATGATTAGCAAAGTCATCGCCTCTAGAACAAAGGAAGTTATAACCGCTCTGTAACACGTTACTAATCAGGCCCATAATTGAGTATAACACCCCTTTCGGCATGTACCGTACAAAGCACCTGCAGCAATTGGAGAGACTTCAGACGTTTCTAAATGAGATGATCAAGGGACTCCAGCACGTGCCTTACACAGACCGACTAAAGTCCCTGTCACTATATTCGGTATCATATATACTTTATAGGGGAGACTTATGCCTGGGTTACAGAGCAATCTCCGACCCAAACCTTATGAATTTGCTGCACATCCATAAATAAGCGGGAATAGAGCTACCCATTTCAGGGACCTAAGTATGGCCTGTCACTGGAATAGGACATGCTGGATGGATAGATTTGTCTCCCAACGACTGCCATGTATTTGGAATAGGCTGCCAATTCATATGAAGCAGAGCATCTCTATGACACTGTTGAAAAGGAACCTGGAAGAGTGGCACCACAAATTCTTAATGGGATAGCACCCACAACCCTCCTGGACAATGGGCATTCATTACTAAATGCCATCCTGGGTATTGACTAGAGTATCTATGGTATTACATTTGGATAAAATGGCTAGGCTTGAAATTACCTCTGGCACGACAGCCTAGTAAGCTCCTATGATCCTGTGAACCTACTGTACCATAAATATGCGCACTGCTTCCAAGATTTCATAAATAGCTCCTCAGACCAACTAATTCACATCCCAACTTAGGGTATCAAAATATTGGCTCTAGTCATCATCAATACAACCCCACTATGTCCTATATCTGTAGTCGCCCAGTCATTAGTCAAATCTGACCACCATTCAGGAATCACTGGGTAATACCGGATTTACTGTCCATGCCTTCTGTCACTAGACGATTTTAAGGCATCTCTGTTACTGGTAGCAGATGACCTGATGAAATTTAAGCACCCCCCCTCCTCTCCTTGATGACCCCATCTGACACACTGCTACATTTGTGGACAATTTCTTTGCCTTTGTGCATGCTTTAAGGTGCTCATCGGCCCAACCTCAGACACAAATATAATGTTGAGTTCAGGAGTAAGCCCGTATAGTGGAACTCCTAGTATAAGTAAATTACACAGTAAGAGGAAGAAACATATTGTCTGTAAGAACAAACTTAATGCCCCAACTTCTAAGTGAACTCAAAGTTTAGCAGAGAACTCTGAAGAAAAATTAAGTTCTCTGAAGGCAAGTATGTACTAAAAATATACACATTTAAGGACAACCGCACAGCCTTTTTTACGCATGCAAGAAACATTAAAAGCATGCCTAGCAGTGCACTGACCTTATAAATAACGCATACTTATTCCCAGAAGATATTGCCAACTTACTGGATAAATTTAAATCAAACTTTACACCCTTACCTCACCCTGCCTTTTTTGTACAAAATAGCATGCCCTCCCCAGTCACTTCGGACCAAGTCCTGAGGTCTCTCTCCATGGCCAGTAGGGCCAGGCAATGTGCCAGACTGCCACCCTGTCAGCACTAAGCACAACGTTATGGATTCACTAATGAACGTGCTCACTCATCCTTTCCACAGGGTTTGTGCCAGAGGTATGAAGAACCCCTCTAGTCATCCACCTCCACAAAAGAGGACCCACCACTGACTGAAAATTAGCCTTACCAGCCTTATTTGAAAATCACTGGAGTGCATCATTATGGGACTTAACAAGGATATCATCTGCTTATAGTCCCTTTGCCCAAACCAGTTTGGGTTTATTAAAGATGGATCCTGCCTCCTAAACTTGGTGGGCAACTTTGAGCAAGTTACTGATACACTGGACATGGGCAGATCATTTCACAAAGCTTACCTTGATCTGGCCATGACCATTGATACTATCCAGCATTAAAACTAAGTTAATCAAACTAAGTGTAAACTTCTGATGTGAAGTTGTTCTATCTCATCGTTTTGTTCTTACACGTGGGGGGCTCCGAATCGGCTGCTTTTCAAGCTCAGCGTCTCAGAGAAGCTTGAGACCCAGTGAATATCCCATGATGCCCTGCTATGAGTCCCCAGATCTAGTTTGCCGCTGCAACGGATCAACAGCTCGTCTGAGTTCGCTCGGGCCAGTGACTTTAATTTTCTATTATAGTTATCTTTCTCTCTAAAAAAATCTTTTGTGTGTATATATATCTATATATATATATATATATATATATATATATATATATATATAGTAGTGTGTTAAATAGTATAGTGTTAGGATTATAGTTAGTTTAGATTGGGAGAACTTTTAAATAGTCCTTTTTTTTTCCTCAGGCGTAGGCCTTTCTTTTGGGCGTGACAGGGCTCTGTCAGCTGGTGTGTGTGTGTGTGTGTGTGTGTGTGTTATACACACTAGAGTGGTAGTTTGGTTTATATCTTATAGTAGTATACCTTTACTAGTTAACCGGACTTAGAGTGTTTAGATATATATATATTTACTCATATTATACTTGTTTTTTGTACTAGTTATAGAATTAGACCTGTCAGAAAAACAAAAGTCAGGGTTTAAAAGGTGTGTTTGTGGTCAGAAAATGTCGATTACAGATAACCACTCCACCTGCGTGAACTGATGTCCTTCAAGGATGCATCTGCAGTCATCACATATGGGTTGTCCTGCCTCAGGCAGCCCTTCGGTCGGCCGGATTCCAAAGTCTGGGTCCGGTGTCGGCTGATGTCGCCCCTTCCCTGACGTCAGAGCGCTGGGGTATAAAAGCAGCAGCCGACGCCATCTTCCCCAGTCTTTCTTGCCGCATGGTGCCCGAAGCAGAAGCAGTTCGCGGGTGCCGGTCAGCCAGCTCCTGTAAATTCGTTATCCGAAGACTTCAAAAGCTAAGTACCCCGTTGGGGACTCTTTCTTGCCTCAGCCGATGTCAGATAAAGTTAATAACTGTTTAACTTGTGGGAAACAAATACCTCATAAGGATTTCCACTCTTACTGTCTTCCCTGCTTAGGCCCAGACCACGACGTCTCGGCCTGTTCAGCCTGCGCTTCCTTCAACCGACGCACTCTTAGATGTCGGTCGGAGTTCGCAGAAGAGTTTTTTTGGGGCTAGTTTTTCATACAAAATGCCGTCGGAAACCCGACATCACATTCAATTAAGAAACGGAAGGACAAGGACCGACACACGCGGCCCGCGGTTTCGGCTGAAACCGCGGCTAGGCCAACCGTGAGTGTCTCGGTCTCTGCTGATACCGAGTCCTTGGAACTTCCGAACCCTGAAACAATACAACCGACAGCCTCGGCCCTGGAGGCTCCTACCGAGTCGGTTACAGAATTGCCTTCAGAAATTGGTGTATTGGAATCTTCCAACACCATACCTTTAGACAATGTTACACCAGCACGTGGTGCAGCCAGGCCTCCTGCATCCATGTCCATTAAGGCCTTCACCAGGGCAAAAGCTGCAAAGCACACTAAAGCCATGCCTCCCAGGGTTATTCCTCCGGGACCTTCTTCTAGTTCTCAGATTCTAACCTTAGCAGAGGACCTTATCTCTTTACTCAGGGGCTCTCAGCCCCATCCGGACAGGGGCTCCCAACCTCCTCTAGACAAAAGGCCCAGGGTGGATCCCCCTGATCCCCTTTCCTCAGAGGAGGCCTCTGATGGCTCAGATCACTCTGACTACCAGGAGGAGGCTTATTCGGCCTACGAGGATTCGGATGCAGAGGAATCTATCCCCTCAGCCTCCGCTCCTGAAGAGCTTTCCTTTGGGGAGACCCTTCACACCATGAGAGAGCATTTCAAATGGCAGGGCCAGGAATATTCTGATTCCAGGAAAAGACTAAGAACTTTTCTTCATTTACCTCAGCATAGACCTTTGGCTATTCCTCCTGTTTTAAATGTCATTGATGATGTGTATACTGACTCCAGTATGACCCCTGACACTCTGCCTCCGGCCCCTGTTAAGCCCGATAGGTATTACAGGGTCCCGGACACACATAATTTTCTTTACAAGGACCACTCTGCTGATCCTGAAACTATTTTACAGGGCCCTAAAGGGGTTGCAGCTGTTACTACTAAGAACCCACTCCCCTCTGCAAAGGAGTCCAGGGCATTAGAGAGATGGGGTAAAAAAGTGTATACTTCTGCCACTCTTGCTATGAGGGCATTAAATTGTCAATTTCATATGATACAGTACCAAGAATATTTGTTAGAAGAAATGCATAAGAAACTGTCTTCTACTGAACCCCTTGACCGTAAATCCCTTCAGGATCTGGTACATAACTCCCAACAGGTTAGCAACCATTTCTTGCAGTGTGGTTATGATGCATTGGAAGCTTCATGTAGGTCAGCAATGACGGGTGTAGTCATACGTAGGCATGCTTGGCTGAAGGAACAATCTCTGCCAGACCATGTTAAAGCTAAGCTTTTGGATGCTCCACTGGAAAAGCAAAAGTTATTTGGTTCTACTGCTCAAGAAGTCCTAAAGAAATTCGAGGAAAAAGCAAAATCTGTACAAACAGTTAAGGATTTTCTTCAAGTCCAACCGCCAAGATTCAGCAGAAATTGGCCTTCCAAGAATTGGTCCTTTCCGGACACAGAAAGATTTCAAAGGGGCAGGAACAGGCGTGCCAGAGGTAGAGGGCAAGCTAGGGGCTCCTACAGAGGCCGTCAATGGCAATCTCCAATCCAGACAGGCAGTTCAGGACCTGCAACTGCTGCACAAGGACAAACTCAATGACTTTGCTTTGACTCCGCCAACCAGGGCTCAGTTAGAAGCACCTTTAGGCGGAAAGCTTTCTTTATTCTCAAAAAATTGGCACAGCATTACAAGAGACAAATGGACACTCCAAATAATAGACAGCGGATACAGGTTCCATTTCCACACATTGCCAAAAAGAAAAGGTATGCCAGGTCTGCCACCAAATCAAAGGGCAGAGGGTTTGAAACAAATCTCAAACTTACTACAAATGAAAGCCATAGAAAAAGTTCCTATTTCAGAACAAGGCCAAGGATTTTACTCCAGGTTATTCCTTGTTCCAAGAAAAAAGCATCAATGGAGACCAATTCTCGACTTGTCTGCACTAAATACTTATCTCATTCTGCCAAAATTCAAAATGCTGACTCTACAGCAACTTCTTCCCATGCTGGGCAAGGGGTCTTGGCTGGTGACTCTAGACCTCAAGGAGGCATGCCTGCATGTCCCTATCAGACAAAGTTGCAGAAGACACCTCAGATTTCTTGCAGGGTCAGAGCATTATCAATTCTCAGCATTGCCCTTTGGCTTATCTACTGCACCCAGAGTATTCATGAAATGCCTGGCATCAGTAATAGCACACTGCAGACTTCAGGGGATTCAGATATGCCCATATCTGGACGACTGCCTTATACAAGCGGACAGCCAACAAACTGTGATAAAGGACTTAAATTATGCCATCAATCTTCTACAGGCCTTGGGATATACAGTCAACATGCACAAATCAAGACTTGTTCCATCCCAAAGAATAACCTTTCTGGGTGCGGATCTAGATACAACCACCCAAATGGCTTATCTCACAGAAGAAAAACATACAGCTACCGGATTACTTCAAGAATCTGACAAGGCAAACTCAGCTGACTGCAAGGAAATTCCTGCAGGCCCTGGGTTACATGGCATCCTGTATTCTTTTGATTCCACAAGCAAGGCTACATATGAGAAAGCTACAGTGGTACCTAAGGAGTTTATGGACTCAGCACAGTCACAGTTTAGAAACTTTAATCCCACTCATTCCATGCCTTCACAAGGAATTTCTGTGGTGGGCTCAGGCCAGCCAGTCCAACAGGGGGTTGCCCTTCACAAAGCCAAAAACCTCCCAAACTATTACAACGGACGCTTCAGACCTAGGTTGGGGAGCACACATGGAGGGCAGAGGTATCCAAGGACAGTGGTCACAAAAGGAGCTACGCATGCACATAAATCAAAAAGAAATGCTAGCAGTGATACATGCAGTCGAGGCCTTCAAACTCTTTCTGCATCAAGGCCACCTACTAATAAGGACAGACAACACCACAGTTATGTGGTACATAAACAAGCAAGGAGGTACCCATTCCTACCCTCTTTGCAGACTGGCAGTGAATCTATGGGATCTTTCCTTGAAACTCAATATACAGCTACAAGCTCAGTTTGTGCCTGGGAAAGACAATACGCTGGCGGACAGCTTAAGCAGAAATATCATGGATGCGCACGAATGGATGCTGCACCCAGACATCTTCCAACAGATAACACAATCTTGGGGGAGCCCAGACATAGATCTATTTGCATCCCCCCACAATCATCAACTGAAGAAATTCTGCTCAAGGACATACCACCCACAAGCGTGGAAAGTGGATGCCCTCTCTTTCAGATGGAGAAATCTAACAGTGTATGCATTTCCACCTATCCCATTAATGACCATGGTGTTACTGAAGATCAGGACAGAGCAGCCAAAAGTGATTCTGATAGCTCCGGACTGGCCAAGACAGCACTGGTACCCACTGCTAAGGAGCATGTCACATACGAAACCATGGCCTCTACCCCTATGGCCACTTCTACTGACACAGCACAGATACAAAACTCTACATTCCAACCTGAAAACATTGCAACTAACAGCGTGGCGAATACCTTGACTCCTCCTCAGGATAAGCTATCCCAGAGAGTGAAGGATATTATTATGGAAGCTCGCCGCCCTTCCACAAGAAAGGCATATTCAGCAAAATGGAAAAGATTTCTCATCTGGAACACCACAAAGGGCCTAGATACGACAGTGATGAACATGGCACATATCCTGGAATATTTGGCAGAAATGTTCCACAATGGTCTGTCTTACTCTTCTATTAAAATTCATGCTTCAGCAATTTTAGCAGAGTACAATACTGATCCACCTGTCTTTTCTCATCCTCTCCTAAGACAGTTTCTAAGAGGAATCAAAAACATCATACCTCCTCGGAAACCACCTCTACCTGCTTGGGACCTTAACTTCGTGTTGGAAAAACTAACACTGCCTCCATTTGAACCAGCAGCATCTGCAGATCTACAGTACCTTTCATGGAAGACTGCCTTCCTCCTGGCAATAACCTCAGCAAGAAGGGTCTCTGAGTTGCAGGCCCTGATGGCAGTGCAACCATTCATTATTTTCCACCAGGACAGAGTTTCATTGAGAACTAACCCTACATTTATGCCAAAGGTGGTATCCAGGGTTTCATTGAATCAAGCTATTCACTTGCCTACCTTCTTCCCAAATCCACAAAATAAAGGGGAGAAATTGCTGCACACCCTGGACATTCACAGACAGTTGCGCTACTACTTGGACAGAACTAAAGGTTTCAGAAAAGCTGACCAGCTGTTGGTAGCATATGCTGCTGGTACTCAAGGAAAAGCAATTTCCAAACAGACTATTTCAAAATGGATAGGAAATTGCATTCGCTTTTGTTACTCCTTTCATGGAAAGACTGTACCAGCTAACATTAGACCTCATTCTACGAGAGCCACAGCCACCTCCACAGCCTTCTTAAGAGGGGTGGCTACCAAGGACATTTTAGAAGCTGCCACATGGAGCTCCGTGCATGCATTTACCAAGCATTACAATTTACCTTTATATTCCAGATCCAGAGCAGGCTTTGCTACGGCTGTCCTGCAGGGTATCTTAGCTACACCATCCTTTTCTTAGTTCCTCCACCCCCAGATTGTCTATGGTATTCTACCCATATGTGATGACTGCAGATGCATCCTTGAAGGACATAGTACAGTTTTGTACCTACCATAAATGTAGATGTCCGATAGGTATGCATCTGCAGTCAGGTTTACCCTCCCTCCTTCCCCTCTGTGGTATTCCTAGGGTGCTTACCCCTCTATTAGCTAGCTGGGGGGATCTATTATGGTGTATTTGTTTGTATATATGTATATATTTTTGCAAATGTTTGGATTTCTATTGCATTTCTCCAAATTTAGCCTTCCTAGAGGGCACCTGGCATCTGGGGCAAGAAAAACTGAGGAAGATGGCGTCAGCTGACGCTTTTATACCCAGGCGCTCTGACGTCGGAGAATGGGCGACATCAGCTGACACCGGACCCAGACTTTGGAATCCGGCCGACCGAAGGGCTGCCTGAGGCAGGACAAACCCATATGTGATGACTGCAGATGCATACCTATCGGACATCTACATTTATGGTAGGTACAAAACTGTACTTTTGGGCGCTGTTCACTTACAAGAGGTGTGCTCTATCTGCCATTCCTTTAGCGCCAGGGGCCTTCTGGAAAGACGTAGGAAATTGGTGGATAGAGGACTACTGAAGCCTGAATTTCAGGCTTCTTTAGATAAGGCTGACACCTCTTTCAAGGCCGAAGGGGTTGAAGTCTTCCAAAGGATCCTCTGAGCCCAAGTCATCGGCTCCGAGTTCCTCAAGTATGGTCCATGCATCAGCTCCACAGTCCTTGGAGACGTGTATCGAGTCCTTACCTCGGGGTCCAGTTGTGGAACTGATATTGGAGACTCCTCAGTCTCCAATCGATTCCACCTTCGGCCCCTTCGACCGATCCCTCAATTCATTCTTCCAGGCTTTCTGATGTGGATCTGGACCGAGTGGTCAAGAGGCTTTTAGAGAACCCAGCCCTGGCCAAAATGCTTTCTGCTTCGAGCCATTCGGCTTCGAAGCCTGAAATTCCTCCCATGGCTTCTCCACCTCCTCCTCCGAAGCCAATCGAGCGTTCGGAGCCAGAGCAGACGGAACCGATACTGGTAGAACCCTTGGAGCCGAGGTTCGATCCTCCTCCCTCTTCTCCATTGACCTTGATCTCCTCGGAACCAACCGGGGAGTCTCGGGGCTGACAGTCCCTCGCCGGCTCCGGGGTGGAGAGTTGAACAGATACCTCAGTTCCGACTCTTCCACTTGGAGCTTTGGCGCAGGTGGCCTCGGCCCTGTCCTCTGGATTGGAGCGAGGGTTCTCGGTCCGGGGAGAGCTGCCGGTCTCTTCGGAGCCGACTGACTTCTCAGACAGGGATTCTGGTGCTTTCTATGCCATGAGGAAGGTCATGGCTGCCAAGACCACTACCTCCTCGGATCTGTCTTCCCCTTCCCCCAAGGGGCCTCGTTCTACCTCTTCCCCGCAGATCCCCATGAAGCGTCGGGATCCAGGACTTCCGGTATCCCCATTGGGTGGCCCCTCCTCTCTAGGCACTTCACCGGACAACCCCACCGATGAAGTTCCTAGGAAGAGATTGTGCAAGAGGATGCACTTGGATTCCCCTCAGGAATCTCCGACATCAGATACCGACTTGGAGGAATCAGAAGGGTCCCCACGATCCCCCTCAGAAGATGTCTCATTCACAGACATATTGGAAATTTTAAGGCAGAGGGGTAATTGGCAGTCCCTTGCCCCTTCTGAGGACGAGTCGGTTCTCCTGAATGCCTTCGGATCTCAGCCATCCACCTCCTGGGTTACTCCGCCCTTCGATGAGTTGATGAAGCTAGTTGCTCGAAGGGCGTGGGACTCTCCTGACTCAGTGGTACCGGTCCCTCAGAGGCCCAATAAATTTATTACTTCCCCCACTGACAAGGCCTTTCTTAGAAAAGGAGTCCCAGTTGATGCCATGGTGGTGGCGGCGGCCACCAAGAAAGAGATGTTGGAAACCTCTTCTGCTGTCCATCCTCCTAATAGAGAATGTTAGGTTGTCATTCTCGCCTTCATTCTTGCTGGATGGGTTCGGAACCGATCCTTGGCTCCGACTCTGCCTATACTATAGCTCGAGAGCTATTTTTACTGGCTCGAGGCAGCCCTATATCCCACAATACCATGCGCTAACTCCCCAGATCTCGTTTGCCGCTTCACTGCGAGGTTGCGTTTTTACCAGCTCATGTCAGTTAAGAACTTTTTGTGTAGTTTTTTTAGGTATAACTTTAGATTTCCCTATCTAATTATAATCCTTAAATCTTATTAGCTTAAAATTTGTTAAGCCCTTCCCCCCCCTTTTTTTAGTCAAACTTATAGACGGGCCTTCGGGCCTTAGTTTTTCTATAGTTTTTCCTATAGTTCCATTTTTTAGTGTGTGTGTGTGTGTGAGTCAGTCCTTTAAATTCTCCCCTTCTCTTAGAGTTTGAGTGTGAGTTGTGTGTGCTGACTGTGTTGACTCTTATTGTCCACCATAATGTCTAAAGACACTAAGATTTCAGGATTCAAGAAGTGTGACTCGTGCTGTCAGAAGATGTCTCTGATAGACTGTCACACTTCTTGTGCTTATTGTTTAGGACCCTTGCACCTGCAGGACTCCTGTTCCGTGTGTCACGGATTCAGTTCAAGAGTCCTGCAGGAGCGCCGTAATAAGTTGATTTTGAGGGGCTTATTGAAGCCCGACGACTCCCCGTCTAAGTCTGGCTCAGGGAAGTCGTCCAAGCCCCGTCCAAGCCCGCCAAACCCTCGGCTCCAGCTTCTGAGTCGACAGCTGGCGGAACCAAAAGTGCTCCAACATCGGCTCCGGCCGGATCCGATGCGAGCAAGACTTTGCCCGCTCCGAAACCCTTTTCGGAGCTGACAACAGCACGCAAGCGCTCTAGATCGCCCTCAGTAGAGTCCGTTCGATCGGCTCCAGCATCGCCCTTACTGTCGGAGCGGAGTCATAGGACTCATTCTTCCAGGTCTTCCAGGCTGTCGACCATGATATTGAGAGGGTGGTCAGTAGACTCCTCAAGTCCCAGGCACTGGCCCAAATAATCCAGAGCCCATCTCATCAGACTCTGGCCCCCTCGGTACCACTTTCGATTCCTCCTCCGACACTTCAGTTGAGTTCGGAGCCAGAGTTTGTCGGAACCGGGACCTTGCCCACGTCGGAGCCAATACTACCACCTTCGGCTCCGATGTCGTTGGCTCCGACCTCTTCATTGGTGCCATCCGTGGAGAGGTCCGGGCGCTGAGACTCCATCGGCTCCGAGGGGGCGAGTGGCATCGGACCCTTGTCCGACCCCGTTCTCCCTCTCGGAGTGTCGGCTCTGGTTAGTTCGGCCCCATCATCATTCTTGGAGCCTTCTCTTTCGACGCCGGGAGCGGTCCTGGTATCCTTGGAGCCAGGGTTGTCTACGGTGCCTGATAGGGGAGCCTTTGAGGTGATGAGGACAGTGCTGGATCCGGTGTCCGCTCCAAGGTTGGTTCCTTCAGCTCCTTCCTCTACAGTGCCTGTTACGGTCTCTGGTCATCCTCTTGAAACTGATAGCAGAGATCCAAAGCACAGGGTACCCACTTTGGGTGTCTCTTCCTCGTCTGAGGCCTCCCCTGAAGTTTCAGGGGAACCCCCTAGGAAAAGAAAGTGCAAGAGGAAGCACGTGAACTCCCCCGAGTCTCTCACTTCGGACACCAACTTGGATGAGTCTGAGGGTTCCCCGAGATCCCCCTCTGAGGATGTCTCCTTTTCAGACATCCTAGAGATCCTAAAACAGAGGGTGAATTGGTCCACCCTCAAACCCTCCGAGGACGGGTCGGTTTACCTTGACACTTTTGGGTCTCGCCCTTCCACCTCCTGGGTGTCCCCTCCTTTCGACCCACTGATGGAAGTAGTGGCCAGAAAGGCATGGGCAGCTCCTGACTCGATGGACCCTACCCCTAGGAGGCCTTCTAAATTTATTTCTGCTCCGGTAGACAAACCATTTCTGACCAAGGGTGTCTCGGTAGATGCTATGGTGGTAGCAGCCGCCACTAAGAAGGAATTGGCTGATCCTTCCTGACCAAGGGTGTCTCGGTAGATGCTATGGTGGTAGCAGCCGTCACTAAGAAGGAATTAGCTGATCCTTCTGTACCTGTTCATCCTCCTAACAAAGACTCTAGGACTATGGACAGGTACGGTGAGCGGACATTTGCTTCAGCGACCTTTGCCATACGGTCGCTGAACTATTTGTCATTTCACCCGCCTTCAGAGAGATTTGCTCACAGAACTGGGTGAAACCATACAGGATCCTTTTGCTGCGGGGTATCAGGACAAGATTAACTCCCAGCTGGCTACCCTGAATTCCATTGCCATCTCCTCCATGCGGCTTATCTCTTATGCAGCCGATGGAGCGAGTAGGGCCGCAGGCACAGATGTTGCATTGAGACGTCACGCCTAGGTGCGACTCTGTAATTTTGCTGATCCCTTCAAGGCGTCCTTCACCAACACCCCCTTTGATGGTTCAGAGTTGTGTGGACCTCAGATGAAGACTACCCTCACCAGGTGCGAGCAAGATGGTAAGACTCTCTCTGCCATGGGAGTCCACTTTTCCACACCATCTAGACCATACCCTAAAAGTCAGAAGGGTGGAAAGATGTGGTTCCGCAAACCACAGGGAGTCGCGCCTGCCGCACGTGGTGAGTTTCCCCCTAGAGGCAGAGGGGGGAATAATAATAGACTCCGCCCCAGTGGCAGAGGGGGTCCACAGAACCAGGGTTCCAGGGATTCCTTCCCTGACCAACCCTTTCAGCATCCCTGAGAAGCTGCACGACTGTCCACCTTCGGAGGCAGTCGGGGGAAGATTATCGCTGTACCCGGAAGCCTGGCAATCCCTCTCTCAAGACAAATGGGTACAGTCGATCATATCCGAGGGTTACAAAATCCCCTTCATTTCCCCTCAGATCCAATCGCCGAGACCCCTCCCAGACTTACCACCCGCACAAAGGGGTCAGGCACAGCTAGAGATAAAAAAGCTGTTAGAAAAAAAGAGTCATCCAGGCAGTTCCAGCAGACCAGCTAGGATCCGGAATTTACTCCAGGTTCTTTTTGGTACCAAAAAAGACAGGAGATTGGAGACGCATTTTGGACCTCAGCAGACTGAACAAGTCTATGCAGAAGACAAAATTTCGGATGGTAACACTGCAGTCCATTCTGCCCTTCTTGGGCAGAGACAACTGGATGTGCTCGTTAGACCTTCAGGACGCGTACTATCATGTAAAGATACACAGGCGCTCCAGGAGGTTTCTCCGCTTCCGGCTGGGAGCCAGTCATTTCCAATTCAGAGCCCTGCCCTTTGGTCTCACCACAGCCCCCCGGGTGTTCAAATGTTTGGCAGTGGTCACGGCTCATCTGAGACAAAAAGGATTCCAGGTGTTTCCATATTTAGACAACTGGCTCATTACCGCTACCACCAAGCAGCATCTTATCATAGCCAGGGATTACACCATTCGCATTTGCAACAAACTAGGTATTATAAACTTTCATAGGCGCTGTGTTAAACACCACAGAAGTGTCTGCAACATTACCACCTCAGAGAGTGACAGACATACGGTGGAATGTTCAGCTTCTGTTTCAGTCCAACAGAATTCAAGTCAAGTTAGTACTGAAAACATTAGGCCTCATGGCAGCGGCGATTCTCCTTCTCCCCTTAGCCCACTTCCACATGAGAATTCTCCAGTGGATGCTTTTTTCTCAGTGGTCCTTTCAATGGCTCCCAATGACTCACTACATTCTGATAACTCCAACTTGCAAAAAAACACCTCTCTTGGTGGATGGTCTCCCCTCAACTTCTTCAGGGCAGACCCTTTGTTCTTTCCCCTCCAGTTGCCACGGTGACAAACCGATGCCTCCTGATCGGGTGTGGGGGGGGCACTATCAGGGCAGGACTGTCCAGGGCACACGGCAACAATTAGAATGCCACCTGCATGTAAATGTCCTGGAGATGAGAGCAGTGCTTTTATTGTTGCAAGCCCTTCAGGACTCTCTTCCCACGGGGACTATAGCAGTTCAAACGAACTATGTCTGTAATGTGGTACATAAACAAGCAGGGCGGAACAAAGTCCTACCCCCTATGTCGAGAAGCACTCAGACTTTGGCAGTGGGCGATCTCCTCTCAGCGGTTTCTGATAGCAATGCACATCCCCGGGAGGTCCAACGTCATAGCTGACAGACTGAGCAGAACAATTCTCATGCCTCACGAGTGGTATCTAAATCAAGCGGTAGCAGAGAGAATTTTCCAGAAGTGGGGCCAGCCTTGCTGCGACCTTTTCGCAACACCTCAAAACAGCAAGTGCCTCGACTTCTTCACACTCTTCCCTCTACCAGGCCATCCCTCCAGAGATGCTCTTGTCCACGATTGGCCTCGGGGTCTTCTACACGCCTTTCCCCCTTTTCCATTGATTCCGCAGTTAATTCAGAAAGCAACCGCATTGAGATCCAAAATGATCCTCATTGCCCCGTACTGGCCTCGACAAGTATGGTTTCCGTTCCTGCACCGTCATCTACTGGAACAGCCCTGGCATCTGGAACCATTTCCAGACCTTTTGACCCATCTGATGGGCAAGCTGCACCAGTCTCTTCACTCCCTCAACCTCACAGCTTGGTTGCTCCACTTCCAGCCTTAGCCAGTCTTCCCTTTATTTCTCTTCCTGTCCGTGATATCATTCTTGCCTCCCATAAGTCCAATACTAGGAAGACTTATGCAAGTAAAAGGAAGCGTTTTTCGTTCTGGGCAGAAGCTAGGTCCTTAGATCCTTTTAATGCACCAATTCATAAAGTTTTAGATTTTCTAGCAGAGCTTTTTTATTCAGGGTCGTCGTCGGCCACTATCAAAGTACAACTAGCGGCCATTGCCAACTTTCATGTAGGGTTCTCGGAAACCAATATTATGTCACATAAGCTCTGTGAAGCTTTCCTCAAGGACATCTTCTTGCTCAGACCTCCCATTAAGGATCCCCCTCCACAATGGGATCTAAATTTAGTGTTAACTTCATTAATTCTCCCTCCCTTTGAGCCTGCAGCTTCTTGTTCCCTCAAGCTTCTCTCTCTTGGAAAAATCTGTTTTTGGTGGCTATAACATCTGCCAGAAGGGTGTCGGAACTTCAGGCCTTGTCTGTCCATCCCCCTTATTTGTTTTTTCATAAAGACAGGGTAGCTCTCAGAACGAATCCTTCCTTCCTACCAAAAGTCTTGTCTGAATCCAATCTGAACCACGCTATTGACTTGCCTGTTTCTTCCCAAATTATTCAAATAGGGCTGAACAGAAACTACATTCCTTGGATGTTCATTGTCAACTGCGGTATTATCTAGACAGGACAAAACAATTCAGAAAGTCAGAGCAACTCTTCCTCTCTTATGCTGAAGGAAAGAAAGGACTTCGGTATCAAAGGTAACTCTTTCCAGATGGTTAGCATCCATCATTACCTTTGTCTACGAGTTGAGACACAAACAACTTCCTTCAAGACCTAAGGCTCATTCAGCCAGGGCACTATCAACCTCAACAGCCTTTCAAGCAAGGTTACCATTAGATGCCATTTGTGCAGCTGCTACATGGGCTTCTCAACATACTTTTATTACCCATTACAAACTTGATATAGCCTCCAGAAATAGAGCTGACTTTGGTTCCACCGTACTCAGGAGTCTGTTCCGTTGAGCCACCCAGGACCAAGGTGCTAGGGACGCTGTCCCATCCAGCAAGAATGACAATTTAACATTAAGAAGTTATGTACCTTTCATATAACGTTCCATGTTAGTTGTCTTCTTCTCGCCTTCTTTCTTGCGTTCCTCCCTCCTGCCCCCTAGCCTGGACAGACTTGAAGGTCTCTGAGTCCTTCTCTTTCATGATACATAGTTATCCAGGGTTATCCGTATCATGAGTATTACCAGCAGGAAGACCATATCTTTATATAAAGGCTTATTTTTTGGTAACAATAAAACTATGCTATGTGTTGGTTGCCAGTGAGATCTGGGGAGTTAGTGCATGGTATTGTGGGATATAGGGCTGCCTCGAGCTGGTAAAAATAGCTCTCGAGCTATAGTATAGGCTGAGTCTCGGCTCCGAACCCATCCAGCAAGAAAGAAGGCGAGAAGAAGACAACTAACGTGGAACGTTATGGTAGGTACATAACTTCTTATTCTAGGACAATGGACAGGTATGGGAAACGCATATTTAGTTCTGCGGCATTTTCCATGAGGTCGCTCAACTACCTGACACATTTTACCCGCCTTCAACGAGATCTCATAAAAGAGCTGGGAGATGCTCTTCAGGGTAATACAAATGATGCAGTCTCTGAAAAGGTGACTGCACAGCTCAACACCCTTAATCCGATAGTAAACTCATCCATGCGTCTCATTTCATATGCTGCTGATGGATCGAGTAGGGCTGCAGGCTCAGCAATAGCTCTTCAGAGGCAATCCTAGATGCACCTTTGCTCCTTTGCAGAAGCCTTTAAATCTTCATTTGTCAATACCCTTTTCGACGGGTCCACCTTGTTCGGACCTAAAGTTAAGGAGACACTAGGTGTGAACAGGAAGGGAAGACTCTGCTGTAGGGGTCCGTTTTTCCACTCCAACAAGACCGTACCCCAAAGGGCAACGAAGTGGGAAAATATGGTTCCGAAAACCTCAAGGAGCTTTCCAGAACACACCTACTGATGTCCCTTCTAGAGGCAGAGGAGGGGGCAGAAATAGAAGACGCCGTCCAAACTGCAGAGGCGGTCCGCAAAACCAGGGAGACAGGGATCAGTTCTCTGGTAAGCCCTATCAGTGTTCCTGAAAGGAAGCCCGGCTGTCCTACACTGGAGGCAGTCGTGGGTTGCTTGGCTTTATCCCCAAACACCTGGCTAAACATTACAATGGATTCCTGGGTAAAAAGTGTCATTGCCAGAGGTTATTACATTCCCTTTTTAAAAACCCCACCTATATGTACAAAGATCCCAGACGTACCACCCAGTCTGAGAAAACTAGCAGCCGTAGAAATCCAAAAACTGCTGGACAAAAGAGTCATCCAACCAGTCCCGGCGGACCAAAGAGGATCCGGAACTTACTCAAGGTTCTTTTTAGTTCCAAAGAAAACAGGGGACTGGAGGCCCATACTAGACCTCAGCAAACTCAACACCTTCATCAAGAAGGAGAAGTTCCGGATGGTCATGTTGCAGTCGGTTCTCCCGTTCCTAGCAACAGGCGATTGGATGTGCTCTATAGATCTCAAGGATGCTTACTACCACATCAAAATGGACATATCACCCAGAGATCACCTGCGTTTCCAGCTGGGGGCCAGTCATTATCATTTCAGAGCCCTGCCCTTTGGTCTCACCACAGCTCCCAGGGTGTTCACCAAATATATGGCAGTGGTCATGGCTCACCTGAGACTGTTGGAATTCCGGGTGTTTCCATATCTGGACGACTGGCTCCTCACTGCCACCTCCAGGCATCAACTAATCCATGGAAGAGAGACTACACCATAGACCTTTGTTCTGAGTTGGGCATAACCCTAAATTTCGAAAAATCTGCGCTGTCACCCTCACAGCATATTACATTTATAGGAGCAGAACTGGACACCATCAATGCAAGGATCAGGTTGCCCCAATCAAGAATCATAACTCTCAAAAAACAGTTATCCAGTCTCCTAGCCCGCAACAAAGCTCCAGCATTCCAGACACTACAGCTTTTAGGCACAATGGCAGCCACATTGATAGCAGTTCCGTTAGGCCGCATACACATGCGAATTCTCCAGTGGTTACTTTTCGCACAATGGTCTTACCAACAACTACCCATGTCACACGAGATCCGGTTAACCAATCTTTGCAAGAAAGATCTCAGTTGGTGGTTGAACAGCGACCAAGTGACAATCGGATGTCCATTCGTTCTTCCCCAACCCACAGCCACAGTGACCACGGATGCTTCCCTGATAGGGTGGGGGGGGGCTATTTCAGGGAAAGACGGTCCAAGGCACTTGGTCAATTTTGGAAACACACGTGCATATAAATGTCCTAGAGCTGAGAGCGGTGTTCCTAGCGTTGCAACACTTTCACGACTCTCTTCCTCCGGGCACAATTGCTATCCAGATGGACAACATGTCAGTCGTCTGGTACATCAACAAACAAGGGGGAACCAGATCGTACCCTTTATGCCGGGAGGCCCTAAGGATCTGGCAATGGGCGGTATCCACCAGCCGCTTTCTGATAGCAATGCACATCCCGGGGTCATCCAACGTGATAGTGGACAAACTAAGCAGAGCCATGCTGTTGCCTTATGAGTGGTCTCAAACAAGTGGCAGAAAACATTTTCCACAGATGGGGCCAGCCTTGCTGCGACCTATTTGCGTCTCCAATGAATGCCAAATGCAGCAGCTACTTTGCCCTTTATCCCCCACCGGGGAACGAACCGAGGGATGCGCTCGTACACGATTGGCCCCCGGGTCTTCTATATGCCTTTCCGCCGATACCTCTAATTCCCAAATGCATGCAGAAAGCCAAAAGTCTGGGAAGGACTGTGATTTTAATAGCCCCATCTTGGCCTCGGCAGATTTGCTTTCCCTTCCTGCGGAAGTATCAATTGGAAGAACCATGGATCCTGGACCCAGTGCCGGATCTTCTGACTCATTTCATTGGGAGTTCTTCACCCCTCCCTCACGTCCCTGAAACTGACAGCTTAGCTGCTCCGATTCCCACATTAGCCAGGTCACATGAGTTGTCTTCTGCGGTCCAACATATTATAGTTTAATCTCATAAGCTATCTACCAGGAAACTATATAACAGCAAATGGAAACGTTTTGTTCACTGGGCTTGTCAACATGACACTGCCCCTTATGTAGTACCTATCCATACCATCTTAGAATTCTTGTCGTCATTGTTCCATGATGACGCGGCTGCTGCCACCATTAGAGTTCAATTGGCTGCTATCTCAAACTTTCATGTGGGCTTCAACGGCTCTAACATCATTTCGCATAGGCTTTGTAAAGCATTCTTAAAAGGAACCCACCATCTCAGGCCACCTATTAGGCATCCTGTCTATCCATGGAATTTGAATCTGGTTTTATCCCAACTGATGCTCGCTCCCGTTGAACCTGCTTCATCTTGTCCTGTAAAGTTTTTGTCTTGAAAAACACTATTCCTGGTAACCATCACATCTGCACGTAGTGTCTCTGAACTTCAAACCTTGTCCGTCAAAACCCCATATTTGATTTTTCACCCTGATAGTGTCCCTCAGAACTAATCCTACCTTTCTTCCCAAGATCTCTTCGGAAAGCAACTTAAATCAATCCATTGAGCTCCCAACCTTCTTCAAACACCATAACAATAAACTAGAATACATGTTACACAGGCTTGATGTACATAGACAACTGAGGTTCTGTCTGGATAGAACGAAGGATTTCAGACAATCAGACCAACTCTTTGTGTCTTATGCAGACAATAAGAAAGGTTGCTCAGTATCAGAAATCACTCCATCCAAGTGGCTCTCTGATTGCATCAGATTCATTTATACTTCCACTAATCAGCCATTAGAAACCAACGTCAAAGCCCATTCTGCATGAGCTGTTTCTACATCATTAGCTCATGCAGCTCGATTGCCTTTAGACACCATCTGTGCAGCTGCCACATGGTCAAAACTGCACACGTTTATTACTCATTACAAAGTGGATAAGACCACCAGGGACAGGGCTACGTTTGGTTCCACTCTGCTCAGGAATGTTCTCCCGTGAGCCACCCAGAATTAGGGTTCTTGGGATGCTACCCACGTGTAAGAACAAAATGGCGAGATAGAACAACTTCACATAAAGAAGTTATGTCCTTACCATAACGTTCATGTGAGTTGTTCATCTCACCTTTTGTTCTTGCCTTTTGTTCTTACATTCCCGCCCACCTTCCCCCTCCAGTTGAGTGAGATGGTTGCCTTGGTAGATTGGTTTAGCTGTCAGTCTGTTTATACATTCCTGCTCTTCTTCTATCCTTCTACTCTTGGAGTTACCTGAGTAGGTAGACTTTATAGTCATATTCTATCGGTAGGCTGTCTTGGTTGCAGCATACTAGATCTGGGGACTCATAGCAGGGCATCATGGGATATTCACTGGGTCTCTAGCTTCTCTGAGAGTCTGAGCTTAAAAAGCGGCCGATTCGGAGCCGAGGGATCGGCTCCGACCCACGTGTAAGAACAAAAAGGCGAGATGAACAACTCACATGGAATGTTATGGTAAGGACATAACTTCTTTTTACTGGCTAGATAGCAAACTGGCTTACTGAGTGAACCCAGTCTGTTGTAAATGTCAGTGAAAAGTCATTAATAATGGTGTTCCTCAGGGATTGGTCCTTGAGCCAGGTATTTGCTTCTGTGATGCCATGGTCAATGCTGAGCCTGTGGCTGACCCAAATTTCTAGATGACTGTAAATTCAGAGCTGTCCTAAACTGTCCAGCTGATTTTTTTTTTTTCTCCAGGAGAGCCTAGCACACTAAGTGGTGCCTGGACCATGATCTTAAGCTAAAAGCCATGAGGTATAGTATTGTATCCTTTGGAAAACACTGGCATCTAATCATTTACCACATAGATGACTGTTAAACTGTCACAGTCATTAGGCACATGGGCAATGTTGTTGACAATGAACCATCTATTTGATCATCATATATCTACTGTCCTTTGGAACTCCTCTAATGTAGCCAGACGTCGTTACCGGGGTTGCCTTTTGGGTAAAAGAAGGTTATCGTACCTGTCTAATCCTCCTTTGCCAGGCTCATAATAAGAGTATAATATCCTTTTTGGTATATACCTGTCTAAACATATAACTGAACTAGAAAGACTGCAGCGTTTCCTCAAAGAACGAAGGGCATGTTTTTGTACTATAAGACCACCTTAAAGCACATTTTTTTGTTTTTCCTACAAGCTCAAAGCGATAGGGCCTCTTTCACCTACAAAGCCTCAATGGATCCAGTTGTGTGACTTCATGAGCGTGGACAAAACGAGCACCACCCTGATCTCCCACTCAGAGGAACTAAACTTCCACCATAGCAGTCTAGGTCATGTGCTTTGTTAGGCTCTACCATTGTCTGAAATATCCTTCCATGAGTCTTGTCATGGTTTGTAATAGCTGGAAACTCTGTCCCAACAGTTGAGATGGACAGAAAAGACTATGTTGGATGTGAAAGATATGTATTTACCATAGCGCTAGATCTGTTATGGCAGACAATAACTGTAAACTTATGAATTGCTAGACACATTAAGGTCATGCTATCATATATCAACCCCAACAATCATTTAAATAGTTAAACAATTTTTCTCCAGAATTTTTGTCAAAGTACTCTATGAAATTTTTAAAGTCCCTAAGCATTCAATACATTACCAAAAAATGTGTTCCTATTTACCTTACCTCCCCATCACACATCCATCATTTGCTGTCTACCTAAAGCAAAGTCACTGAATTCTGCTTGGGGTGTAAAACTACCTTTGCAAACACTTCCATGTAGAAATCATAAACTTTTTGGATGCTATTGCATACTTGGGAGCCTTAAACCTTTCTTCCCATTTTTCCTATGTAAATTTCCTTTCCATTTTCTTCCCAGCCTTTTCTAACCTCTTCTGATTGATTCTTAATTATCGTGCAGTATTTTGTACACCATACTAATTTTTCCAACAGTTTCTTTTCTAGACTCAAAAACTCTACCTGAGCTGTTATTTTCACATACACATAGCACTCCCCTATTCTTTTTTCTTTGAGTCTACTTACTTTGAATCCCTGATAAGATGGCAGTCTCTTACCTGCAGTCCAAACATTTGCTTAGGCTCATCCCACTTTACCTTTCCCTCCCAGGTTGTTTGCTCCCAGTACCTGGATTCTTTTGCTAACTTCCTCCAGTAAATTCCAGCTCTCCCTCATACTTTGTTTTTCTATACCTCCTAATTCCAGACATACCCACTGGTAAAATCTCCTTTCTCTGTTCTCACACCGGTTTACTTGTTAGAATATTTTCCACTACTTTATTAATGTTCTGTATGAATATTTTCCTCAAGGGCTTCCATCCTAACTACTCTCTCTCTCTCTCTCTCTATCTCTTGACCCCCCACCCCCATTTCATTATCCTTTCCCACATTGATTTATACCCTTCTGCTTGAGTTATATATACAAGTCTTAACTGTGCAAGTCTAATGTATCCCTTCAAATCAGTTGACATTAAACTATCTTGTTCTGTTAGGAGAATTGGCTTGTCCTACTTTGTCTTGCCCTGTTCTACTCCCAAATAAATTAATTCAGCTTTTTATCATCGTACACAGCTTCACTTCTGGTTGAAATGTATGCTTGTCCTCTATACAAGACTGAGAGCTAAAAATATTTTCATTGTTTGTATCTTAATATCCATAATCATAGACTTTCAATTCCTTAATTTTTATGGTATTTGTTTAGTTTATTCCCACATATCATTAGCTGCCTCAGCACAATCCTTTTTAACCCATATATTTAAATATTTAATCTTATACACCCGTAAGTATGGGGATTGCTGATCCAATTCATGCATCCGGGTACATGATTTACCATTATGTCTTGAAAAGACTTGAAACTGTCTAAAAATGCTTCTCAACATTGAAATGGCCCTTTCTGGATTTATCAAGTACAAAGCAATATCTAGAAATAAAGCAATTTTTTCTTGAGTACTATACCAGTTGTGTCCTTGAATTTGTAAATCCCTTGGTTTCTTTGCCAACAGCTCTAAACGTAAAGCAAATAACAATGGGAAAGGAGGGCATCCCTGCCTGATTAAACTGTTCAAACACTGCTTGCTAGAGAGGAACCTTCTCACTGTAATTCTTGTTTCTGACTCTTAATGTACATCACCCTTTTTACCCTCTGTCATCAAGGAGTGCTAGTGCTACAATTGCCCGACTCATACAATTCCAGAAAACTCTCTGGAGGGCTTTGTGTCTGTCAAAACCCAATAACAGTAATGTTTTATTACTCACTTCCTCCCTCTGGGTCAGCATTTGTTCTGTTAATGTTGTCAGATGTTTTTCTTTCCACAAGACCACATTGATACCATATGTATTTAATTTGGTAACATGTCTGCCATTCTCGTAGCTAGTATGAACATAGTCATGGTTTAAAATTAAAATAGTTCTGTATGAAGCTGGATCTGAAGGGTTGTTACCCTGTCATCACAGCTTTCTTCCACTTCCCTCTTAAATTGAAACATTGTTAAAATATTACAGATATTTCTCACTTTCTTCCCTTTTAACTTCCAGGTTTCCACAACAGTGCACTCTCTTCCTTGAGGCTTTCCTGCTGATTGGTTATATACTACCATTTTTATCTGATCCATGCCTATAGCGATGTCTTTTGGCCTTTCCCAGTTATGGATCGCCACAGCGGCTCACCAGTCCGCAGGTTGATTGGCAGTGGAGTTTATGGTGTTGAGTTGCACCCCAGCGCCCACAGAAAGCACACACACACCCCTATTTGCATGTCTTTAAAACTCACTGGACTGCAGGGAGGACATGCAGACTCCGCACAGAAGGCACTCCAGCTGAGAATCGAACTGGAGAACCTCTTGCTGTGATATTGGCTATTAATTTTTGCACCTCATTTTCCTCTAACATTGATGTAATCAGGCCTTACATAAATATTTCCATTTAGGTTCATAGGTAAGTACTAGGCTAGCTGCCTTTGAGGGCCATTTTAAACAGCCAATTTCCCTTTTGGTGCTTGAATTAGCCTATTCAGTTTGCTCTTTGATTTGCCCTCCTCATCTCACTGTTGATAATTATATATTACCTCTAGTGAGAGTAACTGGGATCATACCATAGATAATTTGAATGGACCCATGGGTGGGGATAAAGAATTTAGGAGCTGCTTCAATTCTTTAGTAGTATAAGAGACAGCCCTGCTTGAATATGTACAGGGATAAGCTTTGTTTTACATGAATGGTGAATCTGTTCCAGAGCAATGATATCCTCTGCAAGATCTACCTGTCCCTCCAAACCATTCTGTTAATTTTGTAGAAGAAATTAATATCCTTGTACAGAGTATTTCTGATGCCATTTGACTTGCTGATATTTAGTAAGTTCCATCAGTGTTGAGTCAGAGGATGCCTTGTATGCCAGACACAGGCCGCCTCTTGGCAGTGTGTAGGATATTGAGTATAGTGACAGGGCTTTGAGGCAAACCATGTATGACATATTGTTTAAACTTTGTATTCTTTTCGTAAGCTATCTCTGCTGATGTTCAGCTGTTGCATATGTCTGGAGCAGTACTTGCCAAAGTGGGTATTATACTCAGAGTGGCCTAATGAGGGCTGAGTAAAGGGGGACAGTGATATCTGTCTATTTAGTAGTCATCCTTTTGTTTATAGCTGCAGAGTATGAAAGGACTTTCTTAAGACAGTGAACATGTTGGTTAAAAGTTAGGTCACTGTCCACGCAAGTTCCCAAATCTCGAACTGGGTCTACTGTCAGAGGATGATTTCAGTATGGTAGTTCCTTGAGGTTAATAACTTTTCAAAGGCTATGAGAATGCATTTTTTGGCATTTTCATTTTACTCCCTGATTCTGGCACCAGTTATTTGTTTGAGACAAACCTTCCTGCAGGATGGCTAAGTCATTTGGGGATTTAATGGCTGCTCCTAGCTTGCAAACATAGTCAGCCAGAGCCCTTTGTTATTGGCTTTAACTTCACAGAAATGGATCCAAACATGAAGAGTCCTAACACCAAAACTTGGGGAACTACACCGGTGCCTGATCTCTTTGTTGGAGATAGCACATCTGATTTTGATGATCTGTGCCAAACATGATGGGATGTCTTATAGCCAGTTGACAGTCCAGTGGGTAATATAGGGGTTTACTCAGTTTTTCTACTATACCTGAGTGGAGGATTGTGTCAAACGTCTTGGTCAGGTTGAAGTAAGTGGTATGTACCATTTTGTCTTAAAGCTTTGCTTTGGTGTCCTTTTCAAAGAAGTCCAGTAGCTTGAGTAAGCAAGACCTGCTTCTGACAAATCCAAACCAAGACGGGTCCAGTGTTTGAGGCTTCCTGTGTCTTCCTTGATTAGTTCCAAGGTAAGTCTTTCAGTGGCTTTGCATGTGACACTGGTCAGATTTATGGTTCTGTAATTGCCTGGGTTTTTGGAAAGTCTTTCCTCACCCAGTGGAATGACTAGCAGTTTTCCGTTCACTTGGTACAAAACCTTTATGGAGGTTGAGGTTGAACAGTGTTGTGGATGGCTAAATTGTGCTTCATGCTATTCAAGATGCATTCAGGGATATTGTCAATTCCTACTGGTGCAGTAGTTTTAGATTTGTTAATGCTTTTAGGGCTTGGTCTAGTATGATAGCTGGAGGCAAGTCAGCTTCTGGTATATTGAGAGGAGTAAGGTTTGAGCTGAATTTATTGCCCAGTAAGTTAGTTATGTCTTCAGCCTCAGTGGAGGTAACATCAGTGATGTTCATCGTGCATACAGCTGCAGTCATAACAGATGGGTTCTCCTGCCGTCAGGCGGGTCCTCGGTCGGCCGAATTCCAAAGTCTAGGTCCGGCGTCGGTTGTCGTCGCTTCTTCCCTGACGTCAGTGCGACAGGGGTATAAAGGAACCAGCCAACGCCATTTTCTTCAGTCTTTCTTGCCGCGCGGTGCCCGAAGCAGAAGCAGTTCGCAAGTGCCGATCGGCCAGCTCCTGAGATTACGAAAATTTGGAAACCGAAGTCTTCTTAAAAGCTAAGTACCCCATTGGGGAAACGTTTTCTTGTCTCAGACCGATGTCAGACAAAGTTAATAATTGTATTTCTTGTGGGAAGCAAATAACGCATAAGGATTTCCATTCCCTCTGTATACCTTGTTTAGGCCCAGACCACGACGTCTCGGTCTGTCACTTTTGTGCTACATTCAACAAACGCACTATTAAGCGTCGGGCGGAGTTCACCCAGCATTATTTTGGAAAAGCATTTAACTGTACTATGTCATCGGATACTCCGACTCCGGTTTTCTCTAAAAAACGCAAAGACAAGGACCGACACACGAGGTCCACGGCCTCTACCGACACCACGCCAAAGCCGACTACACCTGGTCCGGTTCTCAGCGAGGCACCTACGCAGCCCCTGACTACCGACGACACTTCTTTGATGGTGTCTCCTGTGCCTGAGGTCGCAGGCTCCTCGGCCCACACCCCGACTACAGATACCGAAGCCACTCTTGGCGTTGAAACTCAGAATGTGGACAGCTCCACCTCCACTCAGTGTCTTCAGACCTTCCTCTTCTTTCTCCATCAAGGCTTTCACAAAGTCCAAAGCTACCATGCACTCTGAGACCAGCTACACAGGGCCCATCTCCAGGCCCTATGCCTAAGAAACAGATGCTTAAAATGGCTGAGGATTTAATTACTCTTATCAGAGGTTCTCCGCCTCCACCGGACAAAAGGCCCAGAGTGGAGGAAGATTCCCCCTCCTCTGATCAGGGCTCCATTATTTCAGAGCACTCTGATGATCAGGAACATTCTTACTCCCCTTTTGAAGACTCTGATGCGGAGGAGTCCATCCCTTCTGTATCCCCCCCTGAGGATTGCTCATTTGGGGAAACTTTGCATACCTTAAGGGAACACTTCCACTGGGAAGGCCAGGATTATTCAGATTCCAAGAAAAGGCTCAGGGAATTTCTCTTGCTACCTCAGCACAGGCCTCTGGCAATACCTCCTGTCTTGGATATTCTAGATGATGTTTACTCGGAGGCCTGCCTTAACCCGGACTCTCTACCTCCAGCTCCAGTTAAACCTGACAGGTACTACAGGGTTCCTGATTCGCACCAATTTCTATACAAAAGCCATGCTGCTGACCCAGAAACCATCTCACAGGGCCCCAAGGGAGTTAAGGCCTCCATTGCTAAAAATCCATTGCCTTCCGAGAGAGATTCCAGATCCTTAGAAAGGTGGGGAAAAAAGGTATATACCTCAGCTACCTTATCCAGGAGGGCCTTAAACTGTCATTTTCATATGCTAAAATACCAACAGTTTTTGTTATCACAGTTGAAAAGTAAAATGTCACAACCTGAACAACCAGACTTGAAGGAGTTGCAGGATTTGATGCATAGTGCAGAACAAGTGGGTAAGCATACCTTACAATCTGGTTTTGATGCTCTAGAGGTCTCATGTAGAGCTGCTGTTACAGGATCAGTCATACGTAGGCATGCCTGGCTCAAGGAACAAGCCTTGCCTGATCATGTCAAAGCTAAATTACTAGACGCCCTTCTTCAAAAGGATGTACTATTTGGTGCTAATGCTGAGGAGGTATTAAGGAAAATGGAGGAAAAGGCTAAATCAATGCAAACTGTGAAAGAATTTCTACAGGTTCAACCCCCACGTTTTAGTAGAAATTGGCCTTCCAAAAACTGGTCCTTTCCTGCCACAGACAGACTCCAAAGAGGCAGATACAGGCACCCGAGGGGCAGAGGACAAGCCCAAGGATCATTTAGAGGCAGACAATGGCAAGCTCCTACACAAAGAGGTGGTGAGGACAACTCGCAATCTTTCAGAAAGCAAACCCAATGACTCTCCCCTTTGCATGCCAACCAGGTCTCAAATGGCAGCTCCTTTAGGAGGAAAGCTGGCATTATTTTCAAAAAATTGGCATATTGTCACAAAGGACAAATGGATCCTGGACATTATAGAGAGAGGCTACAAATTCCATTTTCACACCTTTCCAAAAATGAGAGGCATGCCAAACTTGCCACGCAATCAAAGGGCAGAGGCACAAAGGCAAATTACAGATCTCATAAACATGAAAGCTATTCAAGAGGTACCTACGCACAAACAAGGTCAAGGTTTTTATTCCAGGCTATTTCTGGTGCCAAGGAAGGGAAAAGATTGGAGACCTATTTTGGATCTATCCATCCTAAACACATTTCTACTCGTACCAAAATTCAAGATGCTCACTCTACAGCAACTTCTTCCCATGCTGGGCAAGGAGTCTTGGCTGGTAACATTGGACCTCAAGGAGGCATACCTGCATGTCCCAATCAGACAAAATTGCAGAAGGTACCTCAGATTTCTTGCAGGTTCAACTCATTATCAATTCTCTGCATTGCCCTTTGGCTTATCTACTGCGCCCAGAGTATTCAGGAAATGCCTGGCATCAGTAATTGCCTACTGCAGACTTCAAGGAATACAAATATACCCCTATTTGGACGACTGCCTGATCCAAGTGGACAGCAAGCACATTCTTCTGAAACATCTGGCTTATGTAATAATGTTATTGAACTCTCTGGGATACACAGTCACCAAAAAGAAATCAAGACTAATACCCTCTCGGAAGATAATTTTCCTGGGTGCCAATTTGGACACAAACACCCAGATGGCCTACCTCACGCCAGAGAAGAAGGGGCAACTGATTCAATACTTCAGAACACTAGCAAATTGCATCAGGCTGACTGCAAGGAAAATCCTGCAGGCTCTGGGATTCATGGCATCTTGCATCTTACTAATCCCATGTGCAAAGCTGCATATGAGGAAACTACAATGGTACCTGAAAAACATATGGTCTCAACACAGCCACAGTTTGGAAATAATAATACCACTAATTCCATGCCTGCAAAAGGAATTTCTGTGGTGGGCTCAAGCATGTCAAACAAACGCAGGTGTTCCATTCAGCAAGCCTCAAGCAAATCAAGTCATCACAACAGACGCCTCGGACTACGCCTGGGGGGCGCACATGACAGATTAATTCAGGGCAAATGGTCCCAAAAAGAAAAGCACCTTCACATCAATCAAAAAGAAATGCTAGCAGTAATAAATGCTATTATAGCTTTCAAGGACCTTCTACAACCAGGTCAACTATTGATAAGAACGGACAACACCACAGTTATGTGGTACATAAACAGGGAGGAACACATTCTTACCCCCTATGCAGACTGGCCATGTCACATTGGAACATGGCCATGGACTTACAAATGGAACTACAAGCACAGTACTTGCCAGGCAAGGAAAACACGCTGGCAGACAACCTAAGCAGGAATATGACAGATCCGCACAAATGGAAATTGCATCCAAAAGTTTTTACAGAAATAATCCAAGAATGGGGAAGGCCAGACATAGATCTCTTTGCCTCCCACAAGAATCATCAATTGACAAAATTCTGCTCAAGGATCTTCCATCCAAAGGCCTGGAGAGTGGACGCTCTCTCTTTCAGTTGGAAATCAATGACAGTTTATGCCTTCCCACCTCTTCCTCTGCTGCCCAAAGTTCTTTTAAAGACCAGAGCAGACAGACCAAAGATGATTCTCATTGCTCCAGACTGGCAAAGGCAACACTGGCACCCACTCCTGAGGAGCCTGACGCATTCCCCACCATGGACCCTGCCTCTAATACCTCTTCTGACTCAGCACAGTTTCAAAACTCTTCACAGCCAGCTAAAAACACTCAGTCTAGCCGCATGGAAGATTCCTTAGCATCACAACAGGCCCTACTCTCCAAGGAGGTGCAGGATGTCATTTTGGAGGCCAGAAGGCCATCAACTAGAAAAGCTTACTCCGCAAAATGGAAACGTTTTTGTGTCTAGAATGAGAAAAAGGGCCAGGATCCTGGAAAACTGAATTTACCTCAAATTCTACAATATTTGGCTGAACTGCTAAGCAGTGGACTTTCTTTCTCCTCCATCAAAATCCATGCCTCAGCTATTTCTGCAGAATACAACACTGATCCACCTTTGTTCCCTCACCCTCTCTTAAGACAGTTCCTCAGAGGGGCTAAGAATTTAAGGCCTCCAAGGAAACAACCAATACCTGCTTGGGATCTTAATTTCATTCTGGAAAAACTGACCTTGCCTCCCTTTGAGCCAGCTGCCTCATCAGATTTGCAGTATTTGTCCTGGAAAACAGCTTTCCTTCTGGCTATCACCTCAGCTTGTAGGGTTTCAGAACTACAGGCTCTCATGGCTGTCCAGCCTTTTATCATCTTCCATCAGGACAGAGTTTCATTACGAACCAACACGTCCTTTATGCCTAAAGTGGTATCCAGGGTAGCTTTAAATCAGGCCATACATTTACCTACTTTTTATCCTAATCCTCAAAACAAAGGGGAGAGATTACTACATTCCTTGGACATCCACAGACAACTGCGTTATTATTTGGGCAGAATAAAGCCTTTCAGAAAATCAGAACAGCTCTTTGTGGCCTATGCGGTAGGAGCTCAAGGGAAGCCAATTTCCAAACAGACAATCTCAAAATGGATAGCCCACTGCATACGCTTTTGCTATTCCTTTCTCTTTTTTGTTGAGACGTGTCTTTGGCTTTGAGCAGTGTTCCTTTTATTAATTGGACTTAGTCTCTTGAACACGACTCTACGCACACGATGGATATTGTGAATATTGCTGCTACTTCCATTCCAGAGTCGAGGGATGCGACCCGTCTTTGGACGGGTCTGTTCGTACAAGAATCGACCCCTTTATTGTCACTGGATCTCAAGGAAGCAGTGGGCCCATCAGAATTGCTGGAAACTGGTGAGAACCTAACTGAGTTTCATGAGCAGCTGAAAGTATTGGAGGATAATTTATACCAAATGCACAGATATCTATGGCAGAGGCTTCATTTGGAAGCCTGTTTATTTCACAAGGTAGTCCCCAGAGGCATGCGGGTTTTCTGCATGCCTACGTATGGGGACTCCCATCCATCTCTACTTAAACAGTGGCAAGATCTGAACATTAACCTAGGCTTTGACTATGTTAAGTTGCTGCTAAAATATTTTCTACCACTTGAGACAGATCTTCGTAATAGAACTGAAGCGCTATATCAGAGGCTTGCAGAACGCTATAGCTCTGATTATTGTAAAGAAAAACTCTGTTTGGTGTTCACACAGGTAAAATCATTCAGTGATAGACTGGGCAAGACGAAACAACGTAAATTGAGGAGGGACTTTGTAGATTTTCAGAATGGTCATGTGTTTGTTTGGCCGAAGGGACAAGACAATCGTTTGACATCCATGTATCATTCATCAGCCTCAAATAATATTGAAAACCCCACTGCTACTAATAATTTGACATTGGTGGTAGCCAACAATAATACTAATACTCTACCTGATATTTCATCAACGAGGGTCAGCAGTTTAGATCCTATTGACTTGCCTAACACAGGTACACCACCTCCTAACCAGGAAGCGTTGCATGGGTATCGCAACTTAGGAGCCATACACAAGAATAATAGTGCACTGGAAGTCCCCCCCCCCCCCTTTTTTACCATATCAAAAGAAATTCACTCAACAGCAAAGGGGTCGTTCAAACAGCAGGGGGCCAAGAAAGCACAAGTTCTCGGAGGAGAAGAATGTACCAAACAGAAAGACCAGGTACTGACTTCTTTGGTTTATAATCACTCCAATACTTGCCTGGATAGCTATACGCTTAGCCTTCTGAACAGAGGACTTACTTTTATTCCAGCAGCTACATCTACTCTAGTGGAATCTCTAGTTGATTTGAGACTTTTTTGTAGGCGAATCTGCCTGAAATTATTCTTTCTTAATAATGGTGAGAGTAATACATGTATTGAATCTTCTATACCCTATAGAACTAAAAGTACTTTTATGCCACCAATGCATCCGATGGTGGAATGCTTCTTGGGTTTGTGTGAAAATGATTTCTATATGTTATTCTCAGATGTTCAACATAAGAAAGGGAGATTTTATAATCTCAACAATGGTGAAAACCAAGCCTTAGCTAGACTAAAGAGTGATAAGTTGATAGTGAAACCTGCTGACAAAGGGGGGGTATAGTGGTTTTAGACAAGGATGAATATGTGAAATGTATGATGGATCTATTAGCGGATGTGAAGACCTACAAAAATATATCCAAGGAACAAGTGCTAACAGTTATACAAACAGTAAAGGACAACGTATATGACCTTTTGTTATGTAGGCAAATCAGCGTAGAATTGTATGAATATTTTTTAAGATCTCATCCTGTCATACCAGTTTTGAAGGGGCTCCCTAAGATTCATAAGGAAATTTGGCCCATACCGATGAGACCAATAGTGTCAGGGGAAGGGTGGATAACTTCCCGTATATCAATATTCTTGGAAGATATCTTACGACCAGTTGTTAATAGCTGCTCCACTATTTTGAAAGATACCTATCAATTACTTGAGAGCCTCAATGATGTACATTTGGATGTGAGAAATACACAGTATCTCCTAATCACTATGGACATAGAGAAGTTATTCACTTCCATTCCTAATGAGATCGGGATACAGTATGTTAGGGAGCTACTACACAAAGAAACTGCCTTTTCCAACAATAGAATCATATTAACTTGCCAGCTGCTAGATGCTATATTGAACAACAATGTCTTTATGTTTGGCGATAGGTATTTTGTACAGGCATGGGGGGTAGCCATGGGCACCCCCTGTGCCAATACCTATGCTAACCTTGTAGTGTATTGGTGGGAACAGATGTACCTATTCCCTCATGAGTCAGCAAAGTCTATAAAATATTATAAACGATTTGTAGACGACATATTAATTGTATGGGAAGGTACTAGTGAAGGTTTTGACAGTTTCCTGAAATATTTGGAAACTACCACAGACTTTCTAAGATTTACCAAAGAGTATTCAGCTGAACAAGTTAATTATTTAGATGTTACACTCAAGTTGACCCCGGAAGGTAACATTAAATCTACCCTGTACAGGAAAGCTGTTTGGAAGAATACAATACTGGCTTTTGATAGTATGCACCCTAGATACACTTTTCAGGGCATAGTGAAAAGTCAGTTCATTAGAATATCTAGATTGTGCCAAGACAGGCTAGATTTGACAAGAGAGGCAAATAATATGGAGCACTTGTTTAGGGATAGAGGTTATGATCCCAAGATGGTCAGAAGAATAAGGCGGGAAATTATTGGTGATGTTGAATTGATTGGTTGTGACACTCCAATAGTATTGGGTCATTCCACATATAGGGGACCCCATGAATCCACAACTTCTAGCTATATAGTGAACTATGTCACCAAGTACACTAGTGACATAGAGAAGATAAGGCAGGTGATAAGGAAGAACTGGAATGTTCTGACAATAAACAGTTATATAAGTGGTATTGTAGGGGCTACACCTAGGTTTTGCTATAGAAATGGCGACAATTTGAAGATGTTATTATGCAATGATCAACATGTTACCAATGTGAAGAATCCTATTTTAAGAAATGTTGTGGACAAAGGTACTTATCCTTGTCGACAATGTCCTAGATGTAACAATCTTTCAAGGCACAGATATACCAACATCCATATATGGATTACATTTTCCAACCTAACCATTATGCAGATTGCAACACTAAAAATGTGGTATATTTAGCCACTTGTTCCCTGTGTACGGCCTTCTACGTAGGCTTGACCAAGAGGAGGTTGAGGGATCGTATATATGATCACCTCTATGATATCCGTAGACATGATGAGAATAATGCGTTAGCTAGGCATGTGAAAATACATCACACACACTCCTTTAGCTTTAGAGTACTGCAAATACTGACAGTGAGTATGAGAGGGGGGGATAGTGAGAACATCTTAGCTAAAGCAGAGCTCCACTGGATTTTGAAGCTAGCAGCGCACCTACCACCAGGGTTGAACAATTATGTTTCAATCAAACCTGTGTTGGTTGAGAGAAGATAGGTCTATATGTAGTTGACTATGCATATGGTGTTTAATTAGAATCGTTTGTAATTTAGATATATGAGATGCTTGAATAGGATTTGTTATAGTCTGGAAACAGACTAAACCTATGGTAACAACTTTGTGCTATCTAATATATCCTCAGTTTCGTTATTTTTTGAAGCTGCCCTCAATATCCTACCACATTTTTCAGTGGCTTTATGATGGTTAGGTATGTATAAGAAATTAACATAATAATAATAATGGACTAATGGATAGAGGGACACTTTTGTCATAGGACTTAGAGATGTATCTTTATGAACGCACCTGTATGTTACACCTATACAATCTTCCCATTTAATCATTATCTAGATTAATTTATAGGGACTCAATAAAGTCTATGATGGTTTTATGTGGTTAAATATGTATATTTATTTATTTATAACCAATAAGATATGTTTTTGCAATAATGAATTAGGTAGATACTATTGCCATGATTCAAATTGTATCTATTTATAATATAGATGTATATATTATAATATACTTTCTTCATGATTTGTGATGTATTCATACATTATTAGTATTAATGATTTAATGAATATATATTATTTTAAGATTTTTAACCTGAAGGGATAATATTGTTTTGTTTGTTTTAATTATAGTACAATAGGGTTGAAGTTATATATATAAAGATGATAATACATATCTATTTTTGGATTCCGTAGATGTTAATTTATGCTTGGTCATAAATTTGGACATCTTTCACAGTCAATATATTTACTTAGTTTATTCGTTAGATTTATGTAATTTTGTATATATTTTTCACATTTTCACGGTTCAGCAGTTTGTGCTTTGTAATATGTTCATAGCCAGTTATGGATGTAATTTTTGACAGTATGATCATACACTACAGACTTTAGGACCCTGGAGCCTATTGAGTATGCCAGGGTTGTCTGTTGATTCATACGGATGTTTGGGGAGAATAGTACGGGTCAACAGCGCGACTAACAAACTTATTATTTAATAGGGCGAGCTAGCAACTTTAGATAGTGACGATCTGGATATTATATTAAAATTTTGATTGTAGTCTGATATCTAGACTATGTCTTGTTCATGGTTCAGGGATTCTATGGGCGGTAGACCTATATTGGTGTACTACTGAACAGGCTTTAAATGCAGGTAACAAAATTTTAATGAGTATGATGGAAATATTGTTTTTATGTTATTAGAAGATGTTTGATCTATTTTAGATATGCTGTGATTACTACATCTGAGTATTCCCTGTAATAATTGTAGGATGCAGTTTTGTTTTTAATCTTATCGTAATAATGTACAAGGGCGAGATTTGTTTTGAGTTTTGTGTTGCTATATATGGTCTTTCCGGCTACTGAAGCATGCACATTACAATGAATTGCATTCAAGCTTAGTTTTGATTTCTAAGTGATATGTAATGAATTAATAAGCAATTGGGTTAATGAGCCCGCCAAAATGTTTTCTGTATTTAAAAGTGGAGTGATGTTAATTAAGTGTATCTGAAGAAGCGTAGCTTGCACTACGCGAAAGCGCTTATACATCTTTCTGTAATTAAAGAGGTTTTTTGATATACATCGATATCCTTGGTCGGAATTTTTTATGTGGAAGAATTTTTATATGGAAGAACTTTGATCGTGGTGATTACTCTCACTTATACATACAATCTCAAAATGGATAGCCCACTGCATACGCTTTTGCTATTCCTTTCATGGCAGAAATGTTCCTACAGGCATTAGAACTCATTCCACCAGGGCCACAGCCACCTCTGCAGCCTTCCTCAGAGGAGTTCCTACCAAGGATATATTGGAAGCAGCCACTTGGAGTTCTGTGCATACCTTCTCCAAGCACTACAACCTACCATTATACTCCAAATCTAGAGCAGGCTTTGCCACTGCAGTCTTGCAAGGCATTTTGGCTCCTCCTAGTTCCAACTAGTGCCTACCACCCCTTTCTTAGCTTTGGGATTCTACCCATCTGTTATGACTGCAGCTGTATGCACGATGAACATAGTACAGTTTTGTACCTACCATAAATGTAGATGTTCGAGTGCTAATACAGCTGCAGTCCAGGTTTCCCTCCCTCCTCTCTTGGGACAGGGCCTATGGGCTAACATATCCTCATACAGCCTGATTGGGGTATTCATTTATGATGTATTTGCTTGCAACTGCTGTATTTTGATTATATTGCACTGCATTACCACACAAATTTATGTATTGCCTTCCTTCTGGGGGCACCTGACATCTGGGGCAAGAAAAACCGAAGAAAATGGCGTCGGCTGGTTCCTTTATACCCCTGTCGCACTGATGTCAGGGAAGAAGCGACGACAACTGACGCCGGACCTAGACTTTGGAATTCGGCCGACCGAGGACCCGTCTGACTGCAGGAGAACCCATCTGTTATGACTGCAGCTGTATTAGCACTCGAACATCTACATTTATGGTAGGTACAATACTGTACTTTCTTTGTAGTTGATGTAGTACTGATTCTTGGGTCTTCCTGCCATGCAGAAGCCTTTGATGGGTGCAATTTCAAGAGTCTTTTTGGCATCCCTAGCCAACAGATGTCCAAGGACCAACAGCTGAACATAAGATTATAAGAGGGGTATTCTGGTATAGTGTGGTGATGCACGTTTCATCATATACAGTGGAGTTAACTGGTTTGGTGGGCGTTTGAAATGTGCCAATGTATCACTTAAGTAGTCTGTCTTAGTGAAATTTCTAAGAGTACCTTGGGTGGAAGAGGTGTCTATAGTTTCGATTTTGCTAAGATACAGGACCTTTCTGATTGTTATTTGACATGAACAATGTTTAGTGTTTCATCATGCTGCTTTACCATCCTTAATGCGAGTCTCTTTTGGATGAAGATTGAGACACCTCCACCTTTTTTCCCCCAACTGTGCAGTAGTTCGTCAAAACAAATGGAAGGCAGTATAGCTTTGCACAGCCAAAGTGTGCTGCCAACCATTTTAAACCATATCTCAGTCACTACATAGGCTTTTATATCCTCCAGGATGAGGCGAGCTCTTAAGGTGTGGACATTCTTGTGTAGGCTCATATTATTTAATCTGAAGTAGTTGACTTCATATGAATCAGATCTGAGACGGCCGTATCACTAGCATCTGATCAGAGCTCTAAGCTCCTCCCCCTTACCCATAATGCTCCCCTATCTCCTTCCTCCCCCTAGATCTCGTTTGCTGCTGAAAAGCTACACATCGTGGTCTCAGAGCTCCAGGCTTTATTTTGGGACTATTTTTGTGGTAGTTTAGGCCCCCCAGCTGCTTCTACTTGCTCCCCAGGCCTCTGGGACTCAACCTCCAGCCATGAGGTTTGGGGAAGGTGAAAAACTAAAGAAGGACAAGTCTAGGAAGTGGTCCCTGGACTGCTCAGCTCTGATGGGGCCTACTGCTAATTCAAAGACCCCCTCCTAGGCTCAGTACCCCTTGGCTCCGATCACCCAGGTTCTCCCTGAAGCCAGAGGTATCTAGGCCCCCATCTAGAGGTTCCCCTTATCAGCACTCCCAGCTGGGGTCTGTGGCTTCTTCATCTAGGTCAACCTGTAGTCTGAGCGAGGCAGAGATGGACAGGATGATGCAAAAGTTCATCTGCACCCAGATCCAGATGGGAGTCTTGCCAGCCCCCTCTCCCTCCAGAGCAGGGAGCTCGCAGCCTTTCTTCATCCCCATTCTCCGATCCGGCCATCATTTTTGGAATCTATGAATCCGAGGACCCTCAGGGTCAGGGGGTTGGCACTGATGGTACCTTGTACCTCGACGTCGGCCATTACCTTTAGCATGTCTGATCTGACTGGGTCGGATCCAAGCTCTCGGAGCCATAGCCTGGGCATCAGATAAAAGGTGGCACTGTCTGCTCCAAGGCTTTCAGAGCGCAATATACCCCTTGACATCTCAGCACCTGCAGTCTCTGCTCTGACTCCCCCATCAGATCCGAGGGGAGTGGCTCCCTTGCTTATTTCCCAGGAAGTCCACTCCCCCTCAGCTTTTGATGTGGAGAGGGTCCTCTCGAGTGCTTAGAGACCCCTGACCACCTTGTCTTTGGACTCCACCCCGACTCCCTCTGCTCTGGGTTCACTCCTGACATTCCTGTCCTCTCAGGGACAGCCTGTGCTTGCTTTGCCTCATGGAGCTCCTGTTTGAGAGCAGCAAGAAGTTTCCGAGTTTCCCACAGAGTCCCAATGAGGAGGCTTCTCACAAGCAGATGTGCAAAAGGAGGCACCTGGACTCCTCTCCAGACTCCCTCAAGGGTGACACTGACTTGGGGGGAAAGTTCCCCCATGTCACCCATGAAGATGTCTCCTTTGTAGACATCATGGAACTCCTTCGCCAAGGGAGGGTGGTCCACCCAAAAACCAACCCCGGGCGAGTCAGTGTTCCTGGAGGCATTCGGCACAGGCCCATCTACCTCCTGGGTGTCCCGTCACGCGGACCCACTTGTGGACCTGTTAACATCTCAGGCATTTATGGAACCGGACACCATGGAGCCTGTTCCCAAGTGTCCATATAAGATTCTCAGCCCCCCCACCAGACGGGGCTAGTTGTAGTAAGGGGTCCCCAATAGACGCCAGGATGGTGGCAGCTGCCACAAATAAGCTCGCACAGGAGAGCTCTATGGTCCATCCTCCTGAATGGGAGTTGAGGACTATGGACTGTTTGGGGAAGCGGGTGTATGCTTCAGCAACCTTTACAATAAGGGTGCTGAACTATATGGCACATGTCATCCGACTGCAATGTGACTTAGTCAATGAAGTTGCTTAGTCGCTCCCGGAGTCCATGTTAGTGGAGGGCAAGAAGACGTTCTCACGAATGGTCACTCTTAAGGCAGTAGCCAATACGTCCATGCGGCTCCTTTCTCATGCCATGGAGGGAGCTGCTAGGGTGGCCGGGTCTGGCATTGCCATGAGGCATCATGCCTGGCTTCGGCTGTGTCATTTCTTAGAACCCTTCAAGGCGTTTTTTGCTAATGCCCCCTATGATGGTTCTTCCCTGTTTGGTACGTCTGTATGTGTAACACTGGTCCCGAGTGAGAAGGATGGGAAGACACTGTCTGCCATTGGGATCCACTTCTCACCCCCTCAAAGGTCCTTTTCAAGGAATCCGCAAGGGGAAAAGATGTGGTTCCGAAAATCTCAGTTCTCCCGGGACACTCGGGACTCATTTTTCCCCAGAGGCATGGGAGTCATGATAGACGCCAGCCCAGAGGCAGAAGGGATCCAAGAAATTTCGGGTTTCGAAAACTGTTCTCAGATGGGCCTGCGCAGCAGCCCTGAGGGGCTGCCCAACTGCTCGTCTCTGGCGGCAGTCAGGGGTCGCCTCTTGTTACACCCAGTGGAATGGTTGTCCGTAACAGACCATTGGGTGTTGCAAATCATATCCAGAGGATTTTCTTCATGTTTCACTGTTTCAGTCATTACATTTGGGTAATCTGCTGGCAGGTTGCCCTCGGTTGGCCTGATTAACAAAGTCTTGTGTTCTGCGTCGGTTGATGTCTCTTCTTCCATGACGTCAGGATGTCAGATATATAAAACAAGCAGCTGACGTCATTACCTCAGTCTTTCTTGCAGTGCAGTGCCCGAAGCAGAAGCAGTTCGCAAGTGCCAGTCAGCCGACTCCTGAAATTTTCATTTTCGAGTTTCAGAACCAAAGTCTTCAGCTTAAAGCTAAGTACCCTGCTGGGGAAACTTTTTCTTGCTCCTTACTGATGTCAGTAAAAGTTAATTGCATTACTTTTGGGAAGCAAATACCTCATAAAGATTTTTATTTGTACTGTATTTCTTGCCTAGGCCCTGACCACGATGTACCTTGCTGTCGGTTTTGTGCTTTATTTAATCAGCGCATTATCCATCGTCGGTACGTTTTTGCCTCTAAATATTTCAGTTCTCGGTTTAATTGTCCAGAAATGACATCTGTCAGCCATCCGACTACCGGAATACTGAAAAAACGCAAAGAAAAAGAGAGAGGCCGTTGAGGTCCAAAACTGCCGACGACGCTTCTCCTAAGCCAGTCGCCAGTTTGTCAGTACTCAGTGAGGCGCTTTTGCAGCCCCTGATACCTGCTACTTCTGACTTGTAGGCCTCTACCGAGAACCATTCAGAGTCCGGTATGCCGCGAGATGCTTCACCTATGGAACCTGCGGATGTCTCTACCTTGGATGGGTCCTGAGCTGCTGTGTATTCAGGCCTACAGACTTTCATATTAAACCAACTCCACCTTCAATACTAAGACCTAAATCTCGATCTATGTCTAAAAAACTGATGCCCAGGCCACATGTTCAGACCCCTATACCTAAAAAACAAATGATCAAAATGGCTGAAGATTTAATTACTCTAATCAGGGGTAGTCAACCCCCCCGCTTCTAAGAGGCCTAGGGCTGAGCTTGACTATGAATCTTCTGAACAGGACTCTGTTTCTTCTGACTCTTCTAATGACCTGGATTTGTCCATACCTACTTATGAGGATTCTGATGCAGAGGATTCCAGTCCCTTTGCTTCCCCCACCTGAGGACTTTTCTTTTGGAGAAACTTCACATACCTTAAGGGAGCATTTCCACTGGGAAAGTCAGGAATTTTCTGAATCCAAAAAGAGGCTTAGGGATGTTCTTCGTGTTTCACTGTTGCAGTCATTACATTTGGGTAATCCTGCTGGCAGGTTGCCCTCAGTCGGCCTGAATTCCAAAGTCTTGGGTCCTGCATCGGTTGCTGTCACCTCTTCCCTGACATCAGGTCGTCAGGGGTATAAAAGATGCAGCCGACGCCATTTTCTTCAGTCTTTCTTGCCGAGCAGTGCCTGAAGCAGAAGCAGTTCACAAGTGCCGGTCGGCCGACTCCTGAGATTTCCATGTTTGAGTTTCAGATCTGAAACCTTCATTAAAGCTGAGTACCCCATTGGGGAAACTTTTTTTCTTGCTCCAGACCGATGTCAGAAAAAGTTAACAATTGTATTTCTTATGGAAAGCAAATACCTCATAAGGACTTTCATTCTTGCTGTATTCCTTGCCTAGGCCCTGACCACGACGTTTCCAGTTGTCAGTTTTGTGCTAGATTTAACCAACGCACTATTAAGCGTCAGTATGATTTTGCATTAAACTATTTTGGGCGCATATTTTATTATAAAATGTTGTTGGATAGTCATCCGACTACCGGAGTTCACAAAAAACGCAAAGAAAAGGATAGACAACCGAGGCCCAAAACCGACGAAGCTTCTCCTAAGCCAGTCGCCGGTTCTCAGTGAGGTGCTTTCGCAGCCCCTGACACCCGCTACTTTAGAGTTGCAGGCCGCTACTGACTCCCACGTGGAGTCTGCTATGCCACTCAAATCTCAAAGTATTGGAGCCTCAGACACTATTCCCTCAGATGGGTCCAGAGCCGCTGAGCAGGCACCAGCTTCTGAGGGTGTATTCAGAACTAAACATTAAACCGACTTCAAAGGCAAAGACTAAAGCACCTTCAAAGACAAAGAAACAAGCTCAAGAGCCACATGGACAGGCCTCCATGCCCAAAAAACAGATGCTCAGAATGGCTGAAGACTTGATTACCTTGATCAGGGGTTCCCATCCCCCGATAAGAGGCCTAGGCAAGAGACAGGCTATGAATCTTCAGATCAGGTTTCTATTTCTTCTGATCCCTCTTCTGATCAGGAATATTCACTTCCCCCTATGAGGATTCTGATGCTGAAGAATCTATTCCTTCAGCTTCTCCTCCTGAGGACTATTCTTTTGGGGAAACCTTGCATACCATGAGGGAGCATTTCCACTGGGAGAGCCAAGATTTTTCAGAATCTAAAAAGAGGCTCAGGGATTTCCTTTTACTACCTCAACACAGGCATCTTGCCTATTCCAGCTGTGTTAGACATTGTAGATGTGTTTTCAGAGTCTAGTCTGACCCCTGACTCCTTAGCTCCAGCTCCTGTTAAGCCTGACAGATATTACAGGGTTCCTGACGCTCATTCCTTTTCAAAAACCCTACTGCAGACCCAGAGACACCTTCACAGGGTCATGGGTTAAGGCTTTCGCTGCAAAAAAACCTACCCCCTCTGACAGAGATTCTAGGGCACTGGATAGATGGGGAAAAAAAGGTTTACACATCTGCTACCTTGGCTATAAGGGCCTTAAACTGTCAGTTTCATATGCTCAAATATCAGCAACATGTCATGACATTGCTTAAACAAAAAATGTTGTTAAACTCTGAATGTGCAGAAAACAAGGAAATGCAGGATTTATTGCATGCAGCTGAACAAGTTGGAAAGCATACTTTGCAATGTGGTTTTGATTCTCTGGAGGCCTCCTGTAGGGCCGCAGTTACGGGTTCTGTAATTAGGAGACATGCTTGGTTAAAGGAACAAAGTCTGCCTGATCATGTCAAAGTTAAATTATTAGATGCACCTTTTCAGCATGATACTTTGTTTGGTGTTAAGGCAGAAGAGGTGTTAAAGAAAATTGAGGACAAAGCTAAATCTGTGCAAACTGTCAAAGATTTTTTTACAAGTACAGCCACCTAGGTTTAGTAGACACTGGCCTACAAAGAATTGGTCCTTTCCAGTGTCAGACAGACCTCAAAGGGCAGATCCAGACACCCTAGAGGCAGATCCAGGTGCAAGGTTCATACAGGTCAAAGCAATGGGGTGCTTCTACCTCCAAAAGTGGAGAAGACAAATCACAACCATACAAGAAACAGTCCCAATGACTTCCCCCTGCCTGCACCAAGCACTTATGTCCAGGCAACACCCTTAGGGGGAAAAATAGCACTTTTTTTCACAAAATTGGCACATTATAACCCAGGACAAGTGGGTTCTAAACATAGTGTCACAAGGCTACAAGTTTCACTTCCATACCCTGCCAAAGGCAAATGGTTGGCCAGATCTGCCAAAACATCAGTGGGCAGAGGCACAAAAACAAGTCTCATCCCTCATGCACAAGGGGGCTATTCAACAAGTACCACAGCAAGAGCAGGGACAAGGATTTTACTCAAAACTGTTCTTGGTACCCAGAAAGGACAAACCCCGGAGACCAATACTGGACCTATCTATTCTAAACACATTCCTGGATATTCCATAATTCAGAATGTTGACCTTGCAGCAGCTCCTGCCCATGCTGGGCAAAGAGGCTTGGCTCGTGACCTTAGACCTAAAAGAGGCATACCTGCATGTCCCAATCAGGCAATCTTGCAGAAGATGCATCAGATTCAAGGCTGGCTCAATGCATTACCAATTCTGTGCACTGCCCTTTGGCTTATCTACTGCACCCAGGGTCTTTACAAAGTGCCTGGCACCAGTAATTGCTTTTGGCAGACAGAGGAATACAAATATATCCTTACTTGGACAACTGCCTAATTCAAGCAGAGAACAAGGACATTCTACTATAGCATCTGGCGTTTGTGAAAAGACTTTTAACATGCTTTAGGGTACACAGTCAACGAAAAAAAATAAAAACTATTACCCTCGCAAGAGATAATATTCCTGGGTGCAAGCTTAAATACAACTGCCCAGATGGCTTATCTCATGCCAGACAAACAAAGGCAACTGACTACGTACTTCAATACATTGGCAACAAAGGCCCAGTTATCTACAAGAAAAATTCTGCAGGCTTTGGGCTTCATGGCATCTTGCATCCTACTAATTCCATATGCAAGACTGCATATGAGGAAACTTCAATGGTACCTAAAAAGTGTCTGAACACAACATTGCCACAGCATGGAAACAATGATTACTCTCATTCCCTGCCTGCAAAAGGAGTTTCGATGGTGTGCGAAGGCTTGTCACCCAAACAGGGGTCAGCCATTCACATTACCCCCAGCCAGGCAACAATGGATGCATCAGATTATGCCTGGGGGCCCACATGGCAGGAAGATGCATTTAGGGCACCTGGTCCACAAACCAAATGCATCTACATATCAATCAAAAAGAGATGCTAGCTGTTCAAAATGCCCTGACAGCCTTCAAGGACCTACTTCATCTGAGACAACTACTGATAGATAGACAACACCACGGTCATGTGGTATATAAACAAGCAGGGGGGGTACACATTCTTACCCCCTTTGCAGACTAGCCATGACTTTGTGGGACACAGCATTGACTTACCAAGTTCACCTGCAGGCACAATTCCTGCCAGGAAAGGAAAATACTCTGGCAGACGAACTAAGCAGAAACCTCATGGATCCCCACGAGTGGCAGCTGGATCCACAAGTCTTCAGCATGATAAGGAAATGGGGATGCCCGGACATAGATCTATATGCCTCCCCTCACAGCTACCAACTAAAAAGATTCTGCACAAGGACTTATCGCAGACAAGCATGGAAAGTTGGACGCCTTATCTTTCAACTGGAAAAACCTATCAGTATATGACTTTCCCTCCACTGCCTGTCCTCCCCAAGGTACTCCTAAAGGTCAGACAGGAGAAACCAAAAATGATACTGATTGCCCCAGACTGGCCCCGCCAGTACTGGTATCCGATCTTAAGGAACTTGTCTCAATGCCCAGCCTGGGCCTTACCTCAAATACCTCATCTACTGTCCCAGCAAAACAATCAGATCCTGCACAGCCAACTCAGGACTCTAAACCTGGCAGCATGGCGGATTATTTAGCCATACAAAGCTCACCTCAGTAAAGCTGCGATGGATGTCATTCTGGAAGCCAGAAGGCCTAGTACTAGGAAATCTTGTGCTGAAAAATGGAAGAGATTTTGTGCTTGGAACCAGGTACAAGGAACTGATGCAACTGCACCAAATAGTCCTCAGATTTTGCAGTACTTAACTGAGATGCTGGACAAAGGCCTATCTTTTTCATCAATTAAAATTCATGCCTCTGCCATTTCAGCTCATTACAATACAGAGCCACCAATATTTTCTCATCCTTTATTAAGGCAGTACCTCAGAGGAGCCAAATATTTAAGGCCTCCAATGAGATGTCTGCATGGGGCCTTAATTATGTCTTGAAAAACTCACCTAACCTCCATATGAGCCAGCTGCTACTGCTGATATAAAGTTTTTATCCTGGAAAACAGCTCTGCTCCTAGCAATAACTTCTGCAAGACGAGTGTCAGAACTACAGGCACTCATGGCTGTGGAACCTTTTATCATTTTTTATCCAGACAGGGTCTCTCTGAGGACAAACCCAACATTTATGCCTAAGGTGGCGTCCACTGTGGTCCTTAACCAAACTATTCATTTGCCAAATTTTTATCCAAATCCACAGAACAAGGGGAGAATTCTGCATTCTTTGGACGTACACAGACAGCTTAGATTTTTTTTGGACAAAACTAAACTTTTCAGGACTACAGAGCAATTACTAGTGGCATTTGCTGCAGGATTACAAGGAAAGGCCATCTCCAAGCAGACTATTTCAAAGTGGATAGGCCATTGCATTCATTTATGCTATTCACAACATGGCAAGCCAGTACCTAAGGGCAGTAGGCCACATTCAACCAGAGCTGCAGCCACTTCAGCAGCCTTTCTCAGGGGAGTTCCAACTAAAGACATTTTAGGGACTGCTACTTGGAATTCAGTGCACACCTTCACGAAGCATTATCATCTGCCACTTTACTCTAAATCCAGGGCAGGCTTTGCCAGTGCAGATGTTCATCGTGCATACAGCTGCAGTAATCACATATGGGATGTCCTTCATGGATGCATCTGCAGTCATAACAACTGGGTTGTCCTGTCGTCAGGCAGCCCTTCGGTCGGCCGGATTCCAAAGTCTGGGTCCGCTCGCTGATGTCGCACTTCACCCGACGTCATCTCTGCTGGTCTTCGGTATAAAAGCATCAGCCGACGCCATTTTCCTCAGTCTTTCTTGCCGCTCAAGCAGAAGCTGTTCGCAAGTGCCGGTCGGTCAGATCCAGAGATTACTACTACCGAATACTACTTAAGACTTCTAAAAGCTAAGTACCCGTTGGGACTCTTTCTTGCCTCAGCCGATGTCAGAAAAAGTCAATAACTGTTTAACTTGTGGGAAACAAATACCTCATAAAGATTTCCACTCTTACTGTTTGCCTTGTTTAGGCCCAGACCACGGCGTAGCAGCCTGTTCGCCTGTGCTTCCTTCAACCGATTTAACGCTTAGGCGCCGGTCGGAGTTTGCTGAACAGTTTTTCGCTCAGATTTTGCGTACATTATGCCGCCGGATCCTCCGACTACCCAAATTGTTAAAAACGCAAAGAAAAGACCGACACTTTCGGGTCCGCGGTTTCGCCGAAACCACGGTTAAGCAAAGTTTCGCCGAAACCGAAAACTGATCAAAATACAGCCGAATCATTGACTACTACTGAGGTTCCTGTTACTTTACTTGAATCAGCCTCAGAAATTTTACCTACAACTGTGGTTACTAAGGACTTATCAGACACCATCCCCTTGGATGTCTCTACCCCAGCACGTGGTGCTGCTAGGCCTCCTGCAGCCATGTCTATTAAGGTCTTTGCCAGGGCTAAAGCAGCCAAATCTACTAAATCAGTGCCTGTTAAACCCCCTTCTACCAGGCCCACTTCTAGTTCACAAATGCTTTCTCTGGCAGAAGATTTAATATCCTTAATTAGGGGATCTCAATCTCACCCAGACAGGGCCTCTCAGCCCCCAGAAAAGAGGCCTAGAGCAGAGCCCCCCGAGCCTGTGTCCTCTGATGATTCTGCGGATGACTCAGATATTACAGACCAGCCAGAGGCTCCTTTTTCCAATTATGAAGACTCCGATGCTGAAGAATCCATTCCAACTGCCTCTCCACCAGAGGAATTCTCCTTTGGGGAAACCTTACATGCCATGAGAGAACAATTCCAATGGCAGCAACAGGATTTCTCAGATTCCAGAAAAAGACTTAGAACTTTTCTGCACTTACCACAACATAGGCCCTTAGCTATACCTCCTGTCATTTCTGTTGTGGACGATGCATTTAATGATGTCTGCACTGCACCTGATTCCTTACCTCCAGCCCCTGCCAAACCAGATAGATTTTACAGGGTGCCAGACACTCATCACCACCTATACAAGGCCCCACTTGCAGACCCCGAAACTATATCCCAGGGGCCTAAGGCAGTAGCCTCGACCACAGCAAAAACCCTATTCCTTCTGAAAGGGAATCCAGGTCTTTAGACAGATGGGGCAAAAAAGTTTACACCTCTGCTACTCTCTCAGCTAAAGCTTTAAACTGTCAGTTTCACATGATACAATACCAAGAGTTTATGCTTGATCAGTTAACTAAAAAGCTATCCTCTGATGACTCTATAGATAAGAAATATGTATTAGAAATGGTAAATAACATACAACAGGTTAGTAACCATTCTTTAAAATGTGGCTATGATGCACTGGAGGCTTCATTTAGATCAGCCATGACTGGCACAGTGATAAGAAGACATGCATGGTTGAAGGAACAGGTCTTACCGGATCATGTTAAAGCTAAATTATTAGATGCTCCTATGGATAAGGCCAGTTTGTTTGGTACACCTGCCCAGCAGGTAATGAAGAAAATGGAAGAAAAGGCAAAATCTGTACAAACGGTTAAAGATTTCTTACAGGTCCAGCCCCCAAGGTTTAGCAGGAACTGGCCTGCCAAAATTGGTCCTTTCCTGACTCCACAAGATCCCAAAGGGGCAGGAATAGATGTTCCAGAGGCAGAAATCAATCCAGAGGGGGTGCCTACAGAGGACGACAGTGGCAAGGTAATAACAGAGGCACAGACACAGCCACTACCACTGCAACAGGACAATCACAGTGACTTGACTTTAACTCCGCCTACCAGGGAACAAATAGCAGCACCATTAGGCGGAAAATTAGCCTTATTTTCGAAAAATTGGCACTATATCACAAAAGACAAGTGGATTTTGCAAACCATAGACCAAGGTTACCGGTTCCACTTCCACACTTTACCAGTCAAAAGAGGAATGCCAAACCTGCCTCCAAATCAAAAAATGGAAGCTCTACAGCAGATAATGCAATTAACAAAGATGAGAGCTGTGGAAAGAGTACCAATAACAGAACAAGGCAAAGGATTCTACTCCAGACTGTTCCTAGTTCCAAGAAAAGAAAAAAGTTGGAGACCTATTCTCGACCTGTCCATCTTAAACACATACATCATTGTCCCAAAATTCAAAATGCTGACCCTACAGCAACTTCTTCCCATGCTGGGCAAGGAGTGTTGGCTGGTAACTCTAGATCTCAAGGAGGCATACCTGCACGTCCCCATTCGACCAAATTGCAGAAGATACCTCAGATTTCTTGCAGGATCAGAGCACTATCAATTCTCAGCATTGCCCTTTGGCTTATCTACTGCCCAGAGTATTCACAAAATGCCTGGCATCAGTAATCGCCCACTGCAGACTACAGGGAATCCAAATTTATCCATACCTGGACGACTGCCTGCTACAAGCGGACAACAAAAGCAAGCTGACAACAGATTTACAAAGGGTCATTTACTTGCTACAAGCCCTGGGATACACAGTCAATTTACAAAAGTCAAGGCTGATACCATCCCAAACAAGGACATTCTTGGCGAATTGGACACAGTAAGACAAATGGCATTCCTAACTGCAGAAAAACAAAAAGAACTCCCTCTTTACTTCTTGGCACTAACAAAACAGAACAAGCTAACAGCACGAAAAGTTCTGCAGGCCTTGGGCTTCATGGCATCATGCATAATCTTGGTCCCTCATGCCAGACTGCATATGAGAAAACTACAGTGGTACCTAAAGAATTTATGGTCCCAACACAGGCACAGCCTAGAAACAGAAATACCACTAATCCCATGCCTAAAACAGGAGTTCCTATGGTGGGCTCAAGCATGCCAGTCAAACCCAGGCCTACCCTTTCTCAACTTTCGAGCAAGCCAAACCATCACAACAGACGCCTCAGACCTAGGATGGGGGGCTCACATGCTGGACAAATGCGCAGGGATTGTGGACTCAGGACCAGCTACACCTGCACATCAACCAAAAAGAAATGCTGGCAGTAAAACTGGCAATCCAAAAATTCAGACCATTTCTCAAAGAAGGCCATTTGATGATAAGGACAGACAACACCACGGTCATGTGGTACATCAACAAACAGGGAGGCACTCATTCATACCCCCTATGCAGAATGACTTTGGACCTTTGGAACCTGGCACTCAGCTACAACATCCAGTTACAGGCAATATTTGTACCGGAAAGGAGAACACTCTAGCAGACATGTTAAGCAGAACCACCTCGGATGCTCACGAATGGATGCTACACCCGACATCTTCAAGACCATCACAAAGAAATGGGGAATGCCACAGATAGATCTGTTCGCTTCCCTCTAAATCACCAGCTCAAAAATTCTGCACAAGGACATTCCACCCACTTGCATGGAAGGTGGATTCGCTCTCCTTCAGCTGGAAAGGTCTGACAGCATATGCATTCCCACCTCTTCCTTGATACACAAGGTATTACTAAAAATCAAGGAAGAACGCCCAAGGATAATCCTGATAGCTCGAACTGGCCAAGACAACACTGGTACCCATTGCTGAGGAGCATGTCTCGGGACAAAATGTGGTCAATACCCCTGATGCCTTTGATGTTAACTCAGAACAACTACAGCATCATGCATCAAAACCTAAAAACTTTGCAACTGACTGCATGGAACATCACATAGCAGCAACTAATCCAGATCTTTCCCAAAGGGTTAAAGACATTATCCTTGAAGCCCGCAGACCTTCAACAAGAAGGAACTATGCAGGAAAATGGAAAAGGTTTGTCATTTGGAGTGCTGAAAGAGGAAAAGATGTGTCAATATAGATATTGCTAACATTCTGGAGTATTTGGCAGAGCTTCTACATACAGGCCTGTCCTATTCCTCCATCAAGATACATGCATCAGCTATTTCAACAGAATACAGCTTTGATCCACCTGTCTTTTCACATCCTCTACTCAGGCAGTTCCTCAGAGGGATCAAGAATGTAAAACCTCCTAGGAAACCACCATTGCCAGCTTGGGACTTGAACTTTGTGCTAGAAAAGTTGACACTCCCTCCTTTTGAGCCAGCAGCAACAGCAGACCTACAGCTATCATGGAAAACTGCCTTCCTACTGGCAATAACCTCAGCAAGGAGGGTTTCTGAACTTCAGGCCCTAATGGCAGTACAACCCTTCCTAATCTTCCACCAAGATAGTGTGTCCATGAGAACTAATCCTACATTTATGCCTAAGGTGGTATCCAGAGTGTCTTTAAACCAGGCAATCCACCTACCTACCTTCTTCCCCAACCCACAAAACAGAGGGGAAAGAATGCTGCATACCTTGGATGTACATAGACAGCTACGCTACTACCTGGACAGAACCAAAATTAACAGAAAAACTGACCAGCTTTTTGTAGCCTATGCAACAGGAAGGGAAGGAAAAGCAATTTCCAAACAGACAATCTCCAAATGGATAGGAAATTGCATACGATTCTGTTACTCCTGCCATGGAAAACCAATTCCACAGAACATAAGGCCTCATTCTACAAGGGCAACAGCCACTACCACAGCCTTCTTACGAGGAGTGGCAACCAAGGACATTATTGAGGCGGCTACTTGGACCTCCGTGCATACATTTGCCAAGCATTATAATTTACCTCTGTATTCCAGATCCCGAGCAGGGTTTGCCACCGCTGTACTGCAAGGGATCCTAACCACACCATAAGTTCTTCTTCCTTCTCCCCTAGTTGGCTATGGTATTCTACCCAGTTGTTATGACTGCAGATGCATCCATGAAGGACATAGTACAGTTTTATACCTACCATAAATGTAGATGTCCGAACTGGATAGCATCTGCAGTCAGGATTACCCTCCCTCCTTCCGCTCTGTGGTACTCCTAGGGTATTTACCCTCCTAATAGCTAGCTGGTGGGGGGAGTCTCTTATGGTGTATTTGTTTGTATATATGTACATACATGCTTATTTTTGTGTTTGCCTTCTATCTTTTTGGAAACATTGGCATTTATCCAAAATTTAGCCTTCCAAAAGGGCAACTGGCATCTGGGGCAAGAAACACTGAGGAAAATGGCGCGCTGATGCTTTATACCCAAGACCAGCAGAGATGACGTCGGGTGAAGCCGGACCCAGACTTTGGAATCCAGGGCTGCCTGAAGACAGGACAACCCACTTGTTATGACTGCAGATGCTATCCAGTTCGGACATCTACATTTATGGTAGGTACAAAACTGTACTTTCTCTGCCGTCAGGCGGGTCCTCGGTCGGCCGAATTCCAAAGTCTTGGTCCGGTGTCGGTTGTTGTCGCCTTCTTCCCTGACGTCAGTGCGACAGGGGTATATAAGTAACAGCCGACGCCATGTTCTCCAGTCTTTTTTGCCGCGTGGTGCCCGAAGCAGAAGCAGTTCGCAAGTGCTGGTCGGCCAGCTCCTGAATTTATGAAAAATTGGAAACCGAAGTCTTCTTTAAAGCTAAGTACCCCGTTGGGGAAACTTTTCTTGCCTCAGACCGATGTCAGACAAAGTTAACAATTGTATTTCTTGTGGCAGCAAATACCGCATAAGGATTTCCATTCCCTCTGCATACCTTGTTTAGGCCCAGACCACGACGTCTCGGGCTGTCGCTTTTGCGCTACTTTCAATAAATGCACTATTAAGCGTCGGGCAGAGTTCGCCCAACATTATTTTGGTAAAGCCTTAGATTATAAAATGTCGTCGGATACTCCGACTACCGTTTTGTCCAAAAAACGAAAGGACAAGGACCGACACGCGAGGTCCGCGGTCTCCACCGACACCACGCCAAAACCGGCTGCACGTGGTACGGTTCTCAGCGAGACGCCTATGCAGTCGCTGACTACCGACGACACTTCATTGGCGGTGTCTTCTGTACCCGAGACCGCTGGTACCTCGGCCCTAACTCAGACTACAACCACCAAAACCACTGTGAGTGTTGAGCCTCCTAATGTGGACAGGTCCACTTCCACCCAGGGTGTATTTAGACCCTCTTCTTCCTTTTCCATTAAGGCCTTCACTAAGTCCAAATCAGCCATGCATCCCAAGAGGCCTGTTGCACAGGGCCCATCCCCAGGCCCCATGCCTAAAAAGCAGATGCCTAAAAAGCAGATGCTTAAAATGGCTGAGGATTTAATTTCCTATATCAGGGGTTCCCAACCCCCTCCAGACAAGAGACCCAGAGTGGAGGAAGACTCTCTCTCTTCTGAACAGGGCTGCATTTTCTCAGAACATTCTGATGTGGCGGAACACTCGTACTCCCCTTATGAAGATTCTGATGCAGCACAGTCCATTCCTTCTGTATCTCCCCCAGAGGATTTTTCTTTTGGGGAAACCTTGCACACCTTGAGGGAGCACTTCCATTGGGAAGGCCAAGACTTTTCTGATTCCAAGAAAAGGCTTAGGGAATTTCTTTTGTTACCTCAACACAGACCTCTGGCTATTCCTCCTGTCCTGGACATACTTGATGATGTTTACTCGGAGGCTTGTCTCAATCTGGATTCCTTGCCTCCTGCACCAGTCAAACCTGATAGGTATTACAGAGACCCTAACTCTCACCAATTTCTTTTCAAAAGCCATAATGCTGACCCTGAGACCATTTCTCAAGGCCCCAAGGGAATGAAGGCCTCTACTGCCAAGAATCCACTACCTTCCGAAAGGGAATCTAGATCCTTAGATAGGTGGGGGGAAAAGGTATACACCTCTACCACCCTAGCCATGAGGGCCTTAAATTGTCAGTTCCATATGCTTAAGTATCAGCAGTTTCTGTTATCTCAATTAAGAAACAAAATATCTCAACCTGAACAACCAGATTTGAAGGAATTGCAGGATATGATACATAGTGCAGAACAAGTGGGTAAACACACCTTACAATGTGGTTATGATGCCTTAGAGGCCTCAAGTAGAGCCGCTGCTACAGGAGCAGTCATTCGTAGACATGCCTGGCTTAGAGAACAAAGCTTGCCTGATCATGTTAAAGCTAAACTACTAGATGCTCCTTTACAAAAGGATGTGCTATTTGGTACTAATGCTGAGGAGATACTACGCAAAATGGAAGAAAAAGCTAAATCTATGCAAACTGTCAAGGCTTTTCTACAGGTACAGCCACCTCGTTTTAGTAGAAATTGGCCTACAAAAAATTGGTCCTTTCCAGCCACAGACAAACCCCAAAGAGGTAGATGCAGGCGCTCAAGGGGCAGAGGACAATCTCAAGGATCATATAGAGGCAGGCAATGGCCAACTCAAGCACCAAGAGGTGGCGAAGACAGTGCACAACAATACAGAAAGCAAACCCAATGACTTCCCCCTTTTCATGCCAAGCAAATCTCAGCTGGCAGCTCCCTTGGGAGGAAAGCTGGCACTATTTTCAGGAAATTGGCATATTATCACAACAGACAAATGGATCCTGGACGTAATAAACAGAGGCTACAGATTTCATTTTCACACGCTTCCAAAAATGAGAGGCATGCCAAACCTGCCACACAAAGGGCAGAGGCACAAATACAAATTACAAAACTCATGGACATGAAAGCCATTCAAGAGGTTCCGACTCACGAACAAGGCCAAGGTTTTTATTCCAGACTTTTCCTGGTACCAAGAAAAGGAACCGACTGGAGACCCATTTTGGACTTATCCATCCTAAATACATCTCTACTCGTACCAAAATTCAAGATGCTCACATTACAGCAGCTTCTTCCCATGCTGGGCAAGGAGTTTTGGCTGGTAACATTGGACCTCAAGGAGGCATACCTGCATGTCCCAATCAGACAAAGCTGCAGAAGATGCCTCGGATTTCTTGCAGCTTCAATCCACTATCAATTCTCTGCATTGCCCTTTGGCTTATCTACTGTGCCCAGAGTATTCACGAAATGCCTGGCATCAGTAATTGCCTACTGCAGACTTCAAGGGATACAAATTTACCCTTATTTGGACGACTGCCTGATCCAAGCGGACAGCAAGCACACTCTTCTGGAACATCTGGCTTATGCAACATGGTTACTGAATTCTCTGGGATACACAATCAACAGAGAAATCCAGGCTAATGCCATCTCAGAAAATAACTTTCCTGGGTGCCAACTTGGACACAAACACCCAGATGGCCTATCTTACGGCAGAAAAACAAGGGCAACTAACTCAGTATTTCAAAACACTAGCAAATTGTACCAGGCTTACTGCAAGGAAAATCCTGCAGGCTCTGGGCTTCATGGCATCTTGCATTCTTTTAATCCCATGTGCAAAGTTGCATATGAGAAAAAAGGAAAAGCACCTTCACATCAACCAAAAAGAAATGCTAGCAGTAATAAATGCAATTACAGCATTCAAGGACCTCCTGCATCCAGGGCAATTATTGATAAAAACAGACAACACCACAGTGATGTGGTACATAAACAAACAAGGAGGAACACATTCATATCCCCTGTGCAGACTAGCCATGACACTTTGGAACTTGGCTCTGGAATGGCAAATCGAACTTCAAGCACAGTACTTGCCAGGTTTGGAAAACACGCTGGCAGACAATCTAAGCAGGAATTTGACAGATCCACACGAATGGAAGCTGCATCCACAGGTGTTTACAAAGATAATCCAAGCATGGGGAAGGCCAGACATAGATCTCTTCGCCTCCCACAGGAACCATCAGCTGGAAAAGTTTTGTTCAAGGACTTTTCATCCAAAGGCCTGGAGGGTGGACAGCATGGACAGTGTACGCTTTCCCACCTCTGCCTCTTCTACCCAAGGTGCTCTTGAAAGCAAGAGCAGACAGACCGAAGATGATACTGATTGCTCCAGACTGGCCAAGACAGCACTGGTACCCACTCCTAAGGAGCCTAACATACTCCTCCCTGGCCTCTACCTCTAATGCCTCTTCTGCTAACTCAGCACAGCTACAAAACTCTTCACAGTCAGCTGAAAACACTCAATCTTGCTGCATGGAAAATTCCTTAACACCACAGCAGACCCTACTCTCCAAAGAGGTTCAGGATGTCATTCTGGAGGCCAGAAGGCCATCTACTAGGAAGACTTACTCCACAAAATGGAAACGGTTTTGCTCTTGGAATGAGAAAAAAGGCCAGGATCCTAGAAAACTGAATTTGCCTCAGGTATTACAGTATCTAGCTGAGCTGCTGAACAATGGACTTTCCTCCATAAAAATCCATGCCTCAGCCATTTCTGCAGAATTCAACACGGATCCACCGTTATTCTCTCACCCACTTCTAAGACAATTCCTCAGAGGGGCTAAGAATATAAGACCACCAAGGAAACAACCAGTGCCAGCCTGGGATCTTAATTACATTCTAGAAAAATTTACATTGCCTCCCTTTGAACCAGCTGCCTCAACAGATTTGCATTATTTGTCCTGGAAAACAGCTTTCCTTCTGGCCATTACCTCAGCTCGTAGGGTTTCGGAACTGCAAGCCCTCATGGCTGGTGCAGCCCTTTCTTATCTTCCATCAGGACAGGGTTTCACTTCAAACCAACCCGTCATTTATGCCTAAAGTGGTATCCAAGGTAGCTTTAAATCAAGCCATACACTTACCTACCTTTTACCCTAATCCTCAAAACAAAGGAGAAAGGCTGCTACATTCCTTAGACATCCATAGACAGCTACGTTACTATTTGGACAGAACAAAGCCTTTCAGGAAATCACAACAACTTTTTGTGTCTTATGCTGTAGGAGCTCAAGGGAAGCCTGTTACCAAACAGACAATTTCTAAATGGATAGGCCACTGCATACGATTTTGTTACTCCTATCATGGGAAATCTGTCCCTGTAGGCATCAGATCACACTCCACCAGGGCCACAGCTACCTCTACAGAGAGGAGTTCCTACCAAAGCTATCTTGGAGGCAGCCACTTGGAGTTCTGTACATACCTTCACAAGACACTACCACCTGCCTTTATATTCCAAAACTAGGGCAGGCTTTGCTACTGCTGTGTTGCAGGGCATTCTGGCTCACCCCAGTTCTACCTAGTGCCTACCACCCTGTGCGTAGCTTTGGGATTCTACCCATATGTGATTACTGCAGCTGTATGCACGATGAACATAGTACAGTTTTGTACCTACCATAAATGTAGATGTTAGAGTGCTAATACAGCTGCAGTACTGGTTTCCCTCCCTCCTTCCCCTCTAGGTATAGGACTAGTGGCTAACACCTCCTCATAAAACCTATTTTGGGTTATCCTCCTATGGTGTATTTGCTTGCAACTACTCTTTTTTGATAACATTGCATCATTGCTTGTATATATCATATATATATATATATATATATATATATATATATGTATATATGTATATATATATATAAAATTTATCTTTTGCCTTCTTTTGGGGGCACCTGACATCTGGGGCAAGAAAGACTGGAGAACATGGCGTCGGCTGTTACTTACATACCCCTGTCTTACTGACGTCAGGGAAGAAGGCGACAACAACCAACGCCGGACCAAGACTTTGGAATTCGGCCGACCGAGGACCCGCATGACAGCAGAGAACCCATATGTGATTACTGCAGCTGTATTAGCACTCAAACATCTACATTTATGGTAGGTACAAAACTGTACTTTCTGCAGGACCTCATAGCCGCTCCTAATGCTGTTTAGCTCCAGCCTCCCAACCATAGCTTTGGGACTCTACCCAAATGTAATGACTGCAACAGTGAAACATGAAGAACATAGTACAGTTGTGTACACTTACCATAAATGTAGATGTTCGAGTGTATTCACTGTTGCAGTCCAGGTTACCCCCCCCACCATCCCTTTTAGTTCTGCTGGAACTTATCTTTCCTTCTCTGATCTATACAACCTATGTGGTGTATTTGCTTGTAGATGAAGGTAAAGTTTATATTGGTGCATTTATGTTTTTTATGTACACACACACACACACACACACATATATATATATATATATATATATATATATATATATATATATATCTATATATATATATAAATTTTGGCTACCTTTTAGAGGGCACCTGACATCTGGGGCAAGAAAAACTGAAGAAAATGGCGTCTGCTGCATCTTTTTTACCCCTGGCGACCTGACGTCAGGGAAGAGGTGACAGCAACTGACGCAGGACCCAAGAATTTGGAATTCAGGCCGACTGAGGGTAACCTGCCAGCAGGATTACCCAAATGTAATGACTGCAACAGTGAATACACTCTAACATCTACATTTATGGTAAGTGTACACAACTGTACTATTTCCTTCTTCAGCATAGGCCTTTGGCTATACCTCCTGTACTAGACATTGTTGATGTGTTTTCGGAATCCAGTATGGCCCCTGATTCCCTGCCTCAGGCTCCTAGTAAAGCAGACAGATACTACAGGGTTCCTGAGTCCCACAAGTTCCTCTTCAAAAATCCTTTTGCGTACCCAGAAACCATTTTTCAGGGGTCCAAGGGCATTAAGGCTTCTACAGCTAAAAATCCTACCCCTTCTGATAGAGACTCCAGGGCGCTGGATAGATGGGGTAAAAAGGTTTATACTTCTGCAACCCTGGTAATCAGGGGTTTAAACTGTCAATTTCATATGCTAGAATATCAGCAGCATATCATGGGACTGCTTAAACAGAAAATAATGTTGATTTCTGACTGTGTGAAAAAAAGATTTACAGGATTTAATGCATTCAGCTGAACAAGTTGAAAAACATACTTTGCAATGTGGTTTTGATTCTTTAGAGGCCTCTTGCAGGGTTGCTATTACTGGCTCTGTGCTTAGAAGGCATGCTTGGCTTAAGGAGCAATCTCTGCCTGATCATGTTAAAGCAAAATTGTTGGATGCTCCTGTGCATCAGGACCGTCTGTTTGGCAATAAGGCTGAAGGTGTTCTAAAAAAGATTGAAGATAAAGCTAAATCTATGCAAACTGTGAAAGATTTCTTACAAGTGCAACCTCCAAGATTTAGTAGGCACCGGCCTACTAAGAATTGGTCCTTTCCAGCTCCTTTACAGATCCACTCAAGCCAAACCCAGGCACACCAAAAGCACCAGGTTTCAGTCCCAAGGGACTCTCAGAACTAAGCAATGGGGTGCTTCCACTTCCAAATCTGGAAATAACAAGACACCACCCTATGGTAAACAGTCTCAATGATTTTCCCTTAAAATTACCAAGCACTTGCCTCTCAGCCACCCCTTTGGGGGGAAAAATTGCTCTTCATGCAAAAAACTGGCAACTCATAACCCAGGACAAATGGGTTTTAAGTATAGTGTCCCAGGGATACAAATTTCATTTCCACATGTTGCCAACTCCAAACGGGTGGCCAGACCTGCCCCCAAATCAGTGGGCAGAGGCTGCAAAACAAGTACTTTCCCTCTTAAACATGGGAACTATTCAACCAGTACCAGAAAAGGAAAAGGGACAAGGTTTCTATTCCAGACTTTTCCTGGTACCCAGAAGAGACAAATCATGGCGTCCAATTCTGGACCTGTCTACTCTAAACACCTTTTTGGATATTCCACAATTCAAGATGCTGACTCTTCACCAGTTACTTCCTGTGCTAGGCAAGGATGCCTGGTTGGCAACTCTAGATTTAAAAGAAGCTTACCTGCATATCCCAGTCAGGGAATCTTGCAGAAGATACCTCCGCTTCAGAGCAGGCTACTTGCATTATCAGTTCTCTGCACTGCCCTTTGGCTTTTCTACTGTGCCCAGGGTATTCACAAAGTGCCTGACTCCAATAATTGCATTTTGCAGGCAAAGAAATATTCAGATATATCCATACCTGGATGATTGTCTAATTCAGGCAGAAAACCAGGACATACTTATAAAACATCTGGCATTTGTAAAAAGGGTTCTAACTTGTCTAGGGTACACTGTAAACAAAAAGAAATCACAACTGGTACCCTCTCAAAAAAATTACATTCCTGGGTGCAAGCTTGAATGCAACTGCCCCAGGTGGTTTTCCTCACGCCAGAAAAGCAAATTCATTTGGTGACTTACTTCAAATAGGTGGCCACAAAAACCCTGCTATCTGCAAGACAAATACTGCATGCCTTGGGGTTCATGGTCTCCTGCATTCTTCTGATTCCATATGCAAGACTGCATATGAGGAAAGTTCAGTGGTACTTAAAAAGTTTATGGAGTCAACATTGTCACAGCCTGGAAACAATGATTCCTTTCGTACCTTGCCTATGCCTAGGGTTCCTATGGTGGGCAGAAGCCTGCCACCAAAACAAGGGACTGCCATTCACACCACCCCCTGCCGCCTAAACCCTAACTACAGACGCATCAGACTATGCTTGGGGGTCTTATCTGGCAGGGAAGTGCATTCAGGGCAAATAAAGCCCAAATCAAATGCACTTACATATCAGTCAAAAAGAAATGCTAGCTGTACAGAATGCTCTGACAGCCTTCAAGGACTACCTTCATCCAGGGCAACTAATGGTAAAGACGGACAACACCACTGTTATGTGGTACATAAGCAGGGGAGTACACATTGCTACCCCCTCTGCAGACTAGCCATGGCATTGTGGAACACAGCCTTGAGCTACCAAGTACAACTACAAGCTCAGTTCCTGCCAGGAAAGCTGAATACTCTGGCAGATGGACTAAGCAGAAATCTCATGGACCCACACGAATGGAAACTGGAACCACGGATTTTCAACATGTTGACAAGAAAATGGGGGAGCCCAGACATTGACCTATTTGCCTCCCCCCAGAACTACCAGTTGGACAAGTTTTGCACAAGAACTCCTCACAAAAACGCCTGGAAAGTGGATGCTCTGTCCTTCAACTGAAAAAATTTATCAGTCTACGCCTTTCCCCCTCTGCCCTCCAGAGTTCTGCTAAAAGTCAAACAAGACAAACCAAAAATTATTTTGATTGCTCCAGACTGGCCACGCCAACACTGGTACCCGCTCCTGCGCAGTGTCTCTAATATCCCCATGGCACCTGCCTCAGACACCTTCCTTACTGTCTCAGCAGGAGAACCAGATTCTGCACCCTCATCTCCCTACGTTGAACCTTGAGGCTTGACTAATCGCTTAAATTCACCCTTAACATCCCTCAGCAAACCTGTGATGGATGTCGTCTTGGAGGTGAGAAGACCTAGTACTAGAAAATCTTATGCTGACAAATGGAAAAGATTCTTTGCTTGGAATCAATCTCAAGGAATGAGCACAGCAGCGCCCAATTTACCTCAGATTTTACAGTATTTAACTGAGATGCTTCACAATGGCCTGTCTTTTTTCTCCATTAAAATCCACTCCTCTGCCATTTCAGATCATTATAACACAGAATTTCCCCTCTTCTCTCATCCTCTGCTCAAGCAGTACCTCAGAGGGGCCAAGAACTTGAGACCACCCAGGAGGCTCCAACCCCTGCCTGGGACCTTAACTTTGTACTGGAGAAACTCACTCTGCCTCCTTTCGAGCCAGCTGCTACTGCAGACTTAAAATTTATTTCTTGGAAAACAGCCTTACCTTCTTACTTCAGCTAGAAGGATGTCTGAGTTACAGGCCCTTATGGCAGTGGAGCCTTTCATCATTTTTCATGCGGACAAGGTGTCACTCAGGACCAATCCATCCTTCATGCCCAAGGTGGTATCCAGTGTGGCTCTTAATCAGTCCTTTCATTTGCCTACTAACTTTACCAATCCACAAAACAAAGGGGAACGGATTCTGCATTCATTGGATGTGCACAGACAACTGAGATTTTACTTGGACAGAACTAAAACTCGAAGAAAAACTAAAACTCGAAGAAAATCTGAGCAACTGCTGGTAGCATTTGCTACAGGGGCAGAGGGAAAGGCTATTTTAAAACAATCCATTTCTTAATGGATAAGCCATTGCATTCATTTCTGCTACAGGCATCATGGAAAGCCTATCCCCCAGGCAGTCCACTTTCTTTCCACCAGGGCTGCATCTACTCCTGCAGCCTTTCTCAGAGGTGTTCCTACCAGGGATAGTCTAGAAGCTGCTACCTGGAGTTCAGTTCATACTTTTACCAAGTATTATCATTTACCAATTTTCTCTAAATCCAGAGCTGGCTTTGCCACTGTTGTCTTGCAGGGCCTTATAGCTGGTCCTAATGCTGTATAAATCCATCCTCCCAACCATGGCTTTGGGAATCTACCCAAATGTAATGACTGCAACAGTGAAACACGAAGAACATAGTACAGTTGTGTAGACTTTACCATAAATGTAGATGTTCAAGTGTTTTCACTGTTACAGTCTGGGTTACCCTCCCTCCAGCCCCCTGTTTTTCTCTGACTATACCTCTACTTTCTGTTCCTATGCTTAAAAGCCTTTTTGGTGTATTTGCTTTTGATTGGATGTTTATTGCTGTAATTTAAGATTATATTTTGCTCCCTATTCGGGGGACACCTGACATCTGGGGCAAGAAAAACTGAGGTAATGACGGCTGCATGTTTTATACCCCCCTGACGTCATGGAAGAAGGGACAGCAACCAATGCAGGACCCAAGACTTTGTTAATCAGGCTGACTGAGGGCAACCTGCCAGCAGATTACACAAATGTCATGACTGCAACAGTGAATACACTCGGACATCTACATTTATGTTAAGTGTACACAACTGTATTTTATTGCATCCCGTGCATAGAGCCACCTATCCCACCAAAACACCTCCCAGACGTTCCACCCATGCAAAGGGAGGTAGCAGCACTGGAAATAGACAAGCTGCTAAGAAAACGAGTCATCCAGACAGTCCCCCCAGACCAATCCAGATCAGGCATTTGTTCTAGGTTCTTTTTAGTGCCAAAAAAGATGGGGAAACTAAGACCCATTCTGGATCTTTCCACCTTGAACCTGTCTGTAGCCAAAGAAAAATGCTGGATGGTCACCCTTCAGTCCATCCTGCCCTACCTGCAGGAAAAAGATTGGATGTGCTCATCGACCACCAGGATGCATACTATCATATCAAAATGAACAAGTGCTCCCGCAGGTTTCTCTGCTTCTGGCTGGGGGCCAGTCATTTTCAGTTCAGGGCTCTCCCCTTTGGTCTCACCACAGCCCCCAGGGTATTGACCAAAGTGTTGGCAGTAGTAGTGGCTCACCGGAGACTCCAGGAAATTCAGGTTTTCTCTTACCTGGACGATTGGCTCCTTACTGCCTCCACCAGGCACATGCTGTGCCAAGCCAGGGATTATTTCCTAGTATTAGCGAACAGTCTGGGCATTACCATAAAATGGGTCCGGAGCTTCTGGTGGTTATAACGTGGCTGGACTTCCTGGTAATACTCCATTGGGCAATGCAGCAGCAGACTTGTGGACCGAAAGGAAGAAAAAGTTTGCCACGAGAGACCCATGGTCATGTGGCAAAACGGATCAACATGCAGTTAAATTTGTGCAATTGGAACGTTTTTTGGTTAAAGAAGTGTCATTATTTTATGACACCAGACTGTTGGAAATATATCTCAGCCTGGATATCACACCGCGAGGGTTAAGAGTGGATATATTGCCTGCTTCGGAAATTTTGGAGGAAGAGGTGGACTTGATGGAAGAGTGGAAAAGCATTGCTTTGCAATGCACAGCTGGTTGGTTAAAGGTACTTATTAAAAAGAACAACCGCACCCTTGACAGAACACGGAGCTCTGTTTTGCAGTTGCAGGAGAAGCTTAAGGTGGAATTGTCAGGGGAAGCATTTTCATCACAGATGCTGGAGGTGATTCAGCGTGTTAGTAAGGTGGAAGAGGAGGTTATTGAGTGAAAACGAAGCAAGTTGGAGAGGACATTAAGGATTATCAAAATAACCTAATCTTCCAATGGCAACGAAAACTGTGCAGGGGAAGGTCCTCCTTAAGAAAACCGGGTTCTGTTTCGCATACATTGTGAGATTCATCTCTTTCATCGTCTGAAGCAGGCTCAGGTTTGAAGAAAAACGTTTCTTTTGAAGATGTAAGGAAGAGCGGAGTTCAGCAGGGCCAAGAAATCACTCAAGAGAACGGTTCATATTCTAGTTCACAAGAGAGAAATAAGAGGTTGGAGTTGGCAGAACAAAAGAAAATGATTTTGAGACTTTTAAATTAAATCACAATGTATTTTTCACAAGGGAGATTTGCACTGAGAGGTATGTAGGTAACAAAATTCGTTCTGATAAAGTTGTTACTAATTATGGGAATGATAATCAAGTTAGTTAATCCGTTCAATCATTCTATCATTCTGCATCAGTTATTTCTGTACGGCAACATGAAAAGAATGATTTGAATATTATTAATTTGTCTGATTTAAATATTGGCACGTGTATGCGTAATGTTTTTTTAAGGGGCATGAAGTTCATTCCCACTTTTCTTCCCACTCTGGGTGATATTTTACTAGAAGTGGGTCATTTTTGTAGAAAGTTAAATTTAAGAGTCTTTTATGGCAACAAATCACAACAGAGGGATGAAGATGTTAGTTGTGATTCACACTCTTAATGAATTTATCTATGAAAATGAATTTTGTGAATTTGTTGCTGATGAAATTGGTATGAATGAGGTTAATGGAGCACAGTCATCTAATTGTCTGGGGGGGGGGGTTCTACTGGATATGGCAAACTTATCGTTCCCAACGTTCCCCATTTTAGTACTTTCTGTCCTCCTAAAATTTCTGCAGCTATTAATTCATTTGAGAAAACTTTGTGCAAATACAACTCTAATATCAACATTTCTGCAAGGGGAGAAGGAAGTATAATTTAAACAAAAAAGAATGGGAGGCAATGCAGTATTTACATAGTCAAAATGGGATTTATGTTTACACACAGGCTGACAAGGGAGGCAACTGGGTCATTATGAAAAAAGAAAAATATGTCCAAATGGCCCAGGTTTTGTTGGTGAAAATGTGTATGAAAAATTACCTGCTTGTCCTTTCGGGTTAATGGTGATTTTTTTGGATCTGTTGGAGCAAGGTGAAAGTTTAGGGTTCTTTACCCCTCAGGATGTAAAGAAATTATTTGTTAAACATCCAAAGCATGCCAAGTTTTTTGTAATCCCAAAGGTACACAAGGATTTAATGAACCCACCAGGCAGACCAATTGTGTCTGGGGTGGGTGCATATTTGCAAAACCTTGGGATTTTCTTGGATGCACATCTGAAGAGTTACATGCTGAAGGTTCCCTCGCATATCAGAAATAGTAAAGATTTCTCAGATATTGTGGGTGGCATGCAGTGGCAAGAAGATTATTATTGGGCATGCATTGATGTCAAGTCATTATACACCTACATCAGTATTAAATGGGGAATTGAGGCATGTGCGAAAATAATGGGGAGGACCCAAAAACTTTCTTCATCCTACAGCTGTTAGAATTTGCATTGACCCACAATTTTTGTGTGTTTGAAGATCAATATTATTTGCAGAAATCAGGTACGGCTATGTGAGTGGCATTCGCACCTTCATATGCGATCATCTTTATGGGGTTTTTTGAAAATAGATATTTTTATTGTATTGATTTCTTCAGGCACCATGTGGTGGTTTTTAAACGTTACATTGACGATTTGCTGTTTGTCAGGGTGAGGAAAATTAATTTTGTAAGTTTGTAGATGAGTTGTGTCGCAATGAATTCGATCTGGAATTCACATACAGACCACATAGAAGACCCATACAGTTTCTGGATGTGGAATATTTTGTGGATGGTAATAGAGTTTCTTATAAACCTTTCACTAAAGTAACTACAGTGAACAATTTCCAAGTGTGTATAGTATGCATCCCACTCATCTGTTGAAATCACTTCCATATGGGGAATTCAAACAAATTAGTAATAATACGTTTGATAAATCGCAGATAAAAAGGGAATTTTTTTTATAGTAAGAGAAAAATTGTTGGAAAGAGGGTATTCCTTGACAGTTCTGGACGAATCTGAAAAGAAAGTCACAGGAAGTATGCAGATGTCAGGTTCATTTACATCTAGGATTAAAACTGGGACAAGAATAGGGACCAGGAAGCTGAGGGAAGTAGTGGAAGATATATTTTTGTTAATAAATATTCCAACTTCTCTTCGGTTATCCAGGAGTTGGTTACTCGTTTTTGGCCCATTGTTAAGCAGGATAATGAAGTGGGACATCTTTTTCCTGATAAAGTTACTTTCTCCTTTAGTAGATTTTGTAATTTAAAAGAGATTTTGAACAACAAGGTATATGAACATACGGGTACAAGCAAGGGTACTTTTCCCTGCGGTAATTGCAAGGTATGCAGCAAGGTAAAACATCTAAATAGAGCAAGTATTAATGGTCAAATTCATAGGTCATTTTAGTTGCAAAACTTCCGGGGTTGTATATATCTTGGGATGTGATTGTGAACCATTCTTGTGGTATATTGGCCAGACCAAAAAACCAGTTAAAAGAACAACAATGGAACATATGGGGGACATAAGGACTGCTCATGGAGAGCCCAATAGCCCTACATTTTCCCCAAGTGCACAGGGGGGTTATGGACAGTTTAGTTTTTAGTGTATTAGCCAAAGGGTTTGAGAAACAGGGTTTTGATTTGGTAAGGGCTTTAATAATGGAGACCAGATATATTATCAGTTTTAATACCCTGTGGCATAATGGTTTGAATATGGAGTTGGACTTGAATGTATGATTGTGTTTCAGAAGACTGTGTTTTTGGTTATATTCATCATCTTAGTATATGTATCTACACTGATTTTTTCATAAATGTTTGTATATTTTGAGCAGAGAAATTGGTTATATAAAATATTTGCATTTTTTATGAAAACCTTTTGTTTTGCATTTAGATTTTGTATTCTTAGATATTTTTGTAGAAATTTTGTATTAAATGATGGATAAATTGTGAAGATTTTTTCTTTTGTTCAATTCTTGAAGTGGATAGAATGAATTCAATTATATAATATGTTAATTGGGATAATTGAGAGTTGTATTTAATATGGTATCCTAGATGATGAATTTATTCCTTGGAAGGCTTGTGTAAGCCGAGGTACCAGAATCATCAGTAAAACGTGGATATCTACACCAGTGTCTCCGGTGTTTTTTTGTCTTTTGGCATTACCATAAACCTCAGCAAATTGTCACTGACTCCAGTACAGACTCTAGACTTCATAGGAGCTCGGTTGGACACCATGCAAATGGAGGTTTACCTCACTCCGGAAAGGGTACACAATTTAAGACTTCATGTTTCTTACATTCTCCAGACTCATCTTCCTTCAGCAGAGACTATTCTGCAGGTTCTAGGTTCCATGGCAGCCACAATCAATCTTCTACCCTTTGCATGACTTCATATGCTAGTTCTCCAGTGGACAGTATCATTTCAATGGTCTCTACTAGATCTACCCTTGTCCCCATCCAGTTCAGATGTCCCAGGCTTGCAGAGAGTCTCTTCTCTGGTGGAGTCTCTCCCCGGACCTTGTCAAGGGACGCCCCATTGTTCTGTCCTTTCCTTCAACCACAGTGACCATGAATGCTTCCCGGCTTGGAGTGTGTGTGTGAGGGGGCGGAATCATTGCTCAGGACGAACTGTCCAAGACATGTGGTCCCCTTCCAAAACCAATTTGCATATCAACATCCTGGAGATGAGGGCATTTCTTCTAGCATTGCAGGGCTTTCATGCCCTCTTCATGCCCATCTTCCTCTAGGGACTATTGCTATTCACTCAGACCACATGTCAGTATTCTGGTATGTCAACAAATAGGGCAGAACCAGATCTTACCCCCTTTGTCGTAAGGCCATGAGAGTGTGGGAATGGGCGATTTCCACCGACCGCTTTCTGGTGGAAATGCACATTCTTAGAAGATCCAACATTCTGGCGAACAGGCTCAGCAGCACTATTCTGATGCTTTGTGTGGTCTCTGAATCCTTCAGTAGCAAACCAGATCTCCCGCAAGTGGGGTCGGCCTTGCTGCAATCTCTTCGCATCTCCTTCCATCGCAAAATGCAGAGTTCTTCTCTCAACCCCCTTTGGGGGGAGACCCCCAGAGACACACTGGTTCATGCTTGGCCTCCCGGTCTTCTTTATGCTTACCCCTCATTACCTCTCATTCCAAAGTTTCTACAGAAAGCTCCCAGGTTGGGGAGCTCAGTAATCCTCATTGCCCCATACTGGCCTCGTCAATTCTGGTTCCGTTCCCTTTGGTCTCACCTGGCAGTTCCACCATGGATCTTGGGTCCAGGTCCGGATCTCATTTCGCATCCCTCTGGGATTCCTCACCCAGACCTGGACAGTCTGAAACTCACCGCTTGGCTGCTCCAGTTCCATTAATGATTAGGACATCCTGTTTATCCTCTCTGGTTAAAAACATTTTGGTGGCGACTCAGAAGTCTTCCACCAGGAGGATTTATCGCAGCAAGTGGAATTTTTTTCTTTATGGGCCTCTTGACGGGATCTAGATCTGTTCACGGCTCTGGTTTCATCAGTTCTTGAATTTCTAGCGAGTATCTTTCACCAACGTGCTAGTTCCTCTACCGTCCAACTGGCTGCCATCTCTAACATCCATGTGGGGGAAAATATGACTTCCCTAGCTTCTTCCAGACTTTGCAAGAGATTCCTTAAAGGTGCCTTCCTTTTAAGACTCCCCAGTGAAAGATCCTACACCTCCCTGGGACCTCACCTTGGTACTTCTGGCTCTAGTATCTCCTCCCTTTGAGCCCGCGGCATCGGTAGATTTACAGTTCCTATCTTGGAAAACTGCACTTTTGGGTAGCCATCACTTCTCTTAGTAGGGTATCGGAATTTCAACCATTGTCCATTAAAGTTCCTTTCTTCCCAAGGTGACATCAGAAGCCAATATTAATCAAACAAACAATCTCCCCGTTTTCTTTCCAATTTTCCAAAATAGGGGTGAATACAAATTACACTTGCTGGACATGCATAGATAATTGAGGTTTTATTAACACAGAACAAAATCTTTTCGTAAATCTGATCAGTTTGTATCTTATTTGAAACCTTTTCTGGGCAAGCCAATTTCTAAAGTGAACATTGCTCATTGGATTTCCCAATGTATCATGCAAGCATATTCTGACAGAGGCATTTCCCCTCCGGGTCGAGTGAAAGTCCACTCCACTAGGTCTATGGCTACCTCAGCAGCTTTTTGGTCTAGGGTGTCGCTGGATGACATTTGTTTTGCAGCTACTTGGTCCTCATCTCATACCATCATATCTCATTGCAAGTTAGACAGCGTATCCAGGAGTAGGGCAGCCTTTGGTTCTGTGGTGCTCTGGAATACCCTTCCATGAGAGCCACCCAGGTGTTGGTAGCTGGGGACTGTCCCACAGGTTGAAGACCAAATGAAGTCAACTACTTCAGATAAAGAAGTTATGTACTCACCATAACGTTCCATCTGAGTAGTTGTACTTCATTTGTCTTGAACCATTCCCCTCTCCTTCCCGCTCATCATTTTTGTTCTAACCTTACATTTGGGAGAGGAGCACTGTAGTGGCTGTTGGCTTAGTTATTGTGACCCATTAGTGATAAGGTCCGATTGGGTTGGGCTTGTGTTTTCTTGAGCAGCAAACTCGATCTGAGTGAAGGAAGGAGATAGGGGAGCATTATGGGTAAGGGAAGGAGCTTGGAGCTCGGATCAGATGCTAGTGATGCGGCCGTCTCTGATCCGAATACCCACAGGTTGAAGACAAATGAAGTGCAACTACTGAGATGGAACGATGTTCTTTGTGTTTCACTGTTGCAGTCATTACATTTGGGTAATCTGCTGGCAGGTTGCCCTCAGTCAGCCTGATTAACAAAGTCTTGGGTCCTGCGTCAGTTGCTGTCCCTTTTTCCATGACATCAGGTCGTCAGGGGTATAAAACATGCAGCCGATGCCATTTTCATCAGTCTTATTGCCGCGCGGTGCACGAAGCAGAAGCAGTTCACAAGTGCCGGTCGGCCGACTCCTGAAATTTTCGTTTTTGAGTTTCAGAACCAAAGTCTTCAACCTAAAGCTAAGTACCCCATTGTGGAAACTTTTTCTTGCTCCTTGGCGATGTCAGTAGAAGTAAATAATTGTATTACTTGTGGGAAGCAAATACCTCATAAAAATTTTTATTTGTACTGTATTCCTTGCCTAGGCCCTGACCACAACGTGCCTTGCTGTCGGTTTTGTGCTACATTTAATCAACACACTATTAAACATCGGTATATTTTTGCATCAAAATATTTTGGCTCAAGATTTAACTATCCAGAAATGTCGGTTAGCAATCCGACTACCGGAATACCTAAACAACGCAAAGAAAAAGAGACAGATCGTCGCGGTCCAAAACTGACTAAGCTTCTCCTAAGCCAGTCGCTAGTTCGCCGGTACTCAGTAAAGCACTTTCGCAGCCCCTGATACCCACTACTTTTGATTCGCAGGCCTCTACTGAGATCCATTCGGAGTCCGGTATGCCACGAGACACTTAAGTATTGAACCCATGAATGTCTCTACCTTAGATGGGTCCGGAGCCGCTGAGCAGGCACCGGCTTCTGACTGTGTTTTCAGGCCTAAAGATTTGTATATTAAACCGACGCCATCTTCAAAACTAAGGCCAAAATCAACTTCTGTGTCTAAAAAAATGACGCTTGGGCCATGTGCACAGGCCCCTATGCCTAAAAAAACAAATGATCAAAATGGCTGAGGATTTAATTACCTTAGGATTGCCTCAACGGATCCTGGAAACTATCGCCCCATAAGCCTGACTAGCTTGGTCTGCAAAGCTATGGCAAGGATCATCATGGACCTCATAAATAAAGATATTTGGGACCTACAAACACTGGGTCCTACCCAGTTCGGCTTTAAGGGCAGTCCTGCCTCTTAAACCTGGTTGATTTCTTTGAAACAGTCACCAAGGCCATTGACGAGGGAAAGGTGGTCCATACAGCCTACCTGGACCTCGCAAAAGCCTTCGATGCAATACCCCACTCGGGCATTATAGATAAGCTCACCAGCTTAAATATAAACCCCTATGTCACTAGATGGATTGCAAACTGGCTCAAGGACAGAACCCACATGGTTAGAATTGCTGGAGCCATGTCAGACTCAAAACCAGTTACAAGTGGTGTCCCACAAGGCTCAGTCCTGGGACCTCTCTTGTTCTGTATATATTTCTCGGAGGTACAGGCCAACACGGAAGGACTGTGGCTGACAAGTTCGCAGATGACTGCAAACTGGGCGCCATAATCGACTCTCCAGCCGACACAAGCATCTTCCAAAAGGGCCTCATAGAAACAGACAACTGGTGCCAGAGCCATGGCCTCAAGCTAAATGCCAAAAAGTGTATAGTCATCCCCTTTGGCAAAAACAAAGTGCCCACAAATTACCACATAGGTGGTAATCCATTAAGTACAGAAGAAGTAATTAGGGACCTGGGGACCCAAGTTGATAGCAATCTCTTATTTGACAACCATGTGGCCAAAGTGGTTAGAAAAACATTTTATATAACCCCCCTAATCATGAAGGGGTTCACATCTAGATCAGGGGACGTCATTGTGCCTCTTTACTCATCCCTCATCAGGCCCATAATTGAGTACAATGCCCCTTTTGGGATGTACTTTACCAGACACCTGCAGCAACTGGAAAGACCCCAAAAGTACCTCACCAAGAGGATCAAAGGGCACAAACAGATGCCATATGCTGCCCGGTTAAAGAAACTCCAGCTCTACTCAGTGGCATACCGCCTGTTCAGAGGCGATCTGTGCCTGACGTATAAAGCCATGTCCAACCCGGAATTAATGGACATGCTGCACCTCAGAAAATCCAAATCCCATCGAGCTACGCGCTCGAGAGACTTGAACCTCAGCACTGAAATAAATAGGACATGCTGGGGGGACATATTCATAACCCAGAGGCTCCCTTCACTCTGGAATAAAATCCCAGTCCAGGTTAGGCAGAGTCCCTCATTGACTCTGTTCAAGAGGAATCTTGATGAGTGGATGGGAGATCGTAGGTTTACCCCGGGTATCACTTCTGTGTCACTGTTAGACACAGGGGAGGGTGGCCTAATGGTTAAGGTGTTTGCCTTACAAACACAAGGTGCAGGGTTTGAGTCTCACAAGGGATAATTGGCTAGGCTTAAAATGGCTCGCAAGGGCAGTTAGCTTAGTGCTAATCTATGAACCTATGAACAGGCACAGTATACTAACCTCGAAAAAGGGCATAGCAAAATAAATTTAAAATGGGTGGCGAAAGCCAAACACATTCTGGCTAGGCTTATAAATGCCCTAGGGCAGATAGCCTAGTATGACCCTATGAACCTATGATCAGGGGTACCCATCCCCCTCCTGTTAGGAGACCTAGGCAAGGCACTGACTATGAATCATCAGATCAGGTTTCTATTTCTTCTGATTCCTCTTCTGATCAGGAATTATCTATTTCACCTTATGAGGACTCTGATGCAGAAAATTCCATCCCTTCTGCTTCACCTCCTGAGGATTTTTCTTTTGGAGAAACTTTGCATACCTTAAGGAAACACTTTCACTGGGAGAGTCCGGATTTCTCAGAATCTAAAAAGAGGCTTAGGGATTTCCTCCTCCTTCCTCAGCATAGGCCTTTGGCTATTCCACCTGTTCTAGACATTGTTGATGATGTTTTCTCAGAATCCAGCATGGCTCCTGATTCCCTGCCTCCAGCTCCTAGAAAGCCAGATAGATATTACAGGGTTCCTGACTCCCACAAATTCCTTTTTAAAAATCCTACTGCTGACCCTGAAACCATTTCTCAGGGTCCCAAGGGCATTAAGGCTTCTACTGCTAAAAATCCTACCGCTTCTGATAGAGACTCCAGGGCACTGGATAGATGGGGTAAGAAGGTTTACACGTCTGCAACCTTGGCAATCAGGGCTTTAAACTGTCAATTTCATATGCTTAAATATTAGCAGCATGTCATGGGTTTACTTAAACAGAAAATTATGTTGATTTCTGACTGTGTGGAAAATAGAGTTGCAGGATTTATTGCATTCAGTTGAACAAGTTGGAAAGCATACTTTGCAATGTGGTTTTGATTCCTTGGAGGCCTCTTGCAGGGCCACTGTAACTGGATCTGTGCTAAGAAGGCATGCTTGGCTCAAGGAGCAAAATCTGCCTGATCATGTTAAAGCAAAATTGTTGGATGCTCCTTTACAACAGGACAGTCTATTTGGTAATAAGGCAGAAGAAGTTTTGAAAAAGATGGAAGATAAAGCTAAATCTGTGCAAACTGTAAAAGATTTCCTACAGTGCAGCCACCCAGGTTCAGTAGGCACTGGCCTACTAAGAACTGGTCCTTTCCAGCATCCACCAGAACTGCTCAGGTCAAACCCAGACATTCCAAAGGCTCCTGATTTCAGTCACAAGGATCTTATAGAACAAAACAATGGGGTGCCTCCACCTCCAAGTCTGGAAGTAACAAGGCACTTTCCTATGGTAAACAGTCTCAATGACTTTCTTCTGCAATCACCAAGCGCTTATCTTTTGCCCGCCCCTTTGGGGGGGGGGGGACTGGCACTTCATGCACGAAACAGGCAGCTAATTACCCAAGGCAATTGGGTTTTAAATATAGTATCCTAGGGATACAGATTTAATTTCCACACGTTACCAATCCCAAGCGGATGGCCAGATCTGCCTCCAAATCAGTGGGCAGAGGCCCAGAAACAAGTTATGTCCCTCATGAATATGGGGGCTATTCAACCAGTACCAGAAAAGGAAGAGACCTGGTTTTTATTCAAGACTTTTCCTGTTACCCAGAAAAGACAAATCATGGCGTCCAATTCTGGACTTTTCCATTCTAAATACATTTCTGGACATTCCAGAATTCAAGATGCTGACTCTACAACAGATGTTCATCGTGCATACAGCTGCAGTCATAACAGATGGGTTCTCCTGCCGTCAGGCGGGTCCTCGGTCGGCTGAATTCCAAAGTCTAGGTCCGGCGTCGGTTGTCGTCGCTTCTTCCCTGACGTCAGTGCGACAGGGGTATAAAGGAACCAGCCAACGCCATTTTCTTCAGTCTTTCTTGCCGCGCGGTGCCCGAAGCAGAAGCAGTTCACAAGTGCCGGTCGGCCAGCTCCTGAGATTACAAAAATTTGGAAACCGAAGTCTTCCTGAAAGCTAAGTACCCCGTTGGGGAAACTTTTCTTGCCTCAGACCGATGTTAGACAAAGTTAATAATTGTATTTCTTGTGGGAAGCAAATACCGCATAAGGATTTCCATTCCCTCTGTATACCTTGTTTAGGCCCAGACCACGACGTCTCGGTCTGTCGCTTTTGTGCTACATTCAACAAACGCACCATTAAGCGTCGGGCGGAGGTCGCCCAGCATTATTTTGGGAAAGCATTTAACTATATTATGTCATCGGTTTCTCCGATTCCAGTTTTGTCTAAAAACCGCAAAGATAAGGACCGACACACGAGGTCCGCGGCCTCTACCGACACCACGCCAAAGCCGACTACATGTGGTCCAGTTCTCAGCGAGGTGCCTACGCAGCCCCTGACTACCGACAACACTTCTTTGGCGGTGTCTCCTGTGCCCGAGGTCGCAGGCTCCTCGGCCCACACCCCGACTACAGATACCGAAGCCACTCTTGGCGGTGAAACTCAGAATGTGGACAGGTCCACTTCCACTCAAGGTGTCTTCAGGCCTTCCTCTTCTTTCTCCATCAAGGCTTTCACTAAGTCTAAAGCAACCATGCTCTCTAAGAGACAAGCTACACAGGGCCCATCTCCAAGCCCCATGCCTAAGAAACAGATTCTTAAAATGGCTGAGGATTTAATTACTCTTATCAGGGGTTCTCAGCTTCCACCGGACAGAAGGCCCAGAGTGGAGGAAGATTCCCCCTCCTCTGATCAGGGCTCCATTATTTCAGAGCACTCTGATGATCAGGAACTTTCTTACTCCCCTTTTGAAGACTCTGATGCGGAGGAGTCTATCCCTTCTGTATCCCCCCCCTGAGGATTACTCATTTGGGGAAACTTTGCATACCTTAAGGGAACACTTCCACTGGGAAGGCCAAGATTATTCAAATTCCAAGAAAAGGCTTAGGGAATTTCTCTTGCTACCTCAGCACAGGCCCCTGGCTATACCTCCTGTCTTGGACATCCTAGATGATGTTTACTCGGAGGCCTGCCTTAACCCGGACTCTCTACCTCCAGCTCCTGTTAAGCCTGACAGGTACTACAGGGTTCCTGACTCGCACCAATTTCTATACAAAAGCCATGCTGCTGACCCAGAAACCATCTCACAGGGCCCCAAGGGAGTTAAGGCCTCCACTGCTAAAAATCCATTACCTTCAGAGAGAGATTCCAGATCCTTAGAAAGGTTGGGGAAAAAGGTATATACCTCGGCTACCTTAACCATGAGGGCCTTAAACTGTCAGTTCCATATGCTAAAATACCAACAGTTTTTGTTATCACAATTGAAAAGTAAAATGTCACAACCTGAACAACCAGACTTGAAGAAGTTGCAGGATTTGATGCATAGTGCAGAACAAGTGGGTAAGCATACCTTACAATGTGGTTTTGATGCTCTAGAGGCCTCATGTAGAGCTGCTGTTACAGGATCAGTCATACGTAGGCATGCCTGGCTCAAGGAACAAGCCTTGCCTGATCATGTCAAAGCTAAATTACTAGACGCCCCTCTTCAAAAGGATGTACTATTTGGTGCTAATGCTGAGGAGGTATTAAGGAAAATGGAAGAAAAGGCTAAATCAATGCAAACTGTGAAAGATTTTCTACAGGTACAACCCCCACGTTTTAGTAGAAATTGGCCTTCCAAAAACTGGTCCTTTCCTGCCACGGACAGACCCCAAAGAGGCAGATACAGGCTCGAGGGGCAGAGGACAATCCCAAGGATCGTTTAGAGGCAGACAGTGGCAAGCTCCTACACAAAGAGGTGGTGAGGATAACTCGCAATCTTTCAGAAAGCAAACCCAATGACTTTCCCCTTTGCATGCCAAGCAAGTCTCAAATGGCAGCCCCCTTAGGAGGAAAGCTGGCATTATTTTCAAAAAATTGGCATTTTGTCACAAAGGACAAATGGATCCTGGACATTATAAACAGAGGCTACAAATTCCATTTTCACACCCTTCCAAAAATGAGAGGCATGCCAAACCTGCCACACAATCAAAGGGTAGAGGCACAAAGGCAAATTACAGATCTCATAAACATGAAAGCTATTCAAGAGGTACCTATGCACGAACAAGGTCAAGGTTTTTATTCCAGGCTATTTCTGGTACCAAGGAAGGGAGAAGATTGGAGACCTATTTTGGACCTATCCATCCTAAACACATTTCTACTGCACCAAAATTCAAGATGCTCACTCTACAGCAACTTCTTCCCATGCTGGGCAAGGAGTCTTGGCTGGTAACATTGGACCTCAAGGAGGCATACCTGCATGTCCCAATCAGACAAAATTGCAGAAGGTACCTCAGATTTCTTGCAGGTTCAACCCATTATCAATTCTCTGCATTGCCCTTTGGCTTATCTACTGCGCCCAGAGTATTCACGAAATGCCTGGCATCAGTAATTGCCTACTGCAGACTTCAAGGGATACAAATTTACCCTTATTTGGACTTTTGTCTGATCCAAGCGGACAGCAAACACATACTTCTGGAACATCTGGCTTATGTAACACGGTTATTGAATTCTCTGGGATACACAGTCAACAAAGAGAAATCCAGGCTAACACCATCTCAGAAAATAACTTTCCTGGGTGCCAGCTTGGACACAAACACCCAGATGGCCTATCTTACGCCAGAAAAACAGGGGCAACTAACTCAGTACTTCAGAATACTAGCAAATTGTACCAGGCTAACTGCAAGGAAAATCCTGCAGGCTCTGGGCTTCATGGCATCTTGCATTCTTCTAATCCCATGTGCAAAGTTGCATATGAGGAAACTTCAATGGTACTTAAAAAACCTATGGTCTCAACACAGCCACAGTTTGGAAACAATAATACCAATAATCCCATGTTTGCAAAAGGAATTTCAATGGTGGGCCCAAGCATGCCAAACAAACACAGGTCTACCATTCTGCAAGCCTCAAGCAAATCAAGTCATCACAACAGACGCCTCAGACTACGCCTGGGGGGGCTCACGACAGACAGGTGCATTCAGGGCAAATGGTCCCAAAAGGAAATGCACCTTCACATCAATCAAAAGGAAATGCTAGCAGTGATAAATGCAATTACAGCTTTCAAGGACCTCCTGCATCCAGGGCAATTATTGATAAGAACAGACAACACCACAGTAATGTGGTGCATAAACAACAAGGAGGAACACATTCATACCCCCTGTGCAGGCTAGCCATGTCACTTTGGAACTTGGCTCTGGAATGGCAAATCGAACTTCAAGCACAGTACCTGCCAGGATTGGAAAACACGCTGGCAGACAATCTAAGCAGAAATATGACAGACCCACATGAATGGAAGTTGCATCCTCAAGTGTTTACAAAGATAATCCAAGCGTGGGGAAGGCCAGACATAGATCTCTTTGCCTCCCACAGGAATCATCAATTGACAAAGTTCTGCTCAAGGACTTTCCATCCAAAGGCCTGGAGAGTGGACGCCCTTTCTTTCAGTTGGGCAGCACGGACAGTTTACACCTTCCCACCTTTGCCTCTTCTGCCCAAGGTGCTCTTGAAAGCAAGAGCAGACAGACCGAAGATGATACTGATTGCTCCAGTCTGGCCAAGACAACACTGGTACCCACTCCTGAGGAGCCTAGCACATACTCCTCCCTGGACCCTACCTCTAATGCCTCTTCTACTGACCAGCACAGCTACAAAACTCTTCACAGTCAGCTGAAAACACTCAATCTGGCTGCATGGAAAATTCCTTAACACCACAACAGGCCCTACTCTCCAAAGAGGTGCAGGATGTCATTTTGGAGGCCAGAAGGCCATCTACTAGAAAGGCTTACTCCGCAAAATGGAAACGGTTTTGCGCTTGGAATGAGAAAAAAAGGCCAGGATCCTAGAAAACTGAATTTGCCTCAGATATTACAGTATCTAGCTGAGCTATTGAACAATGGACTTTCATTTTCTTCCATCAAAATTCATGCCTCAGCCATTTCTGCAGAATACAACACTGATCCACCCTTATTCTCTCACCCACTCTTAAGACAGTTCCTCAGAGGGGCTAAGAATATAAGACCTCCAAGGAAACAACCAATACCAGCCTGGGATCTTAATTACATTCTAGAAAAATTAACATTGCCTCCCTTTGAACCAGCTGCCTCAGCAGATTTGCAATATTTGCCCTGGAAAACAGCTTTCCTTCTGGCCATTACCTCAGCTCGTAGGGTTTCGGAACTGCAAGCCCTCATGGCTGTGCAGACCTTTCTCATCTTCCATCAGGACAGGGTTTCCTTACGAACCAACCCGTCATTTATGCCTAAGGTAGTATCCAGGGTAGCTTTAAATCAGGCCATACACTTGCCTACCTTTTACCCCAATCCTCAAAACAAAGGGGAAAGGTTGCTACATTCCTTAGACATCCATAGACAGCTACGTTACTATTTGGACAGAACAAAGCCTTTCAGGAAATCAGAACAACTCTCTGTGTCCTATGCTGTAGGAGCTCAAGGGAAGCCAATTTCCAAACAGACAATTTCAAAATGGATAGGCCACTGCATACGGTTTTGTTGCTACTTTCATGGTAAATCTGTTCCTACAGGCATCAGATCCCACTCCACAAGGGCCACAGCTACCTCTACAGCCTTCCTCAGAGGAGTCCCTACCAAAGATATTTTGGAGGCAACCACTTGGAGTTCTGTGCATACCTTCACAAAACACTACCACCTGCCTTTATACTCCAAAACTAGAGCAGGCTTTGCCACTGCTGTGTTGCAGGGCATTCTGGCTCCTCCCAGTTCCACCTAGTGCCTACCACCCTGTGCGTAGCTTTGGGATTCTACCCATCTGTAATTACTGCAGCTGTATGCACGATGAACATAGTACAGTTTTGTACCTACCATAAATGTAGATGTTCGAGTGCTAATACAGCTGCAGTACAGGTTTCCCTTTCTCCTTCCCCTCTTGGTAAAGGCCTAGTGGCTAACACCTCCTCATACAACCAGATTGGGTTATCCTTCAATGGTGTATTTGCTTGCAACTACTGATTTTTGATTATATTGCATTGCATGATTATATATATAATTTATGTATTGCCTTCCTTCTGGGGGCACCTGACATCTGGGGCAAGAAAGACTGAAGAAAATGGCGTCGGCTGTGTCTTATATACCCTGTCGCACTGACGTCAGGAAAGAAAGCGACAACAACTGACGCCGGACCTAGAATTCGGCCGACCGGGGACCCGCCTGACGGCAGAGAACCCATCTGTAATTACTGCAGCTGTATTAGCACTCGAACATCTACATTTATGGTAGGTACAAAACTGTACTTTACTTGTCCCCCCTCTAGTATAGATGACTAGCAGGCGGGGTAGTTTGTTTATATGCTTTATTACATAGATACACATCGGGATGGATACCAGCTTTACAAAATATAAACAAACTGAGTGAGTAACAAACTACACAGACATACATGCTTACATCTCAACAGCTTACTACGAAATAGCAATCAGGCTCACACGTGCTCAGTATTTATACACGTGTGCAAGCCCCTAGAAAGCTTCTTAAAGTTGTACACACACTGATCTACACCCACTATTTTAAACTGGGTTCCACTCACCACTTAGAAATAAGATTTCATGATGAAAGCTTACTGTTTCTCCCAAAATTCTCCTGATTTCCATAATAGGAGTTTTAAGTTGTATATAAATACATGCAAAAGTAAGTCTCCATCCTGCTACCCCAAATTTTACCATTCTTCCCTCCCCTTCCCTGAGGATCATTATTTTTCTTATTGTCAAAGTTTGCCAACCCCCACAAAACCAAACAGAGCTCCATCTGCAATCTGCATTATTCCCCTTTTCTTTTTCCACTGATATTCTGCTAAATGTCCATCTTAAAATCTTGTGAAATTCATATGCTCATTTCATAGGTAGGTACTAGACTATCTGCCCAAGGACATTTATAAGCATAGCCAGAATGTGTTGGCTTTCACCTCCCTTTTAGATTAGTTTCCTGAGCCTCTGTCCAGCAGGGCCATTGGAGTGATCCCAGGGGTAAATTTACGATTTCCCATCCACTCGTCAAGATTTCTCTTGAAGAGAGTCAGTGAGTGGCTTTGCCTAACATAGATTGGGATTCTATTCCAGAGCGAGGGAAGTCTCTGGGAAAGGAATCTATCCCTCCAGCATGTCCTATTTATTGTTGTGCTGAGGTTTAAATCCCTGGAGCGTGTGGCTGTAAGAGATTTGTTTTTCTTGAGGTGGAGCATGTCCATTAATTCTGGGTTAGACATGGCCTTGTACATCAGGCAGAAATCACCTCTGAGTAGGCGGTAAGCAACCGAGTAGAGCTGGAGTTTCTTTAGTCGAGCTGCATAGGGCATCTGTTTGAGGCCCACGATCCTCTTGGTGAGGTACTTCTGTGGCCTTTCCAGCTGTGTCAGGTGTCTAGTAAGGTGCATCCCAAAAGAGGCATTGTACTCTATTATGGGCCTGATGAGCGATGAGTAGAGGGGCACAATGACCTCTCTTGATCTAGATGTGAACCCTTTCGTGATTAAGTGGCTACATAGAAGGAATTTCTAACCACTTTGGCAATATGATTATCAAAGGAGAGGTTGCTGTCTACTTTGGTCCCCAGATCCCTAATTACATCTTCCGTACTTAGTGGATTACCATCTATGTGGTAGTTCGTGGGCACTTTTTTTTCCCCCAAAGGGGATGACTATGCACTTTTTGGCATTTAGCTTGAGGCCATGGTTCTGACACCAGGTATTTGTCTCCGTGAGACCTTTCTGGAGGATGTCTGTGTCAGCCGGAGAGTTGATTATAGCCCCCAGTTTGCAGTCATCTGCGACCTTGGTCAGCCATAGTCCTCCCGTGCTTGCCTGTACCTCAGAGAAGTATATACCGAACAGGAAGGGTCCCAGAACTGAGCCCTGTGGGACGCCACTTGTAAACAGTTTAGAGTCGGACATGGCACCCGCAACTCTGACCATGTGAGTTCTATCCATGAGCCAGTTGGCAACCCATCTCGTGACATAGGGGTTAATGTTCAAGCTGGTAAGCTTATCTATAATGCCAGAGTGGGGAATGGTGTCGAAGGCCTTTGCGAGGTCCATGTAAGCTGTGTGGACTACCATTCCCTCGTCTATGGCCTTGGTAACTGTTTCAAAGAAGTCAACTAGGTTTAGGAGGCAAGATCTGCCTTTAACAAAGCCGAATTGGGTAGGGTCCAGTGTCTGGAGGTTCCCAATGTCTTTGTTAATGAGTTCCATGATGATGCCCTCCACAGCTTTGCGGACCAGGCTAGTCAGGCTTATAGGGCGATAGTTCCCAGGATCTGTTGTGGCACCACCTTTGTGGAGTGGGATAACTGTTGCTGTACGCTGTTCTTTGGGCACATGGCCTGTAGTAAGGCTGAGTTTGAACAGTGAATTTAGGTGAGGGTTTAGTTCATTTTGGAGCTCATGTAAGCCGCAGCCTGGGATACCATCCAATCCCATTGATGCTGTGTTTTTGGCTTTGGAAAGGGCTGTTTTCACCTGTGTCTGTGATATCTGGGGCTCTACATTCTTCTGGGATGGACACGGGACCTTTTTGGGGGTGGGGGTGGGGTAAAGTTTGCACTGAACCTGTCAGCCAGGGTGTTGGCAATGTCAGTTGGTTCAGTGTATTTTTTGCCATTTTGCACTAGCTCAGAGCAGATCTGAGAGTTGCCACCTAGATTCTTGACATAGCTAAAGAAGGCTTTGTGATTATCTTTAAAGTCTTTGGCAATTTTTCTTTCGAAGCTGGCCTTGGATGATTTTTATGAGGGTTTGTAGTTTCTTGCTAATACTGATCAGGGATGCCTTCCCTTTTTGGGATTTTTCTCTATCATGTAATAGTTTTCTCCTTCTGTTGTATAGCTTATTTATGGCCAGAGACCACCAGACTGGTTTCCTCTTTTTGGTGGAGTGAGTCTTGGTTTTACGTGGGATGGCTCGATCCATGCATTCCTGTAAGTGCTCATAGAATGCATTTGTAAAGGATTCTGCGGTTTGGGCAGCATTATCCTTTAGCAAGGGGGCTTTGAAACTTTCCACCTCGGTCTTGAGAAGTGTGAAGTTTGCTTTTGAAAAGTTTTTCACAGTGGTTTCCTTGACTGGGGGGTGGGGTCGGATGTGGATGTCCAGTGTGATTAGTTTATGGTCTGATCTTACTAGCGAGGGGTTTACCTCTGGTGTGGAACATTGATCCCCATATTGGTGATGATCAGGTCCAGTATGTTGTCACCTCTTGTGGGAGTGGTGACCAGTTGTTCCAGGGCGTTTGAGTTTATAAACTCAAGGAAGCGTTAGGCAAAGGAGTTTGTACTTGAGTAGTTTTCCCAGTCGATGTTTGGGTAGTTGAAATCACCCAATATCATGGTGTTTGGTAGGACCTTCATATTTTCCAGTGTTCTCAGGAATGCTAAGTGGGGGTCCTGAGACTAGATGGGTGATCTGTAGCAAGCTACAGTCTGAAAAGCAGCTTTGCCTACTGTTAGTTGCACGTCATGGATGGTCTCCAAGGCTTCGTGCTTTGCCACTAACCTGGAGGTGTGTGGGTATCCTTGATGAAAATGGATATACCCCCTCCTTTTGTATTTCAGTCCGGGTTCTGGGGCTGAAAGGTGTGGTAAGAGTTATAGCCTGGTAGTGTTGGGGTGCTCTCTGGAGCCTTGAACCAGGTTTCTGTTACTGCACAGATATCGATTTGATCCATGCTGAGGAGTGCCTCGAGTGCATGCATTTTGCGGTTTAGACTTCTGGCATTGAGTAGCATTACCCACAGTTTTTGGTTTCTTGTGTTGTTTATGGAGGTGGGTTTATCTTTTGAGCCTTGCCTAAAAAAGGCACTATGGGGGTGGCAAGAGCCTTAGCCAGTATTCGAAAGCCTAAGGGCGACAGGTGCAAGCCGTCTCTGTGGAAGCAGCGTGGCTTGTCGAGCATGTCATCCCAGGCTAACAGACACTGGATCCCCTTTGAATGACACCAATAGCTTAGCCAATTGTTAAAAATTGATCATTTTATCTTTGTATTGTGGCATCATTCTTGGTGAGGGCAAGATGCTACTCAGGGTCAGGGTCATACCGGCCTGGGTTACATGATCAGAGAGCTCCTGTATGTCTCTCTTCATGTAGTCCAGGGAGGTACGTCTCAGGTTGATATTCTTCATGTTTCACTGTTGCAGTCATTACATTTGGGTAATCTGCTGGTAGGTTGCCCTCAGTCGGCCTGAATTCCAAAGTCTTGGGTCCTGCGTCAGTTGCTGTCTTCTCTTCCATGACGTCAGGTTGTCAGGGATATAAAAGATGCAGCCGACGTCATTTTCTTTAGTCTTTCTTGCCGCACGGTGCCCAAAGCAGAAGCATTTCGCAAGTGTCGGTCGACCGACTACTGAAATTTTCGAGTTTGAGTTTCAGAACCGAAGTCTTCACTAAAGCCAAGTACCCCTTTTGGGAAACTTTTTTCTTGGTTTTTTCCAATGTCAGAAAAGGTTAATAATTGTATTACTTGTGGGAAGCAAATACCTCATAAGGATTTCCATTTATACTGTATTCCTTGCCTAGGCCCTGATCACAACATGCCTGGCTGTCAGTTTTGTGCTAGATTTAACCAACGCACTATTAAGCGTCGGTATATTTTTGCATCTAAGTATTTTGGAAATAGGTTTAACTACCCAGAAATGTCATCGGATAGCAATCCGACTACCGGAGTACATAAAAAAAGCAAAGAAAAGGACAGAGAAGGGCAGTCGAGATCCAAAACCGATGAAGCTTCTCCTAAGCCGGTCGCTGGTTCGCCGGTACTCAGGCACTTTCGCAGCCCGTGCTACCCGCTACCTTCAAGTCGCAGGCCTCTACCGACACCCATGTGGAGGTTGGCATGCCGCAAGATACTCAAGGTATTGGACCGACGGATGTACCTCCTTCGGATGGGTCCAGAGCCGCTGAGCAGGCACCGGCTTCTGAGGGTGTCTTCAGACCTCTATATCAGACCGGCGAAAGCTGCAAAACCAAAGGCAAAGACATCTTCTAAAACTAAAAAAACGATGCCTGAGCCATGTGCACAGGCCTCTATGCCTAAAAAACAGATGATAAAAATGGCTGAAGACCTTATTACCTTGATCAGGGGTACCCATCCCCCTCCACATAAGAGGGCCAAGGCAAGACACTGACTATGAATCCTCAGATCAGGTTTCTATTTCTTCTGATTCCTCTTCTGATCAGGAATTATCTTTACCTCCCTATGAGGACTCTGATGCTGAGGAGTCTATTCCATCTGCATCTCCTCCTGAGGATTATTAATTTGGAGAAACCTTGCATACTTTAATGGAGCATTTTCACTGGGAGAGTCAAGACTTCTCAGATTTAAAAAAGAGGTTCAGGGATTTCCTCCTTTTCCCCCAGCACAGACCTTTAGCCATTCCACCTGTTTTAGACATTGTGGATGATGTGTTTTCGGAGTCCAGCCTGACTCCTGACTCCTTACCTCTGGCTCCCAGTAAGCCTGACAGGTATTACAGGGTGCCTGACTCTTATAATTTTTTATTTAGAAAACCTGCTGCTGATCATGAAACTATTTCACAGGGTCCAAAGGGAGTTAAGGCCTCAACAGCAACAAACCCTACCCCCTTCGACAGAGATTCAAGGGCACTGGACAGATGGGGGAAAAAAGGTTTATACATCTGCAACCTTGGCAATCAGGGCCTTAAACTGTCAATTTCATATGCTTAAGTACCAACAGCATGTTATGGGATTGCTGAAACAGAAAATGTTGATTTCAGAATATGCAGAAAATAAGGAATTGCAGGAAATATTGCATGCAGCTGAACAAGTTGGAAAGCATACTTTTCAATGTGGTTTTGATTCTTTAGAGGCCTCCTGCAGGACCGCAGTTACTGGATCTGTGATTAGGAGGCATGCCTGGTTAAAGGAACAAAATTTGCCTGATCATGTTAAAGCTAAACTGCTAGATGCACCTTTACAGCGTGATTCTCTGTTTGCTATTAAGGCAGAAGAGGTTTTAAAGAAAGTGGAAGACGAAGCTAAGTGTATGCAAACTGTTAACAATTTCTTGCAAGTGCAGCCAGCTAGATTCAGTAGACACTGGCCTACAAAAAATTGGTCCTTTCCTGTGTCAGACAGCTCTAAGGATCTAAGGGTTCCATTTACCAGGCTCAAGACTCCTACAGGTCAAAGCAATGGGGCGCATCCACCTCCAAGTTTGGAGGAGATAAAGCGCAAACCTACAGAAAGCAATCACAATGACTTCCCTCTGCCTACACCAAGCACTTATCTTTTGCCAGTACCCATAGGGGGAAAATTAGCACTTTTTGCTCAAAATTGGCAGTTAATAACCCAGGACAAGTGGGTACTAAACATCGTATCACAGGGATACAGATTCCATTTCCACACTCTGCCAATGACAAATGGTTGGCCAGATCTGCCAAAAAATCAGTGGGCAGAGACACAGAAACAGGTTACGTCTCTCGGATATGGGGGCCATTCAGACAGTACCAGAACAGGAAAAAGGACAAGGTTTTTACTCGACTGTTCTTGGTACCCAGAAAGGACAAGGCCTGACTGTCAATACTGGATTTATCGATTTTGAACACATACCTGGACATTCCAAAATTCAAAATGCTCACTTTGCAACAGCTTCTTCCCATGCTGGGCAAGAATGCTTGGCTGGTGACTTTAGACCTAAAAGAGGCATACCTGCATGTCCCAATAAGACAGTCGTGCGGAAGATGCCTCTGATTCAAGGCTGGCTTAATGCATTACCAATTCTCTGCACAGCCCTTTGGCTTATCTACTGCGCCCAGGGTCTTTACAAAGTGCCTGGCACCAGTAATTGCATTTTGCAGACAAAGAAGTATTCAACAATATCCTTACTTGGACGACTGTCTCATTCAAGCAGAGAACAAGGACACTCTTCTATGATACCTGGCATTTGTGAAAAGGCTTCTAACATGCCTAGGGTACACAATAAACGAAAATAAATCACAACTGGTACCCTCTCAAAAGATAACATTCTTGGGTGCAAGCTTGAATACAACTGCCCAGATGGCTTACCTCACACCAGACAAGCGAAGGCAACTGACTACTTAGTTCAAACTGATGGCAACAAAAACCCAGTCTTCTGCAAGACAAATTCTGCAGGCTCTGGGCTTCATGGCATCCTGCATCCTACTAATTCTATATGCAAGACTGCATATGAGGAAACTTCAGTGGTACCTAAAACATTTATGGAGTTAACATTTACCCAGTCTGGAAACAATGATTTCTCTCATCCCCTGCCTGCAACAGGAGTTTCTGTGGTGGGCAAAGGCCTGTCACCAAAACATGGGGCGGCCCTTCCCTCTACCCCCTGCCAGCCAAACCTTAACAGGCGCATCAGATTATGCCTGGGGGACCACATGGTAGGAAGATGCATTCAGGGCATATGGGCACCAAATCAAATGCATTTACATATCAACCAGAAAGAGATGCTAGCTGTTCAAAATACCCTAACAGCCTTCAAGAACTTACTTCATCCAGGACAACTACTGATAAAGATGGACAACACCACAGTCATGTGGTATATAAACAAGCAAGGGGCACACACTCATACCACCTTTGCAGATTAGCCATGGCACTGTAGAGCACAGCTTTGACCTACCAAATAAATCTTCAAGCTCAATTCCTGCCAGGAAAACAAAACACTCTGGCAGACGATTTAAGCAGAAACCTTATGGATCCTCATGACTGGAAACTAAATCCACAAGTCTTCAGCTTCATAGCAGAGAAATGTGGAGCCCAGACATAGACCTATATGCCTCTTCTCAAAATTATCAACTGAAAAGATTCTGCACAAGGGCTTCACAGACAAGTATGGAAAGTGGACTCCCTATCCTTCAGTTGGAAAACTTATCCGTTTATGCCTTTCCTCCTCTGCCTCTTCTACCCAAGGTCCTCCTAAAAGTTAGACGAGAAGCCAAAGATGGTACTAATTGCCTTGGACTGGCCCCGCCAATACTGGTACCCAATCCTAAGGAACTTGTCTCAATACCCAGCTTGGACCTTGCCTCAAAGACCACAACTACTGTCCCAGCAAAACAATCAGGTCATGCATGATCAACTACAGACTCTGAACCTGGCAGCATGGCTAATCCTGTAACCGTACAGACGACACCTCTCAGTAAAGCTCTTATGGATGTCATTTTGGAAGCCAGAACACCTAGTACTAGAAAATCTTATGCTGACAAATGGAAGAAATTCTGTGCTTGGAATCAAACACAAAGAACTGATACAGCAGAATCGCATATTCCTCAGATATTACAATACTTAACTGAGATGCTGGACAAAGGCCTATCTTTTTCATCAATCAAAATCCATGCCTCTGCCATTTCGGCTCATTACAATACAGAGCCACCAGTCTTTTCTCACCCTTTACTAAAGCAGTATCTTATAGGAGCCAAAAATTTAAGGCCTCCTAGAAGATTTACCTACATGGGACCTCAATTATGTGTTGAAAAAGCTCACCCTGCCTCCATTTGAGCCAGCTGCTACCGAGTTCTTATAATGGAAGACAGCTCTGCTACTAACAATTACTTCAGCAAGAGGAGTTTCAGAGCAACAGGCCCTCATGGCTGTAGAGCCTTTTATCATATTTTACCCAGGCAGGGTGTCTCTGAGGACAAATCCTACATTTATACCTAAGGTCGTTTCCAGTGTGGCTCTTAACCAAACAATTCATTTACCAACTTTTTATCCAAGTCCGCAGAACAAAGGGGAGAGAATTCTGCATTCCTTGGACGTACACAGACAGCTAAGATTCTACTTGAACAGGACTAAAGCTCTAAGAAAAACTGAGCAGTTACTAGTGCCATATGCTACAGGATCCGAAGGAAAGGCTATTTCAAAGCAGACAATTTCAAAGTGGATAAGCCATTCCATCCGTTTCTACTACTTACACCATGGCAAACCTGTGCCCAAGGGCATTAGGTCTCACTCCACCAGGGCTGCAGCTACTTCAGCATCCTTTCTCAAAGGAGTCCCAACCAAGGACATTCTAGAGGCGGCTACTTGGGAGTTCTGTCCACACCTTTACAAAGCATTACCATTTGCCTCTCTACTGTTAAGTCCTGACGTCATGGAAGAGAAGACAGCAACTGACGCAAGACCCAAGACTTTGGAATTCAGGCCGACTGAGGGCAACCTGCCAGCAGATTACCCAAATGTAATGATTGCAACAGTGAATACACTCGAACGCCTACATTTATGGTAAGTGTACACAACTGTACTTTCACACCAACATGGACAATGACAGAGTCATATTTGTACTTGTTTTGGAGTGACCTTAAGTGCTTGTGTTGTGGTGAATCCTGGCACCCGACAGGCAGCTTACAGTAACCTTCTCCTTGTTCAGTCTAGTGAGTGGGACGTCACTGTGGCTGACAGTAGTCCCCTATTACTAGTGTATTGGGTGTGTTATTTAGCCTTAAGGGCTGTGATTGCATGGCACACTGACTTTGTGAAGTATGTGATATGTGGTTGTTGTTGGGGGGGGTGGAGGTTGCTTGCATGTCTGCTTTGGAGGTCTCCGCTGCTTTGGCAGATTTTTATTTAGAGCCTCCGAGTATGTTTTTGTTTATGTGTTGTTTGCTGGTGCAGATATGACTGGTAGTGTGGTGCAAGTGTTTCCCTTCTCCTCCTGACTGTTCCAGTCTTGGCTTGAGGGAGCTTGGCCTCCAGTTTGGCTGTATAGTTGCATCTCTCACATACATATGTGTTTGTTGGAAGGAGGAGAGGGTTGTCTGTGTACATGAAGAAATTGTAACATTGGCTCAAGATGCCCAGATTCACCAGCTGGACTGGAGAGTACACCTGAAACTGCCCTTTGGACATGCCTGTACGGATAAATTAACTGTTGTACTGATTGTCTGGTAGGGACAAATAGGGAGCCTTGTACTACTTTTATAGTTTGGGGTGGGTGTAGTGCTAGCATTTATTAGTGCTTGCTTGAGAGATTAGAGCAAGTGCTGGACTGTAAAAGGAAGTTTAGAGTGCTTACATTGCGAGTTTGACTAGTTCCAAGGGAAAAATTGAAGAGCAGACTTCATGGAGCCGGTAATAGTTTAACCCTAGCTAACCGGTGCGGTGCGCAAAACTGCGCACATGTGGGTTTTAAAGCAGGGAGATGAAGGAGATAGAAATTAGCCCAAAATGGCTAATAAACTACTAGTTTCTGGGCTGAGACCACTCCTCCAGGGACAGATGGCTGCTCAAAGCTCCCCACTCTCACTGGTGAACAGAGAAACTTCCGTCTATCCAAGTTAAGGTATGGGCAACACCGGAACTTGTACCACGGCCCTGAATTCAGCAGAACCTGAAACCTGGGCTAGGCTAGTTTAGAAAAGGCGGGAAACAATATTTTTTGTTTTTTTTATTTTTCTTTTTTTACAGGAATACAGTAATTTACTCTAAAAGCACTTTAAATGCTCAGAAAAGGCTAGTGCACTTGAGTGTGTAGCCTACAACAGTTAAACAGATGCTTAGAACACAAAAACGACTAAAAAACTATTTTACAAGTGCAAACCAGGTAAATAAGTACAATATTCAGCAAAAATCTGCTTTTTAGTGCACAAAAACTCTAGAGGATTGCATTTTAGGCGAAATAAGCAGTCAGAAAAAAAAATAGAGAAAAAATACTTAAACCAAAGTCACTCTTTTGTCAGTCTGCTGCTTGTAGGACTCTGCAGGACACCACGAGGAGCTTTGCCGAGTTGTATAAAGTGCAAATGCGGGTTTTAAAGCAGGGAGATGAAAGAGATAGAAATTAGACCAAAATGGCCAATAAATTACTAGTTTCTGGGCTGAGACCACTCCTCCAGGGACAGATAGGCTGCTCAAAGCTCCCCACTCTCACTGGTGAACAGATAAACTTCTTTCTATCCAAGTAAGGTATGGGCAACACAGGAACATGTACCACAGCCCTGAATTCAGCAGAACCTCAACCAAATACATATACTTTAACACTGGTAATTGCACCCTGATTCAGTAGTCATTGCTTTTTGTGTATACCTGCAAGGCTGTTTACGTTCTGTATTAATATTGAGAAAGCAGCTATTGTGATAAATAGCTGTTTGTTCCACATATTAGGCATGATGGTTCTTTTGTATGCGTCTCTACCTACAATTTGCACTCGCCCATTAGTGTTTAGCAGGCTGATCTCTAATATGAATTTCTTCTCCTCTCTGAGTTACAGTCATATTTTCTCAACATATTTTGCTCTAATAAAAATAGAACAGAAAAAAATAAACCAAGTACATTTTTAATCTCTAGCCCCATTTTGAATAGTAGCAAACACACAAAGCTAGGTAGTTTCACCCCTCTATGTAGGAGCAGTTGCCCTAAATTGATGGCTGCACTCGAAGGCGTTAACTGTTCAAGAGTTAGGATAAAACCATGCTGAAGCACATTTTGGAGCAAATGTTTTCACTTGCACAGACTGCCATCTGTCCTTTCTTTCTCTTCTCTTCCTGCATGTAAAAAATAGCCTGCATACTTTCAATAAAGTTTAACTTTTAGCCTTCATGAAAAAGTGCACAAGCTACACTTAAATTGTGCAGTGCTATGTTTAATGAGTTAACAGTGCTAAAGCTTTTGGGGAGACAGCTTTTTACAGAGCTGTTCACTTTCCACAGTTTCAGACTTTTACTGAATTGTTTACCTGTTGCCCTTTGAGTGCACCAATTAAGACAAGCAGTCAAAAATCCAGATGGCAGAGGTTTCCTTTGAAGAAATTCATTTCATATTCAAGGAATTGAAAATAAGCAACTCCAGTGCCAGATGTACTACCACTAGAAATCCTTTGAAAAATTAGTGATGTCATCTAATTTTTTTCAGTTAACAATCTGTGCTTACAAATCGTGGATATTCCACCTAGCTGGAAGCAGGTGGTTGTATGATGATTCTGAAAAAGGTAGAAAATTTCATTTAGTGGCATCATATCACCCAACTTCACATCTAAGTCTTGGGTGTAAATTATTCACCTCATACTGAGTGGCATAGAAGTCACAAATGCAGGATTAGCAAACAGGTCACCAGTATAAGCTTTCCCTGTATCCTGATGAGTTGATTGTGTCATATAATGATATAGACGATACCTTCAGAGTTTTGCATATATTTTGGCATATTTTTGGGTTATAGGAGAAACAAAGGTAAGACTGGAGCCATATAAACAGCTCAAAAGAGATCTCTAAGTTGAAGAATCAATAGAAGTAGCAAAATCCAGCAAATTGATGTGAACTGATGATAAAAAACAACTGATGCCCCAGTGAATTCCAAGAGATCAGTAAAGAGAGGAAAAACTGAAGTAAAAGGGCAAGTGCTGCTATATCCAAAAAAAGATACTGAAAAGCAGTATGGATCAATGGCAACAGAACAGTGTTCTTTTGATACTTTAGGAAAAAGGTCAAATGCATGTGGCATTTTTTAAAATCAGTAGTTATGTTTTGGATTATATAGCAGCTAATAAAAAGAGTGCTAAAAATAGAAGAGGCTTTAAATTTGAACCCTCAAATGAAACAACAAAAATATGTAATGCAGAAAAGCATGCACACAGTGGCAGACCAAGAAATGTGGTATGAAGAAAACTCAGAAGTTAACAGACTTAGAAGACAGATTGCAGAAAGCAGAGTCAGTGGCACAACAGGTTTTCACTCACCTTTGGTGCTGAAAGTTGTGGCTTCTGTTCCCACACCAGCTAAATGGATTGCAGTGCAGTGTAAGAGAGGTGCTGCATTCCTGAGTGTCATCCTTTGAATGAGATATTAAACTGAAGCCCCAACTACTTGGTGGTGGTAGCACAAGTGGATGTAAAAGATCCCATGGCCCAAACTAAGTACTACCTCGGGTCTCCCTATAAAGGGGGCTGCTAGCCTAGTGGGACTGTCCCGGTCAAAAAAAGGATAAATAGATAAAGGTAAGAAACTGTAAGGTTTATGGCAATAATAGTCTTATTAGAAGGTGTAAAGATTATAAAGAATTTATGAAAAATAGTATCAGCAATTGACTGTGATTTTTTTTTAAACCCCAGACATGATATAAAAATAATGCTTTCATCCTCTCCATTCGAAAATGCAGAGAGATGAAGCTGTGATTCAAGTTACTATATCCAGCTTCACTTAGTGTTGTATCCTGTAAGACTGAAGGCTTGCATCAATCCACAGGAAGCAGTTAAAGAATCTATTAAAAGGAAGAAATAGGAACAAATGAAGGTGGAGAAAGAAGAAAACCCAGTAAAAAAGAAACTAGTAAGGAGAAAGTAACACAATTACTGTCGCAGAGAGACTGCAGTCAAAACAGTTTCCAGTTTTCCAAAGAAAGCTACTAGATGAGGCAAAGGAAGTGAAGAAACATGCAAAAAATGTATATAGTCTGTAAAGCTGAGGGAATATTGAGTGAGATAGTGATCACAACATAGAGAAATAGCTATGTAAATATTGACACTTTACGTCTTTTTTTTTTTTTAATGTGGACTTTAGCTCAAATGAATTTCTGCAATTAAAACTGTTCTTAAATACTATTAAGATGCTTATATAAGAAAAATGTAAAAAATAGAAGATGTTAATCCATTAAAACTACTTTCTTAGTAAAATCCGTAAGCATCGTGCTTAAATGTCATTTAGATTCTTAAAGCTGGAAAAATATGAAATTAATATGTCAAATGGAAGTTTAATCCGTTGAACTGTTTTCAGTACATGAACGATGTGAGGGTGGAGAGACCATTTGCATGTGATCTGCAAGAAAGTTAATATAAGTTAACAGCTTATTCTAGCTAGGCAGTAGAGAGTCTTGTATCAGGAAGTTGTGGATGGTTTGCAGAATGTTTTACTAAGGTAACTAGATAGCAGCAGTTTATAAAAATGACTTTAGTTACCCGTTTTCCTTATTGCAGTCAATGTACTGGAAAGCATAGTTAGAAAGCAGCTCCAGTCCTCTGGTAGGTGGGGTTTTGTTGCATGATGAATGTTCTCGGACCAAATAATGGCTAGGATAGCAAGGCAAGTCACCTAGACTAAAAAAAAAACCTCTTGAAAGGAAACAAGCAGCTTAACAGCAATATTGTAAGATTTTTATTTGGCACTTTCATCCTTGTCTATATAACAATGGACTTCTTCAGAATCCTTCAACTAACACAGCAGCATTCAGTTTGTATCCACAAAGACTTTACGTAATATGATGCAATAAAATTACCATTTAAAAATCAGTTTTTTTAAAAAACTGTTTATACTAATTTGATCATTTAGTCTTGGAAAACTATCAGCATCCTATGTAAGGTACCCAAGTAATTCCTTTTCCTTTAATATAGTCTCAAAATCCCCTTTCCTCTGATTCAGGTGCAAAACGACCATTTCAGAGAAAATGACATTCTTATATCCTTTGCATTTTGTAACATCATCTCTACAAAGAGCATTGTTAACTTTACGTGTTATATAATAGAAAAGTTCATTAATGCATTTGTATAATGCTTTGTTTTTCCTACATACATTCAGTTCCATACTGTGCCTGTAGCAACATAAACTTATTTCCACAATTAAAATCATTTTTTACTGGAATTATTCTTAGTAGTTTTCCCACTTAAATGAACAAGTCCATAATTTAATCTACAACACTTGCACATACATTCAAGCATCCCTTTTGGTCTATTGCTGCCAGATTGGTGTGAGTGCAGTTCTTGTGGTTCCAATATAGGGTTTAGTTTTGTAGCGCTTTTATTCACAAAGTAGGGCTCCACCCGTACTACATGGGTTGATTTATTATTTCAAAAAAAAAATTTCCAATTGCTAAAGATTTTCTTGATAGTGTTACTTGTCTGTACTTCAAGTAAAGGAGAGAGCATTTTTCTTTCCTACATCATTTGATTTGTTATTGATATCTTTATCACAGTAGATTTCTGTTTAGAGGAATGTCAAATCTTGACCTCCTCAGAAATAGAATTGACCATGTCTAAAACCTTTCTAAGAACATATATTTATCTGACTTGATCTTAAAAGTATCATCCCCACTAATCAGTTTGGAATTTTTTCCTTTAACTTTACACTTCATATAACCAGGATGATGACTAGAAGCGTGAAAGTAAAAGTTTGTAAAATTATGTTTCCTAAAAAATGCTAGTGGTTGAAGTACCAATGTCAACTTTTATCAAAATATCTAAACATGAAGTAGTACATGCATCATTTTGTGAGTGAAAGACAAAAAAAAAAATCTTTACACTGGGTGGAATCCTGGGATAAGTCCAAAATATTTTTTTCTTTCACTTACAAAATTGATAAGTATATTTTATTTTTAGATATTTTGATAAAAGTTGACACTGGTATTTTAACCACTGAGGTTTTTAGGGTAGATGTATTTATAACCATATAATTGTTTTTGACTGGGGTACTGGACTAATCCAAAAAGATCCCATTTCTGCCACTGCCCTGAATAACAAGAGAAAAACATTTACAGAAATTTAAGACATAACAGTTTACAAATGTAGTTAAGCCTTCGGTACACAACTGAATACTGAGATCAGTTACTAATGCTTGGAAAAGACCAGCGTACAACAAAATGAAATGTCCAATTTTGTATGGTATGGGTATTAAAAATTATATGAGCAAATGTCTGCAAACTTAAACAAGATTAGCATTTGCAAAGTGACAGTAGTCAGATAATGTGCAGTTGGGGAGCTTATTGATGAAGTAAAAGTTATCACCAGAATTTGATAAAAATAAAGAATGATGATAGAATGCTTTGATAAGAGCAAAAGAACTGTGGTTGTTCTAAGCTGTGTGAAACAGGAGCATACAAAGCTGATTTTAGTATAACGTGTAGTCAGCACTAGAATTAATTTGTTGTCCGTTTCTTTGAGAGAATACCCGTATCTTTGCATTTATATTGGAAGAAACAGCGTGCTTGGTTTAGGTTTGTCACTGAGGCCAGTTATAGTGAAAAACATTACAGACCAGCAAATGCAAAGCTGTGTGTGTGTGTGTGTGTGTGTGTGTGTGTGTATATATATATATATATATATATATATATATATATATATATATATATATATATATATATATATATATAGTGTGTGTATGTATGTGTGTGTGTGTGTAGATATATGTATATATATATATATATATATATGTGTGTGTGTATAATATGAGTGTACATCTGATGATTGAAACACCCAAATGTAGACAGCAGTGCAGACTTCGACAATCCACTATGTATGTGCGAAGAAAGATTTTGCCACATGTAAATGAAAAGTTTTAGACAATTTTTTTTTTGCAGGGGGCAAGACCCTTTGCTCCCCTCAATACCCTCTGCTAATTATATGTAATAACTCGGAGGTTACACAGTCCCTGAGGAAGGGGCAAATTCCCCAACCCCAGAGACTGCTATTCTGGCACACCTTTTGATCGTTTGTTTCATCGATCAAGCAGATGTCAACATTTGGGAGTCTCAGCCGTACAGATATTGTGTGTATGTATGAAGGTGTATATATAAATATATTCATATGTGTGCGCATGCATATACATAGGCAAAAACTGAAGATGAACACAATTTCAGACGAACCAAAGATCTGAGTTTCAAGCACGTAATTTAAGTACAAGTGTATACTGAAACTTTCAAAGTAGAATTTGCCCAAAATGAGAAAAATAGAGCTTATTCAGCTTCTTACTATTTCACAAGATATTTAACACAGTTGAAGATATTCAAACTGGTATAACAGCAGAAAGAAAAAATGAATTGTGCATCTGGCATCTATGTAGGCGAGATAGTTAAGTTACTAATTCTGCAGTCATCCTTTCTGACACCATGTAGGTCTCCCAGACATAGCTCTTGCATTTTGAATGGAAATTTCCGCAAGTTAATCACTGGTGTAGCATGAATCCTTAGAAACTGAGTGACAAGGCAGGCATGCTGGTAACTTTGAATTGCCAAAATGGATGTAGTCATATGACTTGTATTCCAAGTAAATCTACTTCCGTAAACTGTACTGTAATCTGGTATTATCCATACCAGAGTTCTATACAGTGATTGTGGTGGGCATGGAGTTTGTAGGCCGGAAAAATGTTTTGTATGAATCTGAATGTTCTGGGTTTTCTGTGTGAGCAGATTGGACACCGTCATTAATACAGTGCATTTATTTTATGCTTTATTTTTAGTTGCTCACTTGTGGTTAAAAACATTTTAAAGACAAAAGGCAAGCTAGGGGAGGGGCATATTCCTTTTCTGCTTGAGAGGCAATACCTGTATACAAGAGAATATGTACAATGTAGCATATTTGTTTATGTAGTAAGGGTCTGTGGGATTTTAAGCAGGCATTTATATAGAACTTGTCAGTACTAGTCCTGGTAGTCGTAAGTCACATGTAGACTTGTGTACTAGAGTTCAGTAATGTATTGCATAAAAGAAATAGTTAAATGTGGCAGACTCTGCTCATGTGTGTTGCTTCTGCACATCTCTTAAGCTTTGTGAATTTCTTTTTCTTAGTATGCTGGTACTGAATCATATAATTATTCATTCATTAAATGTATTTATGTATGGTAACCAGGTAAGTGGGCTATTCTTTTCAGCCATGAACTGAGCACTAAGGCAATACAGAACACAAATTAGAATGAGTTACATGCAACACAAGCAAAACAATAATGTGTGATAGAACCATAGTCTTGACCATGCATGTATGAGAATAATAGTTGATGTCCTTTTATTCCAGTGCTCCAGTATTCACTTGGGTGTGGGATTTTCCACCTCAGACGGTCTGACGTCGGCTCCTATACAAAACGTTTTTGCCTGGCTGCTGTAGGTGCGTGGGACATCACACACAGCGCCATAAACCAGGGTCCTTAAATGTGACGGCACGCACAGACCTCAGAACTTTTCAGCCGCAGACATAGTCACTTTGATCATTCAACTTCTACTTACGATTACTTCGGAAAGATAAGTACCCCATTGGGGTTTTTTGTTTTCTTCATTTTTGGTTGTGCTTGGTTTGCTGTAGTTTTGGCTGATGTCAGCCAAAAAAGGCAAATGTAGTTGCAACCAGCAGATACTGCACAAAGATTTTCACGATAAGTGCGCATTTGTCTAGGTAGGGAACATGACCATACGTCATGTTCCATTTGTAAGTCCTTCATGCCCAAGACACTTCACAGTCATTTGGCTGCATTAAATTTATATCTCGAGAACCTGCATCTTAAACACCTAGCCCTTAGGATGGACCCAGAGTCGGTCGACCAACCCGAGCCACCCAGGAAGAAGGCCAAAGTTTCCAGGCCTGTTCCTACTGCCACTCCGCTATCGGACGTCCCACCGGCTTCTGATATAGGGGCCAAGGAATGCCCACTTTCTCCGCTACTTTGACGGTTCCTGCTGAGGAAGCTGTTTCTGCAGCCACGAATGCATATTCGCAGACTACTCAGCTGTTGGCCCTAACTGATGTTGAGGGGGAACCTCTTGTATGACCGAACGAGTCCTCTCCTACTGCAGGCATAGCTTCAATCACTAGGCCGTCCCTGAAATCTACACCTTCCAAGAAAAGACAGAAGACAAAACATATTACTCCTGCCTCTGAAGCACAGCCAGATTGGCAGTGTTTTACAAAATCTATTATGCAGGCCTTCATAGCCCGTAAGCCTACAGGCCCTGCTCCTTCCACCATCTCTGTGTTCAGCCCTCACCCAACCTTTACCTCTTCTCCCCAACATCCAACTACTCAAGAGGGAGAAGAACAATATCAGTATGATTCCTCCTTGGAGGAATTAGTCTCTTATGTGTCTCAAATTGCTTCCCCTGTTGACTACTATTCCCCGATGAAGACTCCATTGAAGGGGACTCCCCCACCTGAAGATTTAACTTTTGGGGAAACTATAACGAAAGTTGAAAAGTACTTCAAGTGGGACACTACCCTGATGTCTGACACCCAGAAGAGATATTTTGAACTTCTGCAACTAGAGTCTCCCTCTCATTCAGCCATACCACCTGTGCTCCCAGCCTTCCTGGATGCATTCAACTCTGTCTGTAAGAACCCAGACACTCAGCCCTAAGCCCCTAAAAGACCAGATAGGTTTTATAAGGTGCCTGATGACCAAATAGTCGTGGTTAAGCTTCCACTAGCAGATCCAGCTGTCATTGCTGTGGCTCCTGACAATCTAGATGGGTACCTTCTGCCAGTCTCCTACCAACAGATAAGGGCAGCAAAACCATGGATAAGACTGGACAAAAAAGTGTGTACATGTTTTTCGTGTTTCACTGTTGTAGTCATCACATTTGGGATATCCCTGCCAGGGTAGCCCTCGGCCGGCCGAATACCAGAGACTTAGTGTTTCTGCGTTGTTTGCTGTCACTTGAGGACGGACGTCAGATCATCAGTAGTATAAAGTAAGGCAGCCAACGCCATTCCATCAGTCTTTCTTGCCGTAGAGCCCGAAGCAGAAGCAGTTCACACAAGTGCCGGTAGGCCGCTACCTGGGTTTTCATCTACCAAATTGAAGTTGAAGTCTTCTAAAGCTAAGTACCCTGTTGGGGATCCTTTTTTCCTTGCACTAACCGATGTCAGAAAAAGGTAGCAATTGTCTCGCCTGTGGAAAGCAAATACCACACCGAAACTTCCACTCTTACTGCATCACTTGTTTAGGCCCAGACCACGACGTCCCCCGTTGTTGCTTCTGTGCTTTGTTCAACTCCAGAACTATCCATCATCGGATCCTTATTGTAGCCTGATATTTTTGTTTACAGTCCTTGAATTCCAATATGGCTTCGGTAAGCCATCTGACAGCAGATCTTCCAAAAAACATAAAGATAAAGACAGAGACGCACCGCACAGGTCCAAACCTACCGACAATGGGTTCTGAACATTGTCTCAGGGATACAAATTTTCCTACCACACCCTTCCAACCCCAGAAGGGTTCCCAGATCTACCACCAAATCATTGAGCAGAGACTCGAAAGCAAATCCTTTCCCTGCTCTCTCTGAGGGCAGTAGAGCATGCTCCTGCAAAACAGGTAGGCCAATGTTTCTACTCCAGACTTTTTCTGGTGCCCAGAAAAGATGGCACCTGGTGCCCCATCCTCGATCTATCCATTCTAAACACCTTTGTGGTGATCCCAAAATTCAAAATGCTAACCCTCCAGCAGCTGCTACCCATGCTGTCAAAGGACGCTTGGCTAGCTGCCCTAGATCTAAAAGAGGCCTACCCCCATATTCCTATCAGGGAATCATGCAGAAAATATCTCTGCTTCAGGGCAGGATTTCAACACTTTCAGTTCTCTGCGCTTTCCTTTGGCTTATCTACTGCTCCCAGAGTTTTCACAAAATGTCTGGCTCCTGCCCATTGCCTTTTGAAGACTAAGAAATATTCAAATTTACCCATACTTGGACGACTGCCTTATTCAGGCAGACAGCCAGGAAAAGCTGTTCAAGCACCTGGCCTTTGTAAAGACCCTACTAACCTCCCTAGGGTACGCAATCAACTAAAAGAAATCCAAACAGGTGCCCACCCAAAGGATACTCTTCCTGGGAGCAAGTCTGGACACAGCATCCCAGATGGCATACCTTACACCAGAGAAACAAATTTTCCTGACAGCCTACTTCTCTCAACTAGCCACTATGCCCCAGCTGTCTGCAGGGAAGAACCTGCAAGCTCTGGGGTTCATGGCATCTTGCATACTACTTATTCCATATGCTAAACTGCATATGAGGAAACTTCAGTGGTACCTAAAGAGCCTTTGGTGTCAACACTCTCAAGACCTGGAAACCCTTCTATCTATAATTCCTTGTCTCAAAAAGGATTTTCTTTGGTGGGCAGCAGCATGCTCCCACAACAAGGGACTGCCCTTCTCTCCACCCCCACCACCCAGACCCTCACCACAGACGCATCAGACTACGCTTGGGGTGCATACAGGGCCAATGGAGCCCACAGCAAATCCATCTGCACATCAGTCTAAAAGAGATGATGGCTGTGCAGCACGCCTTGATAGATTTCAAACCCCTCCCCTCTCCAGGGGTTTTCCTGATCAAAATAGACAACACCATTGTGATGTGGTACATAAACAAGCAGGGAGGGACTCACTCCTACCCTCTATGCAGGCTGGCCATGACCCTTTGGCTCACAGCTTGTTCCATACAACTACACCTGTTAGCACAATACCTACCAGGCTCTCTCAACTCTCTGGCAGACCAGTTAAGCAGAAGTATTCTGGACCCACACAAGTGACAACTCAACAGAAGTACCTTCACCCTAATAACTCAGAAATGGGGAACCCCGAAGGTCGACCTCTTTGCCTCCTGCACCAATCATCAGCTCAGCAAATTCTGCACCAGGGAGCATCACTGCATGGCTTAGAAAGTGGATGCCCTGTCCTTCCCCTGGGTCAGTCTACCAGTCTATGCCTTTCCTCCCTGCCTCTCATCCCCAGGGTACTACTCAAAATAAGGGAGGAAAAACCAAGGACCATACTTATAGCTCCAGACTGGCCCCAACAGCACTGGTACCCCTTGCTATGCAGCCTGTCCCCTCCACCTCCATGGCATCTTCCTCAGATTCCAAACCTCCTTGACCCAGCGAGAAGGAGAATTCATGCATCCCTAATTGCAGATACTCAGTTTAGCTGCTTGGCTTATTCCCTAACCCTGAACCAATCTGCCATCCTCAGTAAACAGGCTCTGGGTGTTATCCATGAGGCCGGACGTCCTAGCACCAGAAAGTCTTATGCAGATAAATGAAAAAGGTTCTGCACCTGGATCCAGGCTAAGGAAGCCAAATACGGCACAGCCCTCCATCCCCCTCATCCTGGATTACTTAACTGACCTACTACACAGTGGCCTCTCTTTCTCCTCTATAAAAATTCATGCCTCTGCTATTTCTGCTCATTGTCCCACTGAGCAGCCCCTTTACTCACACCCTTTGATCAAACAGTTCCTCAGAGGGGCTAGCAACTTGCGGCCCCCCAGAAGGGCACCAACACCAGCTTGGGACCTTAACTTTGTCTTGGAAAAACTCACACTGCCCCCTTTCAAACCATCTTCTTCTGCAGAGTTAAAATTCCTCTCCTGGAAGACAGCATTCCTTCTGGCCATCACATCAGCCAGAAGAGTATCTGAGCTTACAAGCAGTCATGGCTGTGGAACCCTTCATCATCTTACATGCAGACAGGGTATCCCTCAAAACGAACCCATCCTTCATGCTCAAGGTGGTGTCCAGTGTGGCTCTCAACCAATCCTTCTTTCCTAATTCCCAAAACAAGGGGAAAAGGATTCTTCACTCTCTATATGTGCACAGACAGCTCAGATTCTATCTGGACAGGACTAAAGCCTTCATAAAGTCTGATCAATTGCTGGTTAGCTTTGCTACAGGGGCAGAAGGCAAAGCCATCTCCAAATGGATAGCACACAGCATACATTTCTGCTACAAACAGCATGGAAATCCTCCTCCCAAGGGGGTCAGGACGCACTCCACCAGAGCGGTCTCTGCAGCTTTCCTCAGTGGAGTCCCCCACCAGGGACATCCTGGAGGCTGCCACCTGGACATCTGTTCACACTTTTACCAAGCATTACCACCTGCCTCTCTTCTCCAAATCCATGCCAGGGTTTGCATCTGCAGTCTTGCAGGACATCCTAGCCAGCCCCTAGTTTCCTTGACTACCTCCACCCATTTCCTCAGCTTTAGGAATCTGCCCAAATGTGATGACTACAACAGTGAAACATGAACAACATAGTACAGTTGTGTACACTTACCATAAATGTAGATGTTCGAGTATATTTACTGTTGCATCCTGTTTTCCCTCCCTCCATCCCCCTTTATTCTCTTTCTCCTTTTATTACCAGTTTCCTTGCTGTTCTCCTTTCCTTACAAGGGACATATTGGTATTTATTTTCCACTGGTGGGGTTCTTCCACCAAAACCTGGCCTCCTATTTTGGGGACTCCTGACCGGTTAGGGCAAGGAAAACTGATGTAATGGCTCAGCTGCCTTACTTTATAATACTGACAACCTGACGTCAGTCCTCCAGCAACAGCAACCAATGCAGAAATACTAAGTCTCTGGTATACGGACCGGCCGAGGGCTACCCTGGCAGGGATAACCCAAATGTGATGACTGCAACAGTTAATATGCTCGAACATATACATTTATGGTAAGTGTACACAACTGTACTTTCTTCTACCTCAGCTTTCAGAGCCATTAAGTACCAAACACACACAGTAAAATATACTCTGGACCTAGTCTCAAGTCTCTACCCTGCTAGCCTGTACATCTGACTGTCCTACTAAGTCTGATATTGCATTAAAACTGTCCCTAGCCACCCAAGTGTCCAGGCACTCTATCGGGTGTATTTACGATGCAGCAGAAGCCTCAGCCAGGTCTTCAACTTCTGCATTTGCCCTACGCAGATATTCCTGGCTACACCTTCAACCCCTTCCAGAGGATTTCAAATCCAAAATTATGGATGCTCCACTGGACCACAACATACTTTTTGGCAAGAATTCACCTGAGCTCTTCAAAAACATGCAAGAGAAAAGCAAAGAGCTGCAAGTCATCAACCATTTGCTGGTGTCCCCCTTCCCTAAGTACTGCAGGAATTACCCTGCTAAGACTTTGTCAGGAGGATGCCTTCCACTTCTCATCCCTCCTCCTCCAGACCAAGAGGAGGCTCTAGGAGACGGCCTTACTCCAGACCAACCAACAACCAACCACCCTCCAAACAGCCCTTTCCAGACCGAGGGGGCTCCTCGTTGTGGCTGCCTTTCCTACCTCCCCTTGTCTGCAGTCTTCCCCACTGCCTCCCCTTTTGGAAAACCGTCACCTCAAACCAATGGGTCCTTTCCATTATCCAAAGAGGATACTTACTATCTTGGAAGGAAAAACCAAGGCCAACAAAATTCCCTTCCCACCAAAGAACCATCTCCACTTGTTCCCACATATTCTGCAGGAGCTCCTCTCCCTAGGAACAATAGAACCAGTCCCTGTGGGTCAGGAAGGAAAGGGATTCTATTCTTGTCTATTCGTAGTCCCAAAAAAGGATGGTTCTTGGAGACCCATACTAGACCTACCCTACCTAAATTGGTTCCTAAAAATTCCATCCTTCAGGATGCTCTCTCTGCAAACCCCCCTGCTTGATACCACCCCAAACCTTCATGGTCACTCTGGACTTAAAGGAAGCTGATCTCCACATTCCTATCCTGCCCTCCCACAGAAAATTCCTGAGATTTACTGGCATTTCCTCACATTTTCAATTTACAGCCTTGCCCTTCAGCTTATCTACTGCTCCAAGAGTGCTCACAAAATGCCTGGCTCCTGCCATTGCATTTTGCCAAACCAAGGGCATCCAAATATACCCTTATCTGGATGACATCCTGTTCCTAGCGGAATCAAAAACTATGCTCCTAAGTCACCTAAAATTCACCATGACCATCCTGCACAACTTGGGGTTCACCTCAAACCTTCCAAAATCATCTCTGCTCCCACAGCAGGACCACGTTTTTGTGGTATGCAGGATCAGATTTGATGAGATCCTTCCTCCCACAGGACAAGGGGCAGTCTCTCTCAAGCCACTTCCAAGATGATCTGGGGGTATCCCACCTTTCCGCAAGGTATTTCCTACAAGTACTGGGACTCCTGGCAGCCACGATCCCCATGCTTCCTCTAGCCAGGTTGCACATGAGAAATTTTAATGGTACTTAAAGAATGTATGGTCTCAGCACCTACACTCCTTAGACCAACAAATCCCCCTTCTGCCCTGCCTAAAGTCAGAATTGAGGTGGTGGATTCAACAAATCCTCTGAAACCAAGGCATTCCCCTGCAACTTCCTCCTCCTATGTAATCCATGCACACAGATGCATCAGATCTAGGATGGGAGAAACTCTAAAGGGTTACAGGGTTCAAGAATCTTGGACCCCCTGCCATACAAAAACAGCACAGCAACATCAGGGAGATGACTGCAGTCTTGCTGGCCCTTCAGGCCTTTCTTCCCATCCTTCAACCAGGCCTTCTTCATATTCTTACAGACATCACAGTCATGTTGTATCTGAACAAACGGAGAAGGACAAAAGCCTACCTCTTATGCAGGGTAACCCTACAGATTTTGGAGCTAGCCACCCAACACAACCTCTTCCTGCAGGACTTTTACATCCCCCCTCTCAGGAAAACAAACAAGCGGACTTGCTCAGCAGAACATCCTCTCACCTTCACAAATGGATGTTAAACAGGAAAACATTTCTAGACATAGTCCACTGGTGGGGCACCCCTCAAGTGGATCTGTTTGCATCCCCCCAGAAAAGACGACTAAGCAAATTCTGCAGCCAGGATCACACTCCATCAGCCTGGAGAGTGAATGCGTTCAGCTTTCCTTGGAAGGGGATGTTCCTCTGTGCATCCCCCCTCCCACAAATGCAAAAGGTCCTTCTGAAAATCAAGAAGGACCAACCAAAAATCTTGCTGGTGACTCCCTACTGACCAAGGCAACTGTTCCCCCTTCTTCACTCTTTAGATTAGCCAAGGACAATCACCACAAGTTACCCCACAAGGTGGACCTACCATCTCAGCAAAAAGGATCTCTTTCACTCTCAGCTGCAAATGCTAAACCTAACTCTTTGGTTGATCAACTTCTAATCCCTTACAGACAGCTCTACTCTGAGGACGTACTTTCAATCCTGAGGTAGTCCAGGAAACCAACTACTAGAAAGACATGCCTATCTAAATGTGAAAGATTCACAAAATGGTGTTGTCTTAAGGACAGGGACTCTATACAGGCAGACCCCTCCCTAGTCCTTTAGCTATGTTTGTGATCGCATTAAGGCTGGACTAAGTTGCTCCTCTGTGAAAGTCCACCTGCCAGCCATTTCAGCATGCCTACCCTTACATCCACCCCTGCTTTCCAGGCTGGACGATAAAGTTTTCCTGAGAGGGGTCCTACATATTAGACCACCAAGAAAACCCATCCCTCCTCCCTGGTACTCAACTTTGTGCTAGAAAAACTCACCCTACCTCCTTTTGAGCCAGCTATGTCGGCTTTCTTACAAATGTGTACTTGGGAAACCATTCTTTTAGTGGCCATTTCTTCCTCTAGAAGAGTGTCAGTACTACAAGCAGTCATGGCTGGCCCCTCTTACACCACTTTCCATAATGATAGTTACCTTACACAAAAAAAAAAACAGGACCCAAGACTTTGATAATCAGGCCGACTGGAGGCTACTGCAAGCAGATAACCCAAATGTGATGACTGCAACAAGTGAATACACTCTAACATCTATATTTATGGTAAGTGTACACAACTGTACTATATCCTTCTCTTCTATGTTGCAGTATTCCTTCCCACCCTCCATGCCCCCTGTTCTCATATTACAGGGTTTGGCCCCTGGTCACTGTTTCCACCCCCTAAGGCTTATCTGTTCAGCCTTACAGTGGCATTTGTTTTAGGGTCTTCTGATATCTGGGGCAAGAAAGACTGAGGGGATATGTCGGGGTCATGTGCATTTGTACCCTGACGTCCTGATGTCAGTCTTGCCTAAGCGCCTTGTGTCGATGTCTAATACTGATATTGCCAACCCGCCAACAGCGGGGACTACCCAGGTAAGGAGCAAGGACTGCAGCAATGTGGATCTTCGAACATCTACATTTATGGTAGGTACAAAACTGTACTTTTCTTTTGTTGACATCGTGTTATCCTCACAGCCCATTCCTCTGGGCTACAAGTTCTGAGGTCTGCTCGTGCCGACGTCACATTTAAGGACCCTGGTTTATGGCCGTACATGGTGACTTCCCACGCACCCTCAGCAGCCAAGCAAAAAGCTTTTGTATAGGAGCTATCAGATCACCTGAGGTAGAAATCCCACACCAACGTGTATACTGCAACATGGTTATGGTAAGATTTTACACAACTATTCTTTACATTGGATGTAGAACAGCATTTACATTGTTGTAAGGATCATTGAGAGGGGCGGTTACAGTAAATAAAATTGTTAAATACATATAAGCATCTCAATTTCTACAAGTCATTGGGAAGCTGGCTAAACCCATTG